>NC_060139.1:421654253-422279253 GCF_021461385.2 Schistocerca piceifrons | reverse complement strand
CCGAAGCATGCGTGACCAAACAGCAGATCTGAATTGCGGGCCATTATCTGAAATGACTTTAGCAACGTGGCCAACTTCACGTAAGAAATTTTTAACAAAGGCGTTGGATACAGACCATCCAGTGGCTTTACGTAACGGAGTGAAAGAAACAAATTTTGAAGTAAGTTCAACAGTGACTAGAACGTACGAAAATCCATTCGATGTTCTGACAAGAGGTCCCAAGAGATCAACAGCAGCAATTCTTTCAATTTAGAAGGAATGATAGGAAACAACGGAGCACGATGTGAGATAGTAGATGGTTTAGCCTTTTGACAAAATTTACAAATAGGCAAGACTCTTCGAATTCTCTTTTCCATATTGTTAAAATAACAAGTCGTCTGAAGAATATGATAACATTTTTGTGGACCAAAATGTACGTAGCTGAAATGAATGTACCAAATGAGCTTATTAACAAAATCGTCAGGAATGCAAAGTACCCATAGCTTGTCATCAACAGTGCAGCGTTTGAAGAGTATGTTGTTTCTAACCAGATAATAATGCCGAATCTGAGTGTGTGTCTTTTCATGCCATTTACTTTTGATGTCTTTCCAAATCGGATCTTTATCTTGTTCATAAGCAACGTCCTTTAAAGATGTGGTGATGAAGTTTTGAAAGGCGACTTTCTGAATGTAAAGTATACCGAAGTTTTTCTCGAGGTTGCCTTCTGTATTACTTTTCTCAAGCCCAGCCTGTGCGCGTGACAGTGCGTCTGCAACAATGTTCTCCTTGCTGGGAATATAGACTATTGTGAAGTGACATTCTTGCAGAAACAATGCCCAACGTTTTAACCTGTCATGATTTAATTTTGAAGACATAAGAAATTTTAATGCACAATGATCACTGTATACTTTTACGTGCTTACCAGAAAGAAAGAAACGGTATTTGTTAAATGCCCAAACGATAGCTAAAGCTTCTAATTCAGTAACGGAATAATTTTTTTCAGATTTTGTTAGCACTCGGCTAGCAAAAGCAACGGTTTTCTGAACAGTAGTGTCATTTTCTGCGGCGTCTTGAAATAAATGGGCACCAAGACCGACTTTAGAAGAATCCGTGCTAAGGCAGAAATCTTGTGACAGACCTGGATGAGCTAGTATTGGCGCGTTAAGTAGCGATTCTTTATTCAGAAAACGACGGTAAAAATTTACGAGACCTAGAAAACCGCGGACTTGTTTTCTTGTGGATGGAACTGGAATGGCTCTGATTGCTTCTAACTTTTCAGGATCCGGCTGAATGCCTTCAGAAGAAATAATATGTCCCAAAAATTCATCTTTGTCCTACCGAATTCAGACTTTTCCAAGTTAACTGTAATTCTAGATTCTGCAAAAATATGTAACACACTGTTGAGGATGCGATTATGTTGTTCCCATGAGGCTTCTGTCATCAGAATATCGTCCACATATTAGGTGATGTGACGTTTTAAGAACTCAGGTAATATGGAATTTAGCCCAGAATGAAAGCTGCTGAAGAAATGTTCAAACCAAAAGGAAGTTTCTGAAACTGATAACAAACGCCGTAACAAAGGAATGCTTTGTATTTTCTACATTCTGGATGAAGTTCGATCTGATAAAAGCTGGATCTGAGATCAATAGAAGACAACACTTTTACACCATTAAAATTTTGAAGAAGTTCTTCCAACATTTGCGGCCTGCCTGTTTCAGGAATGATGATAGTATTGATTTGTCTCGAATCTAAGACAAGCCTGATTGATCTATTTTTCTTCTCAACAACATGTAATGGATTGTTGTATGAGCTAACTGCAGGCTCACTAATACCCTCGTCAACCATAGATTGTATTTCTGTTCTAACACGGTCCCTATAATGTGCCGGAATTACGTATGGTCTAACACAAAATTTAGTATGCTCACGAACACGAAATTGGTATTGAAATCCCTTGATCGTTCCTGTTTTGTGAGTAAAAACTGTGGAATGGGCTTGTAAAACCTCAAAAAGGTCCTGCCTATCAGTGTCATTACAGTTCTCAATTGTTTGAATTTTATTCTGAATTAACTCATTAGTATCAAATATGCCGTCGATATCATCCGTTTCAGTACTTGCAGAGTGATTGTTAGTGTCTACTTCCGTCGAAAATCCCGAACTGTTGTCTAACAGAAGGTAAAGCCGATTAATATCTTCGTCATGGTTTGAGAGCCAATCTTCAAATTTCAAAGCTATTGACTTACCTTCCTTCTCTAAACTTAATTCAGCATCGTGAAAGTTTAAGATTGCTTTGTATTCATTCAAAAAGTCTACTCCCAATATAATTTCCGTCGACAACAATGGGACAATAAGAGAGTTCATAGAGAAGCTGTAGCTTTGACAAAAGAATTCTAAGTTGGTTTGTTGGCGTACATCTACACTTTTTCCCACGATTGCACCTTGTAATTTAATCTTACGTAACGGAAGTGTGGGGCAATCATTTGATTTATTGCATTTGCTAAAGGCTGTTTCACTAATTACTGAAATGGGACTGCCAGAGCCAAGTACTGCCGTAAATTTTACGTCATTTACTGTAATATGAATCACAGGATATGTAATGTTGTTATGTTTTATGTCGTGTTCCTGGAGTAAGATGTCCCTAATGTCTTCCATTTTTATGTAATTACTAGCCACAGCAGCTACGTCGTCAGCTTCATAAGTACGTTTTGTGGCTGCCAGCGGTAAGAGTCATTGCCTATTGTCTCTCTGATGGCGAGCGTTGTTATTGGGATTTGGAGACCTAACTTCTACAAATTCACCTTGTCGAGAGGGCCCTGCCCTGTTTGAATTCCGCCAGTTCTGATGCAATTCAGGTCTGTCGTTACGATCAAATCGTCTGTCATCATGTCGGTAGATTCTATAGTTTCTTTCTTGTTGGTCACGTGGTGGAGAATTTCTACCTGAATCGTAACTGCGCGCTGGACCGTTGCGTTTAGAGTTATTCTGTCTCCCTTGATAATAATTATATTGGTTCCCATATTGTCTGTTTCTCTGATTGTCTCTGTGATAGTCACTACCACAGAGAGGTGATCTTTCCCTGTAATTATTACTACTCTGCCAATGGTTGTCATACGGGTGGTGTCTGTTTTGGTCACGATTTGTGTTGTGAGAATAGTCTTGTCGTGTCCAGATATTATTTCTTTAATCGCGGAATTGCGACGGATGTGACCTGTAATTGTTGTGTTCCTGTTTTTGCATTCCGCGATTGTCAGTGTCAATTTCTAATTCTTGTAAGAGCCCCTGAAAAGCTTCAATGTCGTCTTTGCAACGTCCTGCCAAAATAATATGTCGTAAATGTTCAGGTAATTTGATTAAGCAAATGCGGATGAATTCTGAGGGGCTGTATGGATTTGACAGGTACTGATTCTTGTGCACCATGTTTTCAAAATATTTCACAAGACTGGAGAATTCAGATTGTTCGAAATGTTTCATCATTATGATGCTATGTTTTACTCGGTCTTGTGTAACTTGAGACCAATATGCTGAGAGGAAGGCATGATAAAATTCTCCTTCACTGTGGCAATCGCGAATGACCGATCGCATTCTTACAGCTGGTTCATTCTGTAAATAGCCACACATAAATTCTAATCTGTGCTCTAATGACCAGTTGGGAGGAAAACAATGATAGAATTTATGAAGCCACGCGTGTGGATGAATGTCGTTGCCGGAATTCTTAAATGTTTTGAATTTACGTGTAGTAATAAACAGCTTATAGTCAAAATCATCATGTCGGCGAGTCGCATATCAATCATTGTTACTTCGTTTCGGCGGTTCCATCTCAAAATTCAGTGTGCCTTGCCAATTTCTTTCATAATTTCTGAAGTACCCCATGTTATTATTTTGTGGCTGTTCCATATTTCTATGTCCCTCTTTCCGTATTGGAGCGCGAGTGTCCTCTGAAATACGTAATTCTTTATTACCTCTGTCAGCTGATCTTGTACTTCCCGGATTTCTCTTTGGTGTTGCATATTAATTTGATTCTGATTTTGTTTGAATTTCCTAATTTGTTTGCACTCTTCTGTGTCATTAAAGACTACTGGTTTTGTGTCATTCAGATTATCATCTACCTTCGTAGACAAATTATTTAGCTGATCCGAAAGTTCAACTACTTTCTCTCATAATGAACTAATTTCCTCCATGTGTCTTTCTGAACCAATTTTCAGAGTATCTACTGTGTCCTTTAAGTTTTCCTGAGTTTTTGCAAGTTGCGTAACCGAATCGGTAGATGCAACTGAGTCAATTTTAGCTTGTGAGGTCTAATGATTTTCATGAACAATAGTTTGCAGGTATTTTATGGCTGCTTCGTGATTCTGTAATGCAATTTCATGCCATGAAAAAATAGGTTGGAAATACTTACAACTTTGTGTTTTTACATCATTACAGACTTTTTGGCATTTCGATTCGATTTTATGTAACTCAGTAGTTAAATCTTCAGCTGTTTGTTCAAGTGTGGTGTCTAACTTTTGAAGATTTTGTTCCATTGCATCTAACTGTTGCTGTGTTTGTCTCTGGTGTTGTTCCATTGTGTCTAACTTTTGAAGATTTTGTTCCATTGTGTCTAACTTTTGAAGCTTTTGCTGTGTTTGTCTCTGATTTTGTTCCATTTGTTGCATTAATTGCAATAATAATGTATTAGTGTCTGGAATCTGTTTCTCTATGCCTTCTGGCAGTGCATTTTCACCGGCAACATTCACATTTTGACAAGCAAAAAATGTGTCTTGACTCATTTGAGAAAACGGTGAGGACCCAAAACCTGAGTCTACAGTATTTGCAATATTGTGTTCTGTCATTTCAGAGTCCTGAGGCGACCTGGTGCCAACCGATCAATCGATAATGTTTCCCTGTTTACTATTTGTTTCTCTGTCTACACCATTATTTGCCGTCCGCTCCATTTCCCTATGCACAGTTACCAAATTACTACTTTGAATGTCTGTTAATTCATTACAAAGTGGTACTGATAAGCTATGCTTGTTGTCACTATTATTTCTCAGTTTACTTTGGAGCCTAGTGTTACATTTCTCACACGCCATTATTGTCACAATACTTCACACGATAACACAGAAAAGCACAATTTGATGAGCAAAAATAAGAGAGCACATTAACGTAGTGCTTGAAATAATATCTAGTTAATTGCAAGCGCAGTTGCGAAATACTTGGTGTAAATCTACATGCATGCCACAACTGTTTTACTGTACAACAATGAAAGACTGCAACTGCAAAGGAGATTCTGTCTACAATTATGCATTAGCAATAAACAAAAGCTACACTAATTACACAAACTACAAGAAAAAAATCAGGAGATTCCAGTGAGGTATCCTGGCAGGGTCGCCATATGAAACGTCCCCTTGGAAAAATTATACATGACTGTGCTTAAACTGACACACAATATTTTTAGTACAACGCAATCTGACTTTTAATAATCCCTACAAGAGAATGGCCCTGACTAAATTAACCTATACGTTTCACAAATCACTTACCTCACAAAAATCTTCGTTACTCGAACTACTGCAATACAGCGAGCGCCACTACTGCCAGCTAAATAACAGATTCAAACTACTGAAGGCACTAACTACTGATAGGCATAGTTAGCAAATGAAAGATTTTGAAAGAGAACAAACAATGTATTTACCTTAATAGTGTTCAAAAGTCATAATATATATATCAGTCCATGATATCCAATATTACAAATTTACTGTCTCTGATGGACACACATCCAGATCATCCGCTCTCAATATTCCGCTGTCTCTCTCCCCACATCCACCACTGCTGGTGGCTCACCTCCAACTGCGCAACATTATGTGCTGTTAACAGCCAACTGCCCAACACTACAATAGCCAACAACAATGCAAACCAGCCACAGACTGCACGCAGCACACCCAGTGATTTTCATACAGAGCACTACGTGGCGTTACCAATAAAAAAACCTATACACCCTACTTACAAGCTTTATGCCTCACCTGAACTCGTCAACACTGACATTTCACTGTTGATGACTGGATACATGTTGCCTGGTTGGACAAGAATCGTTTCAAATCGTATTGAGTAAGGGTATGGGGACAACATCATGAATCCATAGATCCAGCATGTCAGCAGGGGACTGTTCAAGCTGGTGGGGGCTCTGCAATGGTGTGGGACATGTGCTGTTGGAGTGATATAGGATGCCTGATAAGTGTGGATACGACTCTGACAGGTGGCATGTACGTAAGCATCCTGTCTGATCACCTGCATGCATTCACGTCCATTGCGCATTCTGACGGACTTGGGCAATTCCAGCAGGACAATGTGAAACCCCGCACGTCAGGAATTGGTACAGAGTGGCTCGAGGAACAGTCTTCTGAATTTAAACTTTTCCGATGGGCACTAGACTCCCAAGACATAAACATTATTGAGCATTTTTGGAATGGCTTGTAACGTGCTGTTCAGAAGAGATCTCCACACCCTTCGTGCTCTTACGGATTTATGGACAGCCCTGCAGGATTCGTGGTATCAATTTCCTCCAGCACTACTTAAGACATAAGTCGAGTCCATGACACGTCTTGTTGCGACTCTTCTGCGTGCTCGCGGGACTCTACACGATATTAGGTAGGTGTACCAGTATTTTTGGCTCCTCAGTGTATTAGCCATTGTGATGGCATACTTTAAAGTTTAATATACCAGCAAGTAATCATTTAAGATAACACAGTACAAGAACAAAATTTGACTGAAACAACACGTAAGAAATCTTATAAGAAATTGGAAGGCTCTCTACAGAAACGGCAAGGGAAGTAGCACGTAGAACACACTGACGAGAAGGAGATATAATATGACGCATGTGTTAAGACATCATGAAAAGCACTACATGGTACTTAATAATTAAGACTACTAAAATAAGAAGTGTGGGTGTTATACGTAGAATCGGCAGGGAAAGTATTCTGTGGAAAACATTGATCAGAAGAGGGAAAAGTACGATAGGACACGGGTGAATACGTCAAGAAATGGTTTCCATAGCGCTATGGGCTACCCTGAAGAGACAGTCGTATGTTTAACACTCTCGCTCCACCTGTTAAGCCAAGATATTCGTTCTCTGTGGCTCTTATCGACCTTCCATCGCGAGGAGCTGTGATCGCTGAAGCATGACCAAAGAGTGTGGTGAAATAGAACTAGCAGCGGTGACCAGATCTCAACTCTGTAAGCCAGTTCTTCAAGTCCGCATGCATTCAAGATTGGCCTCCGTCTCGCCGGATGATGTGAGGGTGTATTTTTTTGTCGAGTACTAAAGATACAGAGAGCATTACCACACCATCTGTCATTAATTAACATTATTGACCATTGAAATAAAATATGCAGTTATGCCACACCTTTTGTGATAATTTAAACACCACTGCTAACTTATTGCAAAATGGTTCAAATGGCTCTGAGCATTGTGGGACTTAACTTCTGAGGTCATCAGTACCCTGGAACATAGAACAACTTAAACCTAACAAACCTAAGGACACCCGAGGCAGGGTTCGAACCTGCGACCGTAGTGGTCGCGCGGTTTCAGATTGTAGCGCCTAGAACCGCTCGGCCACCACGACTGGCGTAACTTATTGCATACATGGTTAAAAGGTTTTTAAAAACAAAACTTTTCGAAATACTGTTCAGTTCGTTTGATTCACCATTGCAGGAGCCTATAGCGATAAATTCCAGATTCCTCTGCCTCTGTCTCATATTGAAGCGTGCTGCATCATATTGCCGGGAGCGACGGTCTTATTGCGAAGCCCCGTAAGGGTATCTGACGCATAAAACGCGGCCCTATCGAACTGTAGCTCGCAGGCAGATGGAGCCCCTAACATTGTGCAACAAGATTTCTACAAAAATTTCTCACTTTGAGGTGATAAATACTGAATTTGTGCGCAAATTACGTTCGCGATGCATTACAAACCGAGTAACTGCATGTCACTTAAAGTTACTAAAGAGTCTTGAATAATATAACTGACCGACTAACTTTTAATTTCGGATTTGTTATCGTTATCACCTTGTTCTTTGCTTCCCAGGAATCACATATTGTCACTAACAGAAATGGCTGATTTTACAGCAAATAGCGATAGAAGAATCACAAAGCAGTTGTATTTTCAGTTTCTAAAATGGAATCGTTATTGCTGGTAAAATGTATAAGCATTGTTACATCAGAACACAGGATTTTTGCCAGAGAGGGAACATAACCCGGATCTCCCGCTAATCAAGAGCACTCGCCTTACCATTCTCTCTCTCTTTTTTTTTCTTAATCACATTTTCTTCGTTAATGTTCGTTGCATTTGTTCGTGGCGACCTTCCTATGACGCCCGTTCAAGTTCATCGTTGATCCTTTGACTTTCTCTTTTTTATTATAAAGGGCAGCTAACCCTAAGACCGAACACAATGAGCTACCGTGCCGGTTTGCCGTTAGGCTCTCCGTGCACGCTTCACGGTGAGACCCAAACCTCCATATGTCATTAAGCATGTGTCTGCACCATGCACTCGTACATCCATTTATATATTTCCGTTGAGGTGAGATACTTTTATTAAATGTTGTCTGCTCTGTATCGGCAGATAAATACGATACTGCAGTGCCTGTGGGTAAAAGTCTACAATAGGACCACTGGCGTACTTACTTCTTTCGTGCGGGAATATTCTCAGCGCTTGCCGGAATTTGTGAAGGAACAAAAGGAGATGTGTCAGCTGTTTTTGTTACGCAACCAATGAGAGAGCAGCTGATAGACGAACTGTTTGGAAGTAATTCATTCGGTAGAAAGGGTGAAACATTGCTGTAAACGAGGATTATAAATTTAATTGCTCCTTATTTCTATCGGAGCTGTTTAAACTGTGCTAATATCTGCAAACCAATGAGAGAGTCGCAATCCACGACATAATCGAAAAATCTGTGAAATATTTCTCTGCTCGGTGTCACTGCGCAATTGATCTCCACGAGCACACTGAGTAAAGGGTTCAATGTGTTTTAATTAAATGATGGGAGAAGGTGGGTGGATAAATATTTTTAATTAAATCGTGGCAGAAGGTAGGTGGATCAATGTTTGCTAATATATTAGTCGTGAGACTCAATTTTTAATAAACATTGATCCACGTACTTTCTCCCTTGATTGAATTACCAAACAGTGATTCACTTACTCAATGTGGCGGCTTATGCTGCACTTCCAGATGAGTACACCCAATCAAACCTTTGAATATTTTAAGAGACATTTCACCACCCCATTTGACACATTTTCATGTCTCAGCAATTAATCCATGAGATATGCACCAACGGACAACGTTTCCGTGCAGAACTAAATCTTTTAAATCAGCACACTTTATAGCACTCGCTGCAATAATCACAAAATATTTATCTCGAAACACACTAATACACTGAAAAATAGCAAACAAGACAATGCTTTCAATTTCGGCACCTCTGTTCTCGTCTCTCTCTCTCTCTACGCGAAACCTACGCATTGCCAAAGCTTTGAGCGACGCCGTGGCTGCCGCTGGCCTATATCTATATTACAGGCGTGCCTGTGTTTGAAGTGCGATGCAATGTTCCTTCGAACATGCATGCATAGCCTAATGGTAAGGCCGCAAATGTCTTTAATTAATGTGTACACCTATCTATCTAACATTATTTTTATAAGGAAAGATTCCAAAGATATTGAACACCTTGCCTATTCACAAGAACGGAGGTGATGTAAGAGATAGTTTGTTATAACGTAATCTGAATTTACAACTGTAAAAGACCACGGAAAACTAAAAACTCTGTTTTCCATTTACTTGTTTGAAGTGGTTTACCCTTTCAATCGTGGCTACCATGGAGATTTTTACAAGCGTCTCCTGGAAAAGAATTTTGTAAAAAATCTATCGATGCGCATTTATAAGTGCCTCGTAAGGTTTGCTAGTGCTATTAGCTTCTCAGATCTGTCGGGCTAACTAGTTTAGTTATCGTAAAAATGTGAGTCTGGACAGGTAATCTCTATCCCTTCTACTTTCCCCATTTCTACTTACTCATGTTAAAGTTCTTCAGTTTCAAAAAGGGCACTTAAAAAATGGAACTTCCCTGTTAATTTCTGCTGTTCCTCTAAGATAATTTATAATTTGCTTCATGGTCCGCATTATTTATATTACTGTCAGAAATTAGGCCCAGTGATCCTTCCTAGTCAACTAGTTTTACTTTCCTAAACTGCAATACATAAATAGCTGTTACTAATTATAAAAGAATTAATTACATCTGTATCTACATCATACTCCGCTAGCCACCTGATGGTGTGTGGCGAAAGGTACTTTCGGGACCACTACCAGATCACTCCTACCCTACTCCACTCGCGAGTAGTGCGTGGAAGAGTGATTGTCAGTAACCCTCTGTAGTGGCTCTAATTTCTCGAATTTTCTCCTCGTGGTCAGTAAGCGAGATGTATGTGGAGGCCGGCCGGGGTGGCCGAGCGGTTCTAGGCGCTACAGTCTGGAATCGCGCGACCGCTACGGTTGCAGGTTCGAATCTTGCCTCGGGCATGGGTGTGTGTGATGTCCTTAGGTTAGTTACGTTTAAGTAGTTCCAAGTTCTGGGGGACTGATGACCTCAGAAGTTAAGTCCCATAGTTCAAAATGGCTCTGAGCACTATGGGACTTAACATCTATAGTCATCTGTCCCGTAGAACTACTTAAACCTAACTAACCTAAGGACATCACACAACACCCAGTCATCATGAGGCAGAGAAAATCCCTGACCCCGCCGGAAATCGAACCCGTGAACCCGGCCGTGGGAAGCGAGAACGCTACCGCACGACCACGAGCTGCGGACTTAAGTCCCACAGTGCTCAGAGCCATTTGAACCATTTTTTTTTTTTTTTGCACTATTCATCAATTCTCTGCAGGTCGTTCTGCAAATTCTTACTGTCTTCTGGCGTTGCTACTTTGGTACAGATAACTTCATCATCTGCGAATAGCCTTAAAGAGCACCCGACGCTTTCTACTAGATCTATATACATCGTAAACAGCAACGGTCCTATCATACTTCCCTGTGATACTCCTGATATTACCTTTACATCTGTCGATTTTGTTCCGTTAAGAGCGACATGAGTCTTGAATCCGATACTCCGTAAACTCGTATTTTTTCCATTAAACGGCAATGTGGGACGGTGTCAAATGCCTTATTGAAATCAAGGAACACGGCACCAACAGTGGCACTCAGGCTTTGGTCACTGCACTGTGGATTTCAAGGAGGAACAGAGCGAGCTGAGTTTCGCAGGATCCGTGTTTGCGAAATCCATGTTTATTCTTATACAGGAGATATTCATTTTCCAAAATCGTCACAATTCTTCAGCATAAAACATGTTCCATAATTCTACAACAGATTGACGCTAACGATATAGGTCTTTAATTGTGTGAATCTGTCTTATGGCCTTTCTTAAAAACGGGAATGACCTGCGCTTTATTCCAGTCGTTAGCTACCTTTCGTTGTTCAAGCGATCTACGATAAATTACTGCTAGAAGGAGGTCACGTTCTTTCGCATAATCGTTACAGACTCTCATAGGTCTCTCATCTGGTCCTGACGCGATTGTAACTGCTTTTCAATTTCACACTCGTTTATCTCGATATCTTCCATTTCGACGTTCGTACGATAATTGGGAAAGGAGGGGGACAGTGCTATGATCCTCCGCGGTGAAACAACTACGGAAGACCGAATTCAGTATTTCGGCCTTCTCTCTGTTACCTTCCGTTTCGGTGCCTGTGTGGTCGCTGAGAGAATGAATAGATGATTTTGACCCGCTTACTGATTTTACATATGGCCAAAATCTCTTAGGGTTTTTACTCAGGTTGGTTGACAACGTCTTAATTTCAAAATAATTGAACGCTTCTCTCATTGCTCTCCTAACGCTTATTTTTGCTTCGTTCAGCTTTTGTTTGTCAGCGAGGTTTTTTACCTCTCTAGAATCTGAGGTGAATTGCTCCTTGTTTACGTAGAGCTTTTCTAACACCGATACTAAACGATGTGATATTTAAAAAAAGTAAAGAATCCCTATTTTATGTTTCCATGTATTTATTTGTAATCGTGTTTATTTTCTGTAGTTGGACGTTGGGTAAGAATATGCAAAATTACTTTTTAGGAAAACTTTTATGAGTGCTCTAATAGTACCTGTACGACAGTGAAACTTTACACAATGTTATCAAAATGTCAAACTATGTGCTGAATGCGTAATTGTTATAATACTCCTGCAAATGTTTCTAATATTTAGTAAAATATAAATTGGTACTTTATCCTCATCTATCTTCCGTGTTGAATATGTATTTACTATCTCGAAGAATCATTTAAAATTTAATCATGATGACGTATTTGCTCTTAACGTCTAACATACTTCTACCTCTTCTACTACTGGCTATTGGTGGTGGAGACGTGCCACGAGAACGTACAAGTGATAATTTGCGCAACGGATATTTTAACGCGACTGGAGTCGCCCTGACACTTATACATTCTCCAGTAGCAGTACGTTATTCTCATTAGTTAAGTCAACTGTTGTGTGATAGCCTATCTGCTTACTAATCGTATCCTGTGGATGCGATCGAATGTCAGGATAAGCCGACAAACTCCAATTCTCTTATAACGAATACGTTAAAACATGTATAAAATGTACGCTAGTGACAAGATTAATTACCACTGGACATTACTGTCTACTAAAGGATAAATGCCGTGATTTTAAAATATTTATTCATCATAAACACAATTCAAAGGCACTAGACAAAAGTTACAACTCTCAGGTTCTCCCTGTATTAATATTGGCCCTCAAACTGTCTGGCTCTGCCCTATAATGCACTCTCGATCTGTGATTAGGTGCGGAACAACTAACATCCCCGTTGTACTAAACAGCAAGAAGGAACTACTATCTCAATGAGCAGTGTGAAACCTCAGTGCAGAACGGAGTAGAATACGTGTGTCAGCAATGTAAATTTACTTTCCTAGAAGCCGGTGCATAAGCAAGATCACTGTAGTGATCAGAGGCTATAGCTGCAAAACTTCTCGCCTCAGCAAGATAATAGTAAAACTGCACTTCACCAAAATTACAGCCGAAGACGTCCGACGACTGCTGTGAACCCAAAACGACCGTCCTGCTCCACGACCCAGCAACGACCCTCTAGCTCCACGTCCAAGGAATGACCTCGCAGCCCCACGCTCCAGGTACGACCAACCTCTCACTTTCCTCCACTTTTTCCCAGCTGAAAGTCTTTTCTTTCCCTCATCTTTCCGGGAGACGATCGTTTCCGAACGCCGACCAATCTCGGTTTAGAATCCACACCGAAGTTTCTGGAAGTTCTTTGTACGTCCGTAGGAAAGTCCGCGAATACTTACTGCCACGTGTTTTTGGCGGACACGCTGCCTTCTCACGCCTGCCCGCCGGACACGTGTTCCTGTTTTGCAAGTGAGCCAGCTCCCGGGGATCCCGAGATTAGCACCGGAAGCGGTTGCCCGTTCTGTTGTCCGAAGGAATGTGTGAGCGAATGTATGAATTCTCCGCCCTGCGAACTTTCCGCCCCACTAGAAATCCGCGAACTCTCCGCCTCGTACCTGCGTCCATTGTGTCCCGTGCTACCTGTAGGCGGAACGTCCTAATCACCTTGCTGTACCTGATCCCTCGACTCGGCCGAACTCCGCCCGCACAATCCCATCTGCCTGTTAAAGTGGGCGTCATTTATGTTGGCGGCCGAGTTTAGGTTCGTTCTGCGCATCTGACATCACAAAACACAGTCAGCCAATGAACAGACAACGACGTTGCCACATCTCAACTGAAGTGTAGAGCATGGACGAGTGTCTTCAGTTTTGGAAACGTTCAGTCATAAATAAGGTAATAGAACAAAAGCAATGTCTTGATAGCAGACATTCTTTTATAGAAAGTTTGGAAAAAGCATTCTTTATACCAATTGCTTCATATTCTATTAATTAATTAAACCAAACAAGCAATAAGACTCCTAATTCAGGCGATAGCAAGGAAAAGTATTTGTATCACTCTCACGAACCGCTTTTTCGCAATAAAGAACAGCGGTAATTGTTTATTTCCTATTGTAGTTCGACGAAGCGTGAGTAATTCATAGTCATACCAACAGTGTTTGTCAGTATTTTGCACCACGTGTTATACTCCTAATGGCGTGATGTAGTCGGACGAGGTGCGTTAGCATAACGGTGATGGAGTTGGGCTGCTGTGCGGAAGGTTATCAGTTCGAACCTGGTGTGCTGTTTAATATTTTCATTATTTAAAAACAATATCGAAGTGCCTTACTTCACAAATTATATTCGTCTGAATGCATTTTTTTGAAATTTCTAGTGCTTTGTCTCTTCATTAACCCTTTCGCTGCTGCAGACATGTGCTCGCTGCATTCCGCGCTGTGCGCGATTTTGTCATCACTGCACTGCTCGCCTGTGCAGACACATAGTGTTCCCACTGCTTTGACACACTTATCATTCGATTTCACAAAAATTATTTGGCCCAAAAATTTGATTTTTACACGTCTTCTTGACTGATACATTCCCCCCATAAATGACTTAATTTTGTTTCGATGTTCAGCACAGTTATTATGCAGCATTAAATGTAGTAAACCACTGCACGAAATTTTGAAGAGTTTGCAGAGGTAGAAGTCCATAGCGTATACTTTCCGTATGGTCGATTTTAGTTGCCACAATGTTGAGAATGAAATGTGGACAAGATACCTAAATTTCATATAAAATTTACTGTATAGCAATATCTCATTTAATAAGTACGACATAAGTGTTGTATGTAATACTGAGAAATATTCCGTCTTTCGCGACTGTAATAAAAGTATTATTTACACCGGACGCATTTGGATTTATTTTAAAGCACTTCAATCAAGGAAAGGTATGGCACATACACAATGGTACTCATGTTCTCTTTCTTGTTTTTGTTCCACAGTCGCAGTTTTACCGATAGTACTGAAATATATTCCTCTTCTGCAACTGTAATAAGGGGCTTATTTAGACCAGACACGTTTCTCTCTTATGAAGCATCTTCAGTGGACAGTATTTTGTCTCCTCCATTGCCAAGTCACCTTTCGTAGTTTTGTGCTGCGGTAACACAATATTCAACGTTTGTGTTGGCAGATCAGTGTTTTAGCAAATAAATGATGTTTGTGTGTGCCACACACAAAAATTACATTTGACATAGCTCAGAACACTTCACTGATAGACAGTAAATTCAAGTCCTAATGCTTTTGTAAGTCCACAGTTTTGTTTAATGTATTTTGTCTACTTCCTTTTGATTGATTGAAGTGCTTTAAAATAAAGCCAAACGTGCTAGGTGTAAATAAAACTTTTGTTACAGTCGCGAAAGACTGAATACTTCTCAATATTATGTACGACACCTATGTGGTACTTAAATGAGCTATTGTTATACAGTAAATTTTATATGAAATTTGGGTATCTTGTCCACATTTCATTCTCAACATTGTGGCAACTAAAATCGGCCATACGGAAAGTATACTCTATGGACTTCTCCCTCTGCAAACTCTTCAAAATTTCGTGCAATGGTTTACTGTATTTAATGCCGCATAATAACTGCGTTGAACATCGAAACAAAATTAAGTCATTTATGGGGGGAAGGTATCAGTCAAGAAGATGTGTAAAAATCTAATTTTTAGGCCAAATAGTTTTTGTGGAATCGATTGATAAGAGTGTCAAAGCAGTCGGAACACGATGTGTCTGCACAGGCGAGCAGTGCAGTGACAAAATCGCGCACAGCGCGGAATGCAGGGAGCACGTCTTTGTAGCAGCGAAAGGGTTAATGCGGCCGTGGTGGCTTTACTTCATGAACTGCGCGCTCCCCCCTAAACGTAAGCTTGCGAACTATGCTATACTATGGCGCTGCTTCTATTGGCGCGTGCGTCGTGTGCAACTGGCAACGCAGCAATCTCCCGCGTCTGGGCGGGCATGCGCAAGCCGCCAAGATAAAAGAATTGAACTATAGTATCGCTCTAGTTTTCGTAGACTTCATATCGTGCCACTGGGATATTACCAACTCAGTAGTTGTGATATGGAAATTTCAAGGACAATTCGTGGTAAGCCCATTTGCCACAGTGATGAAAACGAAGGAAGATGGGACTGTGATTTGGCGCTTTTCAAAACAGAAAGAGAAGCATTGCCGAGGAAAGCTTAAGGATTCTGCAGTGCTCTTTTCGCATGAGCATCAATGTGGAGCTCCGGATGACGCAAGGTTGGCAGGACTCTGAACCAGACAAAGAAGAGGGCACGAGAGGAAAATACGTCTATTTCCAAAATCTATTCAGAAGAGCTAGTTAGCTTGCATAATCGAGAGTACGACTTTGTGACAGAAATGCCAGAGCAGCGAACAACGAAGAGAACGTTATACAAACGAAGGGTAAAGTCGCAGGGAAGTGAGAGGGATCCAGAGACAAGAGAATAGATTGAACTTAAGCAGAGCTATTAACTATGAATGATGGCAGCAATTTCCTGTTAAGCGACGATAAATCAGGATAATAGTTTTTTTGTGGAAGAACTAGGAGAAATACTGTAAGAAGTAAACGAGACTTTTTTTATGGATGGTACGTTCAAGTGCTGTACCAAACAGTTTTCACAGATATATACAATCATGCAGATTTTGGAAGTAATAAAAAGGAGACTAATATCTACCCAGTAGCATTTGCATTATTATCAAACTGCCTGTGGTAAAGAGACTACAACACGAATAGTACAAACTGTGTTTTTTAGTTGAATGTGCCATCCAAGTTCTAAAAACATTCTCACGCTGTGGCTGATATAGAAGGAATCGGACGTTAACTGTTAGTTAAGGTTTTTTTTATCTCATTGTCTGTTAAACAAAAACGAATGAGTAATGTTTGTTTTTAAATTTTTGGTCACTGACTATTTTGATGACTCAACTGTTAGATTTCCAAGACAGTCAAAGGTCACTGACAAATGTCAGAAAAGAAAATATTACTACTATTTCCATTGGATTCTTCTTCATTTGCTCTTTCATCAACTAATACACTGTCTTCTTTTGCATGACAGTTATGTGCAAGATTTTCTAGGTTTTGTTTAAGTCCTTCAGTTTTATCAAGAGCCACACCCTTAACAGATTTTTAATTTTTGTTAGTCTCGTCAATTTCTTGATCATCTACAAATGCACTCTTCAACTATAATATTTTTCTGCCTTCTTTCATGTCCTGTTGGCCGAGTGCTTCTCTAACGTAAATTTAACAAATTTCAACATTGAACCAGCCAACGAATGGCCCTTTAAAAACCTGACCACAATTTACTTGTTTATTAATTTATTTACTTATTTTGTGCTCCACTTGGGCAACGTCGCTGTGTATGTGTTCTAAACCAAATTTCTGCATAAATAAATAGACTTCTTTTTTTTTTTTTTTTTTTTACTTTTAACCGGTAAGAACTCTCTACGTAAAAACATATATATATCAGAACTAATAACACTGAAATTGTTACATGCAACATATAGTATGGTTAGTACTGTACAGCTTGAGCATGCTAGCTAGCGTCCCCAGAGGATTAGTGGGCCCTTCCTCGACTTTTTCTGGGCGGAAATTTCACAGGGCGGAAAATTCACTGGGCGGGGAATACACGACACCTGTGTGAGCTCCCTGTGTCCTTCCGCTCTACCATGAGTTTCACAGCTCTGCTCGTCCCCCAGTCACCAAACATGCAGACATTCTACAATAAATAAAGTGTACTAGGCGATGTCAGTCACATACATGTTTTTAATGAATGATCACAAACCTGTCTTCTCTACCACTGAAAGGGCTTACTTGTCGTATTGGATGTAACACGGTTTGTAAAATGACCCCACCTTACAAACGTAATCAGCATTCCAACCACAACTCTTGTGAATTAATACTTATAGATTAGGTTTCCTCCCATTAGGAACGTGGGTGCACTCAACGACTGTGTAATGACTTTCAAATGATAGAGCACAGCAATCAGTCGTCTTTTTCTTGCAGGTTTTATTCGGCAAATCTAGATTTCGGCTAGTGCCTAGACATTATCAATACACTATTTCATCGTATCAATGCAGGTATGAATACGTCAGTACCCTGTTGTTCGGGTTTCTGTCACAGTGAAGAACTGTTGCAGGACTGTGACAGAAGCTCGAATATCAGATGACTGACGTACTAGAACATATTTGCCGAAGAAAACGTGCAAGAACAGGACGACTGACTGCTATACTCTATCATTTTAAAACTTAC
Organism: Schistocerca piceifrons; assembly: GCF_021461385.2. Lineage (NCBI taxonomy): Eukaryota > Metazoa > Arthropoda > Insecta > Orthoptera > Acrididae > Schistocerca > Schistocerca piceifrons. The sequence goes on along the minus strand of NC_060139.1, from coordinate 422,261,036 downwards.
AGATTAATTTGGTACTACTTACTAGGATTGCTTTAGATCGACACCTCATTGCTATATACTGCCAGCGATGATACTACTTAAGGGAAGTTGCTTGAGGTTCACAGAGTTGGAAGCTTCACACTCAGAGTTCTGAAAGAAGTAATTAGCCATGCTTGAGTAAAAGCGAGACTATATACATATTTCGTCGGTTCAGTTGTGAGATTTTGTAACATTTATGTCTGTCATCGATTATGTTTCTTAGGGACACTTTAATATCTGTGTTTTATATGTTCTTTAACTTGAAACATATGGAAATAATTTTTATTACTGTGTAAGCTGACGTAGGCCTAACCCGAATTAATTTGTAAATGCCTCTTTAAAACTGTGTTCTTTCATAGTATAAATGTACTAAATTATTACATGGATAACTGGTTCATGCTTAGGGGATGTAGAGTGTATGAAATGTAAATGCTGTAGGGAAGTCCCTACGCAACGAAAAGGAAAAGAATTGGAAATTTGTGAAGGACTATGGGACCAAACTACCGAGGTCATCGGTCCCTAGGCTTACACACTACTTAATCTAACTTAAAATAATTTACGCTAAAGACAACACACACACACATGCCCGGTAGGATTCGAACCTACGACGGGGGGAGCCGCGCAAACCGTAACAAGGCGCCCTAGACCGCACGGCTTCCTCACGCGGCCAACGAAAAGGCTTAAGTCGGTGTATAAAAGGGGCTTCAAGCGAAACAGCACGAAAACTGTTTGTAGCAGGGATAGTCGGTGGCGAGCATTGAACAAGCCAACATCCCGAGTGCTTAACATTTGAAGTAGGTATTCGAGAAAAATGACTGTTCAGGCAAAGAAGTAAATACCAGTAGACCAAAGGACACGATAAAAATTAGAGTTGAAGAACACGATTTCTCTTATCTTTGTCAAAAAAAGTAACTGATCAGAGAGAGAATATTTTACAGAACATGACATCAATCATCAGATGTGGACTCTGACCACAATTTATTGGCTATGATCTGTATATTAAAAACGAAGAAATTTGAAAACGGTAGGAAATTAAGGAGATGGGACCTGGATAATCTGAAAGAATCAGAGGTTGTTGAGAGTTTTAGAGGGAGCATTAAGCAACAGTTAACAAGATCAATGGAAAGAAATATAGGATAAGACGAATGGGTATCTTTAAGAGATGAAATAGTGGAGGCAGCAGAGGATCAAATTGGTGAAAAGACAAGGCCTAAAAGAAATCCTTGGATAACACAAGAGATATTGAATCTAACTGATGGAAGAAGAAAATTTTAAAAGGCAGCAAATGAAGCAGGCGAAAGGGAATACAAACGTTTAAAAATGAGATTGACAGGAAGTGTAAAATGGCTAAGCGGCAAAATTGACCCTACGACTTATCTTAGCAGGTAGTTCAAGGAAAGACAAACTTACATCTATAGCATTTGTAGACTTAGAGAAAGCTATTGAAAAGGTTGACAGGAACACGCTCTTCGAAATTCTGAAGGTACCAGGGGTTAAATACAGGGAGCGAAGAGCTATTTACAACTTGTACCGAAAACAGAAGGCAATTATAAAATCGCGGGACATGAAATGAAAGCAGTGGTTGAGAAGGGAATGAGGATTTTAGCCTGTCCATGATGTTATTCAATCTGTACAATGAACATGCAGTTAAGGAAACCAAAGAAAAATTTTAGAAGGAAGTGAAGTTCAGGGAGAAAACTAATAACTTTAAGATTTGCAGATGACATCGTAATTCTGTCAGAGACTGCAAAGGACTTTGATGAGCACTTCAGCGGAATGGACCATGTCTTGAAAGGAAGATATAAGATGAACGCCAACAAAAGCAAAACAGAGATAATGAAATATACGAGAATTAAATCAGATGAGGACAAGGGAATTAGATTAGGTTCAAAAATGGTTCAAATGGCTCTGAGCAATACGGGACTTAACATCTGGGGTCATCAGTCCCCTAGAACTACTTAAACCTGACTAACCTAAGGATATCATACACATCCAAGCCCGAAGCACGATTAGAACCTGCGACCGTAGCAGCCGTGCGGTTCCGGACTAAAGCGCCTGGAACTGCTCTGCCACAGCGGCCGGCAATTAGATTAGGAAACGAGACAAAGTAGTAGGTGAGTTTTTCTACTTGGAAAGCAAAGTAAGTGATGTCGCAGAAGTAGAGAGGATGTAAAATGTGCACTGGCAGACTGGCAACGGCAATAAAAACATTTCTGAAGAAGAAACATTTGTTAAAATCGAACATAGATTTAAGTGTTAGGAAGGCTTTTCTGAATGTATTTGTCCGGAGTGTAGCCACGTATGGAGGTGAAACATGGAAGATAAACAGTTTAGACAAAAAGAAAATAGAAGCTTTCGAAATGCAGTGCTACAGAAAAATGTTGAAGGTTAGATGGGTCCATCACGTAACTAATGAGGAGTTACTGAATGGAATTGGGGAGACAAGAAATTTGTGGCACAACTAGACCAAAAGGATCGGCTGGTAGGACACAGTCGGAGACACCAAGGAATCAACAGTTTAGTATTGGAGTGCAGTGTGAAGACGCTCGCACATGATAGACAACAACAACAAATGGACAGTTGCTCCGTAAAAATCATTCGCTAAGTTTCATCCTTGCCAAGCGACAATCGATAGGTAAGTTTCATCTCCGACAAGGATTATCTCTGGTGATCAAGTGTAAACCCTAACACATCTATGTTACACAGTATTTTAGTCTCTTTCCGACGTCCGACTCGTCAGTCGGCAAGACTCTGCGTCGTCAGGAGCACCTCTGAAGTTGTTCAGCGCGCCTCTGGACGAAATGACAGGAACCGATAAGTTTCTTAGACAAAGTCATACAACACGGAAGACCCACCAGCAAGAAAAAACGCAATATGTACAATTCAGCGGTCATCTCAGTGAATAATAGAAAAAACTGGAACATCATTCAGAAAATACTTCTGTGTTTACTGCAGTGTGAAATGTAAGACAGAATGACTTACTGTTTCTGTTTCAAATATATTCATGAATAAAAGAGCGATGGAGATATTTGAAAGGGTTGTATTCTGCAAATGATGTGTGTGTAATTTCTCGCTGCTCTGCTTAGAATTTTCTTGTCACATCTTTTGGTCAAATTCATGAAAGGTTTGTTTTTCTTTTTCCTTTGTTTATGGACATTGCCATAGGTACGTTGTATCTCCATTTATAGCTGATAATTTGAATTAATTGCGATCAAGAGCGATAAACAGATTTGCTACTGCAACGTCCGTTCCCCATTTCACCGATGGACAGAATGCAGTGTTACTGCAACCAGTTCAGATATCAAAGATTGCGGAAAGGTCTTGCTACTGCCTATTTTCGAAGTCATCCGAAGCAACTTGGACTCTACATAAGGAAATAAGCAAAGGACTGCCTAAATAGTCTGCATGGGATGGATTTCTGCATGTCGTTTGTTGAAAATGTTATGTCGCAGTAATATGGTTCCGTTCATCAAGAAGATAATTAATTCAGATAAGTGGAACGAAGAAGTTTATGTTCATGGTCGTGGGCTAGAACTCCCGATGCAAAATGTCAGTTTCCAATAAATTTTTCATACTTTTGCAGTTTTTTCCCTCTCATTAACGCCTTGTTTGATATATCGCATTTCAGAGCTTACGACACTAACTAATAAGTTACAAACATAATGAATTTCACGAAATGTTAAAAACCAGACGTGACCAATTTGAAATAATACGGCCAATAGCCATTCATTGCCAACAAAAGGATGAACGCCCTAGGCATAATACTGCATTCAGTTTAGAAAGAACCTTTATAAGAATCTACTGTAAAATTTTAGAAGCAGATATGAGGCAGTTTCACGTTATTATGTTTCGAACTTTTAAATGTACATTATTTTGATCAACATAAACGATGTTCCTCTGAACCTTCAATACTGTCATTAAAACTGCGATGGATCATTTTTGTTTTCTCCTGTTTAAGATTATAGCTAGCTGCCGCGTACCTTTTCAGATAAATACGTTGTAAGTGCTGGTGATCTGATGAAGTTTCATGTACAACTACAGCTACAATACAACTCTGGAAATCACACTGAAGTGCTTAGCAGAGAGTTCTTCGAACCATCTTCAGACTATCATCTACCGTTACACTCCCTAACATCACATGGAAAAAATGAATACTTAACATCTCTCCATGAGAGCTCTCTATTATTTTATTGTGATGATCATATCTTCCAGTGTATGATGGCGATAGTAAAATAGTTTCGCCTTCAGAGGAGAAAGTAGGTGTCTGAAATTCCGTGAAAAGATCTCGCCCCAAGGAATAACGCCTTTGTTATGGTGATGCCATCCCGATTCGATAATCATATCCGTAACATTCTCTTCCCTATTTTGCGATAATAAGAAACGAGTTGCCATTCTTTGGATTTTTTCGACGTTCTCTGTCGATACCCTATTGCAGTACTCTAGCAGAGGACGGACAAGCATAGTACAGGTAGTCTCTTTAGTAGACCTGTTGCATCTTCGAAGTGTTATGCCAATAAAACCCAGATTTTGGTTCGCCTTCCCCATAACATTATCTATGTAATCATTGTTTTGTTCGTAATTGTAATTCCTATGTATTTAGTGGAACTGAAAGCGTACAGATTTGTGTGATTTACAGTATAACCGAAACTTAACAGATTTATTTTAGTTAGCATTTAAACGACCTTACACTTTGCCTTCCTCAGACACAATTGCCACTTTTCACATCATACAGACACGTAACCTGAGTCATTTTGGAATTGGTTTTGGTCTTCTGATGTCCTTACTAGACGGGAAATAACAGTATCATCTGCAAACACTCTACGTGGGCTATTCAGATTGTCTTCTAAATGGTTTATATTTGGTAAGAGCAGCAGAGGGCCAATAACTCTTCCTTAGGGAACACCAGATGTCACTTCTATTTTACTCGATGACTTTCCACTGTTACTACAAACTGTGACCTTTATGACAGGACATTATGAATCCAGTAGGTCAACTGAAGCGATACTCCATAGGCATGCAATTAGATTAGAAGGTTCTTATAAAAAACTGTGTCAAAGCCATCTGGAAATCTAGAAATACGGAATCCATTTCAGATTGCCTGTCGACAGCATTCATTGCTGCGTGCGAAAAATGAGCTAGTTGTTTTTCACAAAAACGATATTTTCGTAAACCAAGCTGGCTACGTTTCAATAGGTGGTTTCCTTCTAAGTAGTCCATAATGTTCAAAAATTATGCTGCGAATCGTCGTCAGTACTATTGGTCTGTAATTCGTCGGATTACTTCTATCTCCTTTCTTGGATACTAGTGTGACATGTGCATTTTTCCAGTCTTTAGGCACGGATCGTTCGTCAAGTGATCGGTTGTACCTCATTGCTACGTACGACGCTATTTTATGAGTATACTCTGAAATGACACTGTGCTGCCTCTGGCTCACGGGGTCCCTGGTTCGATTCCCGGTCGGATTGGGTATTTTCTCTGCCAGCGGACTGGGTGTTTGTGTTGTCCTCATCATTTCATCATCATCATGAACATTCGTGACTGTGACTAGATTGGATTGTGAAAAAAAATTAGACTGTGTAAAAATTGGGACTTTTTAAGGGCTCTGATGACCACGCAGTTGAGCGCCCCACAAACCAAACATCATCATCCTCATCATAATTGGTTTACTGCCTGACGAAGACTTGCCTTTATTGATTTAAGCTACTTAACTACACTTAAGATATTTACTTCTAAGTTACTCATTTTGACAGCTGTTCTTGATTCGAATTCTGAGATATTTATTTCATCTTCTTTCCTGAAGTAATTTCGGCGCTGTCTTCGGCAGTGAAGGTACTGATTATGTCTTCCGCTAGTGTGTTTTACGTATCACCAGAATGTCTTTGGATTTTCTGCCAGATTTTGAGCAGTTTATTGTCAAATTTACTGTAGTCTGTATATTGCAAAAGTCTTTTTACTTAGTTTGACAATTCCTGCATCCAGATCCTCAACTGACAGATGCCTTTCAGCCATAAAAAGGATAAAAACTTGTGTATGCAGTTAACGTCCTCATAAGCTACTTACGAGTTTAGCTCCATTATAAACTGAAAATTACCTCTTATGATAGAAGAGATCATAGTTGAGCAACGATTTCATCAAAACCGTAACTTCAAATTTATAAATGACTTTTTATTATGCTGTAAATGCTGATCTTATTGAAATTTCTAGTACTTGCAACGTTCACAAAATCTGAGGAAATTGCTTGTAAGGACGCCTGAAAGAACGGTAAGATTTGAAGTTCGTGATATAGTCATATCATATCAGTGCCTTCACAGCTGATGGTGCAAATATCAGCATAAAAATAAATATTTAATGAAAAGTTAAAGAAATATACACAGCTCATAGAACGACATTGTCTTCAAGAAGACTTCAGTTAAGATGTACTCATGTGAACTTGCCTAAGGATGCCCATACAACAAACGTCATTGGGTTGAGAGAGCACGGAAACAGAATGCATTACGGAAAATAAAGTCAAGCGTCTCACCTTTAGGTTCCTCGAGACCAATTCGCCGACACAATGGCGAGCCCAACTCCTTCACCGATTTCTTCCGCACCACTGAATGGTATCTCGCGAATCCAAGAGCTTTTCGCTCCAAGGCACTGCTGGAGTTAGAAAAGTGGTGTCATTCCTGCTTGATGGAGCACCAAATAGCTTACGCTGCACACACTAAAGAAGGGTTTAAGGTAGGGAATGTAAACGTCTCAGATACACATATCACTATGAAAAAGAAAAATATTTGCACACCTAAAAAAAAAATCTAAGCCTTAGGAATTCTTTTATTAATTTACCTGGAGAGTAGCTTTGTATGAAAGTGAAACGCGGATAGTAACATAGACTACAAGAGAAAAGAAGGAACGTTCTGCTATCCAAAAAAAATTTCATAAATGTTGTATCTTGTAATATTTCCTCCTTTATGATATTTCAGGAATACACACATACACACCCATCCACCCCCCACACCCCTACCCATCCACCCATCCCCCCACACACAGACACACACACACACACACACACACACACACACACACACACACACACACACACACACAGAGAGAGAGAGAGAGAGAGAGAGAGAGAGACATACATACATACAAATAATATTTCAAATAATATTTGTGAAATGAAAGTACAGGTATAACAGCACCTGTAAATGTCTGAAGCTCTGTTATTGCACCATACTTGGTATGTGGAACAATCGATCCACAAATATTTTCCACATTTTCATTTTTCTATGTTATTTTCCAATTTTCCCATTGTTTCTCCTATGTCTAAAATGTCTGCAAAAATACGCCTGCCCCAGAAACAATACAGTGTTTATATCAGGTGTCACAATTTTGTTTCCACACACACACACACACACACACACACGCACACATTGTATGGATATTGGTACAACTGATAAAATTTGCAGGTTAAACAGAAATTTTTCTTTACCGAAATTCAGTATCTGCACCAGTCAGTATGGACACTTAAATTGAATAGATCCACATCTAAATTGTCTGTACTACTTATTAAAATACATATGGCTTACTTAATGGCACTGAAAGAAGTTAAAAGTTATTCAATCTTTGTATCACATAAAATTTAGCTGACCATTGCAGAACACTTGCGAGCACCGTGAATCTTCGAATTTTCGAGGCGCAATGATTCTTCCATAAAATTTCGGGCTCGTAGCCGCGTAAATAACCTCAGAAAGACATCGCAACGGGGCAGCTCGCCGTGATACATCGATATTACCGTGTGAATCGATCGTGCTGTCATAGGTCTAATTTCTTGCATATGTTGTACCTCTTGGCCGCCGATCTACGTCTCTGGCGCTTTGTGTATCTGTGGCCGCAAGTGCAATGACACGGTCCGCGGCTTTAAAAGGGCGGAGCAAGCGTTGGAACGTCTGTCACCTGGCTCACTCTGAAGATGGATGGACGGTATACAGCCGAAATATCAGAAGAAGGGGTCAAATGTATGCGGCTCCACGTCCGAAATTTTATGTAACACACATACGATCACTGCCCCTAATGTAGATTAAAAGCTTGGAGTTCACATGTCTGTGAGAATTACCAACATAAACGTTATTCCAACATTTAATTTTTTCGAAACAGCGAAGTCAGGAATCTAAACCTAGACGCTTCGATCTGCAGTCACAAGTCTCATGGGTGAGAGAAAGTCCCGGAAAGCCGAAGTAAAACAGTGATATACACAGGTGTAAATAAATTTATTCACCAATACAATGTGTTACAATATATCAGAATGTGAACGTTGCTTACGATCACTCACCGGATATACACTGATCAGCCAGAACTTTATGAGCGCCTACCTATTAGCCGGTATGTCCACCTCTGACACGGATAACAGCGTCAGCTATGCCTCGTGGCATGGGAGCAGTCAGATCTAGGTTGCTAGAGGAAGTTGGCGCCACAACTGCAAACACAAGTCATTTAATTCCCGTAAATTCCGGGGAGGGGACAGATGACCTCTGGAGCCAGGTTCTATCATATCCCAGATGTGTCCGATCAGGTTCACATATGGCGTGTTGGGGAGCCGTCACATAAACTGGAACTCATCACTGTGTTCCTAGAACTACTCCATCACACTCCCGTCCTTGTGACACGGCGCATTACCTTATTGAGAAATGTTACTGTTTTCGGGAAACATTATCCTCATGAAGGTGTGTACGTGGTCTACAACTAGTACGATGCGCCTTGGCCGTCACGGTTCCTTGCACGAGCTGCACTGGACCCATGGATGCCCACGTGAATGTTCTCCAGAGCATAATGAAGCCGCTGACAACTTGTCTCCGACCCGCAGTACAGATGTCAAGGAGCTGTTGCCCTGGAAGACGATAAATTCGCGCCTTCCCATCGGCCTGATGAAGAAGGTACCGGAAATCGTCAGACCATGCAGCGCTCTGCTACTGCGCCGATGTCCAGTGCCGATGGTCACATGCCAATATCAGTCGTAGTTGCTGATCTCGTGATGTTAACATTGGCACATGCCTAGGTCATCGACTGCGAACGGACATCCTTAGCAGTGTTTGGAGCGCTTTTTGTTGACACACACTTTTACTCTGCCTAGCATTAAAGTCTGATGTTTGTTTCGCCACAATTTGCCGCCTGTCCTGTATTACCAGTCTTCCCAGCCTACGACGTCCGACATCTGTAATGAGGGTTGTCCGCCTAACTCAAAGACGTCTGGACATGGTTTCACCTTGGTTTCGCCACGTCTTGAAGACAATCGCCCGACAAATCGTGCGGTTTCCGAATGCTCGTACCGAGCCTCCCAGTCATCACAATCTGCCTTCGATCAGATGATTGGTTTCTTGATTCGGGGGAGGGGGCGAAATATCGAGTTCATTTGTCCCATCGGATTGGGGAAGGATTGTGAAGGAAGTCGGTCGTGGCCTATCAAAGGAACTATCCCGGCATTTGCCTGAAGCGATTTAGGGAAATCACGGAAAATCTGGACGCAGGGTTGAATCGTCGTCCTCCTCCGACAGATAGATCTCGCGGCTTTTCCATTCTACACACGGATAGCACGTTTACTGATACTACACGCACCGTGCGTGTGTCTGACCAGCAGTCATTCCTTGTCAGGTGACGCTCCTATTGCCTGAACAGGTTTACAGTTATAGTAGCTCGGTGGTCATAATGCTCTGGCTCATTAGTGTACTTCCGACATTACAAGTAGCAGGGTGATATTTTTCATACTGACACGGAAAACATAAAGTATAAGTGCATCTACTACATTGAATGGACGCAGTTTTCCTGCGTGTACAAGGAATCTTCAGAGTTTATAAGGAACAAGACAGGTCATTGACATTTTGAAAAATTTCTCTTTTTCCAACAATTTGAATGCAAACCATGCGTAATGCAACATTTTCGTAAACACCGGTACCGAAAATTGGCGACATACGACTGAATGTATTTCATTAGCATCTTCACGAGAAGCAGTTTGTCGTTCGTTGTCAATCAAATATGATCAAGTTTTCACGCGCTTCATAAAGTTTTTAACTTGTCGATAGAAATAAAAGCCGTATAATATTTGTTATAATAATAAAAATTAGTAAACAGCAAATTCATGCAAATATGCATCATCATAGTACCTTTAAAATGTAATATGTACCAGATAATATGATCAGTTTTTAATCTTCTGGGCCTGCTGTGTAACTAATGTTTTTCAAGGACATAATAAATTTTGTATAGGCTGCTGTGAGTATTATTTTTTAATTTGAACTACAGACCTATTTCAGCCATGCAGTCATCAAGTTTTCTGTTATGTAACATCTTAAAATTTTGGTACATTGCATGTATGACATGTGACTTACTTATTGATATTAAGACTTTACGTACTGTTTCAAGTCCTGACTTGCATGCAGTATCGTTGTTTCTGTTGCTGTCTATTTGTTCACTGATTAAATCCTTTCGTTGTTTTTAGCAGCAATTTCGTGACAGCAATTATGTCAGATGATCAGCGATATTGTATGGTTACATCTGCTTGTTGACAATTCTGACACTGATGTTACTGGGTTATTTTTAATGTATATCTGTGGTACTGTGTCAAATTTTGTCTCTGGTTGTATTATAGCTTATCCAGGATTTTGGTGGATAATGTCAATAAAGTTTTCCAGGAAGTGTTTCAAATGTTCAAATGTATGTGGATTCCTAAGGGACCAAACTACTGAGGTCATTGATTCCTAGCTTAAGTTTAAATAATGTGTAACTATTTAAACTTAAGCTAAGAACCACACACACACCCATGCCCGAGGGAGGACTCAAACCTCCGGAGGAAGTGACCCCACAGTCCGTGACGTAGCGCTTCAAACGCCGTGGCCACTCCGGCCGGCGAAGTGTTTATATTTCAGGTCAATCTGTTTGTTGAGGATTAAGTGTGGATACTTTATTGTGTGTAAATACATCTCAGTTTTCTCCAGCATATTCATTATTGGTCCTTTTGGTGTTAAGTGTAAAATATCGACAGCATTTCCCAATCGGTCTGTTGTGTATTGCTCGTTTTCAATGTGGTAGAGAAAGGTGGTTGGGTTGGTGTCACTTAGTCTAACATGCTCTCGATATCTAGTGGTGAAGTTTCTACCTGTCGTTCCTAAGTAGAATTTTTCATTCTTTGCAGCGAATTTTATATACACATGGTTTCGTGTATATGCAGGTCGTTCCCAGAGCTTCTTCCAATTTTCTCTTTTCTCCCTCAGTCCATTCAGTATTTCCTCTCACTGTAGACCTCTTTGGTTCGTTATCCTTCGCTTGGTGTCTCTATCTTCCTTGTGGTCTTCCAGGTGGTGTTCTTCCAGATTCGGTCCATTCCAGAGCTCTTCTTGGAACCCGATCTTTCAATGTTAACAAAGCATTTAAGTCTATTTGTCTCCAGTTTCTTTTTTCTTTTTTGTCCATTGGAAGGTGGTGGTGGTGATTGATCTGAATAGTGATGCGCATTGTTTCATTCTTTACCATTTTCCTTCTTGTCTTACCCAGAATCCCTCATTGTACGCCCATTCTTTTTGGCTTGTATTCTGTTCAGACCTTTCTTTGTCGAAAACGCTCAGTCTGATCCATGAGTCACAGTTGATAGATAATATGACTTGTATATCATGATCTTTTGCTTTGGCAGGAATTTTACAATTCGTAGCTACGTTCATATGGTTCAAATGGCTTTGGACTTAACTTCGGAGGTCATCAGTCCCCTACAACTTAGAACTACTTAAACCTAACTAACATAAGGACATCACACACATCCACGCCCGAGGCAGGATTCGAACCTCCGACCGTCGCGGTCGCGCGGTTCCAGACTGTAGCTACGTCTGTTATACAATAATAATATAACTATCCTCTCCAAAATTTCACGTTTTCTGTCTTGGTTAGTTTACTTTCTAGATATTTGAAGGCATCAACTTCTTTAACAGTTTCTGTATTGCACCTTACATACTTCACTTTTCCATTTTCCCGCCAATTTTCATTGCCACACTTTTTATTAAGCTTAACCCCAAATCACCCATATGACCTGGTGTTGACTTCAGGTGAACTTCCCTTGTGATGCTTTCCATGATAGTATTGAAGAGCACTGGTGACAGTTTAGTTCCTTGTTAAACTCCTCGATCTCTTCCAAGCCACTGTAGCATCAATTCTCAGTTGTTAGTAAAGTTGGTAGAAACCACCGCCAAGTGTTGCACTAGCAACTCAGATCTAGTAATAGTGTTGTGATGACATATATGCCAGAATAACACATACAAAAAAGAATTGAGAGACGTGCTACCCAATGTTGGCGAAATCTGAGCATGCAGTGATAATAGCTAAAGAAGGCAGATAATGCTACCAGAAGGCCTATATTGTGATCTTAATGACCAGGACTCTGAACAGGGTAAGAAATACGTCACAAGCAGTACAAATAGATGATTTTGAGACAGATTTATTCTGAGTCCAGCTGTACCACCATGATTATAAGAAGAGTGGGCACCACTAGCTGGTGCTATGGGTCTGAGACGGGGTCTGGGCAGCTGTCACATGCATTAAGCCTCCTAGGTGCCACGGTTAAACTAACCTGCCATCTGCACCTGTCATCATCATACTCCTGGCAGGGGCCAGAAGGTAGCATTCTCGCACGGCAGTCTTCACTTACTTCTGAGGCAGACAGCAGTGTGGCCATTCCTCAGCAAAAAGCCATTGCAGCAGATGTAGAGAAGCACTGCTAATGTCAAGAGTGTAGTCTACCGTCAGGTCACAGGCCATTGCTAGGCCCAACACCTGCTACACTGGGCACCTATGAGTGAATCCCTTCACCAAGGGAGAAGCCGGCAGCTTGCAGCCTTATACCAGACCAGAGTTGGCATAGTAGTGCGTGTCTGTCTCACACTGCTAACGATGCAACGTGTATTTGAAGATGAGTGGTCTAGGGGCAGCATCTCCAATTAGTAATTAAAATGTTATTGCTCCCAGGTTCGAACCCTACCACCACGTAAATTCTGAATAACAGTTATCAGCATTGGGAACCAAAGACTTCCGGCATAAGACGTCACCCTCATTCTACCCACGGTCGTGTCAAAGAGGACAGAGGAGTGGACAGAGGTTCAGGGCATTCTCTTGCAATGGCTGACTGCCCTACAGGCGGAAGAATCAGCAATGGTAAATGGCTTGAGGATGTAGAAGGCAATGTAAACCATTGCATTAAAGGCACATGACGTGTATCCACAGTATCTGCAGGTGGTGAGTTCCAGGAGGAGGTGACCATGAGGAAAATACTGAATGGCCAAGGAAAGTGTAATGGAATGTCAGAAAACTGGATTTGGTAGACAAACTAGAAAATATGAAAAGGGAAATGCTAAGGCTCAGTCCAGGTACAGTGGGCGTCGGAGAAGTGAAATGAAAAGAAGACAAGGATTTCTGCTCAGGCGCAAACACAACGTGAAGAGATAGAGAAAGTATATGGTGATATTGAATATTCAGAATCTAATAATCGTAGGCGATTAAAATGCGGTTGCAGGGGAAGAATAAACGGTTGCAGGAGAATATGGGATGGTTGTAGGAATAAGAGAGGAGAAAGACAGAATTTTGCAATACATTTCAGCTAGTAACAGCGAATACTCTAATCAAGAATCACAAGAGGAGGAGGTACACTTGGAAATGACTGGAAGGCATAGGAAGATTTCAGTTACATTACATCATGGTCAGGCAGAGATTTCGAAATCAGATACTGTATTTTAAATTATACTCAGAGTCAGATATAGACTCAGATCACAATTTGGTAATGCTGAAGTGTAGGCTGAATTTTAAGAAACTAGCAGCTGGCTGTGATTTTCAAGAGGCCTAATGAAGCGGACAAGATTAGGAAACTTAACGTGCGCACACATGGCCAAAAAAGGCGTTGCTACAGCAAACTGAGCAATGGGTACTCGTTGCTGAGGGGTTAGCACCAGTAATGTCTAGGAGGGTGGGCGGTGGTGTGCCTAGGGATCTCCATGCGGCAGTTAGGCTTGCAGTGAAATCCGAAGAGACTGATGTTGCGACAGGGGTAGAAATGTGTTTGCAGCCAGTTTAATATGCTTTAATTGTGAGGATATCGGACATGTGCAGAGGCAGTGCCAACAGTATGGTATGAACTATCAGCGATTTTGTGGGAATAACAGCAGCAGTATTACAGGGAAAGTTGTTGGGGGTGGTCTGAATGGTAATAAGTACCAATTAAACTCAAAAAATATCCCTAGAACGACCGGTAAAAGCCGGTGCAGTGAACACGAATGAAGAGGTGGAATGTGCCATAGTGGAGATAATAGGTGGTAAGAAGTAAATCTTTTTATTGGACACATGGGCGCGTGTATTGGTGGCCTCGACGGATTTAGTAGGTAAGAAACAATGGGACCCATCATGTTATAAATTGCATGGGGTGAGGGATAGTAACATACGGTCACTGGGGTCGACAACAGCGAATTTTCAATTAGAGACAACCAAGGTTAGGCAGTGTGTGGAAATGGTGTCTCACTTAAGCGAGAGCTACACCATGATCCCAGGATTAGCCTTTCTGCGGAACTTACACGGAACCCCTTAAGTAAGGGGTCGCAAAAGTCCAGTGATATTTACGGCATTCGACGCCCCACATATTGCTTACCATGCAACCACATTATTGGCTTCCAGTGGCAGCAAGGGGCAGGTCTGGAGTAAACGAGGATGAGCGTAGCATGTGGCTACGAAGCGTAGTTCGATTGCTTATTGGATTGCTTACTAGCGGATTAACTCACAACACTGCCACAATGTTAGTGGTGTTGATACAAATCAGAACAATGGCTATGATAAACAAAGCAAACATGGCATTATGTCTACAGCAACGGCTGCCGAAGTTGAAATTCGGTCAGAAAGAAACCCAAGAATTTCGCAGAGTGAGAAAAGAGTTGCAGATGAAATATTAGCGTTTCTGCAAAATGAGTCATTGGAATGTGTGGTGTCGTATGCTCTCAACTGTGCGAACGATGTGCTTGAAGAGTACAGTAACTATAAAATATGCTTAACAAGTGAAAGTGATATTGAAACAGGTGTTGGACCATGTGATTCATCATCTTTGTCGGACAGGGAACCAAACACTTTCTCCAGTGAAACATAGCAAGGGACAGTCGTCGTTGAAGAAACGGGTATTAGACGTAATTACTTACATGGAAGATCATCCGCAGCGTAGTAAACTAACAATTACGAGCAGATTTCGAATAAGTTCGCAGCAATATGATGGCCTCGTGCATAAGAAAAACTACGAATATTCAGAGGAGGACAATGCACATTTGTTACAAAAACTGATGTTTGCGCGTTTGAAGGATGCTGTTTACTATTCACACATGATAGGGACCTACTACGTTATGCACATCCGATTGCGCGCGATATATACTACAGGCATTTCAAGGGAAGCTGTGGATGGTTGTATAGATTGAGACAGTGCTACAGAATTCGAAGAAGTAAAATAACGAAATGTCAAGCAAAGCATCAACTTGAAGATGGACGGAAAATTGCGGAATCGGCCCGAATATTTGTAGATGAGATAAGCAAACGTACCCACTCGTTTAGTGAGAAATTTATTTTCAACTCCGACCAATCGGGATTTTAAGGGGAAATGCATATTAAAGGAATCCTGGAAATTAGAACTACCAAGAGATTCGTGTGAATATTTATTAACAGCAATGCCTTAGCGAATTCGCATACAATTGTGCCGTCTGTTAATCTGGATGGTAAAGTGGCTGGACAGTTATTTACTATGCTGCTAGACGTTAGAAATGCTCTGCTCCCTACGATTCTTTCTCGTGTGCTTGATCTTGAAATGGTAGTAGGGAATATTTACGTCACAGCAACTAAGAGAGGGAAAATGGGCGTAAGAGAAATACAATTGTGATATGAGCACTGCTTTTGGCCAATAGATGGTCATAATGACTGGCTTTTGCTTAACACCCGAACTGCAAAAAAAAAAAAAAAAAAGAAAAAAATTATACTCCTTTAGAAACAACTATCCCTCCAGGAAAGTAAGTAACGTAAGTAACGTTGCAGTTCATCAAAGCGTCTGATGAATCCCTATACCTTCTTGGCCATGCCGATGGGAGGGCACGAATCCATCGTCATCCAGGGGAACACCTCATTGCCCTGTATTGAGAGATGGAGACAAGTTATCGGCGGCTCCATTGTGCTTCGGGGAACGTTCGCATGAGGATCCAGGGGTCCAGTGGAGCTAGTGCAAGTAACCATGACGCCCAAGGAGTATCGTTCACTCTTTGCACACAATGCACCACGTCACAAGGCCAGGAGTGTGATGGAGTGGTTTGAAGAACACAGTGACGAGTTCTAATTGATGTGCTGGTACCCCAGCTCACCAGTTCTGAACCCAATCGAACACATCTGGGATGTGATTGAACATGGCTTCAGAGCTCATCCCCCCCCCCCCCTCCCGCCAATCCCTCGAATGTACTGGAGATAGGTGACTTTCTTGTGCAGATGTGATGCCAACTCCCTCCAGCGACCTACCAAGGCCTTATTGTTTCCATGCCATAGTGCTCCACCGACTCTGTTAGGTGTGCGGTCATTAGGCAGGTGCTCATATGCTGTGGCTGATCGATGTATGAATAGAGTTAAGAGTCGGGGGCTGTTGATTAACCCTTTATCTGCCATCAATGAACCATGATGGTCAAAGAGTGTCTTACTCTGGTTGCAGACCACCTTCACTTCTTCATGACGATCGTGTTCCCCGACAGTAGTGGCATTTTTCAACAAGATAATGCCCCATTTCTCAAGGCCGGGAATGTGATGGAGTGGTCTAAGGAATACATCCAAGTTGTTGACAGAAATAATGCTCAGAAGAATGAAAAATAAACTTGAGGATCTGTTAGATGACGAACAGTTTCGCTGTCGAAAAGGTAACATCACTAAATATATGAAACTCTCATAAAAATGGGAGTAATGGGGAAAGATGGGTATTATATTATACGTACAAAAACTAAAGGAGAAGAACGAGCCTGGAACTCGGACAATGAAGTGCTGTGATTCAAAGCAATGTAAAACAGGGATTCACTCTTTCGCCCCTACTGTTCAATCTATGCACTGGAGAAGTAATGATGGAAATAAAAGAATGTTTCAAGAGCGCAGTTAAAATTCTGGGGGGTAGGATTTCAGTGATAAGATTCGCTGAGGACATTGCTAACCTCAACGAAAGTGAAGAAGAATTACTGGATCTGTTGAATGGAATGAACAGTCTAGTGAGTACAGAATGTGGAAGAGAGTATACCGAAGAAAGACGAAAGTAACGAGTAGCAGAAATGAAATTACCCACAAAAATAACATTAGAATTGGGGACCACGAAGCAGACACAGTGAAGGAATTTAGCTGCCTCGGAAGCAAAATAACCAAGACAGATAAAAAAGGACGACACAAAAAGCCGATTGGTACTGCCATAGAGGCCCTTAATACGAGGAAAATGTTTCCGAGAGAGTACATTTTTGGCACAGTATTGTATGAAAGTGAATCATGTACTGGGGGAACACCGGAAAAGAAGAGAATGCGATGCAGTGCTATAGAAGAATATTAAAAATTAGGTGGACTGCTAAGACAAGGAATGAGAAGGTTGGCCTCAGAATCGGAGAAGAGAGAAAAGTATGAGAAACGCCCACGAGAAGACGGGGCCAGTATGATAGGATATGTATCAAACCATTAGAGAATAACTTATACGATACTAGAGGGGGCTGTAGAGGGTAAAATCCCCACGGGGAAAACAGAAGTTTGAATAGGTCCGAAAGATAACTGAAGATGTAATTGCAGTGGTTGGCACATGAGAGGAATTCGTGGCCGGCCACATCAAACCAGTCAGACTAATGACTCGAATTAATGATTGTTTTCTATCTTTATTTGGAATCATAGTATGATAACTGGCTGATACAAACCGGCTACGATGTTGTGCAATTCTCTTGTACCTGACATAAAAATATAAAAATAATAAATAAAATAGATATATCAGGTAACTCATGAAGAGATACTGAAATGGCAAATAAAATAGATATATCAAATAACTCTTGGAGAGGTACTGATCAGAATTTGGGGAAAGAGGCTTTACGACAAAACATGGCTACAAAAAAGTGGTCATTAGATAGGACACATTTATGGCATCAATGAATAGTCACTTTGGTTTAAAGGGAAGTGAGGGGGCAAGAATTATAGAGTGAAACCAAGGTTTGACTGCAATAAGCTGGTTTATGTTGTTGTAGATTACAGTAGCTATTGAAGAGATGAAGTGACGTGCTCAGGTTATATGCAGCCTTTGGACTGAAAATTGCGTTTGTGAGGTTGTGTCTAAAATTGAACTGCAGCATATGTGTTATAGATGAATCAGAAGTTTTTTTCTTAGGAAAATGCAATAATCAAGTGAATAATGTACGTGCGTGGAGTACAAAGAGGACACGCCTATTACATTACAGGTTGACTTCTTAACTACATCTACATCTACGTGGATATTCTGTAAATTACATTTAAGTACCTGGCAGACCGTTTATAGCACCACCTTCACAATAATTCTCTATTATTCCGTTCTCGAACAGCGTGCCGAAAAAACGAACACTCTACCTTTCAATGCGAGCTCTGATTTCCCTTATTTTATTATGATGATCGCTTTTCCCTCCGTAGGTCAGCGTCAATAAAATATTTTCGCTTTCGGAGGAGAAAAGTGGTGACTGAAATTTCGCGAGAAGATCTCACAGCAACAAGAAACGCCTTTGTTTTAATGATGTCCATCCCAAATTCTGTATCACGTCCGTGGCACACTCTCCACTATTTCTCGATAATACAAAACGCGCTGCTCTTCTTTGAACTTTCTCGGTGTATTACGTTAGTACTATCTGGTAACGAGCCCACACAGCACACCAGTACTCCAAAAAAGGACGGACAAGCGTACTGTAGTCAGTCTCCTTTGTGCACCTGTTATATTTTCTAAGAATCCTGTCAATAAGACGCAGTCTTTCGTTAGTCTTTCCCACAACATCTTCTATGTATTCCTTCCAATTTAAGTGGTTCTTAATTGTAATTCCTAAGTATTTAGTTGAATTTACGGCCTTTAGTTTTTTCTGATTTATCGTGTAACCGATTACTTTCAGCTCTCATTTGGATGATCTCACACTTTTCGTTATTTAGGGTCAATTTCCAATTTTCGCACCATACAGATATCTTTCCAAAATCGTTTTGCAATTTGTTTTGAATTTCTGATGACTCTACTTGACAATAAACGAGAGCATCATCTGCAAACCTAAAGCGGCTGCTGAGATTTTCTCCTAAATCGATTATATAGATAAGGAACAGCAGAGGGCCTATAACATTATCCAGGGGAACGCCAGAAATCACATCTGTTACTCGACCACTTTCCGTCAATTACTACGAACTGCGACCTTTCTGACAGGAAATCACCAATCCACTCACATAGCTGAGACGATATTCCATAAGCATGCAATTTGATTACAAGCCGCTTGCGAGGCACAGTGTCAAAAGCCTTCTGGAAATCTAAAAATACAGAATCAATTTCAAATCCCTTGCTAATAGCACTCAACACTTCGTGTTGTAGCCTAGCGGTTCTAGGCGCTTCAGTCCGGAGCCGCGCTACTGCTACGGTCGCAGGTTCGAATTCTGCCTCGGGCATGGGTGTGTGTTATGTCCTTATGTCAGTTAGGTTTAAGTAGTTCGACGTTCTAGGGAACTGATGACCTCAGATGTTCAGTCCCATAGTGCTCAGAGCCATTTGAACTATTTAGTAAAGAGCTAGTTGTGTTTCACAAGAAGGATGTTTGCTAAAGCCGTGTTGACTGTCTGTCAGTAGACCGTTCTCTTCGAGGTCATTCATAATCTTTGAGCACAATATATGTTCCAGAATCCTGCTGCATATCGACGTTAATGATATGAGCCTGTAATTTAGTAAATTTATCCTATTGCCTTTCTTGAATATTACTGTGACCTGTGAAACTTTCCAGTATTTGGGGTACGGAACTTTCGTTGAGTCAGCGAGCGGTTGTATTGATTATTGCATCAGTGTACTCTGAAAGGAAACTTATCAGTGTACAGTCTGGACCGGAAGACTTGCTTTTATTAAGTTGGCTCTGAGCACTATGGGACTTAACATCTTAGGTCATAAGTCCCCTAGAACTTAGAACTACTTAAACCTAACTAACCTAAGGACACCACACACACCCATGCCCGAGGCAGGATTCGAACCTGCGACCGTAGCAGTCCCGCGGTTCCGGACTGCAGCGCCAGAACCGCACGGCCACCGCGGCCGGCTTTTATTAAGTGATTTAAGTTGCTTCACTACTCCATGGTTATCTACTTCTAAGTTACTCATGATGGGAAGTGTTTTTGATTCGAATTCTGGAATATTTACTTTGTCTTCTCTGGTGAAAAAATATCACAAGGCTGAGTGTAGTAACTTTGCCTTAGCAGTACTGTCATCGATAGTTCTTCCAATTCTGTCGCGCAGAATCTCTTTGGATTTTCTGCCAGCTTTCGAGACAAAGTTTCGTTGTAGAAACTGTTACAGGCATCTCGCATTGAAGCTCGCGCTAAGGTTCGAGCTTCTGTCAAAGGTCGCCAATCTTGGGGATTTTGTGTTCGTTTAAATTTGGCATGGTTTTTTCGTTGTGTTCTGAAACATTGTTCTGACGTATTTTGTGTACCGTGGGGGATCAGCTCCGTCGTTTATTAATTTATTTGTTGTAAAGCTCTCAATTGCTGTCGATACCATTTCTCTGAATTCAAGTCACATCCGGTCTACACTTACATTGTTAATTTGGAAGGAGTGGAGACTGTATCCCAAGAACGTGTCAAGCGAATTTTTATCCGCTTTTTTGAATATGTTTTTCGTTTATATTTGGAGGGTTTTGGAGTTACGGTATTCAGTCTCGCCACGACAACCTTATGTTCATTAATCCACGAATCCATTTTGATGCTCATTATTAGCTCAGGACAATCGTTTACTAATCGAGTGAATGATCTCTACCTATAACAACTCACAGGAACTATCTACTTCAATTTCGCTACAACAGAAACTACTTCTAACAGCAACAAATACGCTTTTTTGTGGCCTATTGACAGTCCAGACATGAACGTAGTAGCAAAATTGTGGCCAATTGTGAAGTATTACAGAAAAGCACCAGGCATCATTACAAGGAAAGTGCAAGAGACTGATAAGCTTACAGAAATACGGCACTCTGATGAAGCAACTAGAAATCGTTGATTGGTCTTAACTGAAAACAAGCCAAACAGAATTCAGTTATTAATGCTGGTGTACACAATGCATACAATATATTGATGTAACATTTAATTTTTATACAAATAGGTGTATATCAGAAAATGATCATTTTTCAATAAATACTTGAGTGAACCAATAATTTTCATAGTGGAGTCTTACAGTCCCTGTATTATTCCGAATTACTTCGGAAAGTTCTTTTGGGCATTCATGGTCCTTTGAAAATTGTAATATGGCATTTATCCACCTAAACTGGGCAAGCGACATGTGAAATGTCTCCCCTGCATGGGAATATATACACTATGTGTTCAAAAGCAACCGGACACCTGGCTAAAAATGACTCACAAGTTCGTGGCGCCTCCATTGGTAATGCTGGAATTCAACATGGTGTTGGGCCGCCCTTAGCCTTGATCACAGCTTCCACTCTCGCAGGCCTATGTTCAATCTGGTGCTGGAAGGTTTCTTGGGGAATGGCAGGCCATTCTACACGGGGTGCTGCACTGAGGAGAGGTATCGACGATGGTCGGTGAGGCCTTGCACGAAGTGGCGTTCCAAAACATCCCAAAGGTGTTCTATAGGACTCAGGTAAGTGTGCAGGCCGGTCCATTGCAGGGACGTTACTGTCGTGTAACCACTCCGCCACAAGCCGTGCGTTATGAACAGGTGCTCGATCGTGTTGAAAGATGCAGTCGCCATCCTCGAATTGCTCTTCAACAGTGGGAAGCAAGAAGGTGCTTAAAACACTAATGTAGGCCTGTGCCGTGATAGTGCCACGCAAAGAAACAAGGGGTTCAAGCCAAGAAACCTCCGAATTTTACTGTTGCGCTACAGACGCTGGCAGATGAAGTTCACGAGCATTCGCCATACCTACACCCTGTCATCGGATCGCCACATTGTGTACCGTGATTCGTCACTACACACAACGTTTTTCCACTGTTCAGTCGTCCAATGTTTACGCTCCTTACACCAAGTGAGGCGTCGTTTGGCAGTTACCGGTGTGATGTGTGACTTATGAGCAGCCGCTCGAACATGAAATCCAAGTTTTCTCACCTCCCGCCTAACTGCCATAGTACTTGCAGTGGATCCTGATGTACTTTGGTATTCCTGTATGATGGCCTGGACAGATGTCTGCCTATTACACATTACGACCCTCTTCGACTGTCGGCAGTCTCTGTCACTTTGTCAATCAACAGACGTGGTTGGCCTGTACGCCTTTGTGCTGTACGTGTCCCTTCAGGTTTACAGTTCACTGTCACATCGGAAACAGTGGACTTAGGGATGTTTAAGAGTGTGGAAATCTCGCGTACACGTCTGTGACACAAGTGACACCCACTCACCTGACCACTTTCGAAGTCCGTGTGTTCCGCGGAGCGCCGCATTCTGCTCTCTCACGGTGTATAATGACTACTGACTTCGCTGATTGGGCGTACCTGGCAATAGGTGGCAGCACAATGCACCTAAAACAAATATTTATGTTTTTGGGACTGTCCGAATACATTTGATCACATATTGTACTAATAGACGTACGAGTACAGGTTGCAGACACATGACTGACGACATATGGAAGTTTGAGTCTGGCCGCGAGTCCTGTTCGGATGGCATAATGGTACAGCGACCACTCGCGGTAAGCGGGTAATCCGGGTTCGAATTCCGGTCCGATGCAAAAAGTTTCATTGCTGCCATTCCATTATACAGCTGATGTTAACCCATACTCGCAAATTGTGAAAACATTTTACGAATTTTCATAGTTGGGTGCACAATTATCGTTACTTATGGGTATAGCATATAAGTGTAGCATTTGCGGTGCTGAGGTCGACGTACTCTTTACTTTGTTGCTGTCCATGACTCCAGAACAACCCTGTTGTCACAAGAATATGCAGTATATTACTACTACTGATATGCCACAGACATGTTATTTCACGTGAATGGTAAGTAACTTTTATTTACGTTTCTCTCGGGCAGACTGCTAGGTGCTTCGAGTGCAAACAATATTCCAAAACATGAAAATGTTCGTGTTGACATGATCTCGCCTTTTTATTCACTGTAAAAATGCCGAGGAGTAAGAAACGCTGCCCGCCGCTATTGCTGAGAAACTGCGCAACTTGATTTCCAGCCCGACTGGGCGTTCTTTGTTTGTTCCTGGAGAGGCGGTTGGTTGAATGTTTACCCTGGATTCGGCCTGGAGAAACAGCTGGAGAACAAAGCGCGTCAGCGCGGCCGGGCGGACGGCCTGCCGCAGTGCTGGCCGTGTCTGGCGGCCGCTTGCATATGCATGACCCTGGCTGCCCGCTGCCGTATCACGCGCCTCCTTTCACGCCTCTGTTCGGACGAAAATTAAAAACTGTACGGCTGTCAGTGTAGCTACATTCGCGTCACAAATTGAGAGAAAAAGAACACGAAACTACATTTGCCCCAGGAGAGGAAAGTGTTCCATAGGCCCGCGACGTAACAACTGCCAACGTAAAGGCTCTTTTTTGCACATTTCTTCATTATGTTCTGCGACTTTCCTACACGTTCTCAGTAGTGATAGCATATAAGGAACACGTCCCCAATTGAAAAATGAAAACGCACTTATTTATCACCAGTTTCACGGAAAATTTCTCCATTTACTGAAAGTTCCAGTTCAGTTACCGTTCATCTGTTTCACAGTATCCTGTTGCTAAGGGAAAATACTCTCACTCATCAACTTCGTCAAAGTAGGCGGTTTGCTGATTCAGTAATACATTCCGGTTTGTAATTTCCACTAGTTTCCGCAGTACATTAGTATGATTACACACTTGAGTTCCAGTTTCCTTCACTCATCTCCTTTCTTTTCAATATTTTCCTTCGTTTTGAGAGACAGTCCACAGTGTATAAGCATATAACAGCCGCATAAAACGCAAAATTTTCCTGAACAGTTTATCATCGTGGGGATAGTGTATCCATCTTCAGATTGTAATTTGCATCGAAGTTTCACTTTTACAAACAACGTAATTTGCAGCCTCATTCCGTTTAAAAGCAATATTCGTTTTAGTACGACGGGTTTCGGCACCATACTGACGTCATAAAGTGCACATTTATTAACTATACTTTTTTCTACCTTTTTTTTTACTTACGCTACATGTACAATGTTTTTATGTGTGGCAATGAAGTTAAATGGAGAATTTCTTCCGAGAAATATAATCTGTGTTACTTTTAACAATTATTTACCATACTCAAGTAAATAAATTTGTCTGATTGTTACTGATTGTCAGTATATTGGTAGAACTTAGCCATCTAATGTCACCTGCATACACAACAGTAAAATCGTCGTATCAGTGGCGTACGTAGAGATACATAATACGTTGTAATTAACACATGTGCAACCCATTGTGTCAGCATGCCGCTACAGCGCATTGTGCTATTAAACATGCCCTAAGCGCAAAATCCTTTACTATATAATATTCGCAAGGCATTTGCATGTTAATTACTGAACGAGGTTCGTACATCGTCACCTTTAGTTTATTCTTACACAGAACGCTCAACAAATACATGGTGTTTGCTATTATAGCTGCAAGTGAAGGGACGCATAGAAGACAACGAAACAATCAAATAATCCCCGTATAGATCGGGAAATGGTTTCCCCGATATGACGTATGCACAAGTGCAGTCATATCAATATTACAAAAAATAGCCCAAGTGAGGCGTAAATTACAGTCATGTGATTTTATTTTTAAATGTTTCCACCTTCACCATCAAATCAGAAGTCAGTTGTTTCTCACGTTGCAATGTCATACTGAGGTCAGTCCGCTGTCGGCTCTGTTTAAAATTCATTCCTTATCTTCTCATTTTCGTTCATACTTCCTTCTTTCCTCCATAAATTCAAAAGTCGTGAGTCAGAAGTCGGAAACTCGTTCTAGGCACGTTCCTTGACTTATCTAACGTACTTTGCACTAGTATATAACGATTATGTGCTGTTACCATTCGAACCACCAATCCCATCACGTGTTCCATGCCTGCATATTTAGCACATAGTGCTTCCTGACGTACAGAACAATGAAATCCGAACAAATCGTCTGTCGTTCGTTATAATTTTTAGTTCTCTCATCAACTAGTTTTTTTTTTTTTAAATATGTAAGTGGCGTCTGTTCCTTTGGAGACGTCCAAAGAAATATACACCTTGTGTATATTTTTAAGGAGAGGAAGGCCCATGCTATCTTCAGTGCAGAAGCACACCAGGCTCGAACTCTTACAGAAATCGGTTAAATTCCCCGAGTAATAAGGATAATGGGCAAGGGGCACTACATTCATAGTGTGAGGATACGTTGAGAATTTGGGTATGACTGGAGGCGTGATAGAGAAGGCCGTGTGCTTGCAGTAAGTCCGAATCGCGCAGTGGTCAGCGCATCTGCCTAATAAACAGGAGACCAGGATTCGAAACCTGGTCTGGCACAAATTTTCAGATTTCCCCAATGATTTAAAACAATGCCCAGTCGCAGCTAATGTCTGCAATTCCCTTATGTTTTAAATCTTTGAAGTCTTTTTGCATGGTGTTGTAATGTAATCTCATAGCAAATTTGCAGGACCCAACCATTATGCAACTACATAATGTGCTGACATCATTCACGATACCAGAAAGTACCATACCACAAATGATAAGCCACGCTCTAAACACTCACAGTGCTGCAGTTTTGTGGGTTGGCAGTACAAACTGTATAAGGTGCGCGAGGGGCCACAGCTGCCAAACCATGGGCATCACATGTGTGGATAGCAACTGGTGGATGCTTCATTAAATATCGGAGCACTGAGCTACGACGGATGACTGTGTCTGGCATCCCGGGCTCCTCTTTTAACTTCAGACCTATGCCCTTCCCACCGATATCATATGTTTCATGGCTTCCTTCCCCTCCCATCATCCCTCCTATGTCACTATCCACAATACCAACTCCCATACTTTCTATCCCATCATCGGCATGCCCCAAGGCTCTGTCTTTTCCTCTCTCCTCTATCTCCTGTATACTGCCTGTTCACCTCCTCCAATTTCCTGATGACACCGCCTTCATCGCCCTCTTATTCCCCTTCAACGGCCCCAGTTCACTGCCTTATGTAACCAGAGGCTCCATTACATCGATCCAGGCAATAATCATAGGTCGTACCACCCCCTCTTTCTGGCTCCACGATTTTTACCTTACCATTTATGGGCATCCTACCCTGGAATACCTTGGCCTCATCCTCGACTGTCACCTCACCTGGACTCCCCATCTCCTTACAGTCGCCAGCCGGAGTGGCCGAGCGGTTCTAGACGTTACAGTCTGGAACCGCGCGGCCGCTACGGTCGCAGGGTCGAATCCTGCCTCGGGCATGGATGTGTGTGATGTCCTTAGTTAGGTTCAAGTAGTTCTAAGTTCTAGGGGACTGATGACCACAGCAGTTAAGTCCCATAGTGCTCAGAGCCATTTGAACCGTCCTTACAGCCCAACTCAAAGCCCACAATAGACTCCGCCTCCTGAAACTCCTGTCCAGACGAACATGGGGTTGCATCCTTCCATCATCCTTCACACCTACAAATCTCATTGTTTGTTATGCCAGCATCACCTGGATTTCTGCTCCGCCCAGATTTTAAAAGCCCTCCAAATCCTTGAATGCCATGCACTCCACCTCACCTTCCATATCCACCTCCCATCCCCCACACAGATCCTCTATGACCTCATCCCCATCCCACAGCGTCTCCTTTTCCGTCAACACATCTGCATCCTCTGGTGTCTCCAATCTACTCTACTCCATCCCATTGCTACAACTTTACCACTGCATCCCACCCTCTTTCCATCTCCAAGCCCTCCACCTCCTACCCCCCCCCCTACCCCCCAGTGTATTATCCAGCGTCTACCTCTCCCAGATGATGAGATTCGTCCTGATATCCACCCCTCTTACCAACTCTAACCCCATCTTCCCCCTCCCCCTCCTCAAAGCTCCCTCACCCCTCCTATTCCCTTCACCTGAGTGGTTTCTTCCTCCCTCCTACACCCTCTCCCCTTTCCGGGCACCCCTTCTGTATCTCTGCACTCCTTCCAGACTTGCCTTCCCTCTCCCCCTTTCCCTCTCCCTCTCCCTCTCCCTCTCCCTCACCCTCTCCCTTGCTCTCGCCCTCGCCCTCGCCCTCCCCCTCCCCCTCCCCACCCATTTCTTGCCTCTTAGTGCGCCTCCTGACCCCCTTTCTTCTCATCCCACCACCTCCAGCCCCCCTACCACCCTCACCATTTTTCCTTCCTCCCAGTACTCCCCTCCTTTGGCAGGTCCCTCCCAGGAGTTTTTATTCTTCGTAATGTGTGCTTTGTCTCATGTAGTGGTTTTAAAGTATTGTCGTTCTCGTGGGTTTTAATACTGTACCCAACTTTTAACTTATGCATGTGACTTCAGTATATTTTATGTGCCCTGAAAATCACCAACTGTGTTTTTTATCTTCATGTGGACTTTTTTAATTGTTCCACAATTAATATCTCCTTACAAGTGTCTATTTTAATCCCACTATCTCCCCTAATTATATTCTTACGTTGCCCTATTTTTTCGCCTTTTCTGTGTCTCATTTCATCTTTTTATTTCTACTGTGACTGGGCTGAAGAGCTGAAGAAAGGCGAAATGTGCCACTGACAGCCCGCCACTTTCCATATGAACCGTGGGAATGCAATTACAATAAAGGAAAAACAAGCTACAGCAGACAGTTCTCTTCAATGCGCTGAGTCGTGTACAGTCTCCAGTTACCACCGTATCTACAAACAGCGGTGTTCGTTCGTCGTCTCTGATATATGGTCTCCGTAGGCATTGTTGGCCAATTCAGGACTCTATGTAGGTGTCACTGAGAGGCACAGTTACAAGACCTTAATATTTTAGAGCATTTGAAATAATTTCAAATGTCTAATTACGTTGGACATTTCACAAGAAGAAGCATCATTTAGGTTGAGTATTTCTGCATATTTAATACATAACATTTTATTACTAATTGCTGGGAATCTTTCTGATATAAGACAACCTACGCTGTCCTCCTGCATTCCCAACACACCAACACATAGTAGATATTGCGAGTTCCTCTCCTTCTCCTCTGTGATTCCCGTGCAGTTGTAAAGCATTACGACGATAGATCGCTAGACTTCCTCTTTTTCCACAAACATCCAGTGGCCCTTTGAAGTTCATTAAACTGCGAACAAATAGCTAGGGATGCACAGCGCTTACACCACGATTTTGCAGAACCGCAGAAAGTCGTACGGATAAAATCAAGCCGCAAATATTGGAAGCAAGTGTCGCATTGCGCTGAAAAATGAGATGTCCCGCTGCACATAGAAGGAGCGAGCAAAGCCGAGACGTACTGTGTAGTTGAATGTTGAACAATGCTGATATAGACCTGGATAAATATTTAACAGCCACCATAGACAACAGCTGTATTAACGTGTTTCGAAGCCCTCATGATGAGAATATTGGAGAAAGAGTGCAAAAATCAAAAGTAGCACAGTGGTAGTAGCTCAAAGACAAGCAAGAAAATACAACGAAGAGTTCATGAAAAACACATACCAAGTCAGGGAGAAGAACTTCATAAAGGCATCATGGGGTAATGTGAATATAAAATATACCAAAACGTCACTGACGAGGAGCGCATGGCAAATGCCATCACCTGATTTGCCAGGAACCTCGGTCAGTGGAAGAGGAATCAAAATAAAGGAACACATGTCTCGCCTTATCCGTATGTACTCGACTGTGCCCAAGTTCAAAACCCGACCATTATTTTTGAGACTGGAGGAGACACAGTAACATAACAGATCTTAAAGATCACTCATTAAACACTATTAATCAATACCAAACTTAAGCAAACAGTAACGGTTAATAAAGATCAATATTACGCTTTGCTGACGTTCGGTATTTATTAATTGTGCATAACCAGCAGTTTCTACAATTTGTTATGCTACTTTGTCTACTCCTATCTTATAATATTTTGTAAAGCTTTTGTTTGTTTCGTACACAATTTAAAGTGCAATGTCGC
Organism: Schistocerca piceifrons; assembly: GCF_021461385.2. NCBI lineage: Eukaryota > Metazoa > Arthropoda > Insecta > Orthoptera > Acrididae > Schistocerca > Schistocerca piceifrons. The sequence goes on along the minus strand of NC_060139.1, from coordinate 422,231,754 downwards.
CTTTACTGATACTGATATAGAATTTTTAGCTCTTGTGCTGTTAAAGCGCTTTGTTCTTATTCGGCGTCTACCACCTATGGCCTGTCTACCTTCCCACATTTTTACACAATGCAATATGTAAACTAAGTCACTATGTTTCCTTGCACGACGCCCCAGATAATTAATCGATTGATTGAGCCCTTTCTCCTTCATACTGTACTAGTATTGTATTGTATGTTAACCGGGGATCTAGAAACTATGGAGAGGCTCCGTCCCCGCCGCAGCCGCAGTGGCTCACAACCCCACGACGACTACCGCAGTCCACTTCACCACTCCGCCGCCCCACACCGAACCCAGGGTTATTGTGCGGTTCAGCCCCCAGTGGGCCCCCCCCCTTCCCCCCCCTCCCCCCCACCCCCCAAGGGAACGTCTCACACCAGACAAATGTAACCCCTATGTTTGCATGGTAGAGTAATGGTGGTGTACGCGTACATGGAGAGTTTGTTTGAGCATCAATCGCCGACATAGTGTATCTGAGGCGGAATAAAGGGAACCAGCCCACATTCACCGAGGCAGATGGAAAACCGCCTAAAAACCATCCACAGACAAGCCAGCTCACCGGTCCTCGACACAAGTCCGTCAGGCGGATTCGTGCCGAGGACCAGGCGCTCCTTCCCACTCCGGAGAGCCGTGCATTAGACCACTCGGCTAACTGGGTGGGCCATACTGCACTTACACTACACTAAAAAATATAATTGTTATATTTGCTTTTAAAACTACTACCTCTTTAAAGTCAGCTATACCAAACACACAATGTCATTTCCATGTAACTTTGACGATGTCACATTTTAGTCTTACTGTTACTGCATGTTACATGTACATGGTATCCAAGTTATGTTGCAACAATCTTCGAGGAGCTGTAGAGGGTATGTTGAGGAACAAATAAAGGACAGGAGTCTGTACCAGGAAATGTCATCCAACGAAGCTACAGAGTAAGAGTTATTTCTTTTTCTCCTGCTACCCTCTAAAATCTCCAATTATTTTCATTATACAGGATAAAAATAAACGGCAGTTGGAAATCCGTGTCCAAAACTGTCATCCACCAAGGCAACAGAACATCGCATTCATAGGAGAAAAGGCCTGTCGACGCAGCAGCTGACTCCATCTCCTCCACTTGTGACAGTGGCAATCAGTTGCGGTCTCTGAATAACGAACAACATTGTGAGAAGTTCCGCCCATGGTCCGTCAGCGAACGTTCCTGTCAAAGGAGTTGTCTAGTGGCAGGCACCAGCACCTGGAGCTTTTGACGCTCTGTAGCGTCGTTGGCTGACGTTCGTCGCAACGTCTATGGGACATTCTGTATAACATGATTTCATTTTTCAAATATTTTTATACTTTTACTACTTTGTTACTATCATCTCTGTAATGAAATAAATTTATCCTTCTTCAGGTAATGTTTCATCGCCCATGTCCTCCCCCCCCCCCCTTCCCTCCTTATCACTACTTTCAGTTACATTTACTGTATTATTTCAGTAACATTATATAGGAAATGTTCGTTTTTGGTACTTTTTCACATTTTATTTGTGTTACTGTGGTTCATCAGATGTACCAAAATTCTTTTAAGTCTCCCCTGTATTTTAAACCATATTTTTATAGTCAGTTCACGCTACGAAATGATGCCACTAGGGCCACTTAGGAGTTGTGTTATGACTTGTTCACTCAGTTACGTTTTGGCAAGTGTCATATTCAAATGACCCCCTACTGCCTGTAAGGAGTTCTTCTCCCTGACTTGGTATCTGTTTCTCATGCACTTTTTACTGAATTTTTTTGTTCGTCTTTTAACTGTTATCACCGTGCTGCTGTCGACGTTTGTAATATTTTCCAAATCTTCTGGTGATGAGTGTGTTCAAAACTCGTCAGTAAACTAGTCGCCATATATCTAGTGGCTACTAAATCTTTATCCTGAATTAACATCAGCACTGTTAAACATTTTGTATTTCATAAAATGAGCGCATATCTCTTGTGTGACAACGTGTCTCACCTTGCATATACCAAGTAATGCCGAGGGAGGTCGAGCCTCGGACGCTGCAAGCAGAATATTGCGCACGCGTGTAGTTTTTCCATCCTGTGGCCACCGTGCTGAATAGGCAGCTTAAAAGACTGCTTGATAACGGTCGTCTGATTAAAATTATTGAGAGATGCCTTTGAAACTGCGCACATTAATCGAAATAGAAATGATCTATTCCGAGAGTAACGATTCGATCTACTTGCTGGGTATGACAGCAATATTATAATTGTGGATCGATTCCAGAGCTGTAGGATGATCAGAAGTAGCAACATATCATTTATTACTTGCACGTTTCGTTACAAAGAATTTATGAACATTGGAATCCTGGTAAGAAGTAGGAATTTATGAACACTGGAGTCCTGGTAAGAACTGCATATCTCCTTGAAGTATTTCAATGCACAAGCCGTAAGGGTCAGTCGATTGAAAACGAGACATATGGAAAAAAGTGGGTAAACTGTTTATCACTTCATATGTAATCACTTAATACATTTATTCCACTGTGAGACAAGATGGACAGTGCTTTCATGGAAAAATGTCTGCAGTTGCCTTCAGAAGCGTAAGTGTTCCCAGGTGTGCACCTCTTCATAGGTCAACATACGCAAGTATCTTTCTCTATGGCTCCAAAAATATGGAGATCACATGGACAGAGATCGGGACTGTAGGGAGGATATGTAAGGAGTCCCCAGCAAAACTTCGACAGCGTACCTGGGCAACGTGTTGGCGGACCCAACTAGTGTTAGCGAATCCGCTGTTCAAATAGGCGCAGAGACTCGGAAATAATCCAGATGGATTATATCAAGGTCACTCAGAGATTCCGAAATCAAACAGTGGTTTGTAAGGCCTACCCACGAGCAGATAAAGAGTCAAACCACAAGACAGAAATGATGAAGAGAAGACTTAAGTTTAAGTGAGTCTTACGGAACAATCATTGTAGAAAGAAATAGAATACTGAAGTACTGAGGAATGATGAGATGCATTTGGAATTCACTATGGCTGTAGAAAGAAAAGAAAATGAATATCACAGTAGACGTTGCAGTTGAAGAGCAATAGATGTCTCTAGAGAGGCAATTACAGAAGCTGGATAGATAGACATATGTACAAGAAAGGTAGCACGAAGAAATGCTCTGTGATAGAAGAAATACTGCAACTCATCGACGAAAGTAGAAAGTAAAAGTTTCCTGGGAAAGATAGGAACAGAGCGATGTAAGTCACATAGGAATAAAATAAATAGGAACTGTAGGGAAACACAGGCGAAATGGATGCATGAAAAAGGAAAAGAGAGTGGACAGACTGAAAGAATACATAGAAGCCTTCTACGAGTGGAAGAACGTGCCTGATGACGTGATGGAGGAAGACATGGGAGTCGATATACAAGACATAGGAATCCCGTATTAGTCTGAGCTTAACAGGACTTTGGATGACGTACGGTTAAATAAATCAGAGATGATAATGATGTTCCTTCAATATTTCTAAAATCGTCGGGAAGAGTGACACACAACGACCACTCAGGTTGGTATACAGAATGATTGACACTGGATACATACCACCAGACTATCGGAAACATACCATCCTCAAACTCTCGAAGGGCGCATAAGTGAGACAAGCATAAAAAAATCAGATTTAGAGGTCATGCATCAAATTTTCTGACAGAATACAGAAGTAAGAAAAAGGAAAGGTCTGCTAGATGACGTTCACTCTGGATGTAAAGAAGTTAAAGACAGGACCCAACAGGCTTCTAAAAGTTGCGCTTGATAATGCAAGTAAGACTTAAGAAAAATCAAGAAAAGTTTATGGACTTTGTCGACCTAGAAAAATATTTGACAGCATAAAATGTTTCAAAATTTTCGAAAATGTGAGAAAAGTAATAGTAAGCTATAGGGAAAGACAAGTAATAAACAATACGTGCAACAACCAACATGGAATAATAAGAACGGAAGATCAAGGATGATGTGCTGCTGGGACTAGGAGTGGCCGAGCGGTTCTAGGCACTACTGCCCGGAACCGCTCGAACGCTACGGTCGCAGGTTCGAATCCTGCCTCGGGCATGGATGTGTGTGATGTCCTTAGGTTAGTTAGGTTTAAGTAGTTCTAAGTTCTAGCGGACTGATGACCTCAGAAGTCCCATAGTGCTCAGAGCCATTTGAACCATTTTTTTTCTTTTTGCTGGGACTAAAGAGGATGTAATACAGGGCTATAGCGTTACTCACTCATTCTTCAGTCCATACAAACTATCACGAAATTAAAAGTTAAGGAGTGGGAATAAAATTCAGGGTGTACGGTTATCAATGAAATATTTGCTGATGTCGTTGCCACCCTCAGTGAAAGTGAAGAAGAATTACATGAACTACTTAATGGAATGCACAGTCTCGTGAGCACAGAATATGGTTGAAGTATAAACCAAATAAAGACGAAAGCAAATATGAGCAGCAGAAATGACATTAAACTTAAATTCAAGAATGGTGATTACAAAGTAAACGAAGTTAAGAAATTCACACACCTTGGAAGCTAAATCACACAGGACATAGGAAGTTGGATGTCAGAAAATGCTGAATAGCACAGGCAAAGAGGTGATTTCTGACCAAAAATGTCTACTAGTCTCAACATAAGCTTTAATCTGAGGAATAAATTTTTGAAAATGTGCGTTTGGAGCATTGTGTGCTTTGAGGAAAAACCAGAAAAGAAGGAAATCGAATCGATTGAGATGTAGTGTTAGAGAAGAATAATGGAAACTAGGTGGACTGATAAGGAATAAGGCAGTTCTACGCAGCATCGGGCAAGAAACATATGGAAGACATTGACAAGAAGAAGGTACCACGTGGTACGACGTGTATTAAAAGTAACTTCTATGACACTAGAAGGAGTAACTTTGTGTTCTGCCTTACGGCAGGTCTTGTCATGGGGGCAGCCTCGTGAGAGAGGTCCACCGCATGAGCGTCTGGGGAAGTGATTCCAGTGATGGTTTCCCGATGCTAGAAGGAGTCGGAGAGGGTAAAAACTGTAGGTGAAGGCAGAGATTGGAATACATCCGACAAATAACTGAGGAGCACGCCCGGTAAGCCGTTGGGTCTAACGCATTGCTTTCCGGGCGGGAAAGCGTGCCGGTCCCCGGCAAGAATCCGCCCTGCGGATTAGTGTCGATGTCCAGTGTGCCGGCCAGCCTGCCTCGGCGAATGCGGGCTGGTTCCCCTTACTCCGCCCCAGTTACACTATATCGGCGATTTCTGCGCGAACACTGTCTTCACGTAACGCGTACACCATGATTACTTTACCACGCAAGCATTTGGGGTTACACTCGTCTTGTGTGAGACGTTCCTGGGAGGTCCACTGCAGGCCAACCCACACAATAACCTTGGGTTCGGTGTGGGGTAGCGGTGGGGTGAGTGGACTGCTGTAGCCTGTTGTGGGGTTGTGAACCACTGAGGGCTAAGGCGGCGACGAAGCCTCTCCGTCGTTTCTAGGTCACCAGTTCAATACAATAACTGAAGACGTACACGCGCCTTGCTACTCTGAGGTAAAGAGACTGTCATAAGAGAGAGGTATAGATGGCGCGCGGCATCAAACTAGACTGCTTTCTTTTTGTCATCAGTCTTCTGACTCGTTTGAGGCGACAAACAGAATACATGACACAAAAAAGTAACGCAAGTAACGAAATGTTTCCTTCATACCTTCGCCTGCCTGCAGTTCTTTAACTGAAGACAACACCAGGGCCGCATTTATGCGCATGTTATCTAGGATGCAGCTCGAGGCCCGCAATACAAACCTGCTCGCATCTTGAAAATTTAAAGAAAGAACTTCTTTGTTTTAAAACTGTAGTGTGTACCCCGTTTGAACAGTAGGCATAAGTATTTTCTATGGGCTGAATTTTTCAGTGGAGAGTTGATGTGGCGAACTGTGTCGCCTACAGTGTGACGTATCGCTCAAGACAAGCGGGCGGGAGCGCAGGGAGTCTTCTGTTCAAACCCAACCACCAGACTTTGTTTGCCATTTAGAATCTGTCATTTCTAGAAGATTATCGAAATTCTTTATTTATATATTGTTTGCATGTCCTTGAGCATCGATGTTTGAATAAATAGCAGCACTCTCCGGGCAGGAGGTAGAACACCGTTCTCGGTGTGCTTTAGTGTTCGTAATAAACGTGGTTTCAGTGCTACGTTCAATGAACACCCTGCTTTTAGATTCGGTCTTCATTCTGTTTAGGGTATGACGACTTCAATGAAGTCAACATTCTATAGCTGTGCCTGTATCCCTCAGGCCACCTCACTGTGGAAGGCGGTAGGTGACTCTGATGCCACTATTATCTTCCTCCTCTGTTTCATTCAAGAATAACTCGTGCGACGAACCACTTTCGACTAACCTCCACGTGAACTCTAATTTCTTTGATATTTTCTTCCGTTGTGATAATTTTGCGAGTCATACGTTGGATGAAGTAACATGTCTCCCAACTCTCTCTAGAACATACGTTTCCGGCATTTCAATAGTTACGATCTCCGGAATGCACAACACCTTTCTTTTTACGACTGTTCATCATCTCACTATGGTTCTCGCGCCGACTAAACGATCCCATAAAGGAACGTGCATCTCTTCACTGGACCTTCCCTATACCCCATATTGGTAAACAATACCTAAGTATCGGTCGAGCAACTGTTTTGTAAGCTATTTCTTTCGTGGATGAATGAAGTTTCCTTAAAATTCTGCAAATGGATATCTGTGTGATATCTGAATTCCCTAGAAATCTCGGACGGTTACTCCTACCTATTTCATGGCTATTATATTTTCGAGTGATTACTCGCCAATAGCATAATCGAACAGTATTGGATCTCTTTGCGTATTTATGCGTAATATATTATGTTTATGTGACTTCAGGATCGACTGCCAGTCCCGCCATTAACCGTCGATGCTCTGCAAGTGTTTCTCCACTTAACTATTTTTCTGGCGTTGTTGCCTTCCTGCAAACTGGTTCTGCACGGTCCTTTTGCAAGTCACACTATAAGGGGCAAAACGCCGTGGGCAACAACGTGTTGAAGAGCTGAAATTAAATGTCGTGTGGCTAGGGCCTCCAGTCGTGTAGACCGGTCGCTTGGTGAAAGTCTTTTTAGTTGACGCCACTTCGGCGACTTGCATATCGACGGGGTTGATGTGATGATGAACACAACACGCTACTTCCCAAGCGGAGAAAATCTTCTATCCAGCCGGGAATCGAACCCGGGCCACTCGCATGGTATTCTGTCCTGCATACAGTTCAGCTATCGAGGCGGACGTTGAAGAGCTGTACCACGTATAGTGGGGTGACGGCGGATAGACAAGAAGCAGTGAGGAAAATCATTTTACGGTAATGGACAACGGTAGCCGGAGAGCAGATATAGCATCTGGAACCATCCCTTCCCTGTGGCCTATTCTCGGAAACATATTGTGGGGCGGCGGGTGGAATAATAGAATAAATGTTTTGTATTTATGCTGTTTGCCATTCTCAACACTGGCTCTCTAACTACAATATTGGCAACCAGAAAGTGATTAGCAAAACGTGAAGCCTGCAATTAGAATTCCTAGTGCCCACTTCATCTGATAAATACATTTACAGCTACAGCTTATAGCTCTGAGGAATTAGGAGATTGTCTGGGATTCATAATCAAAAACGATTCTCTCTAAAATGTACACTATATTCTGAAAGTCACAGACCAAAAGGAATCCACACAATCCAACTACCAGAGCAGTTCAGAGTTTAATGCACAGATGCCACTATAACTGTTCAAATTAAATGTTTAAGTGAATGCTCGCCATAATTTGATGATAATGTTCATCAAACGCCATGCTAAATAGTGGTAGAATGTCTGTCCTGCGGAGGCACGTAAAAATACGACATACGCAAACTGAAGATAATCATTAAAGTCATCCCAGAATTAACACTTCACTCGAAAACGATTTCATGGTTACGCGTATCCCGAGTAACTTATTACGGCATCCGAGGCTGTTTATAGCAATGATACCGACGCGATGCGTCTCCCGGCACAGGTGGTGCGCTAATCAGCATCTGGAGAGAACTGGGTAGGGCCTTTTTTCCTCGCGCAGCGTTCTTACATATAAAGTCGTGGTGCGGATGGCTAAGGGAACGCTTGATCAAATCTGCTCTCCTGACTAGCCGCTGGGCTAGTAATGCACCACTTTAAGTTATCGAAAAATCATTGCCTCCTTTGCTGATGGGCGATGAAGATTTCAATTTAATTTTGCAATCAGCACACAAGTAAGTAATCATAATAAAAGTCTGACATGGCTAAGTCAAATATTTTGGGCGAGAGAATTAATTTAATTACACTACACGCAGTAGACGAGCTCTGAACTTGCTCTTTGGAGATACGCTGTAGCTATAGTTTTATAGTTATTCTGTTCAAACTTCTCAAATTTTTATGATTATAGCGGATCTCCCTTCTACTTAAATTTAAACATCCTAGTTTTATTTATTCGCCTACTTAATCTATCTTGCTTTCGTAATTTATAAGCCAAAAACCAGAAAATCACGAATTTCAATTAAAATTGTAATTTGTGATATCCAGAATACTGTTTCCACGAAATTATTATGCAAAAGGAATCTAAATATAAATTTTTAAGATTCTAGCTCTTTTCTGTTGCGCCAATGTTTTTTACAGAAAAACATCCAAATTTCGAAAATGGTTGAAGTTATTGAACTGATATCCAACACATATTGATTTTGTATTACTCCTGACATGCTAGAAACGTTTCAGGTTATTTACTTCATTTTAAAGTATTGCGCAATATTTATGACGTCAGAGTTAGTTACAGCGGACTAGGCTGGCACACAATGGAAAGACTGATGTGAATTTTATAAGGCGTGAGTATGCTGCTTCCCTATAATATGTAACATATGTATTTTGTTTTCTTTATGACAAGGCAACGTAACGCCATTTTAAGAGTTGGCTACATTTATAACAAAGTTCGTAATTATTTATACTCCCCAATCCCTTTTATTTATTTGATGTTTTGATGTGAATGAACTGCATAGCATCTGGTGCTACCCGTTCACTATGGGGTGAAAGTGGTTAGTATGCATTGGGATTCAGTCATGTAATGATGAACAGTAGTAGTAGTAGTATACCAAGATATGTCCAATATCCTTGTAAAAGAGATCCACGGATGTCTTGGTATCACAATTAAAAAAAAAAAAATCAAGTAATTCACATATACAGACACTTAGTGACCTACCGGTCTTGTTCGAAAAGGATGGGACCGGTAGTCGACCATGGCCTTGTAGTAAGAACCATCCCGACAATTGTCTGAAATAGTTTAGGGGCCTCCCCTCCCCCCTCCCCCCCCCCCACCCCCCTCTGAAACATGCACTCAGCCGTCGCACCTCATCGATACATATTGCCACAACATAGGTCCAAGCGCAACAGACGAGTAACTGCTGAGAGACCAGACAGACATGTGGTTCCTGCAAAGGGGCAGCAGCCTTCTCAGTAGTTGCAGAGTTAACATTCGGGATGATTGATTGGTCTCACCTTGCAACATCAATCAAACCGGCTGTACTGGCACCGCGAACGGCTGAAAGCAATGGGAAACTACAGCCTAAATTTTTACTGAGGGCATGCAGCTCTACTGTAGGGGTAAATGATGATGGTGTCCTCTTGGGTAAAATATTCTGGGGGTAAATTAGTCCCCCATTCGGATCTCCGGGTGGAAACTACTCAGGAAGATGGTGTCATCTGGCGAAGCAAAACCGGCATTCTAGGAATCTGAGCATGGAATGTTAGATCGCTTAATCTTGGAGATAGGCTAGAAAGTTTAAAAAGGGAAATGGGTGGGCTGAAGTTAGATATAGTGGTAATTAATGATGTTTGGTGTCAGGAGGAAGAGGACTTCTAGTCAAGTGAGTACAGGGCTGTAATTATGAAGTCAAATAGGGGTAACACAGAAGTGGGTTTAATAATGAATATGAACACAGGAAAGCGGGAAAGCTACTATAAACAATGTAGCCAATACAGCCACGAGCCCACGTCTGCCACAGCAGTACAGGTTTATATGCCAACTAGATCCGCAGATAATGAAGAGATTGAAGAAATTTATGAGATAAAAGAAATTATTCAGATGGTTAAAGGGGATAAAAACTTAATTGTGATGGGGGATTCGAATGCCATAGTAGGGAAAGGAAGAGAAGGAAAAAGAGTAGGAGAATATGGACTGGGGGAAAGCAATGATCCGACTGCTGTGGCCGAGTGGTTCTAGGCCCTTCAGTCCGGAACCGTGCTGCCGCTACGGTCGCAGGTTCGAATCCTGTCTCGGGCATGGATGTGTGTGATGTCTTTAGGTTAGTTAGGTTTAAGTAGTTCTAAGTGTAGGGGACTGATGACCTCAGATGTTAAGTCCCATAGTACTTAGAGCAATTTAAACCATTTGAAAGCAATGAAAGTGGAAGACGCCTGGTAGAATTTTGCACAGAGCATAATATAATCGCCTGGTTTAAGAATCATAAAATTAAGGTTTACGTTGAAGAGACCTGGAGCCACCGCAAGGTTTCAGATTTATAATTGATGGCTATACAGAGATTCAGGAACCACATTTTAAATTGTAAGATATTTCCAGGGGTAGATGTGGACTCTGACCACAATTTATTTGTTGTGGGTTGGCAGAAGAGCTAACACCGTTACTAGAGGAAGCCGAAAGGCACGCGTTTTAGCTCACGCAGGCTGGCGTGAGGTCTGGAACAGGTCAAGGAAATTAGAATTTAGAAAAAACGGACGTAGCTGGTGGAATACTTAACTTTAATCCATTAATGGTGAACGTCGGTCTTGACGGCACATTATTATAGTATCAATAGTAACTGGTACTGGCGCCTTGCTAGGTCGTAGCAAATGACGTGGCTGAAGGCTATGCTAACTATCGTCTCGGCAAATGAGAGCGTATTTTGTCAGTGAGCCATCGCTAGCCAAGTCGGTTGTACAACTGGGGCGAGTGCTAGGAAGTCTCTCTAGACCTACCGTGTGGCGGCGCTCGATCTGCAATCAATGATAGTGGCGACACGCGGGTCCGACGTATACTAAAGGACCGCGGCCGATTTAAAGGCTACCCCCTAGTTAGTGTGGTGTCGGGCGGTGACACCACATTCCTCCCTCGCAAATCGGCGTACGGTTGTGGCATAAGGCTTCCGCCCGCCGTGGGGAGGGCCCTATGTTGACGTATGCGACGTGGAGGGGAGCCCAGCAACAGGCGAGGCTGTGTCACCCGCACCCTGACATTCGGACCGCGGGGAGCTAGGAAACGCCTGAAAACCTGCTCCAGGGTGCACGCCAACATGCGGTGTATGCGCCCGCAGAGAGACAGGAGGGGCCGAGGGGTCGACATCCATCGGGCCGGGGCACCCGACGGGCGAAGACGACATATGGTCCGGAGCGGGCAAGAGTTTCATGTCGGAGGACAACTGGTCACGGAAAGCGATCGGCGGCGCGTGACCCCGGGAGGCGCCCGGCGGTTGCAGCGACGCGTCCACTGCGGGCGTCGCCGGCGGGAGAACAGGCGGCGGCGGCGGTGGCGGCGGCGCGTCGCCATGGGGCAAAATGGAAGGCAGCGTCGGTAACACCTGGGGCTGAGGCGAGCCAGTAGATGGGTCCCCAGGGCGCTGACCGGACGGCACCGTCGCTGAAAGCAGACGGCGAGCGGCAGATCCCGTGCGACGACAGAGACGCAGCTGGTTGAGATGCCGGCGCACCTCACCAGAGGCCCCCAAAACCAGATACATAGCGCGGCCGAGGCAGCGAAGAATGCGCCCTTCGAGCCAACGCCGTGAACCTCGGTAGTGACGATAGTAGACAACGTCGCCTGGAGCAAAAGCAGGTGTCTGCCGTTGCACAGGAACCTGATGCGGCGGATGTAGCAAAGACATCAAGGTTCGATGATGACGGCCGTGGAGCAACTCAGCTGGCGAGCGACCATCTCGGGGCTGAGAGCGATACGAGGACAAAAAGAGCAATAACGCGTCCTCCCAAGAATGCGACTCTTTTAACTTCAACATCTGTGACTTGAAAGTCCTGACCAATCGTTCAGCGCCACCGTTTGACTGTGGCGAAAACGGCGCGGACGTTAGATGTTGAATACCATTGGCCTTGCTGAATGACTGAAATTCTGCGGATATGAATTGTGGGCCATTGTCGGAAACAATAGTCTGTGGAAGACCTTCAATGCAAAAGATAGCAGATAACGCTTGGATGGTGGCAGATGACGTCGTGGAAGACATCCGAACAACAAAAGGAAAATTACTGAATGAATCTACCACAACCAACCATCGAGCATTCCAGAATGGACCAGCAAAATCGATGTGTAAGCATTGCCAAGGGGAAGTGGCTTTTATCCATGCAAAGAATTTCCGCGATGGTGCTGATTGTTGTCCGGCACACACCATGCAAGAAGAACACATATTCGTAATCGCGGCATCGATTCCGAACCAAGTACAGTGCTGACGAGCAAGTTGTTTCGTTCTCACTATACCCCAATGTCCTTGGTGTAGAAGCTGTAAGACAGAGGACTGTAACGAACGTGAGACCACGACCCTGGACTGATCATTATCAGAACGCAACAGCAAAACACCACGTCGAACAAAAAGTCTCTCCTTGTGAGCAAAAAATCGGCGAACCAACGGGTCCCCGATCCGTGACTTTGGCAAGGGCCATTGCGTAGCAACAAAACGCAGAACGGTAGCAAGGACAGGGTCGGCAGCTGTGGCAGTAGCTACACGACGAAAATCAATCGGAAACGATTCGACCACGGCATCGGTTTCCGAATCAATGAACATGCAAGCAAGTTCGGAGGAATCGAATGCTCTATCCTTAGCAACAGGCAAACGGGACAACGCATCGGCGTTTCCGTGCTTAGCAGTGGACCGATACAAGATATCGTAGCGGTACTGCGAGAGGAAAATAGACCAGCGAATGAATTTCTGCGCTGTACGTGGAGGTACAGGCTTGTTCGGATGAAAAAGCGATGTCAAAGGTTTGTGGTCTGTGATGATGGTAAAGTGACGACCATACATGAAATCATGAAACTTTGTAACACCAAATACGAGAGCCAATACTTCTTTGTCGATCTGTGAATAATTTCTTTGCGCAGGCGAGAGCAATTTGGACGCAAAGGCAATAGGGCGATCGTGCGATCCATCTTTGTGCGCAAGCACAGCACCGATCCCGAATTCCGATTCATCTACCATCAACAAAAGGGGCTTCCGGGGATCGAATGGCGTAAGGCAAGTATTGGAAAGCAACGCCGATTTCAACTGGCGAAAGGCGCGTTCGCATTCCGTCGTCCAGACGAACGGAACACCTTTACGGCGTAAGCGATGAAGCGAAGCTGAAATGGAAGAGGCGTGTGGGATATATTTAAGATAATAGTTGATTTTTCCCAGTACACTCTGTAGCTGCTTCAAATCCTGGGCGAAGGCAAGTCTTGTATGGCACGGAGGTGCTCTGGACTGGGATGTATGCCTTGGGCATTGAGTACATGTCCCAGGTAGGGCAAGTCTCGAGAAAAAAAACACACATTTGTCCTTCTGCAAGCGAAGACCATTTTGTCACAAGACCTGAAATAATGTTCTGAGATTGGCTAAATGTTCTTCTTCCGTCTTTCCGGAGATCACAATATCGTCCAGATAATTTGCTGCAGTAGGGACCGATGCACAAACAGTTTGTAGACATTGCTGAAAAAATGCAGGGTCGGATGCACACCCGAATGGCAGTCGTTTGAATCGATACAAACCAAGATGCGTGTTAACCACCAAAACGCGCCGGGATTCTTCGTCCACCGGTATTTGCAAGTATGCATCTGCTAGGTCCAACTTCGAAAAATATTTACCCGGGCACATTTTGTCAAAAAGATCTTCCGGGTGGGGTAAAGGAAAAGTTGCAATCACTAGTTGTGGATTCACTGTTGCCTTGAAGTCCACACACAGTCTCAATTTTCCGGAAGGTTTTGGCAAAATTACTAAGGGTGATGCCCAGAGAGAAGCCTGCACACGTTCAATTACACCTTGTGATTCCAAATCGTGTAATGTTTTTGCGACCTCATCACGCAATGCGTGGGGAACATTGCGCGCTCTGAAAAACTTCGGTTGCACGTTTACTTTCAGTTCCAAATGTGCTTTATAGTTCTTAGCGCAACCAAGGCCCAGTGCAAAAATATCAGCAAATTCTTCACATAGATGAGAAACACTGTCTGAAGGCACAGTCTGGATCACTGATAGGACCTGATTTACTACGGACAAGTTAAACAACTGAAATAAATCTAAAGCAAACAAGTTCACTACAGAAGAAGAACCAAGGACGTAAAATGACACAAGTTTTGTTTGTCCTTTGTATGTTGCAAAAAGGCTACACTGTCCGAACACAGGGATATCGTGACCTGCATAACTAGTTAACTTAACATCTGCGGCACACAATGGAGGTGTGCCCAGCTGTTTGTACGTGTCTTGATTGATCAGTGAAACTGCAGCTCCGGTATCGTGCTGGAATGGTATCACTTTGCCATTAATGTCCAAGTCTACAAAACGTTTATTGTCCTGCTGACGACAAGAGCGACTGTCTCATGCAACGTGAACTGACACTGTTACAAAATCACTTGCGACTTGACGGGATTTCCGGCGATGTCGACGCACACTATTTGTGGGACGAACACAGTCACTGTTAGAGAGAGTGGCACTGGGCGGAGCGGAATGAACTACATGAATTTCCATGGGCGAAGTTTCATGAGGCTGAGTATCGAAGCAAAGGGCCTGGAATGGTTGTGAGTTTCCGATCTGAGCTTTTTCTGGCAAACACTCTGAACATGTCCTTTTTTATTACAGAAAAAGCAAATAGCCTGGCATGACGGGCAATTCTCACGCAAATGTCTAGTAGCACACCGCGGGCATGATTTTAGCACTGCATTTGCTTGCCTGCGCGGCACACGTGGCTGAGAGCCTGGTGGCAGCGGCGCGGCCAGGCGCGAGGGCTGTTTACTGCTCTGTGCAGCTCGCCTGGTGGGCCGGTTAACTTGACACACGGCCGGTGAAGTTTCAAATGATTCCTGAGCAAAGTCAAGTGTGTCCTGCCGATCCAATATGTCCATCACTTGTTGAAGGGAGGGATTGACTAGTTTCAAAATCTGTTCCCGTATACGATCATCAGAAATTGTGCAATTGCATCATGTACCACAGTATCTGAATAAGGGAATCCAGATTGACACTCAAAAGCACAATCCCTAGTAAGGCCTTGCAACCCACTCCCAATTAGTCTGACCTGCCGTACGTTTTGTACGAAAGAAGGTGTACCTTTTCGCAACTACATTGCCTGATTCTTTGAAATATGCATCTAATGCAGGAAAAATTTCGTCGTAGGACAGAGTTGCTACGTCGCGTCGGGGAAATAATTTGACTATCACACGGTACGTTTTCACCCCTACTGAGGACAACAAAAACGGCTGCCGCTCGTTACCTTGAATTCTGTAGGCGGCGAGATGGAATCCAAATTGGCGTGACCACTCCGTCCATCTTTCCAGTGCAGCGTCAAAAGGTCGAAAAGTTGGTGCAACTGCGTGTTGTGGCTGCGTTAGACGTGGAGCGGCGGCTGCCGCATCGTTTTGCATAGCACGTTGACCCTGGATGAGCTGTCCAAGGACATCCAGTAAGGCCTGCGTCTGCTGATTCTGTAAGCGCTAAAATTCGGACAGTACATCTGGAGATGGTGGCGAAGCCATTACACAAGAAAATCAGGGCAGTATACTTAAGAACGTGGTGTTGCCTCGTCGCCAAATGTTGTGGGTTGGCAGGAGAGACAACACTGTTACTAGAGGAAGCCGAAAGGCATGCGTTTTAGCTCAAGCAGGCTGGCGTGACATCTGGAACAGGTCAAGGAAATTAGAATTTAGAAAAAACGGATGTAGCTGGTGGAATAACTTTAATCCATTAATGGTGAACGTCGGTCTTGACGGTATATTATTACAGTATCAATAGTAACTGGTACTGACGCCTTGCTAGGTCGTAGCAAATGACATGGCTGAAGGCTATGCTAACTATCGTCTCGGCAAATGAGAGCGTATTTTGTCAGTGAGCCATCGCTAGCAAAGTCGGTTGTACAACTGGGGCGAGTGCTAGGAAGTCTCTCTAGACCTACCGTGTGGCGGCGCTCGATCTGCAATCAATAATTGTGACGACACGCGGGTTCGACGTATACTAACGGACCGCGGCCGATTTAAAGGCTACCACCTAGTAAGTGTGGTGTCTGGCGGTGATACCACATTATTGGTTATGAACTATAGATTAAAAATGAAGAAATTGGAAAAAAGTAGGAAATTAAGTAGATGGGACCTGGATAAGTTGAAAGAACTAGAGGTTATTGATAGTCTCAGAGGTAGCATTAGACAACAGTTAGGTAGAGCAAGTAAAGAATTCTGTAGAAGAGGAATGGCTAGCTTTAAGAGATGAAATAGTGAAAGTGGAGACAAGGCTAAAGAAAAATCAAGAGACGTTCTTAAATTTTGTCGACCTGGAAAAAGCGTTCGACAATGTAAAATGGTGCAACACGTTCGAAATTCTGAGAAAAAAAGGTGTAAGGTTGAGGGAAATATGGATAATATACAATATGTGGAAGAGTCAAGAGGGGAGAATAACAGTGAAAGGCAAAGAACGGACTTCTCGGATTACAAAGGTTGTACGACAGAGATGTACTCTTTCACCTCTAGTGTTCACTCGATACATCGAAGAAGCAATGACAGAAATAAAAGAAACGATCAAAAGTGGAATTAAAATTCAATGTGAAACTATATCAATGATCAGATTCGCTGATGACATTGTTATAGCCAGTGAAAATGAAGAAGAATTACAGGATTTGCAGATTGGAATATACTGAGAGTAAATCGAAGAAAGACGAAAGTAATGAGAAGTAGCAGAAGGGAGAAGAACGAGAAACTTAACATCGAACCTGGTGATCATAAAATTAAATGAAGCAGCAAAATAACCCATGATGGACATAAGAAGCAGAGTAGCACTGGCCAAAAGGGCATTCCTGGCCAAGAGAAGTCACTAATAGCAAAATTAACCATAATTTGAGGAAGAAATTTCTGGGAGTCTACGTTTGGAGCACAGCATTGTATGATAGTGAAACATCGACTGTCGGGGAAACCGGAACAGAAGAGAATCGAAGTATTTTAGATGTGGTGCTAGGGAAAAATGTTGAAAATTAGATCGACTGATAAGGTATGCAGGTTCTCCGCAGAATCAGCGAGGGAAGAAATATAAGAAAAATACCGAAAAGAAGAAGGGGTAGGATGGTAGGACGCCTCTTCAGATCTCACGGAAAAACTTCTATGGTACCAGAGGGAGCTGTAGAGGGTAACAATTGTAACGGAAGAAAGAGCAAATAATTGAGGACGTAGGTTGCAAGTGCTACTCCGAGATGAAGAGGCTGGCACAGGAGACGAATTCGTGGTGGACCGCATCAAACCAATTAGAAGACTGATGACTCAAAAAAATATCATTTCACCTTCGTTCTTGTTGTCTTTCATGTAGGTGTGAGTGGATGTAGTGTGCGTCTTACATCACTTATACTAGAAAAAAGCCAGAAATTAGGTTAGTAGCTGGTAGGACCAACAGAAGCATGTCTGGCATTGAATTATTTTAGGAAAGATACATCAAGTGAAGTGGCAACATTGGGACTGATTAACATTCACTGTGGCTGCATACGTCATGGGTGTTCAAGCATATAAGAGCTAAAGCAATCAGACAGCAGCAGTACATTACGAATATCGAATTAACATTATTAAACGTTTTACCGGTTCAATATTTTGTTGTAAACCGAACCATATCTATCAGATCGCCTCATACATCAGCCTCGTGTACCGGTTGCTTGTCTGTATCAGACGCCTCTCGGAAGGTAATACATCGTTTCTCTTATTACAATCGCACTAATTGGGAATGTCAAGCACTCCCATACCGTATTTCCATCACTTAACGTGTTTTGCATGGCTGAAACGAGTGAATGTGGATTTTCATGAGAGTAACCAGAAGCTGTACATCTCCTGAAGGAATTTCGTCTGCTTTTGCACTTTTGGCAATAGTTGTAGTGGAGTTAGAAATGCACTGAAGTTCAGCTAAGACATCACAGCTGGTATATCACCAGGTGAAAGATTTAAGATGGCAGTTAACGATGTTTGAATTTTTAGTGGCTTTCCCCACCACAGATAAGTGGATGCGGTTAGGCTTTTGTGCGGTAAGAAAAAATCCTGTACTGCTGTAGCAGGGTGGATACGGACTGAGCAATGGGCAGTCCAAAGATGGAAGTATTTTCATATTTTAGCTTGTGAATATCAGTTACTTTTACTTCATTTTCTCTTGGTAGTCAGGAGTACTCATGGTAATTATCGTGGGAATAATTTCGTGTGATAAATTAAATTACGACTGAGTTGTTTAGTAAGATAGTTTTGTATATGAGTGAGCTAGGCATCACGTATAGATTGAAACAGAAAGATTTTCCCTTCCCAGAAAGGTAGAGGAGTGGATTAATTTTCGATGTAGAGGATGAATTTATTAAACGAAATTACGAGAGGCACGAGACTGAATTTGGGATTTTTCATGAGTTTTCGGAAAGTCGATGGATTTGTGCAAATACACAGCCACGTGGTCAGTGACAGAGTCTAAGCCTATTGTTCGTTAACATACAGTAAACGTCATCATGGCACTTTTTTCAATTTCAGGTCACAAATCCTGTGGATAAACATTTTGTGTCTTTAATGCAGTGGTTTCCATTGCCTTCTTTATCCTCAAGCCGTTGATGATTGCTGATTCTTCCGCTTTCGGGAGGTTGTTTCACACCCCAAGAACAATAGAGTGCCCTGGACCCTCTCCTCCGCCCTCTGTGATAAATCCTTTAACAGAAAGAGAGTGACGTCTTATGCCGCAAGTCTTCGACAGTCATTGTTTAATATTTTTATTTGAAATTTAAGCAGTCGCAGGGTTCGAACCCATGTTTGAGGACGTTTCGATTACTAATGAAAGACGCTAGCACTAGACCGTTGGTGCAAGACATGTACTGGATAAACAGGGCGCACCATGAAGTTCGATGCCGAGAACACCAGCAGCACACTCGCCTAATGTATACTAAGTCGGCCGTCGCATACCACTGCTTGTCAGGTAATCATGTGGTGGAATACGATCGTTCCAGTATTTTAGCACAGACTTCGAAATACTGAAACAGTGGAGAACCCACCTAGATTCGTACCAGGGTCATTATTATCAACCGAGAGTGGCTACAATCTATGCAAGGCCCGAGAACCACACATGGTCCAGTTAAGAACACACTCAACAAAAAAACGATCCGATGTTTAGGGACAGAGCAATAACTCGACCCCGTCGTAGAAGCCAACGTAGTCAGCTACGTGGGCCACGACGGGCGCCCTCGGGAATGGACTGCGACTCGTGGGAAGAGCGGAAAGTAGTCAGCCACGAGCCTCCAGGAGGCTGGCCGACTCGCTGCGGGTCGCATTGTCGCTGCTGCCGCCCGTCTCGCTCGCATACACATCTGACATGTCTGGCCGTGGAAAGGGAGGCAAAAGCGCTGTTGTAACCGAGTTACCGCTCTAGTTGGTGGGAACGACCTCGACGGCTAGATGAAGAAAAAGACTAAGGCAGATCTGTGTTACCGCTGTCAACAACTTCGCCACGTCGCCACTTACTGCAGAAGTGCGGCTGCATGCTTGAAGTGTGCGAAAGCACAAGACACACGCAGCTGCACCAAAGCACGCGACGAAGTTGCGTCGTGTGGCAGTTGCTGTGGCGCACATGCAGCAAGCCACCGAGGTTACAGTTACATTAAGAGCAGTTATGCACAGCTGTGCATAATCATGTGTATCCTGGGAAACCTCATGTAACACGTATTTACTATCTGTAAATTAAATCTAAATTATTTTATACATTTTTACCGAGCTATTAGTTGGTCGTTGCAAGAAATGTCAAAAGAAAACATTTTAAATTCGTTCTTGGTAATCTTTGTGACAGGGCGATCTGCACTTTGATCAATAACGTTTAGTAGCTATAATTGAAGTACGATACTTTAAAAATATATATAATCACAGTTTTACAAACCTAATTCAGGAACATCAGGCTTACTGGTAATGTTTGTTTTTAGATGGAGTCACAGAAAAAACGAGCAAGATGGGATGCAGATAATTTAAAACGAGCTGTAGAAGCTGTTGCTGAAGGCATGCCTGTCAGAGCCGCTTCGAAAATATATGGGATTCCTCGACGTACGTTAGGCAGCCACATACGTTCTGGACAAACAACCAAACGTTTGGGACGAAAAACTTGTTTGGACGAAGTTCAGGAAAGAGGACTCGCTGAAGTTGGGTATCCAATTATAGCAAAAGTGCTCATAAAATGTGTATATGTATATTGTGAAAAGAATAGTGTGCAGGATCCTTTTAATGAGACAAAGAGATTGGCTGGACACAAGTGGCTCAAGCTCTTCCTACAAAGACACCCAGACATTGCAAGAAGGAAGCACTTGAATCCAGGAAGAGCTGCAAAGCTGAACAAGATTATTGTAAATGATCATTTTCAGAAACTGAAAACGGTTTTGTCCGAATTGGAGTTATCTGACAAACCCCACCTCATCTACAATTTGGACGAAAAGGGATGTCGCCTCGCACTCCACAAGTCTCCTGATGTTTTAGCCAAGAAAGGTGTGAAACGCTTGCACTTTGTTGCCCCAGAACATGGGGAAAATGTTACCATTGTCTCATGTGGGAATGCAATTGGACAAGTTATTCCTCCTATGATACTTTCCAAAGGAAAGCGACGCAAGCCAGAATGGGGAGACTATTTGCCATCTGGGACTGCAGTAGAAATGACAGATAAGGGCTCAATGAATACTGTGACATTCATCAAATGGATACATCATTTTGCCAAACACAAGCCTGCAAAAGATGTTATTTTGATATTTGATGGAGCTTCGTCACATTTGGACCCGGAAATTTGCGACGTTGCTGAAGAGCACAATATCAAACTTTACTGCTTGCCCAGCAACACAACACATGAGCTGCAACCCATGGATAAATCAGTATTCAAGCCGTTTGAGTCTTACGGGGATGATGGAGTTCAGCTGTACTGGTCTACACATGAAAGAGAAAAAAACAGAGCAATTAATAGACGTGTGTTTGGAAAAATCTTCAGCATGGTGAGGCCAAAAGCAGCATCCCCAGTAAATGTCATGTGGGTTTCGTGCAACGGGGATTTATCCTTTTGACCCAGAAGCTATTCCAGACACTGCATTTGCTCCCTCTCGTCCATCAGAGCGTCCTGACCTAGAAGAGGACATGACAATTGCCCCTGAAACAGGGAAACTGCCAGAGACTCAGTCAGTCCCAAAGGCTTCCCGCAAAAAGGGGCGCCAGTCCATTGATTTCAGTTCATCAGAAAGCGTGGCATATTCAGTAAAGGATAGTTCAAGTGACTTCAGTCTTGAAGATCTCGAGTGTTCTTTCAAGGAAATTTTGCAAACCCCAAAGCTGAAGAACAAAAACCAAACACCACGGAAGAAGGCATTAAATTACAAGGCGCAAGTCGTATCTAAGGCACTATTCACGCAGACGCAAAAGAAAAATGGTACCAACGAAAGCACTGAGTCTAAGGCAGATTCACGTCGCCAAAACATTTCACCCTCAGTAATGAATATTCGAAGAAAAAATGCAAAAATAAAGACTCCACTGAAGCAAGCAGCAGTTCTGCCTCTAGGAATGTGTTGCAAGAGGTTGGCTGGTTTTGTTACGTATGCTGTGAAAACAGGATATTCGACATGTGACTTTGCAGAAAATGTATGAAATATGTGAATGAAGATTGTGTAGGGTTGACACGAAAAGACAAAGTGCTAAATTTCCTGTGGCCCACCTGTAAAAAATGATTTAAATGAGCCAAACCAGTTTCTCAAATCATTAGTCATGTGTTCATTGAAAATGTAATGATTAGAATTATTGTTCCTATTACGATAAGGAAACTTACTGCTGTCAGTACCATTTTGATTGCTGATTGAATGTAAAAATCTGAAGAGCTAATAATCAGTAAGTACCTACAGTTCTGTATGAAGCGTTTGTAAAAACAACTAATTATAAAGGTCTATGTATCATCTCATTCCACTTATTTCTAAAATAAACTTACATTACAACTCTTGAAGTGTATTCAAACAGTTTTCCTGCCATTTACACGCCGCAGAATGTTAATATGAATAGGCTGTGCCTACGGGCCATAATAAGAACAAGGTCTCCTAACAAAGCCCACTTGCAAGGGTTAAACATTTTCTTTAAGATGATGATATTATTTAAATAAACTTTCAATGTTCATTTATTTTTGAACTCCATATAGTTGTAGGATGTTGCACTTACGATCTCGGAATCTTACCGCTTACACATACTGAATACGAAAATCCTAAACGTTAGGTGGGCCTTATTTGATACACGGACTTTATTGCAATTATCTGTTCCATTAAAGAATTTACTCTATCCGCTTATCTTGAATTATAGATCTGTTACAGTAATGTCAATTATGTTGAAAGATGTTTGTCAGTTTCCATTCCTTTAAATTTAAAACAACTTTATTTGAACTGACATAAAGATTTCTAATTCAATTAAAAACTTCGTTGATGCAATTATCAGTTCTGCCATACAGATTTCCGGCTAATTAACTGTTTTGTCTCAACCTATGTGGTTCAAGTACCACTGTACGCAAGTATTTGGCATTTGATAAAAGGTGTAAATGAAATCTTAAAGCAAAGGCCCAGTCACTTGTTACCTACTGACCCCTGGATCCAAGGTTTACAGCTCACTCGTCCACAAATGTACTACAGTTCGATTAAAATTGCTTGCTAGTTGATATCTGTCGCCGGCCGCTGTGGCCGAGCGCTTTTAGGCGCTTCAGTCTGGAACGGCGCGACCGTTACGGTCGTAGATTCCAATCCTGCCACGGGCATGGATTTGTGTGATGTCATTAGGTTAGTTAGGTTTAAGTAGTTCTAAGTTCTAGGGGACTGATGACCTCAGATAAGTCCCACAGTGCTCAGAGCCGTTTGAACCATTTTTGATATCTGTCACTTGGCGATACAGTGCTGCCACATCGGCTACCGCTCGGCTAAACGCGACACTCGTACAGAGCGAGTCAGTTCACAAATGCCGAAGTGCTGTTCATGTAATGCGGAGCAACGTTGCAAGCGGCTGCCATCAGGTATGGCGGGAATGCTGTCCACAGCCGCTTTTAATTAACAAATGACTGAATTGCGACAGACAACGCGTTTTGTAGTGCTAAATTTACAGTCATGTCCTAAACTAACCGCAACCTCGTGGTGTGAAATGTATCCTAGAAAACGACGGTCAAAAACCTGCGGCAGACCTATTAATCACGGCCACTTTGTTCACGGCGATTAAAGCTGAACTCTGCGAGCAAACTCAGGGCAGATTTTTTTTTTTCTGCTCTAAAAGCGAACTGTGTAGTTCCTCGCTGTCACTGGACACCTGGCTGCACGAGCAAATCCACGACAGAAAAATTTCTTTTTCAGCACTAAAAGCAAACGGTAATTTTTCGCTTTCCTCGGTTACCTTAAACTGTTTGCACATTGGCTACACGAGCTGACGAGATACCAACCGCTTAGCAGGCATATTCCAAAAATGAATGGTAGGAAGAAAAATAATAGCAAATAAAACAAGTCAATACGATAATGAAAATGATGTGACAAAAGATTCAAACTAAAAAAGTACATTGAAACCAATTAATTTAAAATAATATTATATTTATAATCGAGGTCATTTTGATAAAGATTCGCAAATGAAAGAGGATTATGCTACCTGACGAGATGCGAAGCCAAGACCTTCTAGATGTCAGGATTCTATCTTAACCACTGCGCTACGGCATTTACCAGTGTTTTCATTACACTCTTAATGTTACCGCCCTTGCTTTTAATTTCACCAATCCTGAGATACCCCTTCCAACAACCATTTCTTTTTCAGTACCATTACATTTTTCAAGCAGCCGTTTTGTCTTACCCTCCGTGCGTTTCCTTTTTATTTCATTTGTAAGAGACTTGTATTTCTGTGCTCCTAAATTTCTCTGACCACTTTGTACTTCCTTCTTTCGTAGATCAACTGAAGTATTTCTTGTGTTAACTATGGTATCATCGCAACTACCTTCCTTGTACCTATATTTTTCTTTCCAACATCTGTACTGATGCCTTATAGTGATGTCAATTCATCTCCAGCCAAACCAGCTACTTGGCTGTTCATTATAATGCTTAGAGAGCTTCAAGTGTATCTCAGTGTTGCTGGGGAGCGTCAAAGATAACCTCGGTTTGCGGAAGATCGGGCTACAGCAGATTTCGTGCTAGTGTGCCGAGACATATATTGGACAAATAATGCGTATCATCGATGCCAACAACACCAGCGGTACACTCCGCTAGTGTTTCTAAACAAGTCGGCTTTCGCAGAGCACTGTTTGTTAGAGAATCATGCGATGGAATACAAACGTACCACAGTTTAGCACAGACATCTAAATATTAGGACAGTGGTGGTAGAGAATCCATCGAAAGTCGCACGAGGGACAATGCTATCAAGCGGGACTGCGGCTACAATCTCGGCAAGGTTTGGGAATCTGCACTGGGCCTAATTAACAAGACACTCAATAAACAGAACGACCTCGTACGAGGGCTGAAAGAGCAACTACAGCGAACCTACCACCGTCGCTGACGCAATCGGCTACGCGGCCGCCGACGTGCGGCCTCGGGCTGTCTGTATGTACATACTTATATTGCAGTGACGTGTAATATAGGAACTCATGTACAAGTACTCAATCGCTCTCCCAGTGTAAATAACACAGTATTTCCAGTGTGTCTCGAAAGCTGATAAAAATTCCACAACTGAGAACGATGAAATAGTACGATAAGCGACAATATACACGTACCTCGTTATTAACCACAAAATAAAATGCGTGAACGACTTACCGCAGAATATTAATTTACGCATCAGATTTTGTATGACGTATGTAGAAACTGATTGCGTAAATATGGAAGGAAATCGTCGATATTCAGTTAAATATTAAAATTACATCTCCATTAATGTCAGAACAGAGTTGTCCCTTTTGGAATTTTATCTTAAGCAAAAGGCTGATAGTAGAAAAATCTCTGGACTGAGCTTTCATATGTGGTCACGTGATCTCGGGACGGCGCAGGTCTGTTCGTAAAGAGCACTGTAAATCTAAAGAGCTCTGTAGAATCATAACGTCGTTACGTCGCTAGTACAGGCATTTTCCTTCTTAGGTGCCGTATACTTGGCGTAGGTTTTTCGTAGACATCAAACAATTTGCATTTGATACATGGAATAGATTAAGCTCGCAGTTTTGAAGATCAAACTGAAGGGATATTTTTTGTCTTTGTGGCAAGTGTCACAACTCATGTGTACCTATTTTTGTATTTCTGTGGCAGCCACGGCTATGTTTCGGTTTCATTCGACATTTTGTGGCATAACCAGCTTTGTTCCACTTAATAAAAGAAAAGCGCTATATTTCTTTCTGCTGTATTCATTTCCTTGTGCTTACAAGACATTTTAGGACATTTACTATTTTAGTCAAAGAAGTTACAATGTTTTTAAACGACATTCGGAAAGAAGTTACACATCTAGATTCAAGCACAAATGCACAGTAAATAACATCTTTGAAAGTGTGGTGGTAAGTCACTGTAAACAGTTGAACAGTGAATAAATATAAAGGAGCAAACAGGACAAACATTAACACAAAACTGGGACAGCATACCCACATAACAGTTTATATTAATAAACAAAACCAACGAAATAAAGTAAAATTAACACTTCACCACAATACTTCAGGAGGTATAAGAAATGGATAGTGATAAACAAATCAATCACAAGAAAGAATGATCAATCGAACTACAGAATATACGGGGAACTTCAACAATATCAATACGATAAACAAAGGCGAATAATTGCAGGAAAATGGAGGGGTGTGAGGGAACATACAGTATATTCTATCTTTGAGAGGGTGGTGGTACTACATTTAAAAAAGTAAAAAGTTGAACAATATACAAATATCGGAGCAATCACGAAAAAAATTGCAATATACAAAGAACTGTATCAATGTAACAGCTTTTATTAAATAAATGAACCAAGTAAAATGAAAACATACTTGACAAGAGAGCTTCAAGAGGTAATATGACTACCAAAAAGAGAAAGACTTAACGGTTGTAACTACAGGCTATATGCATTACAGAGTCAATTTCAATAAAATAAAAGAACTCAGTGGATGAAAGAATATGGGGAATACGAGGGTGAGTCAAATGAAAACCTTAAATTTGTAATAACAAATCGAAATTTCCTGCCGTTATCCTGTAAGTTGGTAAGCGTGCTACAAACAGCGTGCAGAATGGCCTGTAGGTGGCAGCATAGTGCAGATGCACACATACCGTCGCAGTATCAGTATAAAGATGGCCGCCCCACTTGCGACTTGCACCAGGGTTCAAATGGCTCTGAGCACTATGCGACTTAACTTCTAAGGTCATTAGTCCCCTAGAACTTAGAACTAATTAAACCTAACTAACCAAAGGGCAGCACACACATCCATGCCCAAGGCAGGATTCGAACCTGCGACAGTAGTGGTCGCGCGGTTCCAGAGTGTAGCGCCTAGAACCGCTCGGCCACCCCGGTCGGCTGCACCAGGGAAGAACAGCGTTCTGTTATTCGGTTTTTGCGTAGTGAAGGTGTGAAACCTATTGAAATTGATCGACGAATGAAGGTTCAGTACGATGATACCTGTTTGTCACAGCAGAAAGTCTACGAATGTAGTAGGAAGTTCGCAAATGGTGTGGCTTCAGTGGAAGATGCTCCTCGTCCAGGTCAACCACAACGAGCTGTGACTCCAAAGAACATTGCATCAGTTGAAGCTATTGTGAAGGAAAACCGCCGAGTGACACTGAATGACATTGCAGCACGTTTACAGATTAGCCATGGGTCAGCACACCACATTGTGTAGGAAGTGCTACAGTTTCACAAAGTATCTGCAAGATGGTTGCTACTGCAGCTGACTCCTAAATGAGAGAACGACGTGTTGATGCTTGTGAAGAACTTCTTCGGCGCTTTGAACGAGAAGATGACGGCTTCCTTGAAAGAATCGTTACTGGAGACGAAACCTGGGTTCACTTCCACCAACTGGAAACGTAGAGAGCGAGCAAGGAATGGCGTCACTCCTCATCACCAAAACCAAAGAAGTTTCGAACAGAACCATCATCAGGGAATGTTATGCTGACTCTCTTTTGGGACGAAAATGGCGTCATTTTGGAGCATTACATGCCTAGAGGGACCACTGTCACCAGTGCATCATACACAGATCTCCTAAAAAATCATCTGTGGCCTGCAACCAAATCAAAGCGACATGGATTGCTGTCAGCAGGTGTCCTTTTGCAACATGGCAATGCAAGGCCCCACACTGCTCGTACAACAGTTGCGACAATCACAGACCTGCATTTTGGGTGTCTTCCTCATCCACCATATTCACCAGATCTTGCCCCAAGTGATTCTCGTATGTCTGGACCACTCAAAGACGCAATGGGAGGGAAGAAGTTCCGTCCTGATGAAGAGGTACGCCAGGCGGTACGTGAGTGGTTGCGCGGACTACCAAAAGAATTTTTTTCTAAAGGAATTTATGCACTTTGTAAGCGCCGGAGGACTTGCATTGAGCGTGGGGGAGATTATGCTGAAACTTCATACAGCGTTGAACCACTTCTGCACAATAAATAATATTTAAAAATTTATTTAAGGTTTTCATTTGACTAATCCTCGTATGAATGGACAGACAACGGGATGTAGTGAAAAATTGAGAGGATTATGTGAAATTTAGGAGAGGGGAACTATTAAGCTGTTCTAGTTAATTTTCGTTTGGCAGCACAGCAGAACGAGTTGGCTGTATCCTCTGCCACTGGAACTGTTCAGAAAAACATCGAATTTGTCGAGCATTAGCGACTATAGCAGCAGTTTTTTCATTATTTTTTCTCGATTTTTGTGTATTTACTTGTCTTTCTTTTACAGGCTGTAATAATATTGATTACTAGTGACAGTATTAAAAACTTGACGCATTTATTTAGCAAATCTTACCTACAAGCTTCCACAACGTTACAGAAAAAGTAACAAATGAGAAAGTCAAACAGCTGAATAAAAGTACTACAAAACCAGATATAGCTCAAATAGCACGTACAGAGAGAGGGAGAGAGAGAGAGAGAGAGAGAGAGAGAGAGAGAGAGAGACACAGACAGACAGACAGACAGAGAGAGAGAAGTTGAGCAGGGGGTCCACCTTGCATTTCAAGTATTTTTTGTTCGATATTTGTATGCAATAAGTACCAAAATAGTCTTCGGTGAATTGTCAATTGCATCTGACGTAGACCTCGTGCTACGCTATAAATGAGTGTCACCACAAACATGATTTGAAGGGACTACAATAATCTGTAGCCCAGTGTTCCCATGTAAAATTTACTCTAGGTTTCAGAACAAAAACAGGCCCGATTGCGAAATTGTTTAATGTAAATTCAATGGCGGGTTTCACCCTTTTGGAGCATCCTCAGATTCTGGAGAGTAGCTGGATACATGGCCCGTCATCTTTAAAGCCACATATAATGTAAAATAGACACCAAAGTAATTGTATATATAATCCGTCCGTCAAGAAACATCTAAACCATGAAATGGATCTTGAGCACACTATTCGGCTCCGCCGTGGCAATGCAAGCAAGAAAGGTCCACGCTTACACGGCTACGTGCTGCACACGGCACAGTGTCCATATTGGCGCATTGTGTGTGCGCATCATAACGGACATTGTGCATGGTAGTACTTTTTTATATTTTTATAATTAAGGAATTTCTCGGAACTTGTATGAAACAATTTTGTCCATTAGGAAGATTTCCATGGGCCAGGAGAATTTAGTTTTTATATAACGTAATCCATACATTGTTGAGTGCTATTTAGTAATTTGTCTCTTCGACAAAGAACCGTTGCTCCTTCCTCCCTGTACTTGTCTCACAAACTCGGTCCATTTCATTCGGTAGTATGTGGCTTTACCAATGGCCGATGCCAGCGAGGTGCCGACGCACTGCTCAAGTATTCTGACGCGCTCCCCGCAGGAAACAAACGAACCGCGCAGTCGGAATGTCTGGCTGCCAGTAAGTGAGCGTAATCGACTGTGAGTGAGATATCGACAGCGCGAGCGCGAGCTACCGCTCTGAAGAGCGCCGCTTTCCATTGCGATGCGCTGTTGTCTCTTCCCTGCAGATATTGGAAACATTTCACATTCCTGATAAATTCTTGTGAATTTCCTATTATTGGCGAAAAAGGTAAATTCGATTTTTTTCCGAAAATACAGTTTTCAATAAAACTTCTATCCATTGTGGATGTTGAACACTGGGTCTGTGATGCAGTTATTTTTGGAAATAGTTTTCAATGACAGTATCAAAAAATATAGTCGCTGCTTTTAGTGTAGGGACAGATTTGATTCAGCTCATAATGCGAGTCTATCCTGTGCAAGACTCTTCACCTCTGCATAACTACTGCAACCTATAAAAGTTCAAATAAAAGTTCTATCTGCGTCACTGTTTTTACGTCACCCCAAGATGCGCTTCGAGAATTTACGCTCATCTTCAGTTGGAACAACGATATTATGTTACATTCTTGACATCTGGATGCAGCCAGTAGTTTGTTGTGGTTTTATTTTGAATCTGTCCCTATGCAGTGAACCCTGCTGTTCGTCGTAAATATACATTTTTAACTTAAATTTGTCTCACAGAACACGAACCAACGGCTTGTTATTTATGATGAACCGCAGGGTTCTGTGCACTGGAACAGATTCAAAATGAAACCACGACGAACAACTGGCTCCATCGAGCTAGTGAAAATGTAACATGATGATATTGTTCCACCTGAAGATGAGAGTATAAACTTTCGACGCGCTTCGTGGGGTAAAATAAAGAGAGTGACTGACGTAGACAATTGCTTTATTTGATCCTTTATTTTCACAAAGTCACAGTTCCCTCCAACAGCCCAACATGGACGACATAAGGGAGTGCAACAAATATCCATTGGAACCTGTTTACTATTACTAAGCCTTTGTCTCCTTTACAACAACATTACAACTACCTCCCCGCCCCCTCCCCCCCCCCCCACCCCCCCCCACCCCCGCCACTACCAACTGATTATTCTTTGATGCCTCAAGATTCCTAATATCAAATTGTTTATAGTTAAGTTTTTCAATAAACATCATCCCAGTTCAATTAGTAAGTCTTCATTATATAACCAGTTTGCCCATCCACTCTTCAGTATTCTTTTGTAGCACCCCATTGCGAAAGCTTCTATTCACTTCTTGTCTGAACTGTTTGTCATCGACATTGCACTTTCATATAAAACTACATTTCAAAAACATTCGGAAAACAGCTTTTCGCATTTAAATATCCGACGTCAGCAAATTCCTCTTTTGTAGAAACACTTTTATTGTTATTGCGAGTCGGCATTTTATGTGCTACTTCGACTATCGTCAGTTATTCATCAGTCCAACTAACAAAAGTAGTCTCGCAATCTGTGTGCTCTGTTTCCCAATTTAACTCTTTCACCATCGTCGAATTGACTATAATCCATTACCCTTGATTGTTATCGTAAATTAAGTATCCAATTCAATACTTCATGTGATAATATGAGAATTTAATAAGTAATGCACAGTATGACGACACTGGGAACTGGATGCCGCAGGTACAAAGACATAGCGTAAAGTGCCAAGTGGCTGGAAAAATGCACTGGAGACTCCTACATACAAGAAAGGTAAAAGAAGGGACCCGCATGATTACAGATCAGTTGCCTTGACATCGCTTTGCTGCAGAATTCTGGGTTCGACTGTGTTAATTTTCCTTGAGACAGAAGAGCCTGTGTCCACAAATTAGCATGGATTTAGAAAGCATCGCTCATGCGAAACTCAGCTTGCCTTTCTCACAGGTGATATCGTACAAACCATGGATTGAGGGCCACAAGCAAATTCCATATTCCGAAATGTCCGGAGGACATTTGAAACGGTGCCTCACTGCAGGCCGTTGACGAAGGTCTCAGCATGTGGTTCAGATTCCCAGATATGAGAGGCTCGAAGACGTTTTAAGTAACTGAATCCAGTATGCTATCCTCGGCGGGGAATACTCATCAGAGGCAAGAGTATCCGCAGGAATGCTCCAGGCCCGCTGTTATAATTCTATATACATAAATGATCTGACTGACATTGATGAGCAGCTATTTACGGCTGTTTGCTGATGACGCTGTGGTGTACGCTGTAGAAGTATACAACATGACTTAGACAGAATTTGTAATTGGTGTGATGAAGGCAGCTTCCTCTAAATGTAGAAAAATGTAAATTAATACGGATGAGTCGTAAAAGAATGCTGTAACGTTCGAGTACAGCATTAGTAGGATGCTGCATGATACAGTCACATCGATTAAATATCTATCCGTAGCACTGTAAAGCGATATGAAAAGAAATGAGCACATCAGGTTGGTAGTAAGGAAAGCTAATGCTCGACTTCGTTTCATAGGGAGTTTTGTGAAGGTGTAGCTCATCCGTAAAGGAGACTGCGTACCGCACGCTGTTCGAGTGCTTGGGATCCGCAACAGGAAGACATCGAAGCAGTTCAGAGGAGTGCTGCTAGACTTGTTACCGGTATGTTCAATCAGCTCGTATGTACTGCGGAGATGCTTCTTGAACTGAAACGGGGATCACTGGAGGGAAGAACATGCTCTTTTCGCAAGGTACTACTGTGGAAATTTGGAGAACAAACGTTTGAGGCCGAATGCAGATCGTACGTTTCACCCAAGAACCACGAAGAGAAGATGCGAGAAATTAGGGCTCGTGCGGAGGTTTTCAGACACTCGTTTTTCTCTCGCTCTACTTGCAAGTGGAGCAGGTACATGGTACCCTGCACCATGCACCGTACGATGGCTTGCGGAGAACGTACGTAGATGTACATGTAGAAAGACTTTTAATCTGAGCACTTCGTTCTTGGTTTTTATTGTCCCTTCTTTGTTCAAAATGTTCAAATATGTGTGAAATCTTATGGGACTTAACTGCTAAGGTCATCAGTCCCTAAGCTTACACACTACTTAACCTAAATTATCCTAAGGACAAACACACACACCCATGCCCGAGGGAGGACTCGAACCTCCGCCGGGACCAGCCGCACAGTCCATGACTGCAGCGCCCTAGACCGCTCGGCTAATCATGCGCGGCGTCCCTTCTTTGTTCATGTGTCTTATTTTGGGTTATTTTCTGATGCTCTAATGTACAGTACAGGACTTCGACGAAGCTCCGTCACCGCATTTGATTTCGGACGATGACCTATCTTCAACTTTGCGAACGTTGTCCCCTCTATCTTGGCCTCTTCCTCCATGATGTCCTAGGTCTTCCTCGTTTCCTTTTACTAAAGGGTCCCAGCAGTGAGCTTGCCCCCCAATAGCAACCTTGAAGGTGTGTCCAATCCATCTCAAGTACCTTCTCTTGATTTGGATGGCTATAGGTTCTCCGCTCGTTAAATTCCAAGGGTCACATTTGGCCAAAATACTTTAAGAAATTTCCTAATACATGTATTGAGGAAAACTTGCAAACTATTAGTGATTGCATAGATACCCTTAAAAGTTGCACATGTGTATAGCAGCATTGCTTCATCGTTTGTTCTAAATATTCGTAGTTTAGTTGTTACAGTAACCTCTCTTGCCATCTTTAATGGATACAGTTGAATGAAGGCCCCATTCGCCTTTCGGTTTGTTGTCTGAAATTAGCAGCTGCACCCTCAAGGAATGTGAATCCGTTTACCTTTTCAACATCATTGCTCATTCTCAGATTTCTCGTATCTCGTTTACTGATTTTTCGTTATCTTCATCTTGATGACATCCACTTTTAGCCCAACAATATTGGCTTCATGTTTAACGTCCTGCAGCTTTTGTTCGATATCAAGTTGTCGTCGGCAAAATCAAGATCTTCCAATTGCTCTGTCAGCCGTCATCATATCTCTCTCCTCTTCTTCTCCACTACTTTCCTAATCACTTTATCTAGCACCGGCACAAAAATAGTGGAAATAAACCACGTTCCGTAATTGACCTTCGTGGATGACTTGGTATGTGTAGTTATTGTTAAGTCTCCCTGATAGCCTTTACTATCTTTTCTGGCATAATCTACTATTTCGAAGATTTCCACATACGACTTGTTTTCATGGAGTGCTTTCCAAAGGCCCCCAAAAGAATGCAAACTCAACTAATAAATTCATTTGATTGTTCGATAATGACTGTAAGCATGTTTATTTGATCTGTACAAGAAGGGTTACTACTAAAACCGGTTTGCTAATTTCTTACCTGCATTGTAACTTGCACCTTGATTCTCTTACGGATATACCTCGCCAACGCTTTGCTTGGAATCGAAGGGAAGGTGATTTCCCCCAGTGACGACGTTTGGTGATTTCTCCTTTCCTAGGCAGTTTGTAGAGGAGTCCTTCACTCCAGTGGCAAGCTCTTCAAGTTTCAGATCTTTATTAAAAGAGGCTGAGCCTGAGTCCGTGGGCAGAAGTTCTGCTGCAATACTATCTACCACTGTGCCTTTTCCAATCTTTAGCTGCTTGATTCCTGTCTTGATCTCTTTGGTTTTGAGTTAATCATATTTTGTAACATTTCAAGATCACCTTCGCTTAGAGTTTTTTTTTTTTTTTTTATTTGTTTAGGCTCTCCCTCGTCATCGCTATTCAGCACCTCCACAAAGTGCTCACGCCATTGTCTTTTTCATTCTTCTAGATATTACTCCTGTCAGCAACTTGGATGCGTGAGTTGTTGATCTGACTGTGTGATAGTTCTCGCACCTATTTGTTCTTGTTATCTTTGGAACTGTATGGATCATATTTTTCCGGAAGTCCGATTGTAGATCACCAGTCTCATACATTCTACACATTAACGTGAATAGTCGTTTTGTTGCCACTTCCCCCAATGAATTTAGAATTTTCGATGAAATGTTATCTATTGCTTCTGCCTTATTTGATCTCAAGTCTCCAAGATCTCCCTTTAAATTCTTATACTGGATCGCCTAAGTCTTCCATATCTTCAATATTTTCTTCTACCAAGTCATCAGACAAGTTCTTCCCCCGAATAAAGGCCTTCAGTGTATTCTTTCCATCTATCCACTCCCTTCTCTGCGTCTATCAGTGGAAATCTCATTGCACTCTCAATGTGGCCACTCCTGCTTTTCTGTATACTGAATGTCTTCTTTTTCGACTTCTTCACACTTTAACTGCAGCCATTTCGTCTTGGCTGCCCTACACATTCTATTTATATCATTGTTAAGTGGTTTATATTTCTGTATACCTGTTCTTCCACAAAAAATGTTGTACTTCTTTCTTACGTCAAACAGTTGGAGTTTCTTTGCAGCTACCTTCGTAGTTCCTATGTTTGATTGTCCATCGTCTGTTGTCGTGTCCCACTGACGAGTCCTGAGATGGAGTGGAAGGACTGCAAGAATGCGCGTCAAAGAACTTACTCGACAGAAGTTCTCGTGGTCGTGGGCTGCCTTCTGTTCACCTGCTCCACTGAAAAGAGAGCTCTAGGATGAGTTAGAATACGGAACTCGGCTGGGATCTCAGGGTACACTAGATGCAATCATAAATCAGTGCATGAGGATATATACACTGGACGCACCCCTAGCACATCCGTCTTATATACAGGTTTATATACAAACTTGAAATAACTGACTTCTTAGTAGTATAAGTTCTCATAATTCCCTGAGTTTAAGTCCCAATATCGCAGATGCGGGCGCGCCGGACTAAGTGTTGCCTACATGGAAATAAGTCTCCTCGTAGTTACGCAGCACTTCACTGCGATCTCACAGCATCAGAACTCCAGCTAAACCATATCTGACCGACAGACCTGCGCCGGCAGCGTGTTCAGTCAGAGGCTTGGATGCCCTCTGTAATAAAAAAACTGAGTTAAATGGATCAACGACGAACTTCAACGGGTGTCTTGCGACGTCCACCCCAAGCAGATACAACGAACAAAAACGAACAAACTGATATTATATATATATATATATATATATATATATAAAAAGACCTGCTGCTCCATCACTGCCATCACTCCCAGCACTGTGTAAGGTGTCAGGCAAATCCAACACCTCCCATGAAAACCCTGATATGATAAGCAAATCCAGTAGTATGTCACATAGCTCCGAATAAATCGTGACATTAAATTAACCAAAGTAATACGACTAACGAGTGAGCAAATGGAATACCACAGACTAACACAAGAATGCCTAAATGCATGTCATACCTTCCCACCGTGAGACAGACGCAGTTCCGAGGGGAGAAAGCCGAGAGCAGAAGCTGAGAGCAGAACCGTGTTAAGCTGGAAGGCCCTATGATAAGGGACGGACGGACACCCACGTCGCCAGCTAACCGCTAGGACCACACCACCCACAAGTTTTAGCGTGAGACTTTTTCGCGTCTCTGTTACGTCAGGACCACCCCCAGCCAATGTTAAAAGCTAGAGCCCTCCAGAAGAACAGTATAGATCTTAATATAACACGAAAAGGGCTACACCACCCGCAAGTTTTAGCGTGAGACTTTTTCGCGTCTCTGTTACGTCAGGACCACCCCTCAGCCCATGTTAAAAGATAGAGCCCTCCAGAAGAACAGTATAGATCTTACGATAACGCTAAAAGGACCACACCAGCTGCAAGTTTTAGCGTGAGACTTTTTCGCGTCTCTGTTATGTTGCAAACTTTAAAAAAAATTGCCCCACCACGAAAAGTATAACGTTTCTCATTAGATAAACAGAATTTTTGTAGGCGGAGCTGAAGGTTAACATTGATTGGTCAGATGAAAACACAGCCAGATAGTTTTTTTTTAAACCAACTTCGGTAAATTGTAGTAAGGAGAAGTTAGAACAAGAGTTGCTTCGGAGACGGCGAGGTGAGCGGAGCTGTGCTGTCCGCCGTCCCCTGACAAACACCGACAAGGTAATGAACGCGCGCGATGCCGCATAACAGCCCATAAAGCTTCACTCAGAACTGCAGAAGTCTCATCTGTTACACCCCCTTTTTGCGTAATACTAGTGTAGATCGTCAATTAAAGCTCATGGTGTTCACATTTGCCACTTGAAGTAAAAATCTGAAATGCGATGGTTTTTCTGTTATATAGTTATTGAGAAGCCACATCAGCCACTGTAATTTACGATAAGTTAGATAAGTAATTAAAGACAATTGAGGGTCACTGTAGACCATTTTGATAGTTTTCTCTTTTGTGAAACTTAATTTAAACCTAGATTATAGATGTGATATGGCATAGGTCATCCTTCGATCCATTGTAGAACTTGGAAACCCATTCAGGGAATATTCGTTCACATTTTTGTTGAACGCAGTTGGTTTTTACCAAATAAAATTTCCAATGGTAAACTTAACTGCTTTTTCGACGTTATTTTATCAGCTAACTAAAAATAGGAAAGCCTTGAACCCCTTCCACTAAATTTAGTTAGTATTAAGATTCTTTTACAGGGAGTGCAGTGGATCTGACGCTGAAATCATTAAGTATTTGGTTATATCATCGCTAGTCTCACTGAACTCTTCTGAATTCTACATGTCATGTGTGCTCTGACGTCTCCTTACCAACAACAGGTCCCAGGTTCAAACTAGTCAATGCCCTAAAAAACACGCTCAGCGCGTCGTTACGCGAAAGTGGTAGGGAGACACGATATAGAACAAACAGAGACCACGCAGAATGTTAGAGCTGTCCCAACAATATTGCGGCTAGCCTTTTTATAACGGTAATGCATCCGGCACCACTTGTTCTAGAAGCTTCCAGTACTCTTCAGCATTACGTATGTATCACGAGGTAGCACGTGAGGACTACGTGACGAATAGGCCGTACGCCGCTGTCCAAGGGTTGCGTCTTGAAACGGCTCTCGAGCCTCGTGATGCAGCATAGTCCGCTCTTGTTAGCAGAGTCAGCATTACACATAAGCCACGTCCGGTCACGTCTGCCTCGCTGGTAACAAGAATTTTCAAGCCTACATCACACTTGAGTTTTAACTCTATTTTCTATCATTCACGACAATGTGCCTGCTCTTTTTAGATTCGTCCATTCCTCTTCAACTGAACTGCCTACTCTAATATTTCTTATCGCACATCTGTAATGACCTTCAAGCGCCTTTCATTATTCCACACAAGTTCTGTATCCCACTTCCTATCACATGGGGGCTTCTGGATGATTTTCTTAAACTTCCATTTATTCTTCGTGATTACTAAATTGTGAGTCTATATGTGCTAGGGTACGCCTTACAGCCCAATATTTGATTTCTGAATCTCTATCTGAGCATGATGTAATCCAGCTGTAGCCTTCCATTATCTCAAATACATTTTTGCAAGTATACCTATACCTCTTGTGATTGTTGCAAACCTCATACAGATACAAAATGTATCAATCCCTGTAGAGCGACAAGAGCAAACTTGAAGGAATCTGTAGACTATTTTCAGCGTAAACGTCGTGTTACATATATTGTAAAAATTACAAACTTACAACGAGTTTTGATGTTACTGACACCTGTAAAAATATCTGATGGCGTTCGCCTGACTTTGTATGATTCAATACAATTTTCGGTACACTACTTGAATTTTTGAAACTTACTCCATCTGTCTTCTTGCAACCCCTTCTGCTCTGAAGAGAGGTAATGTGGTCATCATGAACTTGCCAATGAGTATTTATCTAAACGTCTCATGCTTGATGCCACGGACTACTGTGATTTTGAATTTAAATTAAAGTGTCATCATAAACAAAGCATGAGCTCAAATGGTTTTGGTATGAAATATGTTGTTACCCTACCAGAATCTCCTTTACTTTAGGTGACGCGATCAAATATTGGAAAATTTACATTGACGGTAGCGTAACTGTTTCAGAAGAAATGAAGTCGTTGAGAAAGACTTCTCAGAACAAACGAAGTCATCGACAACCACTTTAGGATAGTTTTAAAAAACCAAGAACTATGAAGATCAGATGGGTGAATCGAATAACTAATGGGGAGGTACTGAATCGCATTAGACAAAAACGAAATTTGTGGCATATCTTGACAATACAGAATAGCGTGGCGAGCTCCAAACCATTGTGAAGTGCCTGTAAGAGGAAATTTCCCCATCGTGGAACTTATTATGGCTTCTTCCCATTCCATTCGCGTATGGAACACACGAAAAAAGGTTGTTGAAATGCGTCTGTGAGCGCTGTATTTGATATCACTCTGTCTTTGCGTTAGGCAGGTGTTGTAGAATACTCGTAGATTTCTCATTTAAATATAATTGCGTAGGCTTCCGCGGCCAGAGTCAGTCGACATAAAAGTTTTCTGGGTTTGGTACCGCGTCATAATGTAAAAACTACTGCTGCTATAGAAAAGCCAACGTTTCGGCCACGATTGCAGCGGCCTTCTTGTGGGTCTACCAAACCTAGAAAACTTTTATGTCGACTTCTCATTTAAAGTTGGACCTTGAAGCTTTGTACATAAGCTTTGCGAGCTATATGGCGTCTCTTTTATGGATTCCAGTTTAGGTTTTTCATCATAGCTGTGACATTCATTCAATGACCAAACGCTTGGCATTTCGTGCTGTACTACGCACTGCGCTCTCTATCCCGTGTTAGTCGTATTTGCTAAGAGTCCCACACACATGAGTGATATTGTAGGCTGCATCGTATCAGTATGTTTTAAGCAATCGTCTTTGTAGATTGATGTAATTTCCCAGTCTAGTGCCAATGAACTAGAGACTACCACCTCATTCAGCTACAACTAATGATCATTGCATTTCACATGCAAATTGTTTCACCAGGTATTGGTACGAGTTAACTGATCACAAATGTAACTCAGTGATATTGTAATCATAGAATACTATTTTTAACCTTTAGTGAAGTGGGCAGTGTTACATTTATGAGCAGTTAAAAACAACTGCCAATACTTGTAGCTTCTCGAACCATTATCAAAATCTGATCGAGTATTTGCGTAACTTATTTCAAGTAGTGTTACATTACAGATTACTAAGCCGTCAGCAGAAAGTCTGAGATTACTATTAATAATGTAAGCTAAGTCATTAATATACTCTTTGAAATTTAATAGCAATTTGTCTCACAGAACGTTATGGACTGTCAGTTACAACATTATGCATCTGCTCTATTCGTTTCTGAAGATGACAGCTTTTAGGCATTCCAGTCAATTTCAGCTTAAGTGGGGATGTAACGGAAAATGTAAACATTTATTTAAAAAATCATAGCAGCCATATTTACAGCCATATTTACTAATATGCAAATATAAGATTTTGCATGTGTAAAGCAAAGAGCTGTCTCTTAACGAAAAAATACAGTAAACTATGCAAGCTTAATGTTTTGCCAGAAATTTGAATTTTTAATTTTTTATGGTCTTTTTTATAAAAAGCTATAACTCAAATTCCAATCACGCAGTTAAACTGAACATTTTATTGTATTGTTCTGAGAAGGTTATAAGACACTGAACTACAGTTACTAATTTATTGTACAAATTGTATCATTAAGAGTGTTTTTACTCTTAAACATCCAAAATTAACTTTTTTCCTACGTACAATCATATAAAAATCAGAATCTAATTGCAGGATCTCGTATTTTTTAGTTCCAGGGAGACAGCAACACGTTGTGAACAGCGGCGGAAAATGTCATAGTTTAGCGCATATGATTTTTGAGAAGGCTTCGAAGAACGTAAAAAATGTAAAACAGAGCAAAATGAGGTTCAAAAATTTTCTTTTCATACTTCTACATGTAATAAGCTTACCTAAATTTTAAAATCCTCCATACTGATGCTCCTCATCCTCCAGGTTTCTCTTCTCTCTCCTTCGAATCTGCCTGGCCTGTATTTGCTGGTAAGACACTGATATGTTAGCTTTCTGCAGTCCACAGAATGTACTTTTTGAGCATCTAATCCCAATAAAATTATTAAGGCTTTCATTTGCATTTTGTGTCTATCCATGAAGACACTTCCTCAGTAAATCAGGGTTTGCAAGAAACCTGAATGTGGGCTTAATTGCATTTATAAGAGGTTGTGGTAATGAGTGTTTTTGTGAATACGTATAATTTCTGTTGTTGGACTTACACCAATCGTCTTTCGGGCACAGATTGTGCAATTGTGTCTGGTCAGTGGAAAAAAAGTTGACCACACAGCACGCCCTATTGCTTCTAAATTATGTGTGTTTTTCCGGATAGCTCTCCCATAAAATAACTTTCAGAGTAAGCCTACCTTTTCCTCCTAGTGGTTTTCCATTCTAAGGTACATCACTTTTCTTTTCTTTCAGCAGCGACAAAGCCTACCATCAAGCCTGTTTTTGATGTGGCCAACACATTCCAAACTTTTTATTGTATTGTACGGATTTTTATCTGTTACAGCTTTGAAAAAAGAGAAGTCCCCGTCACAAAGGTATTTATTAACACCATACTGGTCGTCAGATCTGGAGAACATCCTCACAACGGCTCCAGCCTCTATGCCCCACTTGAGCCACTATAATTTTTAGAGCACCTACTACATGCTTTCCTTGCGACAGTTTCTCACTGTCTTCATTGTTGGACATTTTCCTTGTTGCACACTGGTGGAAGTATTTAGACATAATTTCTGCACCTAAAACTTTATCTGTGCCAATACCAATAACAGATGCAAGTCCATACAGAGATGTGTGACCCCTTTTCATCCAGGTCCTATCTACAGACACACACAGATCAGTAACATTGTTACTAGGCACATTGTTTATCACCATTTTCTAGGATTTCTCTGTTTGTAAGTTGTCCCCATCAATGACCGATCGCCAAATAATAGATACACAGTAGTTTAGCTAGAATTTCGAAGGGATATCTTACAATGTGTGGGGCTCACACCACCTTATGATTTACCTCTGCCCATTGTGCTATTTTTCCATAAGTTTAATAAACACAACAGATACTCATAACATAGATTTTTTGTCGTCAATAATATATTCTCCTTCACCAGTTAGAACAGTCTGCCAAAGCTAGGGTAACTTTTACATTCCGCAACTGTAGATATCAGGTGGTTTTGAGGCTACAGAATCGTCGAGTGACGTACAGAGCGCATTTTTGTTCAGGAAGGAAATTGCATGAGGGAAAAAGCTGAAAACCTGAGGGCGCAAGACCAGGTGAATGAGGTGGGTTGTAAGGTGGCAAAAGAATAGCAAATCTTAAATTCAATTCCTGAAACAATTCCGGTTAAATCGATATGTCACATGACACAATTACGTGAAAATTTACCAATTTCATTAATAGGCAAATTGAATAAGCAAGCCAGAATTTCATGAATCTAAACCACTAACACTCACATTAGTAATTGCACACAACTAATTTCCCAAAACCAAGCTATGACACGCGGTTCTGAGGAGAGGAGAATATTATGATGGCATTGTCCGTCCCATGCTCGGCTGAAACCTTACAGCGGGACATCCAGCAGACACAATGAGATGCCAGAGCCACTGTGTAGGCCACTGGCAAAAGCTGCCATAGCCCCTGCTTTTAGCGATGACCCTTCAGAAAGCCTTTCTACAGAAACACGGCTTGTGATGTCAGATAAACGTCTGGAGAAATCCACCTCAAAACATTGGTGATTCACTGCAGCAATCTGCTTAAAAACCAGCAAGGAAAAAAGTCGTTTATCTCGGTATTATGAGGCAGAAGTTGAACTCTGACTACGAAAGAAACGACGCCTTTGA
Organism: Schistocerca piceifrons; assembly: GCF_021461385.2. Lineage (NCBI taxonomy): Eukaryota > Metazoa > Arthropoda > Insecta > Orthoptera > Acrididae > Schistocerca > Schistocerca piceifrons. The sequence goes on along the minus strand of NC_060139.1, from coordinate 422,189,896 downwards.
CATGCTTCAGAAACTAGTGGGTGGAGCTATAACAAGTAGGAATGCTCTGATTGGCCAGAAAGAAAACGCATGACTACCAGCTTTGATATAGGCAAACTGCAGACAGAGAAATTGGCTCTTCCCTTGCAGCAAATAGCCGATTGTTTGAGCAAGGCGACTTGCGCCGTACTGAGACGATTGCAGGAGTAATTATGTGATCACTTGTTCACAGGCTCGTCTTAACTCTCAAGAAGTTAAACTGCAAAGTCTCCTAGTACGGAGAATTGCACCGAGCAGTGACAGTTACTGCTTGCCAGCGGTTTGAGTGCAACGACGTACGCATTAACCAGCCAGATAGCACGTACCATGCCAATTAATTTCACTACGAAATAACTAGGAGTCTTGGCTTCACCGAAGACGTACGAAATGTAGCAGACTGGTATTTAACAGTCGAGAGACATTTAGAATAGATTCTCACTGCCCCGCCGACGATAGATAAAAACGCTCGTTCACGCTACACGAGTAAGTGATGTCCAATTTACGCTCAGAACTGCAGTCGTCTCCATCTCTCCTATTTTCTTCGTACATTCAACGATGACGAGTAGTTAGACATACTCACGACTGACGATTGTTGAGCTTAATCGAAGCAGAAACACGTGATATATCCGATCGAACGAAAAGGATTGATCAGCCACTGTAGAGTGCTTTATACTTTGAAATTACTGAATTGCTGTAACTGTGTACTTCTTTATGATTGCTGTTTACCAACAACCACCCATTATTTGGTTATTTTAATTGTGCATTTTAGCTTAATTGATATCTCTGGCCCCAGTTGTATTTACCTTGGTCGTATTTCATCAACGCCCAGATATGGTCATCAACCATCTTAATATTAAAGAACCTTTGAATCGTTTGGAATTTCGCTTCACAGTAGTGAACACCCAATATCAATATTTTACCAATCTGTACATATTAAAATGTAAATGTAAATGTCGTGTGACTAGGGTCTTCCGTCGGGTAGACCGTTCGCCGGGTGCGAATATTTCGATGTGACGCCACTTCGGCGACCTGCGCGTCGATGGGGATGAAATGATGATGACTAGGATAACACAACACCTAGTCCCTGAGAGGAGAAAAATCTCCAACCCAGCCGGGAATCGAACCCGGGCCCTTAGGATTGACATTCTGTCCCGCTGACCGCTTTTTTTTCGGACCGAGACTTTTTTTATGTGTATAGTAGGTAAGGGGGCAGAGTGGGCAGGGGTCGTACTTGGAGGCCTGGTCACGGTGTCCCCGTCTCCTGACAGGATAAGGAAGAGGCAGCGGGAAGGAAACATTGTACATGTATGTAATTTTTTTATTATTAACAATATTATTGTATTTATTCATTTAATTTTAATGTCCCAAAAGAAAAATTATGTATGAAAAAGAAATAAATATAGGGCCGAAGGGACATCCTCGTCACTTCACTGGGAATAAATCCTATCCCTCGAAACAACGTAAACCTGGGACTCCTCAACGCTTCGGGGGGTTATGAAACATGCTGCCTAGAAAGTTCGCAAAATGCGTTTTATATTTAGAGTGGCGTCGGATGATTTCGTGTTGTTCTAGTAGATAATTCCAATAGTCCATGCCCGATATGAAGGTCCGCGAGAGCACGTAGTGCGATGCGTGTCCTCCAATCCAGCGGATTGCCGATGTTTTTGTGAGGGGAAAAAGACAGCGTCAGGAAAAAATAAAGCGTCCGCCGTGATCGTGGATTCGTCGGTGCGTCGGAGGAGTGCCATGATGCGTTGCGTCAGCCGCCAAACATCCTTTACCCCACCGCATTGCAGAGAATGTGTCCTGCATGCCACATATAAGGCAGAGCGGGGAATCTACCATGCAAATGTCGTAGTTCATGGAAACTTAATTCCTCCTTGCAATTGATTAATGGATACCATGACGATTGCACTGCTGTGGTGAGGAGAGGCGTATGGACAGATCGCCAAATCTGTCGCCAGTCTCGCGTTGGGTATTTAAGTTCGACAACATTGCTGCCATGATGACGCCGCAAGTATCGATGTATCTCACGGGTAGTGGGGATTCTTGTAGAAGGTATCTGTAACTGAACATAACTAAAATCAACAAAGAATCGCGCGATGTGAGAAAAAGGGGGCGATATTGTGCCTACCGCCACCAGCGGTTCAAAGGACGTGGGAAGAAGCACATCCAGGATCGCCGACGTGATGGCGTATTGCCGTTGGTTCCAAGTTCGTAGCGTCGCTCGCAGGTATAGAGATAGAGCCTTGTTCCGCACATCCGTGAGATTAAGTCCTCCAGAATGGTGTGGGAGAGTTAAAGTCTCGTATTTGATCTTAAACAACATTCCTTGGCTGACACAGTATCCAAATGCCACCATTAATCTGTCAGCAATACCATGTGGCATTGGCAGTACCTGTGACAGGTGCGGCATTCTCGAGGCCAGATGAACATTAGTGTAGTCCACCCTTTGGAGCAGGTCGTGCGTTCGGAGTGAATTGTTGCGTATGTGCAGTCGGGCGTGCTGGAGGAGACGTCGATAGCTCGCCGCCACTGATCGCCATAGCGATCGGGCGAACAATACACCTAAGTATCGCAAGATGTCCACCGTCAGGGATTTTCTCTGCCTCGTGATGACTGGGTGTTGTGTGCTGTCTTTAGGTTAGATAGGTTTAAGTAGTTCTAAGTTCCAGGGGACTGATGACCATAGATGTTAAGTCCCATAGTTCTCAGAGCCATTTGAACCATGTCCACTGGCGTAAACGGACCGTGCAGAGCGTCCATCCCTCGACCGATGTGCATAATCTTGGTTTTATTCATGTTGACCTTGCTTCCCGTAGCTACTCCGTACGTAGTAAGAAGGGTAACCACCTTACTTACTTCGTTCTCCGACCGGACGAGTATCATCCAGTCGTCGACATATACCCGACACGTGAAGGAGCTCGCACGGAGTCGGACGCCTGTTAGAGTCCGTCGAAGAGTCTGCATCAGTGGTTCGATCGCTATTGTAAACAGCATCATCGACAAGGGACATCCTTGCCTAACTGAGCTGCAAACAGAAATCATTCCTAACTCCCTGCCATTGACTCTCACCGTCGAAGAAGCGCCGCGAAGGAGGCGCATGAGGACGGTAATAAAATCCTGTGGTATCGCCATGCGTCGCATGGTCGAGTCAAGGAAATCATGGTTGATCCTGTCAAAGGCACGATCAAAATCCACCGATACGAAAGCCGATCGCATACGACAAGCTTCCGTCAGGGAAATTACGTCACAGTATTCGCCTGGGATAGAATGGATGGTGCTCCGAACCCCTAGACAAGTCTGGTCTGGTGGTATTGTCTTGGATATTACAGTCTTGAGCCTTGCCGCCAACATTCGCGCAAAGATCTTACAGTCAGTATCGAGCATCGTGAGCGGTGTAAATTGATGGGCGCTGACACTCGCTGCCGATTTCGGTATTGGTATAAGCAGTCCCGCCATGAACTGCGACGGAACGTCCGTGTCAAGGCTCAATAACTCATTATACATCAACACCAACTGGGACGTCATTAAATCCGCAAATGCGCGATAAAATTCGAGTGTCAACCCATCTGGCCCAGGGGATTTATGCACCGCACCCTTCGTGAGGGCCCCCCGGATGGCATCTTCGATTATGGGTTCCAAGAGCGCCTCTGCATCCGGACCATCCACCTCCGTTTGCATCTGTCGCAAAATTTCTGCTCCTGTCCGACTGTCTGTCGGCGTCCCAGTGAAAAGGAGGCGGTAATACTCCAGAAACTTAGCAGTAATGACCTGTTGTGACGTCAAGGGCCGACCATCGTCATCATGGAGCACTGTGATCAATGATAGGCGATTACGTGCATGTCCCTAGGACACATGATGCATGCTAATACGTTCTCCATCGACGTTGTCCAAGCACCGAGCACAGATCGAAAGTCTCTCCAGTCGATGTCTCGTGATCGATAAAATGCACGCCTGAATGCGATGGACTTCCGCTTGACGCTCGGGCGATGGGGCCCTGGAGGACAGGTCGCGGAGCACCATGTAGTAATAATCAAGTGTATCTCGGAGCCATTTCGCTTTTTCCTTGCCATACGTTATGAGAGTTCTTCGTATCGCCGGTTTTGCGCACTGCAGCCACCACGAAAGAAGCGTACGGTGCAGCGGCAGACGGCGAGTGCACGTCTTCCATGTTTCTTCGATCCGCTGGCGACATTCGAGATCCACCAATAAGGAGGAATTAAGTTTCCATGAACTACGAAACTACGACCCCGCCAGACCCGCTGCCGTGGGAGGGTTAACGTGCATAAACATGCAAGGTGATCCGTAAAAGCTGCGGGCCAACGTTCAGCAGCAAACACGTGATCCCTTAATCTGTCAGAAACATAAATCCGATCCAGCCTGCTCGCCGAGTGGCTAGTAAAATACGTGTAGCCCTCTCGCTGCCCATGGATCTTTTCCCACGTGTCCACTAGGGCCATGTCCCGGCAGCAGATCGTGTTCAATGCGTGGCAGGAGCTGAAATTAGGAGTTTGATCCTTCGGTGTCAGAACACAGTTAAAATCTCCCCTTACCAAGATGTGGTCATACCTCCCATGGAATAGGGGGGCAATCTCCTCCGAGTAGAATCTTGCACGCGCCTGTCGATTGTCAGATCCGGAGGGTGCATAGATGTTGACGATACGTATGCCGTTCACGGTCATAGCCAAACCCCGAGCCGAAGGAAGGTAATCGAGGTCACTCATCGGAATCCCTTCTCGGACTAGTATCCCGGTGCCACGTCCTCCATCTGGAGTCGGCGCTAGATAAGTGTTGTAACCATGCACGTCGGGAAAAGCAGCATTGCAGGTTTCCTGCATCAACAGAATATCAACGTCTGTGGCGTAAATCATGTCCCGGAGAAGTTGCATCTTTGCAAGCGAACGTGCGGTGTTAATGTTCACGGTGCCCTCATATGCTTGGTCCGTTGTCGTTGTCATGCTCGTGTCATGTCATTGTGGACTCCAAGGGCTTTAGTCCACTATTCGTGCTCAGAGGGGTGCCCGCCAACGGGTTGCCCCCCGTTGTTTTCGTTCCGTGGTGTGCATCCTGTAAGTGAGTTGTCATCATTTGGGGGTGCCAATTCCTGTATGTCTTCAACTGGTTCCGCCCAGTCGCAGTGGTCATCAATCCGAGAAACTTTCTCTGATGTATTTCAATGTGGCTGCCGGGACATTGGTGTCCCAGACTCTTTCGTCGGCAGCGCTGGGTCAATGAAGAGGGACCGTCTGAAAGGCAGGACATCCTGTCACCATCCAAGGGAATCCTGTCAGCGTCCTCCAAAGGCACGTGTTCCATGTCAGACAGCAGACAGTTCTTCGGCTAGGATAACTTCCGTGTCCCCTAGGCTGGGGGGGGGGGGGGGGGGAAGGGTCACCCGAACTATGGCGACGCTTTTTACGACGCTTCGGCGATCGCTGTTTGCGTGCCCTGCCCTCTGCTGCCTCACTGTGTTCGTCGATCGTTCGTTGATCCGTTGCCGGCGCCACTGTCTCGACCTCTACTTCCACGCCGCGTGCTACATGTGAATTTTCGGAAGGTTCCTCCCTCATCTGACGTGACGTGGGTGTAGGGGCATTCTCCGAGCCACCTCCATGCTCCCGTAACTCGGTCTGCTCTTGCATAAACACGTTCTTGTCACGCTCCGAACTTAACAACACCTCCCGGCGGGCCACCGACACGTACGTCATCGGCAGTTGCGTGGGAACTTCTCGCTGTGACGCTTCTCCATGTGGCAGTTGCACGACGCGGCGTTGTATGCACTCCGAGCGGGTATATCCTTCTCCACCACAGCCAGAACATGTGCGTGGCTGTCCATCGTAAATCACAATAGCGCGACATCCTCCAATCTATAAATAACAAGGGATATGTTTATTAAGGACGATCCGCACCTGTCGGAAGCCGTTCAGCACAGGATAGGTGCTAAAACTTGCCCAGCGTTCAGGCGTATGACTAAGTACCGTTCCATATGGTCGCAGCGATTCAGTAACCATCGATTCTGGCACCTCAAACGGCAATTCAAAGATCCGAATGACCCTCACACCCAAGCCTGAAGGAGCTACTGTTACATCGCTCATATGGCCATCAGAGTGTCGAAATTTAAATCCTCTTTGAGCAGCGGAGAGAGTTCTTCCACACGCAGCTTCATGGGTCATCTTTATGTACATTGTACTGCTTACGATGGACAGGTGTGTTCCAATTATGTCTGCAGCAGGTAAACGAACTTCTTCCTTCAAAAAACGCTCTATTTCGAAAGATTTGGCTCTGGCATATTCGTTGTCGAACGAAACTGGAGCGTAGTCTTTCGAAAATTGTGTGCCATGGCGATCGAGTCAGACAACAACACGCGCGAGTACAGGCGGTGTAAACACTTCCTCGTCCACGCGCGCCCGCAGTCGGGACAACAGGTCCGTGCCGCGCCACCGCCTAAAGCAGACTAACTCAGCTACTGGTGGCCGACCATATTAAAATTATGATTGATATGTCATAAAGTCATACTTAGAGTAAAAAATATAAAAAAAATCATTTTTTGCTAACATATTATTACGTCTGAACCCGTACACTAATTTGTGTTAGTGATACAGGGAGTGGAGCGGTACTGACATTCAGGTCATTGTCTGATTACATCATAGTCTGTACTGCTGCAGTCTTCTGAGCTCAACATGCATGAGATGGTGTCTTCCCACACTGCAAGCCTTATGTTCAATACAAACACTCACGAAACGTCCTTGCACAACTATGTTAGGAAAATACAGCAGAACCAGTCTCGCACATGGTAGACGGCGTGGAATGACTTCCTAACTCAACTCCTGAATAGCGTGTTTTGGCAGTCAAGGAGAATACGAGGGGGCTTTATCGTGGAGCAGCATCACTTCACGAAGGCTTCCTCAATCTTTGACACCTCATGAAAGCAATTGGTAGAACACCAGACTGCCGCTGTTCCAGTAGAGTGTACAATACTATCTTTTATGAATGTGCACATGTCTTTGTACGGGGAACTGTTGCTTTGTTTGGTCTCTACCATTCCATCCTTTGTCTTACATTAACATTAAGATACCATTTCTCGTCCCCAGTAACGGCACAGGACAAGAATTGTTGGTGCTGTTCACCAGCCCATTTGATTGACGAGCAAGTATACGATGGGCGTATGGCCACCCAAAGATTTTCTTGTTGTTGTGATTTTGGCTTAGAACATGCCGTAAACATACACCTGATTTTTGAACCTCCTCACTGCATGCAAATGCAGCACAATGGCGGTATGGTAACAGATCATCACATTTTCCAGTACTTGAGTACACTGAAGTGAATTAGTGTGCATTAAAGAGCGGAAACGCCCTTTATCAAGCGCCGAATGTTTTACCGAATGTGGAGAGTCACTAATGTCAAAACTATCCTAATTAAAACGAGAATACCATTTCCTTGCCGCACACTGTCGAGGGCATCATCCCTACACACGACGCAAATGTTTCTGGCTGCCTCTGCTGCTGTCATTCCTCTATTGAACTCACATGGAAGGATATGTCGAAAACGTTCCGATTTCTCCACTTGGCACCCCATTTCCTAGCGTCCAAAGCTCCGCTCACTATCTCCAAATGACAAAATAACAATATGTCAACTGCCGCGCGGGATTAGCCGAGCGGTCTGAGGCGCCGCAGTCATGGACTGTGCGGCTGGTCCCGGCGGAGGTTCGAGTCCTCCCTCGGGCATGGGTATCTGTGTTTGTCCTTAGGATAATTTAGGTTAAGTAGTGTGTAAGTTTAGGGAGTGAAGGCCTTAGCAGTAATATGTCATCTTAAACAGAAACAGTGAACTACAAATAAAAAAATGACAAACGATAAATAAACTGATATGACTACGAAGACTTTCGCGACGGAGTCCTTGCATAAAAAGTTCTTGCATAAAAAGTTCTCGGTTTACTTGCCGCGTCAAATTTGGATAAAATCCCAAGCTTTCGATGATTACCCCTGACGAAGATGACGGAGGTACTCATCGAAAGCTTGGGATTTTATCCAAATTTGACGCGGCAAGTAATCCGATAAATAAACCAATAGCAACAGGAATAGGAACGTGCAAAACAAAAAAGGCTACGAACTTATGCACCAGCGTAATATTCTTAACGCCCCTGCCAAATAAGTTGCTGCGAATTGTCAGTCGTATGACAAAAATTTTTAAAGCTTGTGTAGTATACCCGGGGAGCAACTGTAGTACGTAAGAATTAAGCGCTCCGTGCTGTTTATCTGTGTGTGGCGTTTGGCTCGATCTGGCTGGTAAAATTTCAGGGGAGTCGCTCAGTAGGCATTCGGCGTTCCGGCGAGAACAAGAAAGTGCAGCACCAACAAATGAGGAAACCGGAACCGGGGCCATTAGCAGCTGAGTGGAGCGCAGGCGCAGTGCCACCGCGAGTCCGGCCGGCAGCGGTCCTGGAAATTGGGGCCGGCGGGTGCACACCGCGCCCCCGCGCCCTTTTAATGAACAATCCCAGCGCCCGTTGATGGAAACCTGCACTCGCCGAGTGCAGTGTAATCACATCCCTGCCGGCACAGGTGAGCCTGCGCGCAGTGCATACGTTAAAGTGCCTGCTTCTCTTGTGCGAACCACAATGCTATCACGCCTCAGTTGTTAGTGTGTACCGTTATTCTGACACAAAATATTTGATCGGATGAACAACTGCAATCTGTATTTACAGAGTAAAAATTCTTTTCAGTTGCCAGTAATTTTCTTAATTTCTTCCAAGTCGGGTTTCGAAGCTTAAAACTGTGAAAACGGTCGTGGAATAAATTAAGTACATTTCTGGCAACTGAAGCTGAATTTTATCCTAAAAATTATTCCGATAGTTATTACTGTTTTTATTATGGATATTATGTAGCACAAGTGATCGAAATGTGTGGTTCATTTAATTTAATAACGCACCATGTTTCGGGATGATGTTTGGTTTGTAGGGCGCTCACGCGACCGCTACGGCCGCAGGTTCGAATCCTGCTTCGGGCATGGATGTGTGTGATGTCCTTAGTTAGGTTTAAGTAGTTCTAAGTTCTAGGGGACTGATGACCTCAGATGTTAAGTCCCATAGTGCTCAGAGCCATATGAACCATTCTTAGGGCGCTCAACTGCCCGGTCATCGTCGCCCGTATAAAGTCCCAACTTTTTTACACAGTCCAGTTTCTTTCACAGCCCAATCTAGCCACTGGTCACGAATGATGATGATGACATAATGAGGACAACGCACACACCCAGTCCCCGGGCAGAGAAAATCACCAACCCGCCCGGAATCGAACCCGGGACCACGTGATCCAGAGACAGCAACGCTAGCCACTAGACAGCGAGTTGTGGACAACATGTCTCGGGAACACATGATCCAATTATCAAGTTCTTAAAATTATTACGCCACTAAACAGTCAAAAACGATAAGCAAGGAGCAAACATAAATTGTCAAACGTGTAACACTCTCCATTACACGTATCATGGTATAAAGTTCGTAAATATTGTAGCGCTTAACAATCGCAAAAAGATCTGTCTCCTAACGACAGTCAACTGCCAGTCACCTACGAAAGATTGTACTGTCATGTTACGTATACATCATTACCATCAACGATGCAGCTGTTGACACTGATCTTTTGACCGTCTGTACGTCTTGTCATATCAAAACCTAGAAACAATCTTACAGCTGTCTTACATTGTTGGCAACTATTGAGATCTAACAGAGTATACTCTGAAGCGCCAAAGAAACTGGTATAGACGTGCATATTCAAATACAGAGATACGTAAATGCGGTCGGTAACGCCTATATAAGACAAGTGTCTGGCTCGGTTGTCAGATCGGTTCTGCTGCTACAATGGCAGATTATAAGATGTAAGTGAATTTGAACACGGTGTTATAGTCGGCGTAAAAGCGATGAGACATAGCATCTCCGTGGTAGTGATGAAGTGGGGATTTTCCCGTGCGACCATTTCGCTAGTGTACCGTGAAAATCAGGAATCCGATAAAATATCAAATCCCCGACATCGCTGCGGCCGGAAAAAGATGAACGGGACCAACGACAACTGAAGAGAATCGTTCAGCGTGACAGAAGCGCAACCGTTCCGCAAACTGTTGCAGATTTCTATGCTGAGCCATCAACAAGTGTCAGTGCGTGACCTAGTCAACGAAACATCATCAATAAGAGCTTTCGGAGCAGGAAGTCCACTAATGTATCCTTGATGACTGCACGACACGAGGCTTTACCCCTCGCCTGGGCCCGTCAACACCGTCATGACAGGAACAATATTGCCTGGTCGGACGAGTCTCGCTTCAAATCGTATACAGCGGATGGACGTGTAAGGGTATGAAGACAATCTCATCAATCCTTGGACCGTGCTGTCAGCAGGAGCTGTTCAAGCTGGAGGAGGCTCTGTAATGGCGTGGGACGTGAGCATTTGAAATGGTATGGGACCAATAAAAGCCTAGATACGACTCTGACAGGTGACACGTACGCAGGCATCCTCTATGACCAACTGCATCCATTCATGTCCATTGTGCATTCTGACGGACTTGAGCAGTTCCAGCACGACAATGCGACACCCCACATGTCCAGAATTGCTATATAGTAGCTCCAGGAACACTCTTCTGAGTTTAAACACTTCGGCTGACCACCAAACTCCCCAGACAAGAACATCATTCAGCATATCTGGGACACCTTGTAATGTGCTGTTCGGAAAAGATCTCCACCTCTTCGTACTCGTACAGTTTTATGCACAGCCCTGCAGGATTCATTGTGTCAATTCCCTCCAGCACTCCTTCAGACACTATTCGAGTACATGCCACGTCGTGTTGCGGCACGCAGGCTTGCTCGCGGGATCCCTACACGATATTAGGCCGGTGTATCAGTTTCTTTGCCAATCAGTGTTATATTAAATGATAATATCATCAAGCACAACCTCATGATTGTTGTTGTCTTCAGTCCTGAGACTGGTTTGATGCAGCTCTCCATGCTACTCTATACTGTGCAAGCTTCTTCATCTCCCAGTACCTACTGCAACCTACATCCTTCTGTATCTGTTTAGTGTATTCATCTCTTGGTCTCCCTCTACGATTTTACCCTGCAGCCGTGACTTATTAAACTGATAGGTCGGTAATTTTCACATCTGTCAACACCTGCTTTCTTTGGGATTGGAATTATTATATTCTTCTTGAAGTCTGAGGGTATTTCGCCTGTCTCATACATTTTGCTCACCAGATGGTAGTTTTGTCAGGACTGGCTCTCAAAACGCTGTCAGTAGTTCTAATGGAATGTTGTCTACTACCGGGGCCTTGTTTCGACTCAGGTCTTTCAGTGCTCTGTCAAACTCTTCACGCAGTGTCATACCTCCCATTTCATCTTCATCTACATCCTCTTCCATTTCCATAATATTATCCTCAAGTACATCGCCCTTGTATAGACCCTCTATATACTCCTTCCACCTTTCTGCTTTCCCTTCTTTGCTTAGTACTGGGTTCCCATCTGAGCTCTTGATATTCATACAAGTGGTTCTCTTTTCTCCAAAGGTCTCTTTAATTTTCCTGTAGGCAGTATCTATCTTACCCCTAGTGAGATATGCCACTACATCCTTACATTTGTCCTCTAGCTATCCCTGTTTAGCCATTTTGCACTTCCTGTTGATCTCATTTTTGAGACGTTTGTATTCCTTTTTGCCTGCTTCATTTACTGCATTTTTATACTTTCTCCTTTCATCAATTAAATTCAATATTTCTTCTGTCACCCAAGGATTTCTACTAGCCCCCGCCTTTTTACCTACTTGATCCTCTGCTGCCTTCACTACTTCATCTCTCAAAGCTACCCATTCTTCTTCTACTGTATTTCTTTCACACATTCCTGTCAATTGTTCCCTTATGCTCTCCCTGAAACTCTGTACAACCCCTGGTTTAGTCAGCTTATCCAGGTCCCATCTCTTTAAATTCCCCCCTTTTTGCAGTTTCTTCAGTTTTAATTTACAGTTCATAACCAATAGATTGTGATTAACGCTTCATATTCGTACCCAAACGCTCTAACAAGTATACTACTGGCCATTAAAATTGCTACACCACGAAGATGACGTGCTACAGACGCGAAATTTAACCGACAAGAAAAAGATGCTGTGATATGCAAATGATTAGCTTTTCAGAGCATTCACACAAGGTTGGCGCCGATGATGACACCTACAACGTGCTGACATGAGAAAAGTTTCCAACCGATTTCTCATACACAAACAGCAGTTGACCGGCGATTCCTGGTGAAACGTTGTTGTGATGCCTCGTGTAAGGAGGAGAAACGCGTACCATCACGTTTCCGACTTTGATAAAGTTCGGATTGTAGCCTATCGCGATTGCGGTTTATCGAATCGCGACACTGCTGCTCGCGTTGGTCGAGATCCAATGACTGTTAGCAGAATATAGAAACGGTGGGTTCAGGAGGGTAATACGGAACGGCGTGCTGGATCCCAACGGCCTCGTATCACTATCAGTCGAGATGACAGGCATTTATCCGCATGGCTGTAACAGATCGTGAGGCCACGTCTCGATCCCTGAGTCAACAGATGGGGACGTTTGCAAGACAACGACCATCTGCACGAACAGCTCGACGACGTTTGCAGCAGCATAAACTATCAGCTCGGAGACCATGGCTGCGGTTACCCTAGACGCTGCTTCACAGACAGGAGCGCCTGTAATGGTGTACTCAACGACGAACCTGGGTGTACGAATGGCAAAACGTCATTTTTTTGGATGATTCCAGGTTCTGTTTACAGCATCATGATGGTCGCATCCATGTTTGGCGACATCGTGGTGAACGCACGTTGGAAGCGTGTATTCGTCATCGCCATACTGGCGTATCACCCGGCGTGATGGTATAGGGTGCCATTGGTTACACGTCTCAGTCACCTCTTGTTCGCATTGACGGCACTTTGAACAGTGGACGTTACATTTCAGATGTGTTACGACCCGTGGCTCTCCCTTCATTCGATCCCTGCAAAGCACTACATTTCAGCAGGATAATGCACGACCACATGTTGCAGGTCCTGTACGGGCCTTTCTGGGTACAGTAAACGTTCGACTGCTGTCCTGGCCAGCACATTCTCCAGATCTCTCACCAACTGAAAACGTCTGGTCAATGGTGGCCGAGCAACTGGATCATTACAATATGCCAGTCACTACTCTTGATGAACTGTGGTACCGTGCTGAAGCTGCGTGGGCAGCTGTAGCTGTACACGCCATCCAAACTCTGTTTGACTCAGTGGTTAGGCGTATGAAGGCCGTTATTACGGCCGGAGGTGGTTGTTCTGGGTACTGGTTTCTCAGGATCTATGCACCTAAATTGCGTGAAAGTGTAATCACATGTCAGTTCTAGTATAGTATATTTGTTCAGTGAGTACCCTTATATCATCTGCATTTCTTCTTTGTGTAGCAATTTTAATGGCCAGTAATGTACATTATGCGAGAGTTAATAGCCATCGATAACTACTAACGTTATACGTATGAAGAGTCTCATACGTGTCACAGTGAATGTCTGCTACTCGCTAAATATTTTTCGACTGTGGCCAATGGAATAACATTCTCTAAGCACAAAAGACGATGCACCACGAAGGAATTATCCGAATACGACAGAAATTGATAGATGTGATTTGCGCGTGCACAATGACAAAGGATGTCAACTTCGGAAAATTTGAATGATTTATTGAACAGGTAGAGCTCCACAAATTGTGCAATTCAATGGCCCAGGGTTTCACCCCTGGCCCTTAGGCAGGATGTCATTCGGCTTGCCAATGATTGATCGAGTTATTGGATGTCCTCTTGAGGGAAATTGTGCCAAACTCTATACAAGCGCATCGTCAAAATACCGAGCTGGCTTGAAAGCCCTGTCCATAACGTTCCAAACGTTCTCAATTGGAAAAAATCCGGCGGCGTTGCTGGCCAAGTTAGGGTTCGGCAAGCCCGAAGACAAGCAGTGGCTGCTCTCGCCGTGTGCGGTGTTAGATGGCGTTATCTTGCTGAAATGTAAGCCCAGAATGGTTTGTCATGAGGGACAACAAAACGGGGCAAAGAATATCGTTGACGTACCGGTGTTGCGAGGGTGACGTGCATGATAACCAAAGCGGTACAGCTATGAAAAGAAATGGCATCATAGACCACCACTCCCGGTTGTCGGGTCGTATGCTGGGAAACAATCACGTCGGTATCCCACCAATGTCCGGGCGTCTCCAGACACGTCTTCCACAAATTTCTCTTCTCTCCAATTCTATTCAATATCCCCTCATTATTTATGTGATCTAATCTTCAGCATTCTTCTGTAGCACCACATTTCGTTAGCTTCTATTACGTTCTTGTCCAAACTATTTATCGTCCACGTTTCACTTCCATACATGGCTACACTCCATACAAATACTTTCAGAAACGACTTCCTCACACTTAAATCTACACTCGATGTTAACAAATTTCTCTTCTTCGGAAACGCTTTCCTTGCCATCGCCAGTCTACATTTTATATCCTCTCTACTTCGGCCATCATTGGTAATTTGGCTCCCTATATAGCAAAACTCATTTACTACTTTAAGCGTCTCATTTCCTAATCTAATTCCCGCAGCATCACACTATTTAATTCGACTACATTCCGTTATCCTCGTTTTGCTTTTGTTGATTTTCATCTTATATCCTCCTTTCAAGACACTGTCAATTCCGTTCAGCTGCTCTTCCAAGTCCTTTGCTGTCTCTGACAGAACTACATAGTAGACGTAAAGAACCATTTAAAATCGCTTCTGATACAAACTAATAAACTTTTGTAACTCGCTATTCAAATTAGAAACAGAACATCTTCATTTATTTCAATAACATACACTGAATTTCACGTCAGTCATTTCGAATGTAAACCATATGTATATGCCGTCATTAAATATCGAAGTGTATGCAGGATCAGAGACATTATTGTCAGTGTAGAGGGTTTTGTTCAGAGCACGCAAAATGAGTGTATCTGAAGCTACCACACGGAAAGGTCATGAGGCTGCTGGCAGCAGCATCATACTGACCTATTATTCCACTGAGAATAGTAGTGCGAAATTGCTATGTGTGGTTCGTTGAAATCGGTGTCATGCAGATTACGAGATAAAGAGAAGAATTGTTCCTTCACAACTGTAATTAGATGCTGTAATGGTCGCCTAGTCGTTGATATTGCTAATTGCTGTAATCGCACTATTTCACTCCCATTTACGGAGCTTGTTAGCACTTGATGTTTGGTTGGCGCCATTAAAATGCGTTGTAGTAATCGCTGCTGCTTGCTGGATCGCTGCTGTGTCTCGATGCTGATGCTGGCTCTAAATCTGGTTGTCTAGGGTTAAAAACATGAGGTCCCGTGTTTTTTATGTGCTTTTGATGATAAAGAACGAGCAAAACCAACAAATATGTAACCTTCAAATATTTATTACTCTGGTGGCCATCTTAATTCCACTGTCCACCAAAGACCATGACACAACACAAAGTAGTACTTCCATTACATGATCTTTGCATTGTTTATCCACCTCAAACAATAACACACAAACACACTCTACCAAAGTGACATTCCAACTGCCTCCTCGACCCTTGTTGCTGCTTGTATTTATAACATTGTCAAAGAACTACTAAAAAGAGATATCGTTTATAAGTCACATGTACATCTGTTATCATAATTTGTGCAGATAAGTTATTAATTTGCATTGAGTGACATAATTTAACATGTTATGAAAATGACAGACAGATTTGTTGACTTGACAGAATAATTCTTTGTTACAAAAAGGCCATTTTTTAGAAGTTTGTCAATTGACTTCTCTAATTTGCATAAATAAGTAATTAACATGAATTATTAAGGATTACATTGGTTTTCGTCTAAAATAGGATTGATTACGTGAATACTGAGTGAAAACGCTCCTAGTGAACAAATAGGTTTCACTGGCTGATTTTTATTTAAGGAGATCCAAAATACCTAAGTTGGCTACTATTTTTCGTACTTCATATTAATTATTTAAGATAAACTTAGTGTTTTTACATGATGACATTTGCTGTATCAGTGATTAAGTGATAGTAACTTTTGTGTGGGTCAGTTATTCAGTATAATTTAATGGGTTGACTGTTTATGGAGACATGTTGTGCAATCATTGTTAACATACACAGTAACTCTTCTATAATCATAAATACTCATTAAACTGGTTGAATTTGGAGGGTATCACTTACTTCATTAAAGTAAAGCCTTTAATATGTTCCGTTACAATACCCCCCTTGGGTAATATCATTTACAGAATGTTAATGATATTAGCCGACTAGGACAAATGTGTCAAATGCTTAAAATTTGGAAAAGTACTACTTTAATAATTTTTTCTGTTTTTTTTGTTTTACTATGCATAATGTGTATGTATACCATGACCATTACACCATTTCAAAATGACTTTTTCCTGCAAATATTTTAGTTATGTTGTTTCAAATGCACTTTGTGTTATGGCTGTCAGTATGACAGCATAATAAAAATATTTAGTAATATATGAAAGTAAAAAAAACTTAATCTTTGCTCCCAGTGAGCCACATGGAAAATGATCAAAAACAGACACAAATATATCACATGCAATCTTAAGATATATAAAAAATATATGTAAATTATTTCAAAGTCAGCTCTCATTGAGTCACAGAATAATCAAGATAATAGAAGGAACATAAATATATTACGTAGATGGACAGGTCAGATGTCCATAGGAAAATATTGCAACTGTCTGCTCTTTTTGAGCCACATAAAGGAAATGAAAACAAAGAACATAATTAGAAGTATGGACATGATATATAAACACAAACACTAGAGAAGTCACATGTATGAATATAATATGCATTTAAAAAAAAAGAAAATATTTAAAAAACTTGTCTCCCATTGAGACACAGTCAAGATAGTACAAGAACATATTAATACTAAAATTGGACACTTAAATTGGTCACAACATAACACAAACATCAAACTTGGTGAACATCTGATTAGCTGTAGAAAATTGTACACAAATCTTATGCCTAAGAAAACAATAGTAACAAAATGATGTGTCTTGCACAACAATTTTTACATTGTCTTTTATATTTGGTGCAAGTATGTCCCATATTCAACAATACAAACAGAAAGTAATAAATGTTTGTCACCTCTTTGGGTGCATGGTTAAACTTGCCCCTTGCAAGTAGAGAAGATGTCTCCAAATTTAATATTCAATAGTGACAATAAAAAATATAAAAACATTGTCACAGAGATCTGGAACTTTTCCAGGGACTGTAGGATGAGTGGTAGTTGCTATTTGACAAACCCAGTAAAAATCTTTGCTGATAAAATGCTTTACAGAAAATGGGTAAGTAACTGTATTCAAACAGGGAAATGTGCTTAATCATGTTTATATGGTTGCAATTCAGTGATGTTTCTTAATCCAAATAACCTTCTTGATCTGGGAAAGATAAGTCTATATGCATTAGGATGTGGGCTTTCTTTTATTTCAAATGGACAAATGTCGATGTTTACTTTAACATATGGACAACTTAGCTCAACATCTTTGTCTATTTCAGTATTTTCAAACAATAGATCATTTTCAATTTCTTTAGTTCCTAAGTCTAATGTCTCTTTCCTACACTTAGACACATCCCTCTCTGTTTGCAAAGCATTGACAATTAAACATAAACCTTTGTTTTCATCTGTTCCTCTTAACACTGTGTTGCCACTTAACAAACTACTGTTTTCACCCCATTTTTTATGAAATCCACTACGGATTCTTGTCCATCATGTAGGATACAAGGTTGCACTTACCTTTGCTAATTCTTTCCAAAAGGCATCTTTGTTTATACAGTTTCCATAGTTGTTCCACAAAACTTCTAAAAACTTTTCCCCTTTTTCTTGAAAACACACATTTACATTCCATCCCTTTATATTTTCTTTATTATTATTATTATTATTATTATTATTATTATTATTATTATTACCATTCTCATAGATTAGTGTTTCATAGTTCCCAATAGGCAATAGCTTGTCCTCAGATACACATTCCCTAGTCTGCATTTCACTTAAATTAACCTCATTATTACCCATGTTTGTCACATCACTTACCTTTACTACATCATCACTTTTCAATTCTACAAATACTTTTATTTCTTCCTCCACACTCTCATCAATAACATCACTTGATTTAGGATCATTATTTAAATGTCCCTCTATTACTTCTTCCTCCTCCTCCACAACAACCCCATCTTCAGTTTCCCCCCTATGTATCTGAATCTCAGCAATCGAGTCTTTGGCTCCATTAAACACTTCATCATCCCCCTTCTTATCAAATAAACCCCCCAAAATTGATTCTATTTGTGGTGTGTCTGACTTTTTATTAACACCAGTATCTTTTTCAGCCCAACTATGGAACTCTGCAATACCTTCAACTTCTGCACTTTCACTAACTACCTGTGCTTGAACCCTGTTTTTATTAACTGTATCACTTTTACTCATAGTATCCCAAAACCTTTTATTAAATTCTAATCTGTTCATTCTAACAACATCAGTATTTTCATGGTATTTACTCTTTACATTGTATCCTCTCCTTTTCCAGTTTCGGTTATATGTTGTCCTATCATAATATTGTCTAGCCCCAAAACTACGGACATCTAGTGGGACTGCCCACCGTTTCCCGGCTGGTTCCCTCGGTCTGACCGTTTGTAGTTGTCGTTTTGTTCACTAGTTTCAACAAACCCCCTTCTTTCTTGTTCTCTTCCCCAGTACCTATTTCTATCATTCCTGTTATCTCTCCTCCATCCTCCCTCCTGTGCATTGTTTCTGAAATCATTTTCATATCTCCTATCTCCCCCATTTGGAGCATTATTTCCAGAATTTTCAAAGTCTCTCCTCCCATAATAATCTCTATTTACATTCCTGTTCCACCCCCCATACTGGTTGTTGTCAGAGCCAAATCTTTGGTTATTTTCTCTTTCCAAGGCCCTATCTAATCTATCTACAAATTTAAGGAACTCTTCCATTGAATCGTCTGGTCCATGGACCAATTCCCACTGCAGTCTCTCTGGTAACCTTCTTTTTAAAACATCAATTTGTGTCATAATATCAAAAGAATTATTCAAGTGAGCAAGTTTTTTCAATTGATCTCTGCAAAATTTTTGCATTCCCCCTACTTTCCCTCTATACACTGGTCCATTTAGAAATTCTGACTTTAATCTGGCTTGTATGGATTGTGACCAAAATTTGCAAATAAATTTAGCTTCAAACTCTTCAAAAGTATTCCAAGAATCATTATTCTCATTTGCCCAGGATAGGGCCTCCCCTTCTAGGAACCGTTTTACTAACTTAATTTTTATGTTATGTGACATTCCTACAACAAACATATCCTTACATTGGTGAATAAAGTCAATAGGGTGCAGATTTTCACCAGGAAAACATTTCATTTGGATGTGCCCATACATTGTATTTTGATTGTAAATCGTTTGTTTGGACATCAATGCGTCCTCCAATTGTGTACATTTAGTGTGTATATTTTCTACTTTTGTATCTACATTAGTGGTATACAGGTTGTATTCTTGTTTAAGGTTTTCTGAAGTTTTGTCTATTCTCTGATCTAATCTTTCAACTTCAGTATCTACTCTGTTGTAGATGACAGCAATGATGTCTGTGTTAGCTTGTATGTTTTCATTTAAACTTTCAACTTTAACTTGAAGTTCTTTTCTGAAGTGTATCAACTGTTTTCTAGTGTCCTTACTGAGGGTAGTTTTAATTTCCTCACACTTCTCATTGAGATGAGTACTTAATAGATCAAAATCCAAACTTAACTTATCAAGTCTATCTTTGAGTTTCAAACTTACTTGTTCACTTGATTGTTTAAAATCCAAACTTACTTGTTCAATTGACTGTTTAAGTTGCGAGCTTATTTGAGTTGCAAACCCTGCTAGCCACTCTGTTAAGTTTAATTGTTCACCATCCCCTGGTTCAATTTTTACATTTCCTACGATCTCATCACTCTCAGGTAGAGACATGTTAACTAATAATTATTTTAAATGACAACAACAACAAAATATCTTGCTATATGTAGCTATGTCGTGATCGGTGTTCCTGTTGGCTTTCTTCACTTCTATTCGGTTTTATCGAAGCTGAAGTCTTGATTGATGAATTCCATTGACATAATCCAGATGTTAATCTTCCGAGCGGCGTAGTCGCACAAACACACTTTATTTATTTATTTATTTTTGACATATTTTCACTGTTGCCACACTGCACAAATAAACTTTTTTGGAATGATAAGCACTTACGAAATTTATCGCTGCACTATTATCATCGATGCACTTAAAGATCCCGGACGAGCCCCCACTTTTGCAATGGTCGCCTAGTCGTTGATATTGCTAATTGCTGTAATCGCACTATTTCACTCCCATTTACGGAGCTTGTTAGCACTTGATGTTTGGTTGGCGCCATTAAAATGCGTTGTAGTAATCGCTGCTGCTTGCTGGATCGCTGCTGTGTCTCGATGCTGATGCTGGCTCTAAATCTGGTTGTCTAGGGTTAAAAACATGAGGTCCCGTGTTTTTTATGTGCTTTTGATGATAAAGAACGAGCAAAACCAACAAATATGTAACCTTCAAATATTTATTACTCTGGTGGCCATCTTAATTCCACTGTCCACCAAAGACCATGACACAACACAAAGTAGTACTTCCATTACATGATCTTTGCATTGTTTATCCACCTCAAACAATAACACACAAACACACTCTACCAAAGTGACATTCCAACTGCCTCCTCGACCCTTGTTGCTGCTTGTATTTATAACATTGTCAAAGAACTACTAAAAAGAGATATCGTTTATAAGTCACATGTACATCTGTTATCATAATTTGTGCAGATAAGTTATTAATTTGCATTGAGTGACATAATTTAACATGTTATGAAAATGACAGACAGATTTGTTGACTTGACAGAATAATTCTTTGTTACAAAAAGGCCATTTTTTAGAAGTTTGTCAATTGACTTCTCTAATTTGCATAAATAAGTAATTAACATGAATTATTAAGGATTACATTGGTTTTCGTCTAAAATAGGATTGATTACGTGAATACTGAGTGAAAACGCTCCTAGTGAACAAATAGGTTTCACTGGCTGATTTTTATTTAAGGAGATCCAAAATACCTAAGTTGGCTACTATTTTTCGTACTTCATATTAATTATTTAAGATAAACTTAGTGTTTTTACATGATGACATTTGCTGTATCAGTGATTAAGTGATAGTAACTTTTGTGTGGGTCAGTTATTCAGTATAATTTAATGGGTTGACTGTTTATGGAGACATGTTGTGCAATCATTGTTAACATACACAGTAACTCTTCTATAATCATAAATACTCATTAAACTGGTTGAATTTGGAGGGTATCACTTACTTCATTAAAGTAAAGCCTTTAATATGTTCCGTTACAATGCTCAAGTTCATTTATATGAGTACGGAATTAAGTCTGCGAACTGCACGATAACTGAAAGTTGTAGCCACTGTACATCTTCAAATTATGTTGCATGAGTGCCTGTAGAAATTTAAAATTCGTTATATTCCAGCTTTTAAATTCGAACCACCACTAACTCAGTGTAATTTGAAGACCTGCATACAGTTAACTCAAAACTGGATTAAATTAAGCGTCAACACTACTGGGACTTACTAAATGCGTTTGTGATTGCTCATTGCAATAGACTACTGAACTATAGCTATATCGTTTGTAATACACACTGTGCAATCAGTAATTAAAATAAATCAACAATATAACTGCTGAAATCTCAATAGCTCTCTTTCAGTGCACATTTTCCCTTCTCCTTTTAAAATAGTTTGACTGACAGCAGAGAACATCATCGATGGACCAAAACATCAACATGCGGAACTGATTTATTAACACCTAGTACTGTACCATCATTCGACAAGTTATGGGAGTATGCTAATAGAATGTACTGATACTGACGTTTGTGATATGCTTCCTGCATCTCGTAATTGTTTTGCAGCCGATCTTCAGTGTTCCGAGATATCTGCTTTCTGAGTACTGGCATTTCTCTATGTGATTAGGAATTGATAATTCTAATACTATGTTAGTAGATATATTTTTAGATTATCTCAGATTACCTTAGATTCACAAAGGCTAACGATATTGTTATATACATAAATATTCCACAATTTACATGGCATGGCGGATGTAATTTTGTACTTGGCTAGTAAGGTAGTGTCCATACTACTACTACTATTACCCCATTTAGCCGTCGTAATCATCACTGAGCTCGGGTCTGAACCGTAGGTTTCAGTAGGGCCTTCTCCAGTTTGTTTCATGCAGACAACTCATGCACTCCTCCGCATTCGATCATCATTGCTATTTCTGTATCCATACCTGCATACTAGATCTACATTTACATTCGCATCTATAGTCTTCTAACTACCGCGAAATGCCACGTAGAACATACTCTTCGTCGTAACACGTGTTAGGCATTTATCTTGCTGCATTCGTGGAGCGCTGGAAGAATGACCATTTCAGTGCCTCTGTACGCACTGTAAGTAATCACGATGGTCCCCACGAAGGGGACACGAATTGTTTGCGCAACTAACATAGTTGACATAACATAGGCTTTCTCGGGAAACCGGGAGTCTATTTTTAAGTGTCTGCCAAAGCAGATGTTTCAGCATCTCGGTGACGTTCTAACATGGGTCGTGCTGCCCGTTTTTGATTACATTCATTATCCTCTGTTAGTGTTATTTAGAGTGGGTCCCAGACATTTGAGCAGTATTATAGAGTCTACATCTCCGTCCATACTCCGCAAACTGTTGTACGGTGCGAGCCGGAGGTTACTTTCTATACTACTAGCCGCTTCTTTTCCTGTACCACTCGCAAACGGACTAAGGGGAAAACATCTACATCTACGTCATACGCCGCAAGCCATTAGCTATGTGGCGGAGCATACTCTCGGTACCACTATCTGATCCTTCCGACCTAGTTCCACCCGCGAAAAGATCGTGGGAAGAATGATTCTCGGTAAGCCCCTGTATTGACTTTAATTTCTCGAATTTTCTCTTCATAGTGAGGAAAGGGGGGGGGGGGGGGGAGGGTAAGTAATATGTTGACCAACTCCTCCTGAAAAGTGCTGTCCCGAAATTTCAGTAGTAAATCTCTCCGTGATGCACAACGCCTCTCCTATGGCAATGCAGTTTGTTTAGCATCTCCGTAACGCTCTCTCGCCATCTAAACGATCCCGTGACGAAACGCGCCGCTCTTCGTTGGATCTTCTCTATCTCCTCTATCAGTCCTACCTGATAGAGATCCCAGATAGGTGAACAATATTCAAAAATCGGGCGAACAAGCACCTTACAAGCCACTTCTCTCGTGGATGAGTTACTTTTACTTAAGATTCTTCTGATGAACCTGAGTCTGGTCTGCTTTTCCCACTACATGTTTTATATGGTCATTCCACTGGATAGTTACGCCTAGATATTTTACGGCAGGCGATGTCTCCAGCTGTTTGTCATCAATAGTGTAGCTGTACAGTAGTGTATTTCTTTTCCTATGTATGCGCAATTTGTTACATTTATTTACGTTTAGGTCTGGTGTTGCTACTTTGGTATAGACAACTGCATCATCTGAGAATAGCCTTAAAGAGCATCCGACGCTTTCTACTAGATCATTTATATATATTGTAAACAGCAACGATCCTCTAACACTTCCCTGTGGTACTACGGATATTACCTTTACATCTGTTTATTTAGTTCCGTTAAGAGCGAGGTATTGTGTTCTGTCTGCAAGAAAGTGTTGAATCGAATGGCAAGTCTGCTCCGATACTACGTAAACTCTTTTTTTTTCTTTAAACGGCAATGCGGGACGGTGTCAAATGCCTCACTGAAACAAAGAAACACGGCATCAGCCTGAGCGCCGTTGTCCACTGCGCTGTGGATCTAATGGAGGAACTGAGCGAGCTGAGTTTCGCAGGATCTCTCTTTGTGGAATCGATGTTAATTTTTATAGACGAGATGTTCATTTTCCAAGAATATCATAATTCTTGAGCATAAAACATGTTCCATAATTCTATAACAGGCTGATATCATCGATAAAGGTCTATAATCAAGTGGATCTGTTCATTTACTAAATACATTATATAGAGGACAATAGCGGCCCTGTCTCACCTGACTGGTGCATTCCTCACTAAATCTTTGTCTCTGACAAAAACTCGCTGTTATACGGGTTTTTAAATCAAAGTGGGCCACACATATCAAACTTACATTACCCTCGACACATGTTCTCAGCCAGCGCACCATTCACAGACTGCACTCACTAGTTGTTTTCGCATGCTTCCAAAACTTGGGCGATATATTGTAAAATGTATTTGACGTGAGACTGAAAGACTGTCGAGGAATCTAAGATTACAAGGTATATTACGGTAACGAATGCAACAAAAGAAATAAATACAATATGTGTCGGGCGACATTTACGTTTAAAAATGAGGCCAGGTTGTAAAGATAATAAACACGTCACGGAAAAAAGAGTAGAATTGGTCTAGATTTTTACTTATTAGTGTTCCTCATGTCCTGGTGAAACACTTGCAACACTAGCAAGCTGACGCCGTTTGGCATAAATTTATCTTATTATATGTGCCATTGATGACTGTGTATCATGTGTTCATTTCATTAATAAGTCTGCCGAGACAAAAGAATAGCACATAAGGGGCAGCTGAACTCATCATCCCCATTTTGCATCATACGTTATAAAACTCCGAATATGGCCAAAAATTACGTTCGTATGTCCTCATCCATGACGCATTACGGTGAAATCTGGGATTTTATCCAGAACATTAACGCAAAAACTGGTGATCAGGTGCTTTACGTAATTCCCTCTCCTCTCCTTATTGGCTAGACACTAACGAAAATTTCTTCCATCACAAGGATTATAGCATGGCATCTATGGGTTGAATGTCACTGCCGTGCCGTGCTTTTTCAAACTTTTCTGCAGAAGCAGGAATGGTCTCGCTAATCCAATGGCGGAAAAAATCACAGCACCAATAAATAATTAATGTAGGGTAATGAAATTTCGGGAATACATTTGTCTGGGTGACGTATTTAAGTGGTTACCATTGCCAGATGACATGGTAATGTAAGCTCGATAAAAGCCAATGCAAATATTAAATTTGGTACATCAACAAGCGGTGTAATCGCCGCAATGTTGAATGCAAGCATGCAAACCTACAACGCATTATTTCGCGCAGGGCCGGATGTCAATTTGCGGGATGAGGTTCCGTGCCTGTTGCGCTTGGTCAACCAATACAGGAATGGTTATTGGTGGTTGCAGACGACGTTGAAGTTTCCATCCGATGATGTGCTCGAATGGAGACAGATATTGTGACCACACAGGCCAAGGCAACATGTCGACACTCTGTAGATGACGCTGAAGTTGCCATCCGATGATGTTCTATTGTAACCTCCCCCTCACTTATCAACCTTAATAACAGTGAAAAATTAAACCACGTGCACCTAATGGAAATTTGGGAAAAGCAATCGTCACCGAAGTTAATTTGTCGGTAAAGAGGGAGGAAAGGGTTACATCTAAATGAAAGGAAAAATGCAAATGAAATTGGATGGAAATTAATTTTGAGAAAAGGGTAAAATTAATAAAGAAAATAAATGTGCGGTCGTTACATTAACAATTAAGTGGCGTTAATTAGATATTTGAGATTTGGGGAAAATTATGGTCGCCAGTCCTATGGACAACTACTATAATAACTGAAAATGAAAGATTAATGCACATATAATTAGCAGTAAAAGCGTGGCAACTGAAGGTTGACACGTGTTGTGTGAAAACTGAATGTTTGCCAGAAGTAATAAATTTCGCTACACTCAGACTTAATTTGGCAAAAGAATTAATACAACCGGAAAGTTAATTTAGTGACCGAAATTAATAGTGAACTTTGTTTCTGCAGCACTACGAAATTCAATAAAATAAGGTTAGTCTTGGGCTACCACAAAAGCTACTTGAATCTACACAATTTAGAAATAAGAGATTTAACTTTGAACTTGAATTAAACGATTCTGAACAATTAACAATAGTCAAATTTAGTACGTACCAAGCTGAGCTGCAGTCACAGGTAAGTTAAAATATGGTAACAAAACTCGAACTTTTAATTTGTGCTTGTGTAATCTAAATATTGTAGACAGCTATGAATACTTTAACTGAACTTTGAAATTAAAGCAGTGAAATGGAATGATATTACTTTAATGCTGGCGTTTGAATTTCAACGACACTCGGGTTCATTCCAGAAACGGAAGGGACCCTGCTTGGTAATGCAATAGGGACAATGGGCAACAAAGGTTCATGCTACGCTGCTGTAATTTTGTGAGACGAATTGAACAGTTTGAAAAGCTGAGGCCTGCCATACAGTTCTAAAACTTTACGTGCTTCTTGATTGAAGGTTTGAAGTCGTCGATCGGGGAGGTGGTGACAGTCACTCACTGTCGGCCGTCGCTGTTGCAGAAGCTGGATATTGGCGCTCCTTCTTCTCGACACGGTCACCAGGCGAAACGGGCTCTTGATGTGCGTCAGCTAATGCTTCCCGTCCGCGACACTGTCTGAAGTTATCATAGCAATTACATGTTGTCAAACCCCGAAAGCGCGGCAACTCACGGGAGCGTCACACAACACACTTGCTCCACCGCCCTACTCTAGCCAGACTCTCCTCTGCCCGCGCTCCACGCGACAGAGTTAACACTACCAAAGATCCTAAACACTTTGGTTCTCCACACAACCTATCGATGTAATCGTTTGATAGCATAGTTTTCCCTAGGCAAAACTCATCGTAAAAATGGAGATAATATTTACAAAACAAACCAGTTAACATCGACATATATATATATATATATATATATATATATATATATATATATATATATATATATATATATATCCCCCCAATGAACCATGGACCTTGCCGTTGGTGGGGAGGCTTGCGTGCCTCAGCGATACAGATAGCCGTACCGTAGGTGCAACCACAACGGAGGGGTATCTGTTGAGAGGCCAGACAAACGTGTGGTTCCTGAAGAGGGGCAGCAGCCTTTTCAGTAGTTGCAAGGGCAACAGTCTGGATGATTGACTGATCTGGCCTTGTAACAATAACCAAAACGGCCTTGCTGTGCTGGTACTGCGAACGGCTGAAAGCAAGGGGAAACTACAGCCGTAATTTTTCCCGAGGGCATGCAGCTTTACTGTATGATTAAATGATGATGGCGTCCTCTTGGGTAAAATATTCCGGAGGTAAAATAGTCCCCCATTCGGATCTCCGGGTGGGGACTACTCAAGAGGATGTCGTTATCAGGAGAAAGAAAACTGGCGTTCTACGGATCGGAGCGTGGAATGTCAGATCCCTTAATCGGGCAGGTAGGTTAGAAAATTTAAAAAGGGAAATGGATAGGTTGAAGTTAGATATAGTGGGAATTAGTGAAGTTAGGTGGCAGGAGGAACAAGACTTCTGGTCAGGTGACTACAGGGTTATAAACACAAAATCAAATAGGGGTAATGCAGGAGTAGGTTTAATAATGAATAGGAAAATAGGAATGCGGGTAAGCTACTACAAACAGCATAGTGAACGCATTATTGTGGCCAAGATAGATACGAAGCCCACACCTACTACCGTAGTACAAGTTTATATGCCAACTAGCTCTGCAGATGACGAAGAAATTGAAGAAATGTATGATGAAATAAAAGAAATTATTCAGATTGTGAAGGGAGACGAAAATTTAATAGTCATGGGTGACTGGAATTCGAGTGTAGGAAAAGGGAGGGAAGGAAACATAGTAGGTGAATATGGATTGGGGGACAGAAATGAAAGAGGAAGCCGCCTGGTAGAATTTTACACAGAGCACAACATAATCATAACTAACACTTGGTTTAAGAATCATGAAAGAAGGTTGTATACATGGAAGAACCCTGGAGATACTAAAAGGTATCAGATAGATTATATAATGGTAAGACAGAGATTTAGGAACCAGGTTTTAAATTGTAAGACATTTCCAGGGGCAGATGTGGACTCTGACCACAATCTATTGGTTATGACCTGTAGATTAAAACTGAAGAAACTGCAAAAAGGTGGGAATTTAAGGAGATGGGACCTGGATAAACTAAAAGAACTGGAGGTTGTACAGAGATTCAGGGAGAGCATAAGGGAGCAATTGACAGGAATGGGGGAAATAAATACAGTAGAAGAAGAATGGGTAGCTTTGAGGGATGAAGTAGTGAAGGCAGCAGAGGATCAAGTAGGTAAAAAGACGAGGGCTAGTAGAAATCCTTGGGTAACAGAAGAAATATTGAATTTAATTGACGAAAGGAGAAAATATAAAAATGCAGTAAGTGAAACAGGCAGAAAGGAATACAAACGTCTCAAAAATGAGATCGACAGGAAGTGCAAAATGGCTAAGCAGGGATGGCTAGAGGACAAATGTAAGGATGTAGAGGCCTATCTCACTAGGGGTAAGATAGATACCGCCTACAGGAAAATTAAAGAGACCTTTGGAGATAAGAGAACGACTTGTATGAATATCAAGAGCTCAGATGGAAACCCAGTTCTAAGCAAAGAAGGGAAAGCAGAAAGGTGGAAGGAGTATATAGAGGGTCTATACAAGGGCGATGTACTTGAGGACAATAATATGGAAATGGAAGAGGATGTAGATGAAGATGAAATGGGAGATATGATACTGCGTGAAGAGTTTGACAGAGCACTGAAAGACCTGAGTCGAAACAAGGCCCCCGGAGTAGACAATATTCCATTGGAACTACTGACGGCCGTGGGAGAGCCAGTCCTGACAAAACTCTACCATCTGGTGAGCAAGATGTATGAAACAGGCGAAATACCCTCAGACTTCAAGAAGAATATAATAATTCCAATCCCAAAGAAAGCAGGTGTTGACAGATGGGAAAATTACCGAACTATCAGCTTAATAAGTCACAGCTGCAAAATACTAACACGAATTCTTTACAGACGAATGGAAAAACTAGTAGAAGCCAACCTCGGGGAAGATCAGTTTGGATTCCGTAGAAATGTTGGAACACGTGAGGCAATACTGACCTTACGACTTATCTTAGAAGAAAGATTAAGGAAAGGCAAACCTACGTTTCTAGCATTTGTAGACTTAGAGAAAGCTTTTGACAATGTTGACTGGAATACTCTCTTTCAAATTCTAAAGGTGGCAGGGGTAAAATACAGGGAGCGAAAGGCTATTTACAATTTGTACAGAAACCAGATGGCAGTTATAAGAGTTGAGGGACATGAAAGGGAAGCAGGGGTTGGGAAGGGAGTAAGACAGGGTTGTAGCCTCTCCCCGATGTTGTTCAATCTGTATATTGAGCAAGCAGTAAAGGAAACAAAAGAAAAATTCGGAGTAGGTATTAAAATTCATGGAGAAGAAATAAAAACTTTGAGGTTCGCCGATGACATTGTAATTCTGTCAGAGACAGCAAAGGACTTGGAAGAGCAGTTGAATGGAATGGACAGTGTCTTGAAAGGAGGATATAAGATGAACATCAACAAAAGCAAAACAAGGATAATGGAATGTAGTCTAATTAAGTCGGGTGATGCTGAGGGAATTAGATTAGGAAATGAGGCACTTAAAGTAGTAAAGGAGTTTTGCTATTTGGGGAGCAAAATAACTGATGATGGTCGAAGTAGAGAGGATATAAAATGTAGGCTGGCAATGGCAAGGAAAGCGTTTCTGAAGAAGAGAAATTTGTTAACATCCAGTATTGATTTAAGTGTCAGGAAGTCATTTCTGAAAGTATTTGTATGGAGTGTAGCCATGTATGGAAGTGAAACATGGACGATAAATAGTTTGGACAAGAAGAGAATAGAAGCTTTCGAAATGTGGTGCTACAGAAGAATGCTGAGGATTAGATGGGTAGATCACATAACTAATGAGGAAGTATTGAATAGGACTGGGGAGAAGAGAAGTTTGTGGCACAACTTGACCAGAAGAAGGGATCGGTTGGTAGGACATGTTCTGAGGCATCAAGGGATCACCAATTTAGTATTGGAGGGCAGCGTGGAGGGTAAAAATCGTAGAGGGAGACCAAGAGATGAATACACTAAGCAGATTCAGAAGGATGTAGGTTGCAGTAGGTACTGGGAGATGAAAAAGCTTGCACAGGATAGAGTAGCATGGAGAGCTGCATCAAACCAGTCTCAGGACTGAAGGCCACAACAACAACAATATATATATATATATATATATATATATATATATATATATATATATATATAGCGAAACAATTACAATATATAAGACACAGAAATCTCATATCTTCAGGTAACAAAATAAGGAAAAAAACTTACGGTACAATAGATGGAAATATGAGGATATGCATTTCCGGCGTCACACGTGCATCACATTGTCTGAGGATGTTCGTGTAACCTAAACAGACTCAGAAAACGACGCAAAAAGGAAAAACAACAGCTGAAATGCATATGCTCAAAACATCAAGAAAATTTAGCATTAGGCTAACTAACCATAAACCAATTTTAGACCATAATAATTGAGTGGAGACACTCCTAACCTTATTCCACTCTCTCATCTTACACAAAAGAAAACAGGTTGATAATATACTAAAATTCATCGAAAACGTAGAAAATGGTTTAGCTATTGTAAAATCAGCAAAATTCCTAACAGTATCAAGAAATGGAATACTATTTACAAAATTAATCAGAGTACATGGTCATAAAACCAGGTAGATCAAAATACGCAAATTAATAATTAATTACATAGAATACACATTTTTATACAACCTTTTCATAATTAATATTCTTGTCATGAGAGTCCACTTAACGCTAAACAAGAAAATAATATACAGAATATCGAAAAAGAATGTAAATATTGACAGCAGAATTCTTTCACATCAGCTGTCCGGGAAGAAAAAGAACTCCGCCTTCCGTACACGCAAGTACAAAGAATACCGACCGGCACAAGAGCCGATAGCGGCTCCGCCTCGCCAGTACTGTTGCGCCCGCCTGTGCGGCAAGCTTGATCTCACTCGCCTGTGTAACGGCACTTCCAGAACGTCCGTTTCACTGAATTCTTTCGGAAAAACTCACTCCCGAGTAATCTCAAGGCGTCCATTAACACTATCACAGTGGATAACTCAACACTGTCCATCATCACACGCATATACTAGCCCGAAACTGAAAACTGCGTCAAGTACATCGGCAATGACTAGTAAATCACACATTCATGAAATCTTACAGCTAGTTACAAAATCATATTTACATTCCTTAATCTACTGTGACTCAGCTGAAAACTTAAAATAGCAGCCCGGATTTTTCAATTGATTAATAATCAGTTACTCTTAAATCATTTAGTCAAAATTAATTACTTATTAATTACAACTTCTTTAACGTCCTCTTGGTCAGACAAATGCATGGCAATCTGGCAAATCGTTAAATATTACACTCTATATTTACGTACTGTACAAATTACCCATTCAGTGGTATTAATCAGTCCTAGGTTGGTACAATTTCAAGTCTACATTGTTCCGTATACCTAATAGTTTTCCAGAGATTGGATACTCTAAGCAATACGCATTTGTGTGAGGTATACCAATGACTTTATATGGTCCATTATAAACAAATTTAAATTTAGAGATTTCATTGTCAATCTCGCTCGATTTCTCATGAGCTTTTACATTAAATGATTCTGAACAATTAACAATAGTCAAATTTAGTACGTACCAAGCTGAGCTGCAGTCACAGGTAAGCTAAAATATGGTAACAAAACTCGAACTCTTAATTTGTGCTTGTGTAATCTAAATATTGTAGCCAGCTATGAATACTTTAACTGAACTTTGAAATTAAAGCAGTGAAATGGAATGATATTACTTTAATGCTGGCGTTTGAATTTCAACGACACTCGGGTTCATTCTGGAAAAGGAAAGGACCCTGCTTGGTAATGCAGTTGGGACAATGAGCAACAAAGGTTCATGCTACGTTGCTGTAATTTTGTGAGACGAATTGAACAGTTTGAAAAGCTGAGGTCTGCCATACAGTTCTAAACCTTTACGTGCTTCTTGACTGAAGGTTTGAAGTCTTCGATCGTGGAGGTGGCGACAGTCACCCATTGTCGGCCGTCGCTGTTGCAGAAGCTGGATGTTGGCACGCCTTCTTCTCGACACGGTCACCAGGAGAAACGGGCTCTTGATGTGCGCCAGCTAATGCTTCCAGTGCGCGACACTGTGTCAGAAGCTATCATAGCAAGTCAAGCGCAATTACATGTTGCCAAACCCATAAAGCGCGGCAACTCACGGAAGCGTCACACAACACACCTGCTCCACCGCCCTACTCCAGCCAGACTCTCCTCTGCCCGCGCTCCCCGCGGCAGAGTTAACACTATCAAAGATCCTAAACACTTTGGTTCTCCAACGACCTATCGATGTATTCGTTCGACAGCATAGTTTTCCCTAGGCAAGACCCAGCGTAAAAATACAGATAATATTTACAAAACAAACCAATTATATATCGACATGAATGCATAAGTATATATATATATATATATATATATATATATATATACAAATAGTAAAACAATTATAATATATAAAGACACAGAAATCTCATATCTTCACGTAACAAAATAAGGAAAAAAATATAGTACAATAGATGGAAATATGAGGATATGCATTTCCGGCGTTACACTATATGTGCGCGTTTGCAGTCAGGTCTTGTGATCACGCAGACCGAGGCAACATGTGACACTGTAGAGCATGTTGACTACAACGGCGGTATGTGGGCGAATGTCATCCTGTTGCAAAACACCCCCTGGAATGCTGTTCGTGAATGGTAGCACAAGAGGCAGCATCACCGGATTTACGTATAAATTTTTCTGTCAGGGTGCGTGGGATGGACATGAGAAGGCTCCTTGTGTCGTATGAATTCGACCGCAAACGATAACCATAGGTGTAGATCCAGTGAGTCTAAGAGCTAAACAGGTCCGTTGCAGGCCCTCAGGTGGCCTCCTTCTAAGTAACACACGGCTATCACTGGTACCAAGATAGAATCAACTTTCATCAGAAGACACGACTAATCTCCACCCTGCCCTCCAATAAACTCTCGCTTGACACCACTGAAGTCGCAAAAGTGGTTCAGAGAGTGTGTAACGAACGCGACAGGCCGTCTGGCTGTTCTTTAAGTAACCGATTCGTAACAGTTCATGTCGTCACTGTGGTGCCAACTGCTGCTCCAATTGCTGATGCAGATGCAGAACGATGTGTCAGAGCCAAACACCGAACACGATGGTCTTCCCTCTCGGTAGTGCCATTTGGCCATCCTCAGCCAAGTCTTTAAGACCGTACATTCTCGTGACCACCGCTGCCAGCAAGTCTTTCTGCCATACCGCCAAAGGAACATCCAGCTTTCGTGGCCTTCGTTCAAACTCGGCGAGGTTTTGATAATGGCGTCTTTATCGCATTAAAGGCATCCTTGACTAATATCAACTCACCGTGTCCAATCTCAAAGGTAACTAACGCTCACGACCGTTACAGCGCGTATTTAAAGCAAATCAGACGTGCATCGCCATAGTGCAATCTTATGCGACTGCCTCGAAATTTGAAAAGACATCATCTTTCTGATGTAGGAATACGTCTACCATCTTTCGTTTATGTTGCTCGTTCTTGGTGTTTCAATATTTTTTCCGTCAGTGTAGTGGTAGCAATACGAGACAGATGTGGTATAGTACAATTCAGTAACTTACGATAGCAACACTACTCTTACGGGTGCGAGACTGTACATTTCACTTTTCATTACATCTATCCAGACAACTCTTCTCTGCAGTTCTTCTAAACCATCGTTTTTGAGTCCCTCTTTAGTTAAAAATATCGGGCCATTGCTCTCTTGTGTCTCCAAAAACTAACACACACATATTCTACGAAGAAGATCGTTTTCCTCACGATTCTAAGATAGTCTAGTGGTGACTTAGAGTTAATAATAACGATGAAAGTATGTCATGTATTGCATCACATTTGTCTTCTCCGCTGCTGACAGGATATGGTCTATTTGTTTCTGTGGCAGGACACGTTTGAGGTCGCCAGCAGTGTGTGGTGCCACGAGTACCTCCACTGGTGGTGAGAGGAGGCGCAGCGGAGCAGGTTTCAGTTGGAATCTACCAACGATAGCTAACACAACCTGAAACCGGAAAGGACTGCGTGGGACAGCAAAGCGATGGGGTTGCAGACCACCAACACTTGATGTGGCCAACTGTTAACAAGAGGCACCGTTCGGCTGGAGCAGCAAACGGTGTTTATCTCTATATGTGCAAAGGATATGGCAGGTGAGAGCCAGGAAGCGTATCCACAACAGAAGTTTTCGTTACGATGATTGTAACGGTGTACATAAGTGACACGTGCCATATTGTAGCGCTGACATCTAAGTCTTTGATGGCGTTGACAAAGCTTTCAGTTGACAAACACAGTGAGGCCACTGTTGGCCTTTAAGTTTAGAATCAGTGCCTTGAATAACTGTATTGCGGTTTGACGAAACTTTGTGAGACCTTGTGCAACATGAATATTGTTGGTGAATTATCTGAGGAACTGTGATTTAGTGATTCAAGTTGTCTTCCAGGGTGCCTGATAATTGATGTACGTTTGGTTATTATGTCGCTGTAGGTTATGTATGTTTTCTCGTTATCTGTCCTTTGCTTAGGGTATTGATCGTGGTGAGGTGTCCTTGTGATACCTTGTTGACTAGCGTGTATTTTTGTATTTTAAACTCACTTGTCAGTCTTCTTTTTGTTAATTTAATCTCAGTTGGACACAGTGTTGGTATAGGATGATATATCTGTGTTAGACCATGAACCATAGACCTTGCCGTTGGGGGGGGGGGGGGAGGCTTGCGTGCCTCAGTGATACAGATAGCCGTACCGTAGGTGCTACCACAACGGAGGGGTATCTGTTGAGAGGCCAGACAAACGTATGGTTCCTGAAGCGGGGCAGCAGCCTTTTCAGTAGTTGCAGGGGCAACAGTCTGGATGATTGGCTGATATGACCTTGTAACACTAACCAAAACGGCCTTGCTGTGCTGGTACTGCGAACGGCTGAAAGCAAGGGGAAACTATGGCCGTAATTTTTCCCGAGGGCATGCAGCTTTACTGTATGGATAAATGATGATGGCGTCCTCTTGGATAAAGTATTCCGGAGGTAAAATAGTCCCCATTCGGATCGTTATCAGGAGAAAGAAAACTGGCGTTCTACGGATCGGAGCGTGGAATGTCAGATCCCTTAATCGGGCAGGTAGGTTAGAAAATTTAAAAAGGGAAATGGATAGGTTAAAGTTGGATATAGTGGGAATTAGTGAAGTTCGGTGGCAGGAGGAACAAGACTTTTGGTCAGGTCAGTACAGGGTTATAAATACAAAATCAAATAGGGGTAATACAGGAGCAGGTTTAATAATGAATAAAACAATAGGAATGCTGGTAAGCTACGACAAACAGCACAGCGAACGCACTGTTGTGGCCAAGATAGGCACAAAGTCCACGCCTACGACAGAAGTCTATATGCCAACTAGCTCTACAGATGACGAAGAAATTGAAGAAATGTATGATGAAATAAAAGAAATTACTCAGATAGCGAAGGGAGACGAAAATTTAATAGTCATGGGTGATTGGAATTCGGTAGTAGGAAAAGCGAGAGAAGGAAACGTAGTAGGTGAATATGGCATGGGGGTAAGAAATGAAAGAGGAAGCCGGCTGGTGGAATTTTGCACAGAGCATAACGTAAACATAGCTAACACTTGGTTCAAGAACCATAAATGAAGGTTGTATACATGGAAGAATCCCGGAGATACTAAAAGCTATCAGATTATATAATGATACGGCAGAGATTTAGGAACCAGGTTTTAAATTGTAAGACATTTCCAGGGGCATAAGTAGACTCTGACCACAATCTATTGGTTATGAACAGTAGATTAAAACTAAAGAAACTGCAAAAAGGTGGGAATTTAAGGAGATGGGACCTGGATAAACTGACTAAACCAGAGGTTGTACAGAGTTTCAGGGAGAGCATAAGGGAACAATTGACAAGAATGGGTGAAAGAAATACAGTAGAAGAAGAATGAGTAGCTTTGAGGGATGAAGTAGTGAAGGCAGCAGAGGATCAAGTAGGTAAAAAGACGAGGGCTAACAGAAATCCTTGGGTGACAGAAGAAATTATGAATTTAATTGATGAAAGGAGAAAATATAAAAATGCAGAAAATGAAGCAGCTAAAAATGGCTAAGCAGGGATGGCTAGAGGACAAATGTAAGGATGTAGAGGCTTAACTCACTAGAGGTAAGATAGATACTGCCTACAGGAAAATTGAAGAGTCCTTTGGAGAAAAGAGAACGACTTGTATGAATATCAAGAGCTCAGATGGAAACCCAGTTCTAAGCTAAGAAGGGAAAGCAGAAAGGTGGAAGGAGTATATAGAGGGTCTATACAAGGGCGATGTACTTGAGGACAATATTATGGAAATGGAAGAGGATGTAGATGAAGATGAAATTGGAGGTATGAAGGGTTTGACAGAGCACTGAAAGACCTGAGTCGAAACAAGGCCCCGGGAGTAGACAACATTCCATTAGAACTACTGACAGCGTTGGGAGAGCCAGTCCTGACAAAACTCTACCATCTGGTGAGCAAAATGTATGAGACAGGCGAAATACCCTCAGACTTCAAGAAGAATATAATAATTCCAATCCCAAAGAAAGCAGGCGTTGACAGATGTGAAAATTACAGAACTATCAGTTTAAAAAGTCACGGTTGCAAAATACTAACGCGAATTCCTTACAGGCGAATGGAAAAACTGGTAGAAGCCGACCTTGCGGAAGATCAGTTTGGATTCCGTAGAAATATGGGAACACGTGAGGCAATACTGACCCTACGACTTATTTTAGAAGCTAGATTAAGAAAAGGCAAATCTACGGTTCTAGCATTTGTAGACTTAGAGAAAGCTTTTGACAATGTTGACTGGAATACTCTCTTTCAAATTCTGAAGGTGGCAGCAGTAAAGTACAGGGAGCGAAGGGCTATTTACAATTTGTACAGAAACCAGATGGCAGTTATAAGAGTCGAGGGACATGAAAGGGAAGCAGTGGTTGGGAAGGGAGTGAGACAGGGTTGTAGCCTCTCCCCGATGTTGTTCAATCTGCATATTGAGCAAGCAGTAAAGGAAACAAAAGAAAAATTCGGAGTAGGTATTAAAATCCACGGAGAAGAAATAAAAACTTTAAGGTTCGCCGATGACATTGTAATTCTGTCAGAGACAGCAAAGGACTTGGAAGAGCAGTTGAACGGAATGGACAGTGTCTTAAAAGGGGATTTAAGATGAAAATCAACAAAAGCAAAACGAGGATAATGGAATGTTGTCGAATTAAGTCGGGTGGTGCTGAGGGAATTAGATTAGGAAATGAGACACTTAAAGTAGCGAAGGACTTTTGCTATCTGGGGAGCAAAATAACTGATGATGGTCGAAGTAGAGAGGATATAAAATGTAGATTGGCAATGGCAAGAAAAGCATTTCTGAAGAAGAGAAATTTGTTAACATCGAGTGTAGATTTAAGTGTCAGGAAGTCGTTTCTGAAAGTATATGTATGGAGTGTAGCCATGTATGGAAGTGAAACATGGACGATAACTAGTTTGGACAAGAAGAGAATAGAAGCTTTCGAAATGTGGTGCTACAGAACAATGCTGAAGATTAGATGGGTAGATCACATAACTAATGCAGAAGTATTGAATAGGATTGGGGAGAAGAGGAGTTTGTGGCACAACTTGACTAGAAGACGGGATCCGTTGGTAGGACATCTTCTGAGGCATCAAGGGATCACAAATGTAGTATTTGAGGGCAGCGTGGAGGGTAAAAATCGTAGAGGGAGACCAAGAGATGAGTACACTAAGCAGATTCAGAAGAATGTAGGCTGCAGTACGTACTGGGAGATGAAGAAGCTTGCACAGGATAGAGTAGCGTGGAGAGCTGCATCAAACCAGTCTCAGGACTGAAGACTACAACAAGAACAACAGGTTAGGATTTTCTGATGGTATATTCGCTGGTGCTGCCTTAAGGCTTTGTTATTATGGTGGAGCAACTACTTACTATGCTGAATTGTTTGTGACTGTGTCAAATGTCAAGTCATTAGGAAAACTAAGCACGTTATGAAGTTGAAAGGCTGTACTGCACATGGTTACAGAGATCGCAGGCTAGTTTGAAGCGGTATGTGGGAGGGGTGACTGACCTGATATTTTTAACTAAAGAGGGAGTCAAAAACGATGGGTTAGAAGAACTTCAGCGTAGAGTTGCAAGGAAAGATGTAATGATATGTTGTGATATGTAGTAAGCTACTTAGATATGGTGCAGGAGGAGGGCAATAATCAAGTGTGACATTTAAAAGCCTCCAGTGTCGAATCTACACAGTGAAATAAGCAGTTCAACTGACTGACACATCCTCTATTAGGCATGATAAAAGGATCGTCACTTTTCTGTAGACTTGGTCATGGAAATCGTACAATTTCTCTACTACCTGGTAGCCTTGAAGGCACAAGACGAGGTGTTTAGGTTAAGTGATATAGAGATTATGCAGATGGTATGCCCGCATAGTAGGAACAGTCTAGTGCAGAGGATTACTAGAGCTATTACCCTAACAAAAAAGTTGCGGTTTTCCATGAACGTAGGTTGTTGAATCCATCTGGAGTCATATAAACTGATCGACACTCATTATGATTCGCTGTAAGTCGCTCGGCTCTCCACCACCACTTGCCTATTCTCACTCGCTCAGTCAGCCCAGCTGATTCTCATTATCTGTTTGTGTCTATCTTTCACTGTCTCACAGCCACAGTCCTACTACTACAGTCTCTTCTCACTCTATCTATCTCTCTTTCCCTCGTTGCCGTTACCATAGATTCTGTCTCTAATTATCATTGGCTCTGAACAACATCCACTTTCTCCTTCTGTTTCTCTTCCACTGTCACTGTTTCTTTCACTCTTTTCGTAGCACAGTTCTGTTACTGTCAAGTTTCACTGTCACTGTGTCCCTCTCTTTTTCTCACACTAACATTGTCTCCTTCGCGCTTTCTATAATGCAGACACTGTGTACCATCTTCCAGTATTTATTTCCATTTCGTGTTTTCCCCACCTCCACTGTCTCCTTCTCTCTTAGGACACAAGAGCGCTAATATGTTCGCGTTCGAAAATTATTGGAAAAGGAACGTAGAATGACGCAACTGGTACCCCACTTTTCATGCCACTCACGTGAAAAGAAATGTAAATTGATACTTTACTTATATGAAGTTGAAATAACGCAAAAGTAATTGGACATGTCAGATTGAATTGTACACGCCAAAAGTTTTGTATGTGCCTCAGTACTACAACATGGGGTTCCTTGAACCTTTTGATGACAACAGGGACACCTTACAGCACCTGTTTCACCTCACACCGGACTTGATGTTCGGAGCGGCTCAAAAATAAGCCATCCAGTTGCAAATAAAAGGTTGCCGCGGATAATCCCACGCGGCTAATCTATTGTGAAATCATGTGATGAAATATGTGAGTACGTTTACCCCACAAATATTTTCCTATTAATATTTTACTGTGTTCTTAAAGATAATTTTGTAACTGACATATACATTTTTAGAGCCACTACTTTTGAAGAAGATGTTTTTACAAATATCGAAACCATGGTCAATGGCTAATAAACCTTTATTTGCAACTGGTTGACTGATTTTTCAAACACTTTAGATTTACACAGTTGCTGTTTTGCAGCCATGTTTAGGACTTTTTTATATGCATATTTTACGTGTAAAAATAGGATAACACTGAACCTCTGCATCTCAGACACAGATAAAGCTATCAAAAAAAGTTTCAACGCTATTAGAGATCGAGATCTTTGGAATATACTATAAAAATTACAGCCATTTGTTGTGCATAGCCATCTTAAAATCCACGGCTTGCTTTTGGTACCAAAAAAGCCAAGTTTTGTGGGTGTTTCCCGATAACAGATAAAGATTTTTGAAATCAGGAAGATTACACTTTTCGACAAATTCTAGAGAATATACCGTTAAAATCTGAGAAATTTGTTGCGGTTATTTATTATTTCAAGCATAACCGAGTGGTATCTGTTGAGAGGCCCGACAAACGTGTGGTTCCTGAAGAGCGGCAGCAGACTTTTTAGTAGTTGCAGGGGCAACAGTCTGGATGATTGACTGTTCTGGCTTTCAACATAAGAGGTCAGCCTCATTCTGATGACCTCTCCATTGGAAAAAGATTACGGA
The DNA here is from genome assembly GCF_021461385.2 of Schistocerca piceifrons. Taxonomy (NCBI): domain Eukaryota; kingdom Metazoa; phylum Arthropoda; class Insecta; order Orthoptera; family Acrididae; genus Schistocerca; species Schistocerca piceifrons. The sequence goes on along the minus strand of NC_060139.1, from coordinate 422,149,568 downwards.
ATAGTATTCCTTCATTCGGATCTGCGGGAGTGGAATGCCAAGGGGGTGGTGACCATGAGAAAAAGAATTAATAACCAACGAAAGGCTAATGTTCTACGAGTCGGGGCATGAAATGTCAGAAGCTTCAATGTGGTAGGGAAGTAAGAAATTCTGAAAAGGAAATACATAGGCTTAGTCTAGATATAGTAGGTGCCAGTGAAGTGAAATGGAATGAATACAAGGATTTCTGGTCAAATGAGTATAGTGTAATACCAACAGCAGTAGAAAATGGTATAACGGAAGTAAGGTTCGTCATGAATAGAAAGGTAGGGCAAAGAGTGTATTACGTGAACAGTTCAGTGACGTGGTTGTTCTGGTCAGAACCGACAGCAAACAAACACAGACAACAATTGTTCAGGTATATATGCCGACGTCGCAAGCTGAAGATGAAGAGATTGAGATATTATACGAGGATAGTGAAAGGGGAATACAGTACATAAAGAGAGATGAAAATCTAATAGTCATGGGGGACCGGAATGCAGTCGTAGGCGATGAAGAAAAGGTTACAGGATAATATGGACTTGGGATAGGGGAGGAGCAGAGAAAGGAAAATTGTGTTCTGTAATAAATTTCAGCTAGTAATAGCGAATACTCTATTCAAGAATCACAAGAGGAGGAGTTGTACTTGGAAAAGAACGGATGTACGGGAAGATTCAGTTGGATTACATCATGGTCAGACAGAGATTCCGAAATCAGATACTGGATTGTAAGGCATACCCAGGAGCAGATACAGACTCAGATCACAATGTAGTAGTGATTCAGAGTAGGCTGAAGTTCAAGAGATTAGTCAGAAAGGATCACTGTGGAAAGGAGTGAGATGCAGAAATACTCAAGGCTGACGAAATACGCTTGAAGTTCTCTAAGGCTATAGATACAGCAGTAAAGAATAGCTCAGTTGGCAGTGCAGATGTAAGAGGAATGGGCGCCTCTAAAAAGGGCAATCACAGAACAATTCAAATGGCTCTGAGCACTATGGGACTTAACTTCTGAGGTCATCAGTCCCCTAGAACTTAGAACTACTTAAACCTAACTAACCTATGGACATCTCACACATCCATGCCCGAGGCAGGATTCGTACCTGCGACCGTAGTGGTCGCGCGGTTCCAGACTGTAGCGCCTAGAACCGCTCGACCACAGCGGCCGGCGGCAATCACAGAAATTGGAAAGAAAAACATAAGTACAAAGAAGCTAACTGCGAAAAACCATAGTAACAGAAGAAATTTTTCAGTTGATTGATGAAAGAAGGAAGTACGGAAACGTTCAGGGAAATTCAGGAATACAGAAATACAAGTCACTGAGGAATGAAATAAACAGGAAGTGCAGGGAACTTAAGATGAAATGTCTGAATGAAAAATGTGAATAAATCGAAAAAGAAATGATTGTCGGAAGGACTGACTCAGCATATAGGAAACTCGAAGCGACCTTCGGTGACATTAAAAGCAAGGGCGGTAACATGAAGAGTGCAACGAGAATTCCACTGTTAACGCAGAGGAGAGAGCGGATAGGTGGAAACAGAACACTGAAGATTTGTCTGGTAGAAGAAGAAACAGGAGTGGATTTAGAAGAGATGGGTGTCCAGTATTAGATTCAGAATTTAAGAGAGCTTTGGAGGACTTAAGATCAAATAAGGCTGAAGGAATAGATAACATTCCATCAGACTTCCTAAAATCATTGGGGGAAGTGGCAACAAAACGACATTTCACCTTGGTATGTACCATGCATGAATCTGGCGACATACCATCTGACATTCGATAAAGTGCCTTTCACACAATTCCGAAGACTGCAAGAGCTGATAAGTGCGAGAACTATCGCACAGTCAGCTTAACAGCTTATGCATCCAGGTTGCTGACAAGAATAATATACAGACGAATGGAAAAGAAAGATGAGCATGTGGTAGATGACGATCAGTTTGGCTTTAGAAAGGTAAATGCGTCATAGATGCAATTCTGACGTTGCGGTTGATAATGGCAGCAAGACTAAAGAAAACTGAAGACACGTTCAAAGGATTTGTTGACGTGGAAAAAACGGTGGGCAACGTAAAATGGTGTAAGATATTCGAAATTCTGAGAAAAATGGGATAAGCTATAGGGAGATATGGGTAATAACAACATGTACAAGAGCCAAGAGATAATAATAAGAGTGGACGGTCAAGGACGAAGCGCTCGGATTAAAAAGGGTGTAAGACAGGGATGTATCATTTCCCTCTACTGTTCAATCTGTACATCGAAGAAGCAATAATGGAAATTAAATAAACGTTCAGGAGTGGAATTAAAATAAAAGGTGAAAGGATATCAATGATACGATTGACTGAAGACATTGCTATTCTAAGTGAAAGTGAAGAAGGATTACGTGAGATCCTGATTGGAATGAACAATCTATTGAGTACAGAATAAGGATTAGGAGTAAATCGAAGAAAGGGGAAAGTAATGAGAACTAACAGAAATGAGAACAACGAGAAACTTAACATCAGGATTGATGGTCACGAAGTAGATGACGTTAAGGAATTCTGCTACCTAGGCAGCATAATAACCATTGACCGGCGGAGTAAGGAGGACATCAAAAGCAGACTAGAACTGGCAAAAAGAGCGTTCCTGATCAAGAGAAGTCTACTAGTATCAAACATAGACCTTAATTTGGGGAATACATTTCTGAGAATGTATGGTAGTGAAACACGGGCTGTGAGAAAACCGGAACAGGTCCCTAGACTTACACACTACTTAATCTAACTTAAACTAACTTATACTAAGAACAACACACAAACCCATGCCCAATGGAGCACTCGAACCTTCGACGGGGGGGGGGAATACATTTCTGAGAATGTATGGTAGTGAAACACGGACTGTGGGAAAACCGGAACAGGTCCCTAGACTTACACACTACTTAATCTAACTTAAACTAACTTATACTAAGAACAACACACAAACCCATGCCCAATGGAGCACTCGAACCTTCGACGGGGGGAGCCGCGCTGGCCGTGGCAAGATACCTTAGACAGCACGGATACCCCGCGCGAAGCCACAAATTTATTTCCCTTCAATTCTGTTCAGTGCTTTCTCATAAGCTAGGCGATCCACTCATCTAATCTTCAGCATTTTTCTGCAGCACTACATGTCGAAGACTTCTGTTCTCTTCTTGTCTAAACTTCTTATAGCCCACATAAATCGGCAATCCAGAAAAATATTTCAGGGAGGACTTCCTAAATCTCAAATTTTTATTCGATATTGACAAATTTCTCTTCTTTAGAAACGCTTTTCTAGCCATTGCCAGTCTACATTTTATATCCTCTCCACTTCGGCTGTCACCGGTTACTTTACGACAAAATACTCGTAGCAAAACTCATCTACTACATTTGGTATCTAATTTTATAATACAATTCCCTCGATATCGTCTGATCTAATCTGACTGCACTTCAATACACCTGTTTTACTTTTATTAATGTTCACTGTAACCCTCCTTTCAAGCCACTGACCATTTCTCTCCTCTTCCTTTGCTACGACAGAATTAAAAGATCATCGGCAAAGCTCAAAGATTTTATTTCTTCTCCTTGAAGTTTTAAATCCTTCTCCAAATTTTACTTTGGTTCCCTCTGCTGCTTGCTCATTGTACAGATTGAATAACATTGGGGATAGGCTACAACCCTGTCTCACTTCCTTCAGAACGACTGCTTCGCCTTCATGCGCTTGGGCTCTTACAACTGTCGTCTGGTTTCTGTACAATTTGTAAATGAACTTTCGCTCCCTGTATTTTAACCCATATCCTCAAGACTTAATTACTGTTCTGGAGCGACACCTTCTTTTTCTGAACTTTGATGTCATTAGAATAGGTGTTAATTGATTTCGAAAATGGAGTGTGAACTCCTCGTTTATTTGTTTAATGCAAGTGCGCTGGTAATTTTGTAATTTATGCTGTTAATAAAATTAAATTGCAGTTGGTTGAGATTTCACGCCTGCAGAAATTCCTTACCAGACCCCACTCCCAATAAAATCTTGCACCATAAGTACCAAGAACGAATTGTTCAAATTAGAAACAGTGTAAGATAAATAAGTAATCTTTCACCTCTGCTGTTGCATATATCAACGAAGAAGCAACTACGGAAATAAAAGAAAGTTATCGAATATGATCAAAATTCAGGGTGAAAAGATATCAGATAAATTTTTTTAACGACGCTGATATCCTCAAACAAAATGAAGAAGAATTACAGGATCTCTTGAATGGAATGAATAGCCCAATAAACATTCACTATGGATTGAGCATAATCCTAAGAGAGAAGAAAGTGATGAGCAGCAGTTTTGCGATAAACCAAACATCAGAATAGCTGAGCAAGAAGTAGATAATGCACTAATGACGTAAGCAATGTGTTAGTTCTCCGCAGAATCGGCGAACAAGGAAAGAAATACTTGGAAAACTCTGACAAAAATAAGAGACAGGATGACTGGACAAGCGGTAAAACAGCAGGGAATAACTTTCATGAGGTCAGAGGGAGATGTAGACAGAAAAACTTTACACGAAGACACAGATTGAAATACATGCAACAAATAACTGAGGAGGTTGGTCGCAAGTGCTACTCTGAGACAAAGAGGAATACGTTCTTCACTAACGCATGGAAGAAACATTCTAAAATATATTAATGCGTACTAAATGCGAGCGTTAAATTGGATAACGCAGAAATTTAATTGTCTTGCATGTGACTGAGTCCATTTTGTGAACCTCTTACTACTTATGTCATTGCATCATTTAGGTCTTTTATGTGCCAGCGTGCCGTATTTATACTAACGAAAATACAAGAAAAGAGAACTGAAATGACTTTTACATGTAATTTCCATACAGACATTTAGTACAACCTGTTCTGAATATGCTCCAATAAATATCAGCCCCTATGCAAAAGACTCTCCAGATAAACATTGAAGTTGTAGTACCTTAAGAACTTCGACATTCCGTGAGAGGACCGTAGGATTAATTCACTGTCAATCATGTTATTTTCCACGTGTTTACCTTCAGTGTGTATACACCGAGGCGACAAAAGTCTGGGTTATCGATGTGCACATACGCAGATGGCATTAGTATCGTGTACACAAGGTATAAAAGAGCAGTGCATTGGTCGAACAGGTGATTCAGGTGAAAAGGTTTACGATGTGATTATGGCCGAAAAGGTTTCCGACGTGACTGTGGCCGCTCGACGGGGATTAACAGATTTTGACGCGCATGGTAGTTGGAGCTGGACGCATGACATTCCGTTTCGGAAATCGTTAGAGAATTCAGTACTCTGAGATCCACATTGCCAGAAATGTGCAGAGAATATCAAATTTCAGGCATTACCTCTCACCACGGACGGCCTTCACTAAACGACCGAGAGTAGCGACGTTTGTGTAGAGTTGTCAGTGATAACACACAAACAACACTACTTTAAATAATCGCAGAAGTCAATGTGGGACGTACGATGAATGTAACCGTTAAGATAGTGCTGCGAAATATGGCGTTAATGAGCTATAGCAGCAGATGACCGACACGAATGCCTTTCCTAACAGCACGACATATGGAACGTAATCGAGAAGTCAGTTCGTACAGAAAATCCTGCACCGACAACACATTCGTAATTATGGACGGCTATAGAGGCAACATGGCTCAATATTTCTGCAGGGGCTTCCAGCGACTCGTTGAGTCCAAAGCACATCGTGTTGCTGCACTACGCTGAGCAAAAGGAGACCCGACACGATGTTAGGATGAACCCCATGACTGTCACATCAGTGTATAGTGATGCTAACCATTTACAGCGCCTCCGTTCCGAATAGCTGCGCCCAGGTGGTTGGTTGTAACAGCCTGGCTGTACACATGAAGCTTGTACGGGATGTACGGCATCAGGTACACCTATCAGGGTTTCTAGAGCTCACCTGGCATAGGCTAAAGATGATGTCCCTCTCATTGCAGAAGACGACGCAAGGCCGTAGGTTCATTTATAAAGTCGTGCTGTAACGGTTGTGGTTGCAGGAAAATGAGTGTCTGCTTTTAGTAAAAACACTTCAGTTTGAGTCAAGGGATGCAGTGTTTTATTCAGAGCTGTAACAAATCTAGCCACAGCATTGTTTCTACTCAGAATGATTACAAACCTGATCTATGTGCACTACAACTCATGCCATTTTAAAGTTAACATACATGTTAACACTTTTAATGAAAATTAACATACATGGACGCCATTGAATACGTGCATCACATTCGTAAATGTTCACTCTAGCCATTACCAATCAACTCTAATAATGCACCCTCGTTATCGAATTAATGATTTCAATAAATAAAAATAATTAACACATTTTGCAAACTTCTTAAGAGTGAACTTACATGCGTGACCGCTCTTGACAACGGGAGGCACCCAACTTATCTTGCGATGACAGTGGAGTTACTGCCTCTAACATTTTTGCCTGTCATGGGACGGGAAAACGCTCACTATCTAATAGGAGTCAGCAGCGCTAAGCTAATAGGAAGCGAGCATGATGTCTCTAGAAGGCTTGTGGCGTCTTAACTCGCCACCAAGACACTTCAACCTCGCAATAGGATCCCCAACAGTAGAGCATGCTACATATTGCACAATATTACAGTGGGTTTGATAAAAATGTGCCATAAATGTTACAAATTGATGCAAGCAAGACAGACTGACCCGCAGTGTACGAAAGGGTCTCCTTGGAAAAGGAGTGAAAAACAGACCTCACATAGACTGAGGCCAACATTAATACTCCGACAAGTCTTGACCGTGACACTACTGACGAAATATGTAACAATCTTTACCACGACTGGTGACAAAGTTATCCATAGGATGCATCGTCGTAACCCTGATTCGTAACGACATAGAAGTTTCTACATCTACATTTATTCTGCGCAAGCCACCCAACGGTGTGTGGCGGAGAGCACTTTACGTGCCACTGTCAATACCTCCCTTTCCTGTTCCACTCGTGTATGGTTCGCGGGAAGAACGACTGCCGGAAAGCCTCCACACGCGCTCGAATCTCTCTAATTTTACATTCGTATCTCATCGGGAGGTGTGAGTAGGGGGAAGCAATATATTCGATACCTCATCCAGAAACGCACCCTATCGAAACCTGGACAGCAAGCTACACCGCGATGCAGAGCGCCTCTTTTGAAGAGTCTGCCACTTGAGTTTGCTAAACATCTCCGTAACGCTATCACGCTTACCAAATAACCCTGTGACAGAAGTGGTTATTAAGAAGGGTACAGATTATGGCACAGGTATGCATTCCACATTCCCACAAACAAAGATCCTGCATTGCAGCTCTCTGCAACTAACGAAGTTCGACAGCTACAGTCTTCGAAATATTCTGCAAAAATGGAATCATCAACCTGGATGGGAATATGCAACTATACAGAACAAAAGAACATTCCAGAATAAACTTCTCCATGACGAACACACTGCAACATCTAACAGCAATACTGACGTCTAACAACACAATCTGAATTGGACATTAGATTGACTATTGTTACTGTCTAAGGTTTCTTGAGTTAGCGCACTGCTTTGAGAGGAGCAGCTATGACACAACAGTCTAAACTGCGAAACAGTGGAACGATTTCCTCGGGCATTAAAGAAGCATTATACGCTGCGACGACTTGTCAGAAGTCTGAATAACCACTTTTTGCAGCTCGCACCGCTGCGAGACGCGCAGGAAGACAATGAATAACTTTGTGGAAAGTACCGACAGTGATGCGGAGCTATGTCGGTTAGAATGCCATAGCCTGCTGCCCTAGGTTTCTCGGTAGAGAATCCATGGTGAGACAATCCCGATCGAGGGGGCTACACGGATTCTCGATCGGGTTTAAATCCTGCGATTTTGTGGCAGTAAACCTATCCTGGTGCTCTTCGACCCTTCGACACATTGCAAGATGTTGTGAGACGTTGCATTGTCCTGCTGGTAAATGACACAACGCCAAGGATAAACAAACTTCATGTAGAGGTGGACATGGTCATCAAGGATTGTTGCAAACTTCTGTTGATCCGCTGTACCTTCCACAATGACGATGCCGCCCAGGAAATGACCTCCAGCCTCGACGTTTCCGACGATTGTTGCAGGGGGTTACTTTCAGACGCTTCGTGCAGTACATCAGTCTGTTGAAGCATAAAAGGTGTTGCTGAAAAGGCACCTGTCGCCGTTCAGTGGATGTCTAGTTTCGGTATGAGCAGCAGCATGAACCAGGCTGCTGCTGTACTTACGCAGCAACGTTACCTGCACGGTCGCTGGGAGACAATTTTGGTAACCCCTGGGCGGTCAGCCGCTCAACAGTAGCTCGTGTATTTGCCCGAACACATCTCTGCAGCCGTCATTCACCCCTGTCATCCTTGGTGCATGGTGTACCGCACTTGTCTCGGCACCGATTTTTGATAGTGCCCGTTTGCCACGCACGATATACTTTAACTACGGTGCCACACGAATAGTATAGATTGCTAGTGCTGACACCTGCAGTCTGTGAGTTGTTAAACGCATATTGACATCGAATATAGGCAGTTGTCACATTAATGTGCCTCAACTGTGTATATAATTTCTTTTTCAATCTCACTACTACAGTTTTTACAATGTAACTAGTTTTCAACTACCTGGATTATCATCAGATTTATGTGGTTGCGTAAGCAACGCGTCATGTCTGTATTGGAATATTCTGATGCATAGTTCCAGGAAAGATATGACAGGTTGCTTCTGCAACTATAAGGAGATTAATAATTAAAACGCCCAAGGTCCCACTTCAGTAATGGCTGCACAAGACTTGCGGCATTAAAACTCACCTTCATTCAGCCAATGGCCTTGTCAAAGAGGGTAGAGGAGTGGACCGAGATTCAGGGCACTCTCTTGCCCTTAGGGTGGGAAACCGCCCCAAAAGGCGGAAAAATCAGGAATGATCAAGAGCATGGCACAGACGGTAATGGAAACCACTGCACTAAAGACACATAACGTGTATCCACAGGACATGCTGCCTGTAATTGAAAAAGATTCCGGAATAGTCCCTCATTCGGATCTATGGGAGGGGACTGCCAAGATGGAGGTGACCATGAGAAACAGATCGAGTAACCAACCAAAGTATAAAGTTCTACGAGTCGGAGCGTGGAATGTCAGAAGTTTTAATGTGGTAGAGAGGCTACAAAATCTGAAAAGTGGAATGCTGAGGCTCACTCTAGACATATTGGTGGGTCAGTGAAGTAAAATAGGAAGAAGACAAGGGCTTCTGGTCAGATGAGTATTGGGTAATATCAACAGCAGCAGAAAATGGTATAAGGGAAGTAGAATTCGTTATGTACAGGACGGTATGGTAGAGAGTGAGTTACTGTGAACGCTTCAGTGATAGGATTGTTCTCATCAGAATCGACAGAAAACCGACACCGACAACAATAATTCAGATAACAAGCCAAAGTCGCAAGCCGTAGATGAAGAGACAGAGTACGAATAAGAGGATATTGAACAGGTAATTCAGTACGTAAAGGAAGATGATAATCTAGTAATCATGGGGGAATGGAATGTGATTGTAGGGAAAGAAGTAGAAAAAAGGTTATGAGAGAATATGGGCTTGGTATTAGGAATGAAAAAGGAGAAAGACTAATTGAGTTATGCATTAAATTACAAGTATGTTAAAAAATCACAAGAGGAGGAGATTATTTGGAAAAGGCCGGGATTTAGGGGAAGATTTCAGTTAGATTACATCATCGTTAGGCAGAGGTTCCGGAATCAAATACTGGATTGGAAGGCGTTCCCAGAAGTAGATACAGTGTCAGAACACAATTTAGTAATGGTAGAGAGTAGGGTGCAGTTTAAGAGGCTAGTCAGAATGAATTAAATGCTCAAAGATGTGGAAAGAAGAGATATGTTTTACGTTCTCTGAGGCTATAGATAATGTCATAATGAATACCTTAGTAGGTAGTTTAGTTGAAGAGAAATTGACATCTCTAAAAGGGCAGTCACAGAAGATGGAAAGAAAATCGTAATTGCAAGAAGGCAAATGTGAAGAAACCACGGTAAAAGATGAATTATTTCAGCAGATCGAAGAAAGAAGGAAGTACAAAAATGCTCAAAGAAATTGAGGATTACAAAAATACAAGCCATTTAGGAAAGAAATAAATGGAAAATTCAGGGAAGCTAAGACAAAATGGCTGTATGAAAGGTGTGAAGAAATCGGAAAACAAATGATTGTCGGAAGCACGGACGCGGCATATAGACAAGTCAAAAAACCTCGGCGAAATAAAACGCAAGGGCGGTAATATAAAGAGTGTAACGATAATTCCACTGTTAAATGCAGAGGAAAGAGCGCATAGTTGGAAAGAGTACAGTAAATGCTTCTACGAGGTGGAAGATGTGTTTGGTGACGTGATGGAAGAAGAAACAAGAGTTAATATTGAAGAGATAAGAAACTCAGATTAGAATCAAAAACTGAAAGAACCTTGGAAGACTTAAAATCATATAAGGCAGAAAGGGTAGGTAAGTTTCAACCAGAATTTCTAAAAGAATTGGGGGGAGTGGCAATGACTATTCACGTCGTTGTGTAGAACATATGGGACCATCTGACTTTCGGAAAAACATCATTCAAATAATTTCGAAGATAGCAAGAGCCGAAAAATGCGAGAATCATCAACCATCATCATTAGCCACCGACAGACCTGATCGTTCGGCCTTCGAGAAGATGCCGCTGAGTGATCTCTGAGGTGTCCTCGTTCGGCATTCCAGGCGACTCCAAGGATCCTGTGTTCGGCGCATGACACCTGTGCTCCTGACTTGCTGTCCAGCGTTCAGCCTGTCGGCTGACGGGTATGTCTTCTTTGCACCAGAGTGGCTGCCTTGCTTGCTGCTGCTCCTCCACTGACGCAGAACTCTGCTGCTTAAAGTACACAGCGCCGCAATGGAGTCCAGCACGCTGCTGGAAGCTGTCCTGGAACAGTACTCCGCTACCTGGATGACCACACGCGCCATTGAGATGCCAACAACAACCACTTGTGTGGAAGTTTTAATAAAGAATGCTTGCATATAAGAATAAGCTCTCCAAACTCCACACTTACCGTGGTAGCTCTAGGACGCAACCACAGTAGCTTCACACGCCATTCTCGGTAGAATCATTTTATCCATTTTGATTAGGGAACACCTCAGCTGTTTTCTTAACTTACACTGTAGGACATACAGGAACCTGCCACAAGTTTTTTGAAATGATTTTATCGTACCTTTGCCAGTTTCGGGCCCGGCCCCATCGTCAGATAGTAGCGTTGACTTCTTTTCAAGTTTTACATTTGTGTCCTGATGTAAAGCCGTCCTTCACATATTGTAAGACAGAGGTTGATCTTCAAACCTCTGTCTTTTAATATGTAATTCAGGGCTTTTCATCAAGACACAAATGTAAAACTTGGAAAGAAATGGTTCAAATGGCTCTGAGCACTATGGGACTTAACATCTGTGGTCATCAGTCCCCTAGAACTTAGAACTACTTTAACCTAACTAACCTAAGGACATCACACACATCCATGCCCGAGGCAGGATTCGAACCTGCGACCGTAGCAGTCGCGCGGTTCCGGACTGAGCGTCTGAACCGCTAGACCACGGCGGCCGGCACTTGGAAAGAAGTCAACGCTACCATCTGACGATGGACTCAGGCCCGAAACTAGTAACGATACAGTAAAATCCCTTCAATGTATATGTTCAACATCCCCTACTAGTGCTATTTGGCACGGATCCCACACACTTGAAAAATATTCTAGAACTGGTCACTTGAGTGATTTGTAGGCAACCTCTTTATGAGACTGATTGCAGTTCCCCAGTATTCTAACAATAAACTGACGTCTACCACCTGCTTTACCCACAAATGTACCTATGTGATTATTCCATTTCATATCCCTAAAAAGTGTTACACCCAGGTACTTGAAACAGTTGGCTGGTCGCAGTATTTCCTACAGCGTAATTTAAAGACGCTACCTTCCTGCCAGAAATGGCGCCTGCACTGCAGATATTTTTACATCGTGTTTTCGTATGTCCTCCGTGCTTCATCCGTCATGCGTAATTTTAATTCAAAGAAAGTAGAATTCCTGCGTCCTCTCCAATTTTCAAGTTAAGTTTTTAGCTTCTCTCATTTCAGATATTCCTCATTACTTTCATGTTTTTTTCGGTTTACGCACAATCCAAAGCGTGTGCTCACCAGAGTTTTCGTACAACGGACAATGCAGTTCTTCTCTCCTTTCACTGAGGATAGTGACTGCATACTGACACTGCAAATTTTCCTGCCATAAGGATATACTAATATGAAAGTAAAATTCTCTCAGACGTTGATTCTGTGGTTTCTATTACACACACTGTGGAGCCCATAGATAAGCGGAAAGATATCATGATAACGGCTAAGGATAAACCATATCAAGTCAGCTGCATTCAGCGTCGAGCGTGACACGCAGCAGTCTTGTGTTTATCGGATAAAAAATCGGCCTGGAACAGTTGCACAGCTTTCGGTCCATAAAACGAAATGACAACAGCGCCACACGGGGACCATGCAGCGATACCGCCTGCCATGGCAGCAGATAAACTGCGTCGGCCGCTCTGCTGTGACACGCGACATCACAGAGGTGTTTTTTACTCCGTTTTTTATCAGAAAATTTCCGACAGCGATGGTTTCGGAGCTGATATGTGTCGATTAGCCTACACGTCCTCTGTGCTGCTGATATCGTTGAGAACAGGAAATTTCTCTCTTCTCGTACCAAATGTTAATTTCTGTTTCTTCTGATTCTACGTGACACATCTCACATAGCCGCATAAAACAGTGTGTACGTGACAACGTCAAGCAGGAATCAATTCTAATTTCACCAGATTAAAATAAAAATTTTGTCCTAGCTTACAAAAGTCTTCTGTAATGTCAGGCGATTGCGTATTATATGCAGCTAGGTTCAGCTGCTTGGGTAGTAAGCACTACTAGTGATACAGTCCAAAGAACAAGTATCCGGCTATGCTTGCTTGTTTCCTCTGAGCAACTTAAGGTGTAAGGTAAATTTAAGGAAAGGCATCTGGAGTAATACGCACCTTGTTGAGAAGCAAACGGCACATTTCTCAGGTTTTATGACTTCTTGCTGCCTAACATGTTCACAGAACTCTGAGACTTCTTGATCTACAATGAAGCCACGCCGGAAATGGGACCAAACGGTGACCACTACGGTGTGAGATCAACGACCAGTGTCACGACTTGTCAATAGGAAAATCTTCGCAAACAGATGATAACTGATGCCTTTCTCTCCGATTCATTTTAAAGAAGCGTCACAGTAGCAATGGGATTACAAAGACATTTGTAGTAGAGCTGCACTCAACAGATCTTTATAGTCTCATACTCAAGCAGTTCCCCAGTTAGGTGTTTACCACTCAGACGTTTCTGATTGCAGTTAGTAAGGGGGGAATCTCTCAACTTGGTATTGTATTGTATGCAACTGGGGACCTAGAAACGACGGAGAGGTTTGGTCCTCGCCGTAGTCCTCAATGGTACACAACCCCACAACAGAATACTCACCCCTCCGCCGCCCCACATTGAACCCAGGGTTATTGTGCGGTTCGGCCCCCCGTGGACACCCTCGGGAACGTCTTACGCCAGACAAGTGGAACCCCAATGTTTGCGTGGTAGAGTAATTTGGTGCACGTGTACGTGGAGAAAAAGTTTGCACAGCAATCGCCGACATAGTGGTACTGAGGAGGAATAAGGGGAACCAGCCGGCATTCGCCGAGGCAGATCGAAAACCGTCTTAGAACCATCCACAGACTGGCCGGCACACCGGATCTCGATACTAATCCGCCGGACGGATTCGTGCCGGGGACCGGCATGCCTTCCCACCCGGAAAGCAGTGCGTTAGACCACACGGCTAAACAGGCGGGAAACTTGGTACTACTGACATAACTGAAATATATTTCTTTCATGTTCTCATATCTTTCGCAATAATATCTCAAATAAGTTGTTTTATCAAGAAGTCGCAGAAATCAGGGTCCATGACCTTTCCAGTAGACGAAATCAAGTTAGTCTTCTGGAGGAGAGCCACCAGATCTCAATCACTGCTTGATTCCAGTTTCATCTCTAGCGTGGAGAGCACGCGTTTCATTCACTCGGAAAGACCGGCGTGACACTCTCTTTCATCTGCTGCGAAGTATTGGTGCATAATATTAAATATGTGCCTGAAAAAGAAAAAAAAAATGAAGCACCCCAAAGACATTTTCGGATGACGATGTAACTTCGTACACGTACACATGTAAAATTTTAACTTCCAACAGCTTGTGACAGAATGGCCACCATGATGCATTACCATTGTTAGTGTTTAGTGTGTTACGGGGTCACATATATAACGTGTTTGAACGGCGTCAGACATTGACAGCTCACTGCGAAGAATACGGAGATCCAGCGCTCTCGTCTAAGACAGCGTTATCAGCTACAGGAAATGTATTCGCTGTTGCGAATAGGGGCAACCTCCTACTGTAGAATGGAATGACGACACTGAATATTTGTGCTGGACCAGGACTCGAACCTGGATTTCCCACTTGCCGTAAGCACTCGGCTTAACCACATTTTTACATTTATATGATTATCAAATGGCTACAGAGGCATTGCACATGAAAAAGAAAAACTAATAAGGCTGCGGATGCAACGCCATCTGCGAATGACATGTATAGGGGAAAATATTTAGAAGATCAGGAGGAAAAATATGGAGGGGGGGGGGCAGTTAAGAAAATTAGGAAGACTTGTAGCTTCATGCTCCATGGGGTTTCGCCGGCGTAATAATGTCCGTTCTGTAGCTGTCATCTGCAACCACCCACATGGCACAGCGGTGCGTCGACGATGGTCTACACCCTGTTTTGTTGCCCTTCATGGTGTAATCTCCCCACGGAAAATTACCCTCTACCACGCAATAATTAATAATGGTCAATCAAATCATCCACATTTATTCACTTTTGAAAAGTATCTGATCGGATTTTCTAGTAATATATGCGCCGACAGCTCGTCGACGCCAAGGTATTTTTCTAGTACGTTTATTCTTTGGAATAACACAGATACATATATGTATTCTTCATGGTTATTATAGACGGGTAAGAAGGACAACTTCGGAAATATCTGTTGGAAGATTGACGGGATTCTAAAAGAGACATATTTGCTTTTCTTCTCGCTAAAGCGAGCTATTAACGTTTGTGCCACTAGCGGGTTATTTGAAGAGAGAGAAAGACTGTAAACGCAAATTAAGTAAGACTTGGAATCAACAGAAAACGGAACATGTAATGGAGATGGATTGAATATACAATTTTCCTCAGAAATAAGGTTTGTGACCCTTTTATTCTAGAGTGAATGACGAATGAGTTCTTTGTCTGAATCATTGACGATCGCCTTGGCCCTGTAATTAGTGGGGAAGTTTCAGCTGTGACGAAGAGAGCCTGCAGTCACCGAGTTTCTATAAAATCGTCCAAAAAGGCTTCGTCCACATCTGAAATTCTAAATCTGTCGTAAAATGAACGAATTGTTCAAACGATCGATTTTCCCAACCGAATGCAGCGCTTAACAATAATAACAAATGTAAAGATCTTTTCCAGCAAGCCAGCCGCTGAATATTAAGACGAAGGGCTCCACCAGAGATTCTATTGGACTGATTTCACGTAAATGAAATATTATATTTAAAACTGTACATAGATAAAGGACAGAGAGAGAGAGAGAGCGAATGAAATTCGAGAAAATACTCAGAATCCCCCATTAGTATAATTGTTTGCCTGTCTTATCACGGATCAGCCTAAAGATAAAACAGGAGGCTCTAACTTTATTGTACCGATTTATGTGTGAGAGTGAAGGGGTAATAAAGGCGACAGATACACCTCTGTACAGACAAAACATTACACCAAGTTAGCGGCAAGCTGCATTCACATATATTCATCAGTCAGTAATATACACTCCTGGAAATGGAAAAAAGAACACATTGGCACCGGTGTGTCAGACCCACCATACTTGCTCTGGACACTGCGAGAGGGCTGTACAAGCAATGATCACACGCACGGCACAGCGGACACACCAGGAACCGCGGTGTTGGCCGTCGAATGGCGCTAGCTGCGCAGCATTTGTGCACCGCCGCCGTCAGTGTCAGCCAGTTTGCCGTGGCATACGGAGCTCCATCGCAGTCTTTAACACTGGTAGCATGCCGCGACAGCGTGGACGTGAACCGTATGTGCAGCTGACGGACTTTGAGCGAGGGCGTATAGTGGGCATGCGGGAGGCCGGGTGGACGTACCGCCGAATTGCTCAACACGTGGGGCGTGAGGTCTCCACAGTACATCGATGTTGTCGCCAGTGGTCGGCGGAAGGTGCACGTGCCCGTCGACCTGGGACCGGACCGCAGCGACGCACGGATGCACGCCAAGACCGTAGGATCCTACGCAGTGCCGTAGGGGACCGCACCGCCACTTCCCAGCAAATTAGGGACACTGTTGCTCCTGGGGTATCGGCGAGGACCATTCGCAACCGTCTCCATGAAGCTGGGCTACGGTCCCGCACACCGTTAGGCCGTCTTCCGCTCACGCCCCAACATCGTGCAGCCCGCCTCCAGTGGTGTCGCGACAGGCGTGAATGGAGGGACGAATGGAGACGTGTCGTCTTCAGCGATGAGAGTCGCTTCTGCCTTGGTGCCAATGATGGTCGTATGCGTGTTTGGCGCCGTGCAGGTGAGCGCCACAATCAGGACTGCATACGACCGAGGCACACAGGGCCAACACCCGGCATCATGGTGTGGGGAGCGATCTCCTACACTGGCCGTACACCACTGGTGATCGTCGAGGGGACACTGAATAGTGCACGGTACATCCAAACCGTCATCGAATCCATCGTTCTACCATTCCTAGACCGGCAAGGGAACTTGCTGTTCCAACAGGACAATGCACGTCCGCATGTATCCCGTGCCACCCAACGTGCTCTAGAAGGTGTAAGTCAACTACCCTGGCCAGCAAGATCTCCGGATCTGTCCCCCACTGAGCATGTTTGGGACTGGATGAAGCGTCGTCTCACGCGGTCTGCACGTCCAGCACGAACGCTGGTCCAACTGAGGCGCCAGGTGGAAATGGCATGGCAAGCCGTTCCACAGGACTACATCCAGCATCTCTACGATCGTCTCCATGGGAGAATAGCAGCCTGCATTGCTGCGAAAGGTGGATATACACTGTACTAGTGCCGACATTGTGCATGCTCTGTTGCCTGTGTCTATGTGCCTGTGGTTCTGTCAGTGTGATCATGTGATGAATCTGACCCCAGGAATGTGTCAATAAAGTTTCCCCTTCCTGGGACAATGAATTCACGGTGTTCTTATTTCAATTTCCAGGAGTGTAGATATAAAGATATTCTCCCAATAACATTATATAATTCATTATAATGGCAAGGCATCCTTGGCTTCCATTTGCGCAAGATACACGGAGAGACTTTCTACTGTTTGTCTTCGTGCTTGCCAAACTCTGCCTTGGCCATAAAAGTCGCCAGATCTCTCCACTAGTGAGAAAGTTTGGAGCATTATGGGCAGGGCCTTCCTACCAGTTCTGGATCTTGACGATCTAACGCGCCAATTGGCACGATACCCCTCAGAAGTATCTCCATCACCCCAAGGAACGGAGATGGACCAGCGTGTTACTGACGTACTCAATTTGTATATAAACAATCCAATTTTTCTGATATGTAATCATCTATTTGTCTGTATATGTACATCATATCTGCCGATTTCCGTCCCGTTCGGATAATCCCTTTTGTTGCGTTTTTCCTTTTATTTTCTTTTGTCTTAGAGCGTATATCCTTCACTTGATTCCCTATCTTTTCTTCTACTTCTGTCATTTGAGTGCCTGTTTCCTTAATTGGTTTTCTGATGGCATCAGTCTCTGTAACATTTATGGTATTTAGTGGTCACTTATTTCAAATCTGGTTCTCGTTTCATCTGACATTTAATGCAGAAAGAGGTGAAAATCTCTGTGTGAAAAGTATTCATTTTTTACTTTATTTTTGTCTTTTTTGACTTTATTTTTGTTTTGGATCTATCTATACTGGCATTAAGCTCTGATTTGAATATACCCATTTCTAATTGCAGAATATTTGTCTGTTTTGATATAATCTAATTTCATATTCAGTACATCTACTTTACCCTATATACTCTTTATTCATACCAGATTTAGAGTTGAAAGACCCTGTTGCATTTATTAAACGTTAACTTGGAGCTGTCTGTTCTGGATCTGCACCAATCAGAGAAATAACGAATAGTTTCCGTTTTCATCGTTCTGACTCCCTTCACCGTTCATTAGATCAGTTTCCTCTCTTTTCTACTTGTCTCTGTTCCATTTCCAGAAGTTACTATTCTGAATTCTTCAACTGATTTTACCTTCAAAATTTCAGGCTTCAGATATTACCTCCACATTCTCAGATTGAGACCTACTTACTAATCAGCTGTACACAGCTTGCAACATGATCGTCATTTGGAACGTAACGAGTTTCTAGGGACTTGCTTTTAACGCACAATGCTGAATCGGACATACGAGTAGTTGTTTATACCACTCGTGTGCTCACTAAACAAATGCGGCAGAGCAGAAGCACGCTATGTAAATAGCCCACTTATGTAATATCCCAACAATACAATATACTTGAAATTGTTTGCTTAATCGTTCCTTAGGACATTTCTCACCTAGACACTAACAGAACCTAATATACACTCCTGGAAATGGAAAAAAGAACACATTGACACTGGTGTGTCAGACCCACCATACTTGCTCCGGACACTGCGAGAGGGCTGTACAAGCAATGATCACACGCACGGCACAGCGGACACACCAGGAACCGCGGTGTTGGCCGTCGAATGGCGCTAGCTACGCAGCATTTGTGCACCGCCGCCGTCAGTGTCAGCCAGTTTGCCGTGGCATACGGAGCTCCATCGCAGTCTTTAACACTGGTAGCATGCCGCGACAGCGTGGACGTGAACCGTATGTGCAGTTGACGGACTTTGAGCGAGGGCGTATAGTGGGCATGCGGGAGGCCGGGTGGACGTACCGCCGAATTGCTCAACACGTGGGGCGTGAGGTCTCCACAGTACATCGATGTTGTCGCCAGTGGTCGGCGGAAGGTGCACGTGCCCGTCGACCTGGGACCGGACCGCAGCGACGCACGAATGCACGCCAAGACCGTAGGATCCTACGCAGTGCCGTAGGGGACCGCACCGCCACTTCCCAGCAAATTAGGGACACTGTTGCTCCTGGGGTATCGGCGAGGACCATTCGCAACCGTCTCCATGAAGCTGGGCTACGGTCCCGCACACCGTTAGGCCGTCTTCCGCTCACGCCCCAACATCGTGCAGCCCGCCTCCAGTGGTGTCGCGACAGGCGTGAATGGAGGGACGAATGGAGACGTGTCGTCTTCAGCGATGAGAGTAGCTTCTGCCTTGGTGCCAATGATGGTCGTATGCGTGTTTGGCGCCGTGCAGGTGAGCGCCACAATCAGGACTGCATACGACCGAGGCACACAGGGCCAACACCCGGCATCATGGTGTGGGGAGCGATCTCCTACACTGGCCGTACACCACTGGTGATCGTCGAGGGGACACTGAATAGTGCACGGTACATCCAAACCGTCATCGAACCCATCGTTCTACCATTCCTAGACCGGCAAGGGAACTTGCTGTTCCAACAGGACAATGCACGTCCGCATGTATCCCGTGCCACCCAACGTGCTCTAGAAGGTGTAAGTCAACTACCCTGGCCAGCAAGATCTCCGGATCTGTCCCCCATTGAGCATGTTTGGGACTGGATGAAGCGTCGTCTCACGCGGTCTGCACGTCCAGCACGAACGCTGGTCCAACTGAGGCGCCAGGTGGAAATGGCATGGCAAGCCGTTCCACAGGACTACATCCAGCATCTCTACGATCGTCTCCATGGGAGAATAGCAGCCTGCATTGCTGCGAAAGGTGGATATACACTGTACTAGTGCCGACATTGTGCATGCTCTGTTGCCTGTGTCTATGTGCCTGTGGTTCTGTCAGTGTGATCATGTGATGTATCTGACCCCAGGAATGTGTCAATAAAGTTTCCCCTTCCTGGGACAATGAATTCACGGTGTTCTTATTTCATTTTCCAGGAGTGTATATTGATACTGAATCAAAGATGAATGACAACAGAGTCATTCGACACAAAGCAGTAATAGCTGAATAAAGAAAAACCCATATCAAAAACTGATCAAATAAGCTACTTATTATTGCGTTAGAAACTGCAACAGAACTTAAATACTCAGGCGGGGGACCAGAATTTGAAATGTTTGTGGGTCAAATTATGAGAGTGAGTACCTTTTATACCAATGTACTCCATATTTTTCTTCAATTTTCTAGTACCTTCCGCCGCGGAAGTCGAACACGCGGCAGAACAAATGGACGTGGTCAGCCCAAAGAGGGCTCCGCCTCCGCGGCGGCTATTCCGCGCAGCGAGGGCGCCACCGCTAAGCCACGTGCAGACAGCGGCCAATAGCCGCTCCCTCTGTTTGCGTATATAGGGACCCGCTCTGTCCTAGTCCAGCCATTATCTCCGGCGGTACACCGCAAGGTTACCGCCCTTCGATTGTGCCTTTTTCGCGCTAATCGAAGTGTTAGGGGTTCCAGGTGCCAGCCAGCCAGCCAGCCAGCCAGCCAGCCAGCCAGCAGTTCCCGGTCCCGGCCTGCAGCAGTGGTCCCGCAGCCAGCCCGCCAGCCCGCCAGCCCGCCAGCCAGCCAGCCAGCCAGCCAGCCAGCCAGCCAGCCAGCCCTCCGGTGGCAGCAGCAGTCCAGCCAGCAGCAGTCCAGCCAGCAGCAGTCCAGCCAGCAGCAGTCCAGCCAGCAGCAGCAGCAGCAGCCGCAGCCGCAGCCGCCCCGGCCCCGTCCGCGGCAGCAGCGTCCCTGCCTCTCGCCGTCGCCGTCGCCGTCGCCGTCGCCGTCGCCGTCGCCGTCGCCGTCGCCGTCGCCGTCGCCGTCGCCGTCGCCGTCGCCGTCGCCGTCGCCGTCGCCGTCGCCGTCCGTCGTCCCCCAGTGTGTGTCCTGTCCTTTTAGTGCTGTGTTTTTCTTTCTTCTTCTTGTCGTCATGTCCGCCCCCACCACCACCGTCACTACTACCACCACCGCCATCGTGTATACGTCCCCTTCCGCCGCCTCCACCACTATCACTTGGTGTGCCCAATCCCACCCCCCTCCTTCCATCCCTCCCCTCCTCTCTATCCCTTCGCCCTCGCTCTTTGTCTCCCCGTCTCCCGCCTCTTCCTCTCGTTCTGATCCTTTCCCCCCACTCCCCCAGCCTGTCACTGCAGCTCCGGCTAGGGTGGTGGCCCGTCGGGCCACTGCCCACGCCCAGCTCTCCCCATCGCCATCGCCATCGCCATCACCGCCACCACCGTCATCATCGTCACCATCACCATCACTGCCACATTCGCCTGCACCGTCACAGTCACTATCTCCGGCGCCGCCTGCTGCGTCCGTGCCGGGACCTGTCCCTTCCCACCACCTCCCCATCGTTCCCGTCCCTCCTGTCACCACCCGCCCATCTGCCGCTGTCAAACGCCCTAGTGGCGCCTCCACTTCCTCTGCTCCTAAAAAGGCTCCACCCCGCCCGCCATCCCCACCCCAAAATGCCATGGACGTCTCCCCACCAGGCCCCGCTCCCTCCTCCTCCTCCTCCTCCTCCTCCTCCTCCCCACCCGGTCTCTACAAATATCTCCTGTCCCGTCCCGATCCTTCCTTCCTCGAGGCCCGGAATCTCTCCCTCCTCCTCCGCCAACATTTCCCTGGTGTCCCCATCTCTCTCCTTACTCCCAGACGGGATTCTGTTCTTATCTCCTCCCCCAGCCCAACCCTCCATACTGACATCCTCTCCCGCCTCCCCATCACCCGTTTTGGTCCTCACGCCTCCCTCACCCCTGCTCCCTCCCCATCTCCTACCCGCCAACCCCAACCCCCGCGTCGCCCGCCGACCCTCACCGCCGTGATCACTCGGCTTAGCCCGTCGATCACGGAGGAGGAGGTGCTGGCGGAGCTGAAGGCCCATCCCACCCTGGAGGTGCGGGCGGTCCGCCGCATTTTCAACGCGACCGGCCCCACCCGCCTTATGCGGGTTTTCTCTGAGGACGCCCCCTCCATTGACCGTCTCCTGAAGGAGGGTGCCCTCCTCTTCAATCAGCGGTACAAGGTCGACCCCTCCCGTTCCCCCCCTCAATCCCTGCGCTGCCAGAGATGTCTGCGCTACAATGCACATCCAACAGCAGAGTGCCGCGAGGCCCCCACCTGCCCACATTGTCGGCAAGCGCACTTCCTCCGGCAGTGCCCCAACCACCAATCCCCTCCCTCCTGTAATACCTGCAGCCTCCCCCACCCCACCTACTCCCAAAAGTGCAAAGCCCGACCCCCTCCCACCACTCCTGAACTCACCGTACCTGTCCGTCCCCTGGACGCCCCCACCCCTCCTGGCAATTCCCTTCGTCCCCCCCCCACTGCTGAGGACATCATCAGGTTCCTCACCATTGTCCTTCAAAACGTCCATCCCTTTCAGCGCCCCCACACCTTACAACAGATCTCCCTCGCCGCCCGTTCCATATTCCACCTTAAAATGTACGCCACCTTTTCCAATAACCAGGCCCATTTCACCTTCTCCCGCCTTGACACCCTCGTCTAAGTCCTTATCATGGCGCGACAGCATCGTATCCTTTTCAACAATATCCGCTCCCTTCCCGCCAACAAGAACCTCTTCCTGCACACCCTTGCTACCCACCGTGTGGATGCCTTCCTCCTCAATGAAACCTTCCTCCAACCCCACCACTCCATCCACACCTCCCCCTATCTCCTCCACCGCTCCGATAATCCCCTCCCAGTTGCACGTGGCGGAGTTGCCATTGGCCACCACCGCCAGATCCCCGTTCGGCTCCAGCCTCTCCTTCCCGACCCCACCGAACACCTGATCCTTAGTCTCTTCTTCCCCGGCCTTACCATTACCTGTGCCACCATCTATGTCCGCCCCAACGCCCCTCTTCCTTTCGACTTCCTCTCCCACATCGACCGTACCTTCTCCTCCTATGTGATCGCCGCCGACCTCAACATCCATAGTCGCTCCGCTGCCCAGTTACGGCGGTGGCATCGGTTCCTCTCCTCCCTTCAAGGCGACCTCATCCCCATCCCCCAGCATACTCGTCCCGAATCCAACTCCACTCCCGATGTTATCCTCTCCTCCCCCAACCTCCTTGGTCGCATTACGGTGGATGTCCTGGAGCCTATTGGTAGCGACCATCTCCCTGTCCTCCTCACCGTTTCAGACGGCCGTCGCCCCCGCCCCGACCCTTGTCATGACCCTCCCCCTAAGTACATCCATGACTATTCCCGTGCCAACTGGAATGCCTACCGGGATACCCTCTCCACTCAGGTCGATAGCCACCCTCTCGCCTACCGCCGTCCTGCTGATGTCACCCATGCCGCCTCCTTTCTCCAGCAGACCTTGTCTGAGGCCGTGGAGGCCCACGTCCCTACTGTTGCCATCCACCCCCACCGTCCTACCTTACCACCACAGGCCGTCCTCCTCCTCCGTGAATCCCGTCGTCTCTACCGTGCCTTCCTCCGCACGCGTGACCCGGACACCCTACGACGCCACCGGCAACTACAGCGACACATTCGAAATTTGCTCGCGGCCAAGAAACGCCGGGACTGGCGACAGACATGCACCCGTTTAACTGCTACCCTCCCTATAAACTCGTCCAAGTTCTGGACCGCCTTCCGTCGCCTTACCGGAACTAAACCCTCCCCCTACTATCCTCTTCTCCACGATGATCGCCCCTTTCCTGACGCCCTTAGTAAGGCCAATCACTTTGCCTCCTACCTGTCCGATGTGTTTTCCATCCCTGATGATCCCCAGTTCGATTACTCCCTCTTCCCAGATATCCGCGATCGAACTGATACCTCTGTCCCTCCCCTCGCTCCTGGTTTCCAGTACTTGGACAACATTCCACACACGGACCTTAATGCCCCCATCACCACACAGGATCTCATCAATACACTCCGCACCAAACGCAACACCGCTCCTGGTCACGATCGTGTCACGTACCGTCACCTTCGTGAAGCTCCTGTCTCTTTTCTCTCCACCCTGGCCAGGCTCTACAATGTAGTCCTGTCCACCGGTTACTACCCTGACCTGTGGAAAACCTCCCGTATCCTCATGTTCCTCAAACCTGCCAAACCGCCGTCCGCCGTCTCCTCCTACCGTCCCATCAGCCTTACCTCGGTCTTCAGCAAGGTCCTGGAATCTATCCTCACCCGCCGCATCCACCAGCATCTCCGCCAGCACCGCCTCCTCCCCGTTACCCAGTGTGGCTTTCGGCCGTCCTTCTCTTCCGACGATCTTCTCCTTCACCTCACTCATCTCCTTTCCGAACAGCTCAATTCCCGTCGCTCCGCAATCTTCCTCTCTCTTGACCTCGAACGCGCATATGACCGCGTATGGCATTCCGGTCTCCTCTTCAAGCTCCAAACCTTCGCCCTTCCCATTAACTACGTTCGTCTGATCGGTTCCTTTCTCTCCCGCCGTCCTTCCTATGTCACCATCCATAACACCGATTCCTACACCTTTTTCCCCTCCGCCGGTGTGCCCCAAGGCTCCGTCCTCTCCCCCCTTCTGTACCTGTTGTACACGGCGGACATGCCGCCGCCGTCACCCCCCATCCACCTTCTCCAGTTTGCCGATGACACCGCCTTCCTCGCCCTTGCCCCCACCCTGCGACGCTCCCAACACCTTCTCCAATCCCATCTTGACCGGTTCACCGCTTGGTGCAACCAGTGGTTGCTCAAGGTCAATCCTTCCAAAACCCAGGCGATCATTGTAGGCAAAACCACTCCCTCCTTCCGCCTCCTTGATTTCTATCTCACCGTTTATGGCCGTCCCATCGCTCTCACCCCCACCCTTAAGTACCTTGGCGTCACCCTCGACCGTCGCCTCTCCTGGACTCCCCATCTCCAGACAATCCAAGCCAAGGCACGTTCCCGACTCCGTCTCCTCAAGCTCCTTTCCGGCCGAACGTGGGGTCTGGACCCCTCCACCATCCTCCACACCTATAAGTCCCTCATCCGCCCTATCCTCTGTTACGCCCATCCCGCCTGGATCTCCGCCCCCCCTTCCTTTTATAAATCCCTCCAAATCCTTGAACGCCATGCTCTCCGCCTTGCCTATCGCATCCGTCTCCCTTCCCCCACGCGGATCCTGTATGACCTTATCGCCTTCCCCCACCTCCTCCTCTTCCTCGAAAGGATACGAATCCTATACACCTCCCGTAAACTCGATCCTCCTCACCCGCTCGTCTCCCCGATCCTCTCCCACCCCCGCCCGCTGCCGCGCCTGTACTCCCACGTCCCACCTGGTCTCCATCTCTCCACCCTCCTTACCCTCTCCCAAGGTGGTTTCCGCCAGCTCCCCCTCCCTGATGATGTCCTCCTCCCCTGCATCTACCCCTCCTATCAACTTTGATCCTCCCCCCCTCCTGTGTCCTTTCCTTCAGGCACCCTCCCTCCCCCCCTTTTCCCTTCCCTTCTCTTTCCTTTCCCCCCTCCCTCCTACCCTCTCCTCCGGGCTTCACTCCCCCTACCTCCCTCCCCCTCTCTCCTTTGCCCATGGCATCTCTGCTCTCCCCTCTCCCATTTCCACTTCCACCTCCTCTCTTGGCAGGTCCCCGGACTCGTACACGCTGAGTGGACATTCGCGCGCCGGAGATCGTCGCCATCAGTGTCTCGTGAGTGCCGTCGTGTTTCGTGTTCAGTGTTCCCGTCATACTCCATCGTTCACCTGTGCCATCGCCATCTTCAGTGTTAGTGCGTCGTGACAACAGTTTGTAGTGAATTTTCGTCAAGTGTGAACGGCTCCGTGTTTGTCTTTATGTGTCTACTGTTTTATTACCCACCGTTATGTCACATTTGTGTATTCTTTCTGTTCTATCTTTATCTCCTCTACGGCTGAAGAGCGGCGTACCATGCTGCTGACAGCCTGCCTGTTTGTACGGGTTTGAAAATAACAATAAAGAAAAAAAAAAAAAAAAACCTAGTCCAGCCAGTCTGGTACTCGCTCTGGATTTCGTTTCTATCTCGGCGGTACTGCGTTCTGGTCGTTGCTCGTTATTGACATTTGCCTGGCTCTGGTTCCGAGTGGATTTGTGTTTGGTGTTGTGGTTTCCACAAGCCTCCGTTGTTTATCTCTTCCTTGTTGTGTCGCTCATAGTCAGTCGTGGTCGGTTGTTGTCAGTTGTCGTTGGTCTGTCGTCCGCCTCGTCCTGTGTTTACCCGGTGGTGCGTGCTCCACCGCCGGCGGCTTCCCCGCCTGGCGGCTCCGATCCGCAGCCCGAGGCGATCCCGCTGTTGGTTGTGGTTACTACAAATTTGGTTATAGTAGTGTTTTCCTGTCAATGTGATTTGGCCCTCATCAAAGCAGCAGGTGATATCGCTGACCCGTTACCGTGTCAGCCGTCGTCATGGGATAACTGCACTCTCTCGCCCCCAGCAAAAAAGTGCCCTAGAGTACGCCTTCAGCAGTCGCTGGCGTGGTGTCACACCGGTAGCAGCCGGACTCTTTGTGCCCTTGCTTGCCGTTGTCACTGTTCTTCAGCACAAAGCCGTCCATCTACAACCGCTAAGATTCATAACCTGCCACCCGGTGACGCTAGGTGGCATACGCGAGTTTAGTGATTACTCGAAAGGTGGAATATTACATTCTCTGTTCTTCATAAGTTTACCACAGGTATAATTCTTTATTTCGAATTTAACAGTTTTCGTTGAGCCGGAAAAAGCTTCTGTCGACAGATCAGCACAAATTTAGAAAGCATCGTTCGTTCAAAACTCAGCTTGCCCTTTCCCTGCAGAATGTCCTGCGAACCACGGATGAATGGCAACAGGCAAGTTCCATATTCCTAGATTTCCGGAAAGCGTTTGACACTGCGCCGCACTGCAGACTTTTAACGAAGGTGTGAGCATACATAATAGGTTCCCAGATCTGTGAGTGGCTTGAAGGTTTCTTAAGTAAAAGTACCTAGTGCGTTGTCCTCGAGGGCGAGAGCGCAACAGAGACAGGGTATCGTCAGGAGCTCCTCATGGAAGTCTGATATGCCCGTTATTTTTCTCTGTAAACACCAATGATCTAACGGACAGGGAGAGCAGCAATTTGTGGCTGTTTTCTGATGACGCTGAGGTGTACAGTAACGTGTCGTCGTTGAGTGACTGGAGGAGGTTACACAAAATTGCTCTAGATGTAGACAAATGTAAGTTAATGCAGATAAGCAGGAAAAACAATCATATAATGTTCGAATGCAGTATTAGTACTGCTGCTTGACTCAGTCATATCGTTTAAATATTTAGTCGTTACGTTACAGACCGATATGAAAAAGAACGAGTGCGTAAAGTCGGTAGTAGGGAAGGGGAATGGTCGGCATCGATTTATTGGAAGAATTTTGCGAAAGGACACCGATCACTCAACACTAGTGCAATCCATTCTTGAGCACTGCTCGAGTGTTTGGGACCACCATCAAGTCAGACTAACAGAAGACGTTGAAGCAATTCAGACAGGCTGCAGGACTTCTTACGGGTAGGTTTGACCAATGCGCGAATGTTAAGGTGATGTTTCGTGAACTCTAATGAGAATCTGAATCCGTATTGGTATTAATTAGTATTAATTAGAATGAATCTGAATTAGTACATTCTCTTTGCGAAACACTATTGAGTAAACGTAGAGAAATTGCATTTGAAGTTGACAGCAGAACGATTCTACTGCATCTAACGTACGTTTCACATAAGGACCACGAAGATAAGAGAAATTGGGGGTCGTTTCTCCTTCACCCTGTTTGCGAGTGGAACGGGAAGGAAATTACGAGTACTGGTACTAGTACTTGCGGAGTAAGTATGTAGATGTAGGATAGAGAAATGCAATAAATATTCTTTAAAAGTCTAAAACCAGTCTTGATAATTCTAGCCACATTACGCTTCTGTAGATAAGCAATATAATCATCACACTAAGCACTTGGGTTCGATGAGTACCAATGATGGTTACATTGGAAACATGCCCACCCTAATTCACGGTGGTAACTGAGGAGACCTGGAGTTTTCATTCGTGACCTAACAGCCATCTGTAGCTTACACATATTAATAAAAACAGACAGTTTTCCATGTAAAAAATTTAAATTCATTTATAATTATACAGATACAATTTTTGTGAAATTTGTAAGTATACAGTCTGCTCATTTCTGTACAAGAATTAATGTAAAATTAGTGATAGCAAAAGGAGTATTACTTTCATAAAAGTCATCCGTATACACTACAATTTATGTGGTCGACTTGTCTTCCGGCGTTGGATAATTGAGGTCTATCTGTAGGCTGCGACTGACTGTTCTCGCACGCGGCCTCAAATTGCCGGTCTCCTCTGCTTCAAATAAGACTATGTCGCTGACCACACGCTCCTCTTAAAACGCCCTTCCGAGGTCGCTATAGGCAGTGGATATAACAGTGTTCGGTTGGCTGGTAGCCACGTACTTCACCCTTAGATTTAATTTAGCTACAAAGCGAGTGGTATTCACCTCCTCAGCCCCCCCCCCCCCTCTCTCTCTCTCTCTCTCTCTCTCTCTCTCTCTCTCTCACTCGCTCTCTCTCTCTGTGTGTGTGTTTTATTCAATCTCCTTCTTTCCTAGCTTTATATCTCTTTGCAGTAGTTGGGTATTTTTTGTAGCCGGATTCCATTTCTGCCGCCACAACGTGCTGCTTTTTCCCGGTGCTTCTTTATGATGCGTTTATTACCCGCTACAGGGCAACGGATGTGACGTCGGGTGTTAGGATATCGACAATTTGATTGAGATCTGATGCTACTGGATGACGAATGACATATGTCATGAGAACAGCATAAACAGAAACAATGACCAGTTTAAAACAGTAATTAAAATGAGTAATGGTCGTGACAGGATCCCGTTACCAGTCTATGAAGATGCGCAGTATTGTCGAACAAGCAGTATAGTGCAAACGGGAAAATCTTTCTTAACAACAGGGCTCTGATGTGAACAAGAAATTTCTCAGCAGATAGATCTAAAATACAACTGATATTATTCACATCGATATGAAGAAGATTTGATATTTCTGTTTTAAAATAGCGTATTCATGTAGTAAAAGTGTTGTGGTTGAAGCAACAACGTGTAAACATGCTAAATAATTTTCTATGTATTCATATTGGAATAATAAAATATAAAAAGCCTCAGTGATGTCACTATTCAAAATTTTGTCACGTTTTGTTCCATTCTGCTTTGTTTTGATCATCATGTTGCAACTCCACATTTGCACTTCGATGACGAAGAAGGGAAGATGGTACGACACCACAGCAATTTCTGTTTTGAGAGATATGCCTAATGTAAAAGACAGACTGTTCCAGTGGACACACGCATCTTTCTTGTGAGGTCTCAAGGACTATTTTGTTCGAGAAGAGAACGTGAAATGTTTAAGTAATTTAAAGCCTAACTACAGTTTTGGTCTTTAAGAGAGGTGACTGTAATCGCAGGTGGATGCATGCAGATAAAGTTCATAGGCAACTTTTTCCATAATAAATAATTTTTCCGGTGGCCGTCATATTCCCAAGATAAGGGACTGCCGGAGGACAAAGGCCATTAATTTTCGGGTTTCTGGAAGCCAAAATAGTGAAATAGTCCCAAGATGGCAAGTATGCTGAAACGGCAGACTTTAGCCATTACGTTCTAATTTGGTTTGCAGACAAACTTTTGCTTAGGGAGACTTTTTTTCCTGGGAGTGCTACATTGGCGCTTCCTCAAAATGACCATCTGAACTGTCGCGGAAGGGACAGGGCTGCGTCCATAGTCAGGATGGCAGCGCGGAACTACTTTCTCTTCAGTAATGTAGCAACACAAGTCTGTCGCATCTGAGGCAACAAAACCTGAAGACACATGCTCCGAATCCCCTCACTGAAGGAGCTTCTGGATTCAGTCGGTCGATTACAGTCCATAGCAAGACTGTCGTGCTAGTCCTCAGCCTTTTAAATTGCAGCATATTTAGGATTTCATTATTCTAAAGCTAGGCACTCCAGCAAATACGCAATATGAACCCAGTTGCATTTTTAGGAAGGTGGCTGCTAGGATCACGATCGCGATCGTGATGGCAACACACACTCGTTTTCGGACCTGCGGACAGTCCACTGACTTCTCTTCAATGTACTTGCAGTAAGAAACGCGCTGACACGCTCGCGCCCTCGCGTCCTCATCTCAATCTCTCTCATGGTTCACTGTGTGTGTATCTTCACGTGATCTCTATCAGTATAGTACTTTCCCAAAGGCTGGATGAATTCTTACTATTATTTCCTTATGTAATCTGTTATACCGGGTGTTTATAATTAAACTTTCCCTATTAACACGGAAACTAGTTACTGCATGAGTACCAAACTTGTCAGCATTAATTTCCAGAGTATGGGGTGCATCATTTCCATGCGTCATAGTGCCACCATCCAGTTCCAATTATGACCACCAGGTGCCGTGATCAGTGATCGTGATTCATAGTCTCACACACTTGACCAGTCGCAGTGCACTTGTTGACGTGTCAACATGAGCTTGGGCAAAAGGAGAAGGGCATTATTGGTGAAGATCAGTTATCAAAACAACAGTAATGGTACAGCTGCAAGTCGAAAAAATCGCTGACTGAAAGTATTATGGAGGGGTCCTCTTTCTCCACCTGCTGTGCGGAGCATGATGATGAAGTTAGAACCAAGTGGAGAACTGGGCGTCGCTCTGGGAAGAGGCCGACGACCGGTTGCACCATAGGTGGTTGATGAAATCGCTGTTGCTGTGGCAGACAACGTTGCGCGCAATTCCCGATCGTCATGCAGTGCGTGTGTTGTGACACAACAGTTGAATATCCTGTGGTCCACTGTAGGGAAAGTGCTTCAAACCATTCTCAAATGCTGTTTGTACAAGGTACACATGTACAGCAGCTTGCACCACAGGACGCACAACGACGTGTTGACTTCGCTCTCCACTTTCGCGCAAGTATTGTTGATGAGGGCTGGCCATGGACCTTCCTATGGACAGACAAAGTTCATTTTTCTCTAACAGGTGAGATGAACACACAGAATTGCCGAGTGTGGTGATCTTCATCTCCAGTCACTGTGCATGAAGTTCCTCTGTAAGGTGAATGTGTCACCATGTGGTGTGGCTTCACGGCTACGTTCATCATTGGCCCATTCATTTTTGAACAGGTTGGCGCTCAAGGATCAAAGACATACAGTGTGATTGGCCAGCATTATTACGATATGCTTCGCCAGCATGTCATACCCGCCCTATGGGAGAGAGACGCATTGAACGCAACAGTTTTTATTCAAGACGGGACCCTACTGCACACCACTCGTCAAGTTCACCTCCTTCTCCGAAACACATGTGGAATTGACGAATTATCAGGCGATCGTTTGAAAATACTTGTCTGGCATGTTCACCTCATCTGACACCCTGTGATTCTGCTTGTGGTACTACCTGAAGGACAGGATTTACTGGGGGAACAATCACACATATGCTGATCTGAAGTGCAGCATGTCAAGAGAGGTGCTTCATTCAGGATTGCACTTTCATACATTTATGGTTACTGATGGGCGCCATATTGAGACACTTTTGTAGCAGTAATGGTACCAGTAAATAATGGTATGATTTACCGTAGCAGCACATTGAAAGTGTTTCAATTGAAATTACTCTTTGTTATTTGTCTTCCTCATCTCCTTGACATAAATGCTACCACATTTGGTCCTCATGTGGTAATTAGTTTTCGTGTTATAATGTGTTTAATAGGGAAAGTTTAATTATAACCACCCATTACGTATAAAACAGAGTAAATGTACGTGTGTATGTCCAGGGTCTCCAAGATCATGAGATCAATTTCAGCGAAATTTGACACAGAAGCAGCAGGCCCCATGTGCACCACCACTGTGGGCTTCACAAAATGCTAGATCCAGCAAGAGCAGAGAAGCAGGCAACAGATGTTTTTTATAGCCCCTGGCATATGGGATGCCCTTCATGAGAAGCATGTTGCATTAGACCAGTATCAACCTAGCAAATCAAGCTGCTTTGCAGGGCAGCCTACATGTTCAGGGCAAGAAGTGGTTTTTCTAGGCCCAGGCATGTAGGCTGGCCTGCATGACAGGCATGTTTTGTAGGAGTACCATTAACCTACATTATGGACCTGCATAGCATGGTAGCCTGTATGCTTTTTGAAATACCTGATGTATAGCCTACCCTGCATGACAGGTGTGTTGTGGGAGTTTTATTGGGCTGTGTAATTGAACTGCATTGAAGGGGTTGCACTTCCTGATGTTCATGGCTGGGGACAGCTTAAGATGGATACAGGAGGCGATGGAAAGAGTGAGAGGGAGAAGGAAATGGACAAAGAAAGAGGAGGGGAGGTGCGTGAGACAGGTGGACAAAGCAGAGTGGTAGCAGGCAAGCGGAATAGGAACGGAGAGGCAGTTATAGAAACAGAAAAGGAGAGGGAGAGGAGGATATGGCCTGAGGGAGGGAGCAGGAAGGTTTGGTCAGAGAGAGTGGTGGAGAAAATGGGTGAAGATTAGCAAAGAAGAGATGAAGAGACAGATGAGGATTAGGAGATAGATAGAAGTAAGAGGGTGAGGTGGGCTGACATAGGACATAGGTGAGTTCAATATATGTGTCAAACACACATGAGGGCAATGCTAAGGGAAAAAGCTAGTTCATGTATTAATTTTCCATTGAACTTGCTTGTGCCAGTAGCATTGCAGAACTGTGGATTCTTGGGTATTCACACACTGTAAAGGCTGTCTCGCTTTTTTCATTGTTCTTAAGATCAATATACAGAGTTAAAATGCAGTACCTTAGTTCCTTCTTTAGCCCTTCCTCCTGTGTTAAAATAGTTTGTTTATGCCTCAACTAAAACATCCTGAAAATCTGAATGAGGTGGTCAAGGAGACAGGCAGTTGTGTAGATAAGGCCCCACTTATTTATTTATTACTCTCATCACAAAGAATTATGACTGAACAAGATAATTCTCCCCAAGGTTCCCAAAGTACAGATCTTCTGAAGCATCTACCACTTCGAGGCACCACAAAGCGTTGCATATGTTAACATATATTTTTGCATGCAAATTTTTAGCTTTTCGTCGAATAATACTTCATTTGTCTGTTACATGCTATTATTTCTTCAGTGGCTCGCGTATCTATTGTCCTTATAATTGTCAACCTTCAAATATATGTGTAATAGACTCATGCAAAGTTCGAGATATAACCCAACATGGCATGTTGTAAAGAGTCCTATAGGCACTACCCGTATTTTAAAATCTTCTTTATTCCATTTTACAGCTAAAGCTGGATTACTTTCTTTGTGAACTGAATTGTTTTATGTTGGAATTCACTGACAATGTTGTTGCTATTTGGAACGAGTGAAAGTAAAGGTTTGGATAAACAGTCAGAAACAGTTGGAAGTTGGACACCACTAACTGGGGTTAGGAAGCGTGTGGGAGAGCAAGAGGGAGGAACGATCAAAATTAGTGAGGCGGAATAAACTACCGTTCTAAGCGCAGCTGTCCGCCCAACTTGCTCCTGCCGGTAAGCTTTCATTCACTCCACAGAACTACCCTCCATAACGAAGTTTTCCTCTCTAACAGACCAAAAATGCTCGCCTTTATGTGATTTCGTTATGTAAATGGGCGACCTCCTTGGCAAATTAACGAATGTCTGAACAAGACGCATTATAACAGTAATTTGAAATTTTCTTTACTATAGGAAAATAGCTTCTGTTAACGTTCCGACATAAATTCTATGATTACCCTACTATAACTTGATTTTGAATTTACAGTACTCCTGGACCCGGCGCAATTTCCATACACAATAAGGTCCAAAAGTCAGTAGATGTAAAAGATTACCTATTACTTCAAATATTCCAGTTAACATTATCTAGTTTCAAATTAAAAATACCAGTTTTCTGCGGTACCCTTAACGTATTTACTATTCGATGCATTTATGTTCCTTGAATATAAATCGTTTCGTAAATGCAACTTCGTTTTTACACTAAGCTGTTTCCCTGAAGATGATTATATCTTGCTAACAAGCAGAAGATATTTATGACAACCTCAGTATCTCTAATGTGAAGAACGCCATTATTCTAGCTCCGGGAGTTACTCACTGTCTTTCGCTTTTGTTTACAGCGAATTTAAAAATTGATGTTAAACAGCTTTTCCATTGGATGGAGTAGATCTTGCGTGTCTGAGCCAGTATTAGTAGGAGATTTGAGATTTCCTAGGATAGGAAAAAGTACACACTAGAGTGTTTGGTTCAAGAAATACAACTTAAACCTGTAGACACATGAAATAATTATTTAGCAGTCCAGAACATACGACGCTATGAAACAGAGTTTGAGGTAACATAGTGCCATAAACAGTGCTAAAATGTAGACATTTTACACTTATTCCATTGTGTTATAGGTAACTTAGACCTTCAAACTTCACAGCCACACAAGAAATTATTATTATTATTATTATTATTATTATTATTATTTATTTATTTTTTTTGAACGTGAACTATCAAGGAAGAATTTTAGTCCAGCGTAAGTTACTGATAACTGGGAACGAAAACAAAATCCAAAAATTCACAGAAAGTATCCGAGAAACATCATACACCACGAAGACGAGAAGAGTTATGTAGGCGTAATTAAAAAGGGGCTCATGAACCAAATCTACAAGCACGGAAAAATTCAACCGTCCATGACCACTTAAAGATCTCAGGAGCAATTGGTCGATTAAATCACATACGAAGAGCAAAAGAATGCTTTGGGTAATATACAGGGTGGTCCATTGATAGTGACCGGGCCAAATATCTCACGAATAAAGCATCAATCGAAAAATCTACAAAGAAAGCTTTAATGGGGAAACCAGATGGCGCTATGGTTGGCCCGCTAGATGGCGCTGCCGAAGGTCAACGGATATCTACTGCGTTTTTTAAAAATAGGAACCCCCATTTTTATTGCATATTCGTGTAGTACGTAAGGAAATATGAATGTTTTAGTTGGACCACTTTTTTCGCTTTGTGATAGATGGCGCTGTAATAGTCACAAATGTATAACTACGTGGTATCACGTAACATTCCGCCAGTTCGGACGGTATTTGCTTCGTGGTACATTAAACGTGTTAAAATGGACGGTTTACCAATTGCGGAAAAGGACGATATCGTGTTGATGTATGGCTGCTGTGATCAAAATGCCCAACGGGCGTGTGCTGTGTATGCTGCTCGGTATCCTGGACGACATCATCCAAGTGTCCGGACCGTTCGCCGGATAGTTACGTTATTTAAGGGAATAGGAAGTGCTCAGCCACATGTGAACGTCAACCACGACTTGCAACAAATGATGATGCCCAAGTAGGTGTTTTATCTGCTGTCGCGGCGAATCCGCACATAAGCAGCAGACAAACTGTGCGAGAATCGGGAATCTCATAAACGTCGGTGTTGAGAATGCTACATCATCATCGATTGCACCCGTACCATATTTCTATGCACCAGGAATTGCATGGCGACTGCTTTGAACGTCTTGTACAGTTCTGCCGCTTGGCACAAGAAAAATTACGGGACGATAACAGATTTTTTGCACGCCTTCTATTTAGCTACGAAGCATCATTCAGCGACAGCGGTAACGTAAACCGGCATAATATTCACTACTGGGCAACGAAAAACCACGATGGCTGCGACAAGTGGAACATCAGCGACCTTGGCGAGTTAATGTATGGTGCGGCATTATGGGAGGAAGGATAATTGGCCCCCGTTTTATCGATGGCAATCTAAATGGTGCGATGTATGCTGATTTCCTACGTAATGTTCTACCGATGTTACTACAAGATGTTTCACTGCATGACAGAATGGCGATGTACTTCCAACATGATGGATGTCCGGCACATAGCTCGCTTGCGGTTGAAGCGGTATTGAATAGCATATTTCATGACAGGTGGATTGGTCGTCGAAGCACCATACCATGGCCCGCACATTCACCGGATCTGACGTCCCCGGATTTCTTTCTGTGGGGAAAGTTGAAGGATATTTGCTATCATGATCCACCGACAACGCCTGACAACATGCGTCAGCGCATTGTCAATGCATGTGTGAACATTACGGAAGGCGAACTACTCGCTGTTGAGAGGGATGTCGTTACACGTATTGCCAAATGCATTGAGGTTGACGTACATCATTTTGAGCATTTATTGCATTAATGTGGTATTTACAGGTAATCACGCAGTAACAGCATGCGTTCTCAGAAATGATACGTTCACAAAGGTACATGTATCACATTGGAACAACCAAAGTAAAATGTTCGAACGTACCTACTTTCTGTATTTTAATTTAAAAAACCTACCTGTTACTAACTGTTCGTCTAAAATTGTAAGCCATTTGTTTGTGACTATTACAGCGCCTCCTATCACAAAGCGAAAAAAGTGGTCCAACTAAAACATTCATATTTCCTTACGTACCACACGAATATGTAATAAAAAAGGAGGGTTCCTATTTTTAAAAAACGCAGTTGATATCCGTTGACCTATGGCAGCGCCATCTAGCGGGCCAACCATAGCGTCATCTGGTTTCCCCCTTCAAGATAGGCAAGTTTCGTTCTTTGTAGTTTTTTCGTTTGACGCTTATTTCGTGAGATATTTGGCCCGGTCACGATCAATGGATCACTCTATACATATTTAAGAGTAGAGCCCTTCCAAACCTCCTTACAGTTTCTCATGTAATTAGGCACGTGGCTCTGTTGGTGGCTATCCATTTGTCGGATGGGGACGTTATTCTCAGCGGTCCTCTTGGTGCTATCTGTAAGAAGTAGCTTATGTACCTGCACTGGGTTTCGCTCTCTCCCTTCCTTTCATCCATAACAACGTAACCCCAACAGTTCACTGTCCTAAACATTCATCACAGTCATGCACACGACACACATACATACTTAACACTCTGCATCACATTGAAGAAAGGCAGCTGGAATCGACCTCCACTAGGACCTTGCTTTGAGAGTGCCGGGTTCCTGCATCTGCTTCGCTACGGTCATATCCTGAATATGGGACTTCGTATTTTGCATTGCATGTAGAACAGAAGTAGTTTAGCTAATTGGGGTCTGACACAATCTGCACTGTTACCAGATGTCGTCCATCCTCTGCCCATATGAAGCACTATGATCGGATTTCCTTCTCCCCTCCCTCAACTCTCTGAGGATATCAGCCTAAGTATAAACTCGTGGGATATTAAAATAGCCAATTTATGCTACAGGTTTTTGCCACATTCCCATGACAGCACTGTGGAGGTAGGTCAGTTGCCTTAAGTATAAAATGGCAGGAAATTCAAAAGATCCAATGAGGGATATTGTCCTGTTAGTGTGAAATTTAAAAAAAAATCAAGATGGCGACCAAAAGTTGTCCAACTGGGTATAGTACCACAGCCCTATGACGTCAAAATCCAAGCTGACGCTCCAAGATTGAGGACCTGGTTGTCAGACTTTCACAGCCATATGTTATAATGCAATATGGTGGTCCTGAGAGATAAAACCACAGGTTGCATTGTTGGCAGGTCACACATGGTAATAATAGATTCTGGTCCTTAACCTAAAATCTCGATAAAGTCAAAAACGTTGGGTTTCCCTGCTCCTATGACGTTACAGTTCACTTGTCATAAGTTTAAAGTGTTTCTAGCCCAGCTTTTGAAAGTTCAGCCGATTTCCTGCCACCTCTATGACGTCACCGTTTAAACACTTTGCCCCTCATGTCTGATATCACAGAATAAACAAATTCCCGCACCCAGTTTTCTTAAGCTTGAAACCCAAGCTATAACTTCCATTAGATTTAAAACTATTTGATGTGTCACAGGAATAGGGTAGGAATATTTCTGTCTATATTTTGACTGTTGCCACTGTAGGATCTGGCCACAAGCAACGATTTATAATCGATGGAGTCACGGAACTGCACTGCCGCCAGCCATAGAAATTACAGCACATGAGACCAAAGTTTAAATGTTGGGGAAGTTTGAAAATGGAAGAAACACGCTTATACCTTAACCCATGTTGTAAAGTGGCAGGAAATTCAAAATAACCATTAGACCACAAAGACGATGTAAGATGACTATTTTTTGATGATGTTATTGGATGTGTTAAAATTTTAAAGAAAAATTATATACTTAAAGAAATGTAGTCAGAGAAACAGTTGTTAGGCAACAGTATGTGTGTATGCGATGGCAGCACTGTGGAGTCATAGAATCTTTGACAATCAGTAGTGGAAACCTGCGGTGTCCAGCAGGTGGGAATCGTTGAGTGTCCTGTATAAAGCATGGACGTACGTTTGGAACTATGTGAGTTGCAGATTTATTACGAGGAGGAATGATGACTCATAATAATGGGTGGATAGCATACGGACATAAAGTTTTTGAAAAGAAGAACAAGATATTGTTTGATGAGGTAAAAAGTTTATTTTTATTTTATTAGATTTGTATTGTTGGCACACTCCACCCCCGTAATAGTTGAGTTTTTGGTAATTATCCTATGACTGATCATCTGAGGTAATTTACTGTACCAAGGAAGTTATTATATACGCTCCTTTCTAACTGAAACTTCATAAGTTAAAGGTTGAGTCATGCGTTTCAATGTCACTGTGTCAAGATTATGAACCCAATTTTCCTGGACCAACTGTATATTTTTAGTAGTATTGTTTTAGCTGCTGCGGTATCTTGCTGTGTAGCTGTTTCTCCCAGTACTTCATTTTGTAGGTGAGATTCATAACGCGTGATTGTTTCTTTTCCTTTACGCAATATAGGTTCTGTCAGTTTCTTTATTTTACCAGGGACATATTCAGTGCAGAAATTTTCGTATGTTTCAGGTTACATTCTTATAAAGTCGACGTTACAGTTTCTTTCTTTTTATTCAGACACATTTCTTTCCAAACAGCTCGCACTGACTGAGCTTGAAATTATTGGTTTGCTTATTTATTTGCTTATGAATGAGATCAGTTTTCACACACACAGGATTATTTTCAGTTTCATGTAAATGATGTGGCTTTTAGCTCAGTAGCACTTTTTGGTTGTCTGTTCACATTGCCAAGTTTGTATTTACGACAAGATACGTACAAGTAAAGGCTACACACTTACAACATTCTGCAGTGAAATTAAAAAATTTGAGCACAATTGGCCTTTCAGAGAACGTATATAAATGGCTCAGGAGCCAAAAAGAAAATAAATAGGTTCAGTCACTATGCTTGTAAAATTCGCCGCCAAAAAGTAATGTGCGGAATGGGTGATAGTTATGCCAGGAGCCAGTCAAAAATGGTTCAAATGGCTCTGAGCACTATGGGACTTAACTTCTGAGGTCATCAGTCACTTAGAACTACTTAAACATAACTAACCCAAGGACATCACACACATCCATGCCCGAGGCAGGATTCGAACCTGCGACCGTAGCAGTCGCGCGGTTCCAGACTGTAGCGCCTAGAACAACAGGATCCAATCACCACAAGTTTATCCAGATATGTGAATGTCACCAGAAGCGTATCAAGCACGCAGAGAACGACACGCGTTTATAAAAACTAACAAAAAAAAGAGAAAATAACTTACTTTTAAGTCTAGTTGCGTGAGTGGGACTAAAAAAAATCCGTGTTCATTGATGTTAAAGTTAATCACGTATACATCTCCTGTAAACTGATTTGTACTATAACATTTCGATGATGATTTATGGTGATATCATTTCCATAAGAGAATCATTCAAACGATCTGTGGAAGATAAGTGATTAAGTAATTAACTAACAAGTCGATACGTGACCGTCAGAATGGCGTAAGTACTGACGCCTACAGGAGTAATAGCTCCACAGCAGTAGAGCTTGGTAATCTATTGGCGCAAGACGCTACAGGACGTAAGACTCAGATACTCAGTCATATGCGGCTCGCGTTGATGCCTTTCGTAGTTTCGCATCTTGTAATAGCGATGGTGGCGTCTCGTTTTCTTAGTGTGTTCACTGGCGCCACTGCGTTTGCTCGCCATGGTTGTCCGTGAGTGGCAGCAGCAGCGCTTATCGACAGCCTGTACTGTGGTACCATCTTTGGAGCGACCTCTAGTACTTTCTGGTTCGTCGTGTGTCGAGCGAGTTGAATTGGGACGGAGCAGCAGTGAGGTCCGAACAGCCAGTACTCGCCCGACCGCTGGCGACACACATCCACTGTCCGACGGAAGGATGTGGTCGCGAGAGTTCACGACTACGTCAAGGATCAGATTCAGCGAGTTTTGGTTGAATGGACCGTGATATTCGAGTTGTGCAACTTTCACTTGTATGTGAGTGTCTACCCGTCGAAGTGACCTCATGGCAATAAGCTGTCAGTCGACGATTTATATTGGGATCTTTCCCGTGCCTGACTTCAGTGGGGACGACCGTTGGTTGGTCGTTGGGTCGGTCGAAGCAGCGGACGACGTGAATTTGATCTTCCAACCGCTCCTGGCTTCTCTGTGTTTGTGCCAACTTATAATTCGTCTGTGTTGTTTCATAGTGACTGGTTTTAGAATTGTGAGTTGTTGGTGGAACTGTTTTCCCGGATGCGTGTGTATCTTGTCGTTTTGAATGAACAGTTATCTTAATGCTGTCTGCGTACTGGATTTGGTGAGAGTGGCGAACTGACTTCAGTTCGGTTGGGGCGCAGCAGCGAGTAGGTTCGTGCAGCGCTAGGGAAAGCTGGGGCCACTGGTGGCGTGCTGCCACTGCCCAATCGAGGAAGGGTAGCTGCGAGAGTGACGACTTCGTTGCACACCGAACCCTGGACTTTTGAGTTGAGTGAAGAGTTAACTACTATTGCAACCTCGACTATTCTGAGATTTCGCCTTTGGTCGGCGGGTTGTTGCTCCCAGAGCCGCTGAGCTTGGCGGCAACAAGTGTAGTGTTTCGAGGCAGGAAATATTGCAGCCGTCTTTCTCTTTTTGTTATTCACCATTGAATTTAGTATTATTCTTATTAGTGAAAGTGCAACCAGCGGTATTTTCTGCTTTGTGGCCGCTAACCACCCAGTTAGCTGCCCTGGAGGTTAGCGTACTTTCCCGTCAGTGTACCTTTCCTCGTCGTGTTGATGCTGTCCGACACGGCGTGTAGTTCGACAGCCTCTTGTATTCCACTGCGCATATTTTTTGGGAGGTCTGCCTTGATTCTAGTGCTTCCTTCGGCCTTGGGTGTTTTCGAAAGACGTAGTGCTGTCTGTCTCTTCGCCCTTGCCTAAAAATATTCCATTGTTGTACCGGTGATCGGACATTAGGCGGATTGGTTAGTCGGTCGGTAGGTCGGAGCTTAGGCTGCCCCTAGTTTGAGTTGCCATCGTGCTACGTTAGTACAACTCTTGGCTGCCTGTTTCACCTTACCTTATGTTTGATTCACCTTCCCAGGCCGACCCTTGTAACACTTGATGAGAACCGCTTGTCCTGATTTCTTAGATTGTGATGTTTGTTTCAAGGATATTTATAATTTTCTAATTATTGTTGGTGTGGCCCTCAGCCGAGCAGTAACACCATTTCTTTTATAATAAGGCCTTCAGCAGTGTTACATTTTGTTTTAAAACGAAGTATTTATCTTAATATGTGCTATCTGGGTTTTGTTCTTCTGTCTTCTAACTCAGGCCTTTAACCGTTTGTTATTTTAAATTGTGTGTGGCCTTCAGCCGAGCAATAATTTCACTTCTTTCATAATAAGGCTTTAAGCCGTGTTACAATAAGTTCTTTTAAAAGGAACCTTGTTTTAAAAGCTAAGTATTTGTTGAAATGTGTGCTATTTGAAATAGTTTACTGACTTCTAATTCAGGCCTTCAGCCGTTGGTTATTTGAAATTGTTTCTGACCTTCTGCCGAGTAATAATTTCACTTCATTTATAATAGGGCCTTCACCTGTGTTACAGTTTATTTTAAAACGAAGTATTTATCTTAACATGTGTTATTTGTAACTGTCCTTCTGACTTCTAATTCAGGCCTTCAGCCGTTTGTGTTTGAGGTTATTTTTGGTGGCCTTCTCCCCAGAAATTGGGGAATTTTTTTCTCTGTGATAAGGCCTTCAGCCTTCATACAGTCAGTTGTGTTTCTTTTTAAGATATTGTTTTACATTTTTAATTTCTTTAAATAAAATTTACGTATTCGTTGTGCAACCGAGAGTTACTGATTACGGCCCGGTTCACGATTGTAACCTTATCCTGACCCATCCTGAGAATCCAGCTCTCAGATACCATCAGCAACAGAGTGCAACGCTGTCCCATGAAGGGATGTCTAACACAGTGGTCCAGTGGCACTTGCACAAAAGCACGCGGTCAATCTGTAAACAGGCTCCACAGACACGGACCATGTGTGCACCTCTGCGTTGCGTAGTTCTACCTAACGAGGAGAGGTACACTGCTGCGGCCGCCTAGTGTGGTGACAGAGCGGTGATACTCCAAGATCTCGTATTCTAGAGTGGTTAAACCACAGCATAAGGCTGAAAAAAATCTCTTAAAAACTCCAAAATATATTCTAAGGTAGTCGCGGCGATATGTTGGTTTCCTAATATTTCTACAATGAAAGGCCGGCCGCGGTGGTCATGCGGTTCTAGGCGCTGTAGTTCGGAACCGCGCGACTACTACGGTCGCAAGTTCGAATCCTACGTCGGGCATGGATGTGTGTGATGTCCTTAGGTTAGTTGGGTTTAAGTAGTTCTAAGTTCTAGGGGACTGATGACATCAGATGTTAAGTCCCATAGTGCTCAGAGCCATTTGAACCATTTTTTACAATGAAAGTTTTAGGAGATACAGGCACCAGATGGAAAAACGTGACGACTCACTTCATAGTTTTCTACATCTAATGACTTGTAAACAAGAAACAATGGAACTTTGCTGCCTCAAAAGACGTTGACAACAAATGTAGCACAGTTTCTGTATCTTTTACAGAAATGTTTCTTACGAATTGCTCATATAAAAAGTGACAGTCATTGAACTATAAGAAATAAAACGTAAATTAATTACAAACTACGGAGTGCGCACACTTTATTCAACATGTAAACGTCACTACGGATATTCTAATTTAGATACGTCATGTTCGATATGCCTCCCATCATTGGCGACGATGTGGCACCGTCGAATAGCGAAATTCTGCATGACCCGCTGAAGTGTCAGAACATCGATGTTGTCAATGAGCTCCTGAATGGCTGTTTTCAGCTCAGCAACGGTTTTGGAGTTATTGCTGTACATCTTGTCTTTAACATAGCCCCACAAAAAGGAGTCGCGTGTGTACAGATCCGGAGAATATGGCGGCCAATCGAGGCCCATTCCAGTGGCCTCTGGGTACCCCAGAGCCAGAATACAATCCCAAAAGTGCTCCACTCCTGCTTCGATGGGGTCCAGCTCCGTCTTCTATAAACCATAACTTGTCGAAATCTGGGCCATTTTGGGTAATGGGGATGAAATCATGTTGCAGAACCTTCACGTACTGTTTGATAGTCCCCGCGATGTCAAGGAATAACGCACCGATTATTCCGTGACTGGACATTGCACACCACACAGTCTCCCAAATATCCGATATAT
The DNA here is from genome assembly GCF_021461385.2 of Schistocerca piceifrons. Taxonomy (NCBI): domain Eukaryota; kingdom Metazoa; phylum Arthropoda; class Insecta; order Orthoptera; family Acrididae; genus Schistocerca; species Schistocerca piceifrons. The sequence continues at coordinate 422,105,956 of NC_060139.1, read as the reverse complement.
CCAATTTTGCTTATTGACGAACTCATCCAAATGACAGTGGGCGTCGTCGCTATACCAAACAACAAAGCGAATAGTAATTCCTATCATGTCCCGCTCCAAACTGTGCCGTTTGAACGTCCTGGCGCAAACCATTCAGAAGTTATGACGAGTTTATTTCACATATTTCAATATTCTCACCCTGTAAAACCTAACTTATTGCTTGGGAGGAATCTAAAAAGGCTGACAGATTAACTTGGAACCAAAATGAAACTGCACGCGTGAGAGTAACAACACAGATGAGACAAAACAATCACCCACTTAATAACGTGTTGGTTTATCTTTTACATCCTACATAGCTACGATTCAGCGTGAATAAGTCTCTTTTAGTTTTCCACAGGTATATCCCATCAAAAGTTCACCAATTCGTGCTTAGATTCCAGTCAGTAATTATGAATTTCAGTCATTCAGACAGAATGTATAGTATATTCGGAAAGTTGGAGTATAAGTTGTCAGTGAAATGTGGTTCTGATATTTGATAGCCACTCTAAAGACACGTTAGATATGATTTAAGGTCTGCCAACAGTCCTTAGATCCATATGTGAAAGCAAAATTAGCACAGCAATACTGCACTGATCCACAGGAGCCGTACGTTTAAGCACTGTATAGGTGCCATACGTTTTCCTCACGAAGCTACTTGGCAGAGGACACTTAATTTCAGGAACTATGTAGTCCTCCTACCATCACTCCATTTGTGAGCGGAATAAGAAAGGGAATGACTATTAGTAACACAAGTTAACCTCCATTACACTTTTTATGAAGGCGTGTAGAGTATGTAAGTAGATTTAGAAATAGAAAATAGTAGCGACACTGGGACGAATACACCTAAGGCCCGAGGTCAGAGTACTTTAAGAAGACAACAAAGTCGCATGTTGAAATAAGAGAACAAAGTGGAACTTTTTGTACAGATATACGAAAGCATGTAAGCAGTCAACCAAGCTGAGAAACCACATCGTACACATACACATCGCAAATGAAAGAGTGAAACAGAAAAAGCGTTGCGAGACCACGTATGAGAAAAATGTGGAATAACTAAATAATTAGGAGAGTAACTTGGAACGATACGGTATTTCCACTTGTTTAGAAGTACTTCATCTCTGAATATACGTTTTAAATCTCTGAATGTCTCCAGGACGATACTGTACACAGCGTTCAAGTACTTCAGACCTCCGTTTGGTTTTAACGAATACCTGAAGTAAACTGCCAGCTTTTCACAGTTTATTATCGGTTAACCTTGCAAAAAGCGATTGTTATTACTACACTTCTTACTGATGAACACTATGAAAGTGAGTTCCTTTACGGAAATATACCTATGCAAGGTATCAACGTTCGAGGTCCGAACTTAACAGTATGTTGCTGATATTGTGCTAACGTTGCGAACAAGAACACAACAGAACTCTAGATCACCTCATTGTCTCTCACAAAATAACAGTCAAGCAGGTGGCTAGAGAAATGAGAACATAGAGCTGATAGAACCACAATGATCCCTGTCAGTGACTGGATATCGATACACAAATGAAACTGACCGAGTCGACTTATAATCAAGGTGCTTGTAAGTGTATCAGATACGATAGAGAAACGGTGCACTTCACTTGCTCTACATGTATATTCCTTTGGTAGACTCTAACGACAAGAGGAGGTCCCACTTGATTTTTCAATTTCGTGTCGAATTCACGGAATTTCATTTTGAAACAGGTTTTCCATTGCTTTGTGTCTACCCTGATGCAACCACGGTCCCCATAGTCGCATTTCTGCAGAGGTTGGCAAGGAGGGTGTTTCGTTCGCAGTCCAGCACGCGGACCAGCAGCGGCCGTGTTCAAACAATGGCACCAGAGCGGACTCCAGCCAGACTTCCACGAAAGTTGTCCGACAACCCAGGCAGGCGCGCTTGGGCTAATGAGATTCACGTACTGCCCTCTGTCGGCAAAGGAGTCCGAGAACATACCGGGGGTTTACCCTCACCGCTAGGAAGTTCCCTTTCCGAGCTCAGTTTTCCAGCACTCACAAATGCGACTTCAAAACAATGGCCGAAAAGCAAATATTCAATGAATAGTTGCAGTCCTTTCGACTACAGGAGCAGAGAGACACATGTTACCTTGTCAGTCAATTGCACAATGTATGACAATTATACTTACAAGATGGGGAAAAAACGATATTCCCAAGTCCCCTTCGTCGTTAAGTAGAAATGACGAAAATTTAGTTTTTCTGGAAATTTTTCTTGCATAGGTTCATAGATGGAAGGAAAAAGGTCCAAAGAATAACAGACTACCATTTGAAAGGATATTAATTTTAGTATGAAGGCTATTGTTTTTTTGTTGTTTTTTTTTTGTTTGGATCGAGATGGCAAGGTATTGTACTAAAGATCTTGGTACAAAAATTCCTTTTGCCTGGAACAATTCAACCTGATTCTCTGGAAGCTAGATTTACCAGTTACCGATCAATGGCTGTCTCTCATTTTTGAGATGGGAGCCAAGTTAAGGAAGCGGAATGTGTTACCACTGATGTTGAATTCAAGTAGTTTTGGTAAACTGCCTGTTGCTGAGGGACATACTTTTAATACTATCGATGACACAACAGAGAAAAAAACAAAAGGACTCTGAGTATTTGGTTGATATTACATATATAAAGGAAGATTTGAAACAGGCAGAACCTGAATTCCAATGTTGAACAAATTTAGTGGGATACTGCATTCCCAGTGAATTTAAAAAGCTGCATTGTGACACGTCAAGTAAATAACTCCTCTTAGATAAAAAAATGTGTCTTCAGACTCACCCACATCTTAAAATTTTGGAGAGTGGCGATCTCTTTATGCCTCAGCCTACTGTTGCAAATTTTGTTATTTACGTTACCATACAGAAGTTAGTACCTACATGTAACTAAAAGAATTTTTTTGTCATCGAACAGTCAAACAGCACTTACTCTAAATCTAATCTTTAAATAGAAATGTTGAAAAATTAGTTTTTCTGGAATCGTTTCTTGCATATCTTCATAGATGGAGGAATTTGGTAACTAATTATTGATGCTGCTTGTCACAGTTCTCACCAGTGTATTATTACACAACTTTTACTTTGAAAAAGAATGACAAATTTACATCTTCTTTTAAGAAATGGAAGCTAAGCACATTTTAATTCACGTGCATGTTAAATTGGCACTCTTTGATGGATAGTCTACAGCTTAAATGCTAGAACATTTTTCAATTAATTGTTATGTTGTTTTAAGTACGTTTAGGACTACAATTATCCTATGTTACAGTAATTTCTCTACGACAAAAGAATTAAACATTCTGTAGGCTCCATTAGTGATTTCTGCTCTATGTCTGTAGTTACTTAAATTCGAATAAACCATTATTTGTACATTTTACATAAGTAGCCTGCAGTGGCTACTTCTGAAACTTCCTGGCAGATTTAAACTGTGTGCCGGACCGCGACTCGAACTCGGGACCATTGCCTTTGGCGGGTAAGTGTTCTACCACCTGAGCCACCCAAGCACGACCCACGCCCCGTCCTCACAGCTTTACTTCTGCCAGTACCTCGTCTCCTACCTCCATATCAGCGCACACTCGGCTGCAGAGTGAAAATCTCATTCTGGAAACATCCCCCAGGCTGTGGCTAAGCCATGTCTCCGCAATATCCTCTCTTTCAGGAGTGCTAGTTCTCCGAGGTTCGCAGGAAAGCTTCTGTAAAGTTTAGAAGGCAGGAGACGAGGTTCTGGCAGAGGTAAAGCTGTGAGCACGTGGCCTGAGTCGTGTTTGGGGAGCTCAGATGGCGCCGGAACGGTAGCTCAGCGTGTTCGGTCAGCGGGCTAGCTGCCCTCTGTAATAAAAAAAACTGAGTTAATGGATAAACAACGAACTGAAACGGGTGTCTTTCGACGTCCGCCAAGAACAGATATAACGAACTAAAAACGAATAAAATGAGATTAAAAGAATAAAAAAAAAGAATGGTAGAGCCTTGCCCACGAAAGGCAATGGTACCGAGTTTGAGTCTCAGTCGGACACACAGTTTTAATCTGCCAGGAAGTTTCATATCAGCGCACACTCCGCTGCTGAGTGAAAATCTCATTTCGGTGGCTACTTCTGTTTGTTCAAAAAATGGCTCTGAGCACTATGGGACTCAACTGCTGTGGTCATTAGTCCCCTAGAACTTAGAACTAGTTAAACCTAACTAACCTAAGGACATCACAAACATCCATGCCCGAGGCAGGATTCGAACCTGCGACCGTAGCGGTCTTGCGGTTCCAGAGTGCAGCGCCTTTAACCGCACGGCCACTTCGGCCGGCTTCTGTTTGTTAATGCATTATTGGCCTTATTCTACATCCTCGAAGGATCTCTTTCATGATGGAAATTATGGAACTTGATGTGTGAAAAAAAGCATAAAAATAAATTTTCTACTTACTTTGATCAAATGGTTATCTACTCATACATTAGTGAAGTCCCCAAACAGGTCAGTAATTTTAATTGTGTTGGAAACTACGATTTTTTAAAGACATTTAAATTAGTCTACTAGAAAGAATTTAAGTCGGTAGTGACCGTATTCCGCAAGTTACCTTACAGTGTGTGACTGTTCCCTGTTCCATTCTCGAACAGAACGTGGAGAAAATGATGCCCAGTAAAACTCCGAAAATCTCTCATTCGCAGATTTTCTGGTTTTGGTCATTTCATAAGATACTGGTAGGGAAAAGTAGTCCCAGAACGTACTGCCTCGGAATTCCAACAGTAAACCTCTCTCTCTTGCATATCACTTCTCTTGTAGAGTATGCGCCATTGGGACATCAGTACAATCAGCGCCTTGCATCATTTGAAAAAAAAAAAAAAGAGTCAAAATCCCGGCTCGCAGTCCACATTACACGCCTCCAGTCAGCAACTGTCTTGTTTCTGTGTTGTTTTGTGTACTGAAGACGTGTAGTATTACGCGCGTGGTGAAGAATCGACTTTGCGAGATTCGCCACTCCCACTGTCCGTTCCGTGCGATTTCCTTCGCACTGTTCGCGAGGAAACTGATGGAGATGCGCCGGCATACTTTTTGAAATAGCAATTCGTGTCGGGTTTAAACCGGCTGTCATTGACAAGGCGTGACGCGTCTCTGGTTCCTGTGAGTGAGGCTCTTTTTATGACCGCTGTCCACGTGGTAAGGAAGCTGAAGTACGAACGTGCCCAAGAAGATGAAGTCAGTAGAGGCGGTGTGCCAGCTCAGCTTGGACAATGGTGAGCAAGTAAATCAACTGTTGCCTCTTCAGAAGAAGATTTGCATTTTCCTTAATCGATATAGGAAAACCATATAAACGTAAATCTAGATACTCGGGCCTATAGTTCAACCTCACGCCTCCCCCACCCTATTGCAGGTCAGGTGTATTAACCACAGCATCATTTTTCAAGAAGTATCTCTCAGTAAGCTGTTTTGTCCTGGTGATATCATAAAATTAGTTCTAATATTAACCATCACAAGGACTGGGGGTAGCCGATGCGAAGATAATGGTCCTAATTAATTTAGCATACAACTAATGTTAGGAAGCGGATTAGTATCGAGGTCCGGTGAGCCGGCCAGTCTGTAGATGAAAGGCGGTTTTCCATCTGCCTCGGCGAACGCGGGCTGGTTCCCCTTATTCCGCCATAGTAACACTATGTTGGCGATTGCTGCGCGCACACATTCTCCAAGTACGTGTACACCATCATTACTCTACCACGCAAACATTGGGGTACACTCGTCTGGTGTGAGACGTTCCCGGTGGAGTCCACTGGGGCCGAACTGCACGATAACCCTGGGTTAGTTGTGGGGCGGCGGAGGGGTGAGTGGACTGCTGTAGCCTGTTGTGGGGTTGTGTACCACTAAGGCTATGGCAGGGAGGAAGCCTCTCCGTCGTTTCTAGGTCCCCAGTTCAATACAATATAATACAATACAATGTTTGGAATGTAATCTTCAGCAATGGACTTAAGCATATACATATGTTCTCTTTTTCACAGACGAGAAGACGAAATGTCATAATATGAGACCCGTGGTACGTAACTTAAGACCAACATTAGAACTTATAAAGGAAAATCACCCTCTCCGACCGATTTTTAATGCGACAAGGATTCCTGCTTACTAACTGACGTATTTACTTCAGCCGCTTTCTTAGACACAATTATGACTTTAGCAGCAACTACCCAGTAAGCAGCAGTGTAGCACTGTTAAATGAAATTAGAGATAAGCTGGACATTAAAAACTTGTATTTCAAAGTTCCAGTAGACGATGCGATCGAGATTATTAAAAATAACCCCCTCAAACATAAGAAGGTCTGAAAACAGGAAACGATTGAGTTTATAGTGCTTCTGCGGCTTGTCACTGACTTTAATTATCTCTTATTTAACAATATATCTTATGTTCGCTAAACTGGGTTGGCTGCAGGGTCGGATATTTGAAGCACAATCGTGAATACCTTGAAACGCGTAAGTTTCATATGTATTCATTACCAGCGATGGCGAGGCATGACACAATCTCTGACCAGAGAGTTATTTATCGTGGCTAGTCTGCGCTTGACCGCGCGAGACGACAGTTGCTAGTTGCACTCTGTCTGCAGTAGGAGTCAGTCTGGTGCAGTTGCGTGTAGCGAGTGGACGGTTGTACTGAGCGGCCGTCGGCATGCGTCGGCGGCGTGCTCTCCTTGCATCTCTGGTCACGGTTCGGGACGAGGTATATTGTTATAGAAGGTAATGAAGCAGCATTGCGCACATCTATAATGTATATTAATTGTAATTAATTTGTTCAAGAATTGCCCCAATAATAATTTTTTTTATAAAGTAACTGTTTTAAAGAAAAAGATTCATTTCAAGTTAAATAATATTTCCCATGCATTCCCTCCAAGAATCAAAATTAAATATGGGCCAGCATTGCACGGAGCTGTGCCGAAAAATAAGAGCAGATATAGATGCAGTTTTACTGAGGTAAGAATTTATCAGCTTTAATTATTTCACAGGGCCGAAGGTCAGCGCAGGTTTAATTATTTGTGTTGAGATGTTACATTCAGTTCATGCTTCATTATTTGATTAATATTATTGTGGGTTTAATGAGCAATCATCTTAACGTTAATTTTATGGGGAGTTTACATTTGGGCCATTATTATTCTTTAATTTTGCAAGGAGGTTACGCTTGGCTCATTTTTATTATTCACTTTTGTGGGAAGACAACATTTCTCTAATCATTGACTTTCTAAATTTCTGGCGGGGAGGTTACACTTTCACTATTATTGACTTTTAAAATTTTTGCGGGGAGGTTACACTTGGCGACATCCGGACCAGGATCGTATTTCTTTGTGAATCTTCTGATAAGTAGGCAGATATCTGCTCTTATTTACTTAAATATAATTAGCATTTGGCGCAACGCTTTTACTAGCTTTGTCACTTTCTTCCACAGATCATCGGCAATTTGTTGCTCTTTGTTGTAATAGTGTTTGTTGGATTTTGCATTGTCTTTGTTTCATTATTGAATAATTGTGATTTGTGTAAAAATGCCGCGAAAAACTGTTAATAGTACATCGCGAGGTATAATGAGTGAAATAACCGACTTAAACAACTTGTCCGATAGTAGTTGCGACATGCAGTATAATGATGACAATCCTTCATTTGCAGACAATCAGTGTGTACCGACCACTAATGTTGATTTTGATACTAGTGATGAACAGACGAATTCAATTGCGTCCTCTGTTAATTTAACGACAATTGATGACGCGGGACGTTCTGTTGCAATGAGCGCTGCCCCGCTTAACACAACCGGTTTGCAAAATTCACGTGACGAACAGACGAATTTTTATAATGAAAATATACAGGATACTCAAAGTAGGACAGATTTACTTGATTCCGAGGTAGTGACTAACAGTGCACGTCCGATTAGCAAACATTTTCAAGAATCACAGAATATCCAAATGGATACACAAAACGTGACAATTGCAGTTACGCCATCAAACAGTATAGAGAATAGAGTAGGTAATATTGGCTTGGATCAAATTATGGCAGTATTGCTACAGTTTAAGAATGAAGATCTCAAACAACTTAGGGAAGATTTCAATCAACAGAGTGAAAAACAAGACAACCTTAGTAAAAAATTAGACAACAATTCCAAACAACTTAAAGAAGATCTCAAACAACAGCTTAATGAAAATAACGAAAATCTCAAACAACATCTCAATGAAAAATTAGACAACAATTCCAGGCAGCTTAGTGAACAGATTACAGCCGTTGCCGCACAATGTCATGATACTAAGGAACAATTACGCGAGGAAATTGAGGCTTGTGCTAGGAAAAGTAGCGAAGAAATTAGATCTGTTGCTCAAGAATTAAAGGATATGCAAACAGCTACAACAGAAACACTTAGAGACGAAATTAGTGCAGTCGGTAAACAATGCTCTGAAAAAGCAACACAGTTATGCGACGAGTTTAAATCAATGACCGCAGAACTTTCGCGCACAATGGATGCAAAGATAGACGCGAAATTCGAACAACAGAACAGTCAAATTGACGAGCGTTTTAATCTTCACCTACAAAACAGTGATACGCGTTTCCGTAAATTTATACAGGAACAGAATAAAGTAAAACGACCAGTCATGGAAACAATCACCGCACAGAGACAGGAAGATAAACGTAAATTGTTTGCGAAGGCAAAAACATACGTAGACAACAATATTGCTACAGTATCGGACAAAATTAATACCATCGAACAGTTGAACACCGAATTACGTGATGAAATTTCCGATCTTAAATCAAAAACAGATACACACACAGCAGATATTCAGACAGTGACAGACAGATTCAAACAATTAGAACTAACACAGGATTCCGATGTCATCAAATTTGACGTTAAAAAATTGAACGAAACCACATGTAAATTACAAAAACAGATTAATACTTCTGACACTAAAAACGATGATCAGGTAAAAATACTGACTGAAAAATAGGATGAATTGGCCAGTCGTATTGACGTTATTGAAAGTAATAATGACAGCAAATCAGACGATACTGCACCGATTTTGTTTAACCAAACACCTGAATTCCAAAATTTACAGCAGACAATCAATGAGATCGATTCGTCTAATAACACATTACGTAGAAAATTGTCAAGTTTACAGCAAGAGGTAACAGAGATAAAAAATATTTCAGTTAATACCACGTCACAGCATACGGCGAATTCCGAACATTTCTCACACTCACACAGCCAGTATAATTTAGGTAATCTACAGAGAGTATGTAAGTTAGATTCCGAACAGTCACAGTCAAACAGAATCCCATACAATCCTGAACCTGTTCCGTCATACAGAGACGATAATTTTGATTACAAACATTTTCTATCAGTGAGAAAATTTAAAGTATTTAAAAATGACAGAACACAGATTCACCCTCTGGATTGGATACAACAATTCAGCTTTGCTTTTCCACCGACTTGGCCCGTAACACATAAACTTGAATTTATTTGCAGTTTTTTGGAAGGCGAACCGGCAACTCGTATGAGACCGATCGCGAGACAATGTTATTCAGTAGAAGAATTTCAGAATGCTTTTCTGTCAGCGTATTGGTCGAAGACGACACAGCGCGGAATTAAGGATCAATTAATTACTTTACCAAATTATGAGAACTCAAATTTTTCCACTGTCACGCAATTTTTTGAGCACATGGTCCAACAACATCAGTACTTAAGTGAACCATACAGTGAATCTGCACTTATACAATTATGCATTTCTAAATTACCATGGTCATTAAGAGTGTCACTTTTAACAGGTCAACAGAAGGAAAATATTTCGGCATTCAGAGATCTGTTACAGCTTTTGGAAGTACAGCAATCGGACTATTCCTTTGTAAACAAAAATTTTTCAAATAATAACCAAGGCCAACAAACTTACAGTAATTACGATCAGGCACGTAATTTCAATAGCAAAGCTAACAGACGCTTTAGGAACGACAACCACCGGAACTTTAATAACAGACACAATTTTAATTATCAATATCTTCAAAATTATCAGCAACAGCAAACACGTTTTGGTAACAATAGAGGTTTTTCTCAGCAACAGCATGAAAGCGAGCCGGTTAGCATACCTAACCAACAATGCAGTCTACAAGGTCAACCAAACTTTAATATTTCGCCGCGTGCATGTATAGTCTCAGCTCCAACAAATAGCAACGCACGGCAGCAAGGAAATAACTACGTGCAGAAAATACAGTACTTCAATTCCTATCGGAATGCACCGTATAGGAATGACTATCACGACAGACGTAAAAATAATGAGCACAATTATCAACATACGTTTAATAACAGTCGGTCTTACCAGCAACAAAATGATCAGCAACAACATATTCTCATGAATGAACCAGACAGTAGGTATCATCCAGAGCGTAATACGTCTGGAAGAAATAATAGAACAGTACAAATAGTGGAAATGCCACAGCATCCTCCAGAAAATTATAACAAGTCAGATAGAATTTGACTAGATACAGTACAGGTCGCATCTTCCAGTAACACAAGCACTACTTTTGACAAGCAGAATGTTGTTCACGAAAATGTAATTACTTTTGACGACATCAGAGACACTCTTTTGCAGGAAAGACCAATTGTTCTAAAAACCATTTCACATCCTGTCATCGAAATTAAAATTGGTTCATCGAAATTTTCTGCAGTAATCGATTCAGGATCAGCTATGTCAGTAATAAATGAAGAAACTTTCAACGAGTGTAACAAAGAGAATACCTATCCTACATTACCATTAGGCAAAACAAAAGTGAAAGGAGCAGCATCGAGTAAAGGAGTAGACGTTAAATTACAGACACATTTATCATTTTGTATTGCAGGTCACACATTTCACTCAAATTTTTGGATTGTTCCTTTATTGACAACAGACGTTATTTTAGGTACGAATTTTCTGGTACAACACGACGCAGTTATTGATTTTCAAAATTCCTATTTAATGTTGAAGGATGAAAATGTGGAACTGGCTTTAGAATTTCAGCACTCATTATCTGCAGAAGAACAAACAATTAATCGCACAGAGGTCATTTCCGTATCACGTAACATAGACTGTAATTCCACATTGTTCACAGATACGTACGTACATAACTATAATACTCCAGACGAAGCTGACTATGACGTAATACAGACGATTTCTGATAAAGTTAAACAGAGCAGTGCAAATACAGACGACGAACGCACGCAACTACGCAAAATTCTTTTACAGCAAGCTCCAGTTTTCGACAACGTTCCTGGTACTATGTCTGGTTTTATGTATGAATTTCAAGTCAAACAGCACGACACATTTAAAGCCAAGCATTATCCCATTCCATATATCCATAGAGAACAAGTTAAGAAGGAATTGCAAGATACGCTCGACCAAGGAATTATTGAACCAGCAGTTAGTCCGTACATAAACCCGCTGCATATTGTTAAGAAAAAAGATGGTTCACTTCGTCTCATACTTGATTCGCGTCACATCAATGACATTATTATTAACGAAACAGATAGCCCACAGACACTAGAAGAACTTCTACAGAAATTTCATGGTACTGCTATATATTCCACATTAGATTTGAAATCGGGATTTTGGCAAATTCAGCTCCATCCGAACTGCAGAAAGTACACAGCATTTCTCTGTTTTCGTGACTGTTATCAATTTTGTAAATTACCATTCGGTTTAACTATTTCTTCAGCAGCTTTTATTCGCGGTTTGAATACAATACTTCCGACAGAACTTAAAGACAGAATTACAACGTACGTAGACGACATTATTATTGCTGAAGCTAACTGGTCTGAACACAATCTGATTCTTGAACAACTGTTGCAAACTTTTCGTGCACAAGGACTCACAGTTAATCTCATTAAATCGCATTTTGGCAAAACTTCTATAAAATTTCTTGGACATGTAATTTCAGTAGAAGGCATTACGCCTGACCCGGAAAAACTTCAAGCTTTACGTGACATTACTGTTCCTACGACGAAAAAACAACTACGCAGCTTTTTGGGTCTAATTAACTTTTTTCGTAAATTTATTCATTACTCTACTTTAGACACCCCAAGATTATGTCAATTGACAGGTAAAAACACTATTTGGTCTTGGGATAAGCAAGCAAACTCTGACTTTGTGAACCCGAAAGAAGCTTTGTTGAATGCACCACTTTTATCGCACCCAGATCTTACTAGAGATTTTTCCATTGCTACCGACAGTTCTAACACCGCTTTAGGCGTACACATTTTCCAAGAAATTGAAGAAGATGGTTCTACAGTAATTAAAAACATCGCATTTGCAAGTCGCATTCTGTCACCTAATGAACGAAATTATTCTGTTACAGAACTGGAAACATTATGTGTTGTTTGGGCTTTTACGAGATTTCGGCATTTTCTTTCTGGAAGACATACTACCGTTTACACAGACCACAGAGCGATACAGTTTTTACTTTCGGATAAATTTACACACGACAGATTAAGTAGATGGAAACTCTATTTGCAGGAATTTAATTTTACAATAGTTCACATTCCCGGCACACAAAATGTTGTAGCAGACGCACTATCTCGTTCTCTCGGCAACAATCAGCAAGACATCGCAACCAACTTCTGCAAAGCAAATTTCAGCGTCACGTACATTCAACAAGTTGCATTTGAAAATTTTATTTCGTCGTCATTACAGGACATAGCACAAGAGCAAAGTAAAGTCAACGTATGGAAAGAGATTAAACACCTCTGGGAAGATAGGAATAATGTTACGATTAGAAACCATTACACTGTCCGCAATAATGTGTTTCGCCGCTCTCATCCTGACAACAACAATTGGTTATTATGCATTCCTGACGAGCTTGTTAACAAATTAATCTGGTATACTCATTTAAGTTACGCACATTACGGAGCTAGAAAATGTTTTCTTATACTGAGACAGAACTGCTATTTTTCCAACATGGAGAAACGTATACGACGAGTTTTAGCGTCATGTAAAATCTGCCAGAAAGCTAAATCAGATACGACTTCACATATTCCTCCATTACATCACATTGTAACTGTTAAATTAAGACACATGGCCGCTGTAGACATTTTTGGTCCGATTCCCAGAACTAATAGAGGTTTTTGCTACATCTTTGTCGCTGTTGAACTCACTTCAAAATTTGTTACCTTCACTCCATTACGCAAAGCTACTGCTAAAAGCCGGCCGCGGTGGTCTCGCGGTTCTAGGCGCGCAGTCCGGAACCGCGTGACTGCTACGGTCGCAGGTTCGAATCCTGCCTCGGGCATGGATGTGTGTGATGTCCTTAGGTTAGTTAGGTTTAAGTAGTTCTAAGTTCTAGGGGACTGATGACCACAGCTGTTAAGTCCCATAGTGCTCAGAGCCATTTGAACCATTTTTTTTACTGCTAAAACTGTTTCGAAAGCATTTGTAAAACATTTTCTATTTCATGTAGGGCATTTATTGAAAGTAATTTCGGACAATGGACCACAAATTCGATCTGCTATATGGACACGTATGTTACGAGCTAGAAACATTTCTCCGATATATATATCCAGGTACCATGCATATTCGAACCCTTGTGAACGATTAATGAAAGAAATTGGTAAACTGTGTAGAATATACTGCCATAAAAGACATATTGATTGGGACACACACATACTCTCATTCCAAGATGTAATTAATTCCATACCAAATGAATCTACTATGCTATCTCCGTCTGTTATACTGAAAAATGCTGAACCACCTAACAAAATTAAAGAATTAGTAACATTTCCTACATCTCGTCGACTACGACACCATGAAAGAATTGACATTGCGCTGAACAACATCAAACGTGCCGCAGAGCGCCGGAGAAGACAGCAAAAACAGGTTTGTACACGCCGTGACTTCCACATTGGACAGAAGATATTAGTACGTACACACTATTTATCCAACAAAATAAAAGGTAGGTGCAGTAAATTTGAACTTCTATACGCAGGTCTATATCGGATTCGCAGCATTCCTCACCCCAATGTTGTACACGTCGAAACTTTGAGAACCAGAAAATCGAAAGGAAACCATCACGTGTCGAACGTTAAACCGTTTATTGAATGAAGATACTTTATGATTTAACATGCTGTAATGCCATTTGCTAATTTTTATGACAACTTATGCAATTATATTTACGTGACTACTAACTGATGATTATCGTAATTTTTTCTTGGCAAGTGCCCGGCAAGGTAAAGTTAGCAGGTCGCTCTTCTTGTCGTTACACATCAGACCGTGCACATTTTTCCAGATGAACTTACACATTTTATGACCATTTATGCAATTATATTTATGTGACTACTTACTGATGACTGTCGTATTTTTCTTGGCAAGTGCTCGGCAAGGTAAGGTTAGCAGGTCGCTTTTCTTGTCGTTATACACCCTAGACCGTGCATATTTTCCATTTTTTATGTATGTATGATTGTTTTCCTGTTTTGTTTGTATGCACTATGGAATAGTTAAGATATAGCAAATACCAGTGACTTTGACATTTTTGCCCTATGATATCTCAACATCGTGACTATTTTACATTTTTTGCTGCTGCATTATGATATTCTGTGTACATTTTTGCATCTGAACACTGTCTATATTTTTTGACATAATACGTTTTCTGTCATGCTATGCTGTATGCTTAATTATATCACTATAAACCAGTTTTTATCTATTGGGTATATGACTTAAATGCAAGACATTAATCTTTGTTCATCATTTTCAGAAAGAAATAACGTGTAAACGAAATAAATTAAACAGAAATTGGAATTTCACCTTCGAAATGAACGAAAGAGAATACAATACCTCACGATGAAGAGTAAATGGATCAGAATTATCAAGCATTAACAAGAATATACTACACACATCGTAGAATAGCAGTCTTAACTAATTTTTTCTTTCAGAATACGAAGCGATTGATGCAAACTGTCAGACAGAACTACACATCTTAGTTTTAGTGATGAAATATGATAGAAATAAGGAATAGTTGTATAATGAATAATGAAGTAATTTTTTTGCAGATGATAATGAATGATGATGAATAATGATGAAGAATATGCTACTATGGATAATGAAGTTTTTCTTTACAGGTGATGATAATAATGGAGTTATGGTGATATGGATAATGAAGTTTTTCTTTGCAGATGAAAATGATGATGAAGTTTATATATTTGCTGTTAGTTAAGAGATGCTATGTAGTTATTTAAGTATTTGTTGCAGTTCGTTTTGACAGTATGTTTTATATCGTATGGTATGATGACTGAAGGTTTTGGAAAGGACAGCTAGAGAACACATATTTTTAAACACATTTCACTACCTGTTAATTTGAAGTTCACTACTTTTCAGCATAGTATGCGTTTCTTCTTTCAGCTCAATAATCCATTTTGTATTTTTTCCAGGAGAAGCTTTTCATGATACTTACTAAACCTGTTACTTATTAAACCTGTACTAGTACTTGCATTTTTTTTTACCCAGTCGTGTCTATCATTTATAAATGTGATCACATATACTGCCTTGTTTCATAACCTTGCTACAGCTGACTCATGACGAATGACGTTACACATCTTCATTTGCAGCAACAACTCAAAAGCAAACAAAGTAATTACCAGTCCCAAATAATGCTACTACTTTAAGAGAATTCTGAATAATACTGATCAGCTCTGAATAGAATGTCACTTCAGTAATGACTTCTTAATAATACAAAAAAATGATGCTTTGTAACTGGCCAATGAATGCCACTGTTTATTGTAATAAGATTACCTATGATGCCCATGATTACTATAATTAGACTAATTATGTATAAATGCTATGCCAATAATTAACTCATTTTCAATAATGACTTCTTAATAATACAAAAAAATTATGCTTTGTAACTGGCCAATGAATGCCACTGTTTATTGTAATAAGATTACCCATGATGCCAATAATTAATATAATTAAGTGAATTATTATAATACTATGCCATTCATTAGGTTATGTTTTGAATGATGACTTCTGATGTTTTGTAACTGGCTAATGAATGCCACTGTTTATTGTAATAAGATTACCTATGATGCCCATGATTATTATAATTAGACTAATTATGTATAAATGCTATGCCAATAATTAACTCATTTTCAATAATGACTACGTAATAATACAAAAAAATGATGCTTTGTAACTGGCCAATGAATGCCACTGTTTATTGTAATAAGATTACCCATGATGCCAATAATTACTATAATTAAGTGAATTATGTTAATACTATGCCATTCATTAGGTTATGTTTTGAATGATGACTTCTGATGTTTTGTAACTGGCTAATGAATGCCACTGTTTATTGTAATAAGATTACCTATGATGCCCATGGTTACTATAATTAGACTAATTATGTATAAATGCTATGCCAATACTTAACTCATTTTCAATAATGACTACTTAATAATACAAAGAAATGATGCTTTGTAACTGGCCAATGAATGCCACTGTTTATAGTAATAAGATTACCCATGATGCCAATAATTACTATATTAAGTTAATTTTATGAACATTATTCTGTAATACTACATACATGGCACAGAAATGTTCAGTAACTGGGCGATGAGTGCCACCCATTACTAGTGTAATTCTCAATCAAGACTACTATGTGACTTAATGTCCTTCATCTTCTGACCTAATTACCAGAAATTACTGCAATATCCATTTGTCCTGTCTATCTTCATGATCATGGAGCACTATATTTGGTTTTTGCACTAATTAGACGTTGGTCTACTTTACAAGAACTTGGTATTGACACGACATGCTGTCCACCACCATGACTGATGAAGATGTTATTATGGTCCCACTGTTTGGTGTACCTAATGTACTACCAAAATGATAGCATGGAATATTATTACGACATTTCAGTGTCTTGGCTACGCTGATTAATACTTCTGGGAAAAGAACTTTAGATTGCCTCACTTGGTGTTGTGCTTCTGTAGAAAGGTATGGACTTTCAGTGCAGCTGCGTGCAACCTAAAGTGCTACAGCCATGATGCAATCCTTCCCTTTCCTATCCTAATTCTTGTGACATAGTAATAAAAAAAATCATTTTGTTATCATGATTTGTATTTATGGCCTATACATTTTTGTGATTTGCAAATATGTTCTGAACTACAGTGCATATGCACTTTTGTCATTTGTAAACATGATTTCTACTCATTGCATATGCATTTTTGTGATTTGGTCTCAACTACAGTGCATGTGCACTTTTGCCATTTGTGAATATGTTCTGTACTCATTGTATATACATTTTGTCTTTACTTAATATGTTCTGAACTTCAGTGAGTGTGCACTTTTGTCATTTCTCAATATGATTTGTATATACATTTTTTGTGATTTGCTGATATGTTCTGTACTCATTGTATATATATTTTTTGTCATTGTCTGATATGTTGTGTACTCGGTGCATGTGCACTATATTTACTTCATGTTCTACACCTATATAGTTATATTCTGTAATTGTAAAGTTAATTAGTTAAGAAAAAATTTGTTGCTCATGGCAAGTCCAAATGACTCACCATCGCTGCCAAATTTTTGCCCCCCCCCCCCCCCCCCAGTGGAGGGTTATGAAACGCGAACGTTTCATATGTATTCATTACCAGCGATGGCGAGACATGACAGAATCTCTGACCAGAGAGTTATTTATCGTGGCTAGTCTGCGCTTGACCGCGCGAGACGACAGTTGCTAGTTGCACTCTGTCTGCAGTAGGAGTCAGTCTGGTGCAGTTGCGTGTAGCGAGTGGACAGTTGTACTGAGCGGCCGTCGGCATGCGTCGGCGGTGTGCTCTCCTTGCATCTCTGGTCACGGTTCGGGACGAGGTATATTGTTATAGAAGTTAATGAAGCAGCATTGCGCACATCTATAATATATATTAATTGTAGTTAATTTGTTCAAGAATTGCCCCAATAATAATTTTTTTATAAAGTAACTGTTTTAAAGAAAAAGATTCATTTCAAGTTAAATAATATTTCCCATGCATTCCCTCCAAGAATCAAAATTAAATATGGGCCAGCATTGCACGGAGCTGTGCCGAAAAATAAGAGCAGATATAGATGTAGTTTTACTGAGGTAAGAATTTATCAGGTTTAATTATTTCACAGGGCCGAAGGTCAGCGCAGCTGTCCTTATAAAATTTATCAGGTTTAATTATTTGTGTTGAGATGTTACATTCAGTTCATGCTTCATTATTTGATTAATATTATTGTGGGTTTAATGAGCAATCACCTTAACGTTAATTTTGTGGGGAGTTTACATTTGGGCCATTATTATTCTTTAATTATGCAAGGAGGTTACGCTTGGCTCATTTTTATTATTTACTTTTGTGGGAAGACAACATTTCTCTAATCATTGACTTTCTAAATTTCTAGCGGGGAGGTTACACTTTCACTATTATTGACTTTTAAAATTTTTGCGGGGAGGTTACAACCTTTTTGCCAAACTGGAAAACAATGCTTTAAAATCCGACGATCCGTTAACGGAAAAGGTGGCATATTATAAATACTACGTCGACCACACGTTATTGCTTCCAGATGGAATTGAGGATGACATTAATAAAATAGATGGTAAATTTACTTCCCGAGAACATTGAGTTCACGATAGAACTCGTATTGTAAAGCGAGACAAATGGCAAGTCGTCGAGCTCTTTAGAAAGCCAACAACTATACATATTGAGATTCGTCTTATCCACAGGAACAAGAAGAAACACACAGAGAAATTAGCTAAGGGTAAAAAGATGGATACTGTACCGTATTTTGGAAAAATGTCATAGAAACTGTTTGATATTTTTATGTTACACTATCCCCGGTTTGCATTCACAGTAAAAAACGTAATCATATATAATTTATAGCATCAAGCTGTGAATAGGACAAGCAAATTAGAATAGGTAGGTGTTTGTAAAATGGAATGTGCGTCACGTGACTCGAAACGCAAGGGACAGATCGGGAAAAATATTTCGATAGGATACAGGGGTCGCGCACACGCTTTTAGACTTGAAAATTACAAAAAAAAAAAAAAAAAAAAAAAAAACTTTGAACATAGCTGCTAAGGTTCAGTGACCGTGTCAGAATTACATTAGAAGTCAAAATTTACCAGGTTTCGACGCTACTATGAGCGTCGTCTTCAGAATTAGACTAACTGTTCTAAAACATATTAGGTATATAATACATTAAGAAAATTAAAGTATGTACTGGCTGGAAAAGATGCAGTACTTACAAGTCACATATTAAAAAGGATCTAAGCCGGAAAGGCGACGTCATGAATAGTTGTGAGATGGCGAGCCGCTAAGGACTGTTCGTACTGTGAACAAGGGTTGCAACAAAAATTACAGTAAATCGGTAGTTGCAAAATATATAAACAAAACATGTCACCCGATAAAAGGTACAAAAAAGGATTAAGAGGAGACGCTAGTAGAGCACGAAGGAAGGAAGGAAGCTTGACTAACTTCAAACACCCATTCACCGAGATAGGTTCGATAATGTGCTTAATGTACAAAACGAGCGAGACTGGTAATGGTTTCTTCTATAAATACATACCTTTCCTACAGTTTATCGCTTACACGGTATATGTGAGCAGTTTTCATGAAGTACTTTTGATATGTTATGTCTTGTGGCCAGCGTAACATCACTGGAAAGTAGTGGAATGGCATGTGGCTCAGTGCAGTCTGTTTGGAGCCGTGTTTGCTGCAATAGCCGGTACACTGAAAGGTGATTGACGGGGGCTTCGAGCTGCTGTAAGTGGCGTTTACACAGCATGACAGGAACGTTTTCGTGGATAGTCGATAATATGGATAAGCAGGACAGAGAATACGGTGTTGCCGTTCCTAAAGTAAGACTTTGACTTTATACGCGAATAATTTTATCTATTTATTTGTTTTGTTTTGTGACTGTTTGTGCTTATTGTCCATGCTTATGCAGTGTCAACGCAGAGAGCCAAAAGATGGGAGTTACACTCCCGAAAGGCGTTCTGAGGATTACGTTCTTAACATTACTGACTGTAGCTAAATTAATAACAACCGCTATAAAATTCGTATCCGTAGTGATACGTTTTGCTCTCGAGTACTATGAAACTACGAAATTCAGCATTGTGGTATCGGATGTGAGTTTAAACTTTGTGTCTGGTGTGGTGTTAAACATGGCTTTCAGTCCAAACCTCTCAACAGTTTTACAATGAGATCCTGAAGCCTGTTGCCTTACCGTTATTGCCTTGTTGTTATGGACTGTGCTCCAGCGAAAGAACACCAGATTTAACTCAACTGTTATATTGCAGTGTTAACTTTGGATGAGTACCTTATCTGGGCAGAAAATACGATCACCATATGGAGGAAGACGTTTGCTTACATCTATGTCCTCCTCAAGATTCGGAACTTATTTATACAGGAAGTGAAACGTAAACCTCGCTCTCCCGAATCACTCGCTCTCCCTAACTTCTACTGCTGGGGTGTAATCCATCACTACACAAGTAGCAGAAACTCTAGAGGGTGAGAACCAACCACGAAAGCTGGTGTGGGTCATATTTCAACATCTGTCTGTTTGGTCTTCTCATTGATTCACGCGAACAGTTGGCATGGACATTGCCACACGAGTTCGTGTGTGCCTTACACAATGTCTTCTCCATCGCTCCTCAGATATCAAGTGTCTGTCATCTTATCTTACCTGTATCGATCAATAAAACATTCACTAACTCTCTCTCAGTTGCTGATGTCAGCCTCTGGTACAAGCTACCCAGCACTCTGCGCACAGTGCAATGCCCTGCTGTTATTTAAGTCCGTAAACCTCATAAAGTTTCCCCCCCCCCCCCCCAAAATTAAAGTGTATGACTGGTTTCCCTTTATTCAACAGAAGCGAATGATCCCATATTTCGCCAGTAACCCTTCTTTCGCTTGTCGTTTCCCAGTCAGTCGGGTGACTTCTCCCGTCCTCTTTTCCCGCCCTCCATCACCCCTCCTGTCATGTCTATTGCTGCTACCGCTCATCATTTAAAGCTACCTGCAAGTATTTTGTTTTAATTATAGCACTTGTAATAAACGAAAATAAACTGTTTTCACTGTCTATTTATGTCACAGTAACCTCTAAATGCTAGAGTTTGTAGTAGATGTAGCTTATAACATGCTTTTCATGATTACAATAATGTTTAATATGTAGAATGTGTGGTTAGATGTAAGAGTGAGACTGATGACAGTAGTCTTGCCATGTTAAATAAATAAAAGAAATCTATAGAAACATTTCTAAGAGCAACTGTATTAATTCCTCCTGAACATGAAGTGTCCATTCTTGACTTGTACATCGTTTGAGACTATTCACGAGCTTGGTAATGAATTATCATAAAATCTCATTTGCGTTCTATACGAATTTTCTCAGTATTATCGCGAGGACAAAGTAAAGTCATTGACAGATAAAATGGAGAGAGATGACACAGTGGGTAATTCACTATGCCAGCGTTGAGGAGGAACTGGTTTCAAATCCCTGCCACGCCTCACAAAGTCTTGGCATCCGAAGTGGTTGCAGGTACTTCTGGAGAGCAGCAGGTGGTCGATACATGGTGTGATGAATAATGCACAGAACTCTTCGAAAAGAATTTCATACAATGTGCACCCCTTCTCTCTGTCAGTATTTTCCTCCATTTGGCTGGCGATGTATCAGCATCAGTACGTATCGGGAAAGCACCACAGTCTCCCAAACGGCGTTACAAACGTCAAAACTTGGCTGTTGCCATGGGCAACAGGCAACACGGTGTGCTGCTCTTCATCTGCACTCTTTCAGTGACGTGCTGGATATCACCCCCCAGATGTGACGCAGCGCACAGACAGGTGCCGTTCTGGAATGGAGTCCCTCCAGGCTGATTGACGTTTCATTACTCTGTCAGCGCCATAGTAAACACCAGCCTCTTTCTGCACGCAAATACGTCGAAGGATTACACTCCGTCGCGAGAAGCTTTTGTTTCACTTACGCAGAGAAGAGCATCCTTTTGTGAAATCAGACATCATTGACACACGTGTATTCGTCATTAACCGAACCCAAAAAAAAACAGATAAAACAACAGAGCTTTGTCATGTATACCGGTGTTACTCTGCCTACATATGAATACGCTCGACCTCTGGTTATACTGTATTCACGTAACAGTACCTCAAATTACAATCGATTTCCTTTCACATGGCTAATCATCTAAGGAGTGGTGACTGTATTTATGATAGACGCCAGAACCAGTGAAATATTATGTAGAAAATTTCGCTATGTCAGAGATAGAAGCGATATTCCTAAAACAGAAATTATCTCTGTGTAGTGAATTAATTTCTCAGAATAAAAACAGTCTTCTTTGCGAAATTTTTTAATATCAGTGACGCGTTTCACATCTTTGGGACATCATCAGATTACGTAAAAGTAGCTGGATATGTAACCCATCCGTCATAACATCATATAAAATGGAAAATAGACGCAACAGTAACTGTATATGTAATCCATCCATCATAAAAACTTACAAAATGCGAAGTAGACCTTGAGCGCACCAGCTGGTTCCATCATAGCAGTGCACAATAGGGCTACGTTTGGCGTCCACACCGATATTGACAGCTATATCTGTGCGCACACCAAACGGATATTGTGCTTTGTGCAGCTCATACCGCGTGCGTTTAGTAAGCGTGGCCATCAACACTCTACCGTTTATGCACTCTTATTTTGTATGCACTTTTATTTGTACGAGCATGCAATGTAAAGGTCTTTACGAAGTCCGGTTATCACGGTTATTATCATGCAATTTTGTCAGTAATTATTGTAAATATTAACACAGATTGTTTCTAGTACATGTTTAGCTTCCGGTCAAAAAAATACGTCTTTTATGTCTGTTGTGAACCTGCTCTTATCTGTCGCACAGTATTGTTCCTTAAGTGACTCGTGCTTCTGCAGTGTTTATTATCGTTGAACACAAATGAAAAATTTTACTAATTAATGTCCATGATGCCGGCCGCTGTGGCCGATCGGTTCTAGGTCCTTTAGTGCGGAACCGCGCTGCTGCTACGGTCGCAAGTTCGAATCCTGCCTCGGGCATGGGCGTGTGTGATGTCCTTAGGTTAGTTAGGTTTAAGTAGTTCTAAGTCTAAAGGGCTGATGACCTCAGATCTTAAGTTCCATTTTTGAATGACCATGATGGGTGTTAGATCCCATAAATTTCCGTATTAATTTTTTTTTTATTCGATTTCAGTTGTAATACTCCTTTGTCAATACCGATCATTCACTTTAATAATATTGACCGAGTTCTAATTTTTTTTTTTAGTGCTGCACCTATTAAATTCATGTAGTAGGGTCATCTCCCACTCATTTATCTGCAATGAACTCTCAGATCAAATGACCGCACTAGTCTAGTATCACTGTGGATCGGTAGGACACCACGTGGTTAGGCCTAGAACATTCTGAGTAGAACTGTCTCTGGGAAGATGTTATAGCACGTAGACTGTGATATCAAAAGTATCCGGACATCTCTTAACAGACATTCACACACTGAAGACCAAAGAAACTGGTAGACCCGCCTAATATCGTGTAGGGTCACAGCGAGCCCATAAAAGGGCCGCAACACGATGTGACATGGACTCTATTAATGTCTGAAGTAGTGCTGGAGGGAATTGACGCTATGAGTCCATCAGGGCTGTCCATAAATCTGTAAGAGTACGAGGTTGTGCAGATCTCTTCTCAACAGCACATTACAAGGCATCCCACATATGCTCATTGTTCATGTCTGGGAGCTTGGTGGCCAGCGGAAGTGTCTGAACTCAGAAAAGTGTTCATGGAGCCCCTCTGTAGCAATTCTGGGCGTGTGAGATGTCGCATTGTCCTGCTGGAATTGCCCAAGTCCGTCGAAATGCACAATGGACATGAATGGATGCAGGTGATCAGACAGGATGCTTACGTACGTGTCACCTGTCAGAGCCGTATCTCGACGTATCAGGAGTCCTGTATCACTCCAAGTACACACCTCCCACACCATTACAGAGCCTCCACCAGCGTGAACAGTCCCCTGGTGATATGCAGGGTTTATGGATTCGTGAGGTTGTCTCCATACCCGTACACATCCATCCGCTCGATACAATTTGAAACAAGACTCGTCCGACGAGGCTACATGTTACCAGTCATCAACAGTCCTATGTTGACGGACTCAGGCGAGGCGTAAAGTTTTGTGTCGTGCAGGAATCAAGGGTACACCAGTGGGCTTTCGGCTCCTAAAGAGTATATCGCTGATGTTTCGTTGAACTGTTCGCACGCTGACACTTGTTGATGGCCCAGAACTAAAATCTACAGCAATTTGCGGAACGGTTGCGCTTCTGTTGCGTTGGTCGATTCTCTTTAGTCGTCGTTGTCCCTGTTCTTGCAAGATCTTTTACGGCCGCAGCGACGTCGGTGATTTGATGTTTTACCGGATTCCTAATGGGAAAATCCCCACTTCATCGCTACCTCGGAGACGCTGTGTCCCATCAATCGTTCGCCAACTATAACACCACGTTCAAACTCACTTAAATTTTGATAACCTGCCATTGTAGCAGCAGTAACCGATCTAATTGCATCAGACACTTATTGTCTTACATAAGCGTTTTCGACCGCAGCGCCGTATTCTGCCTATTTACATATCTCTGTATCTGAGTACGTATGCCTATATCAGTTTCTTTGGCGCTCCACTGTATGTCCAACTGAGGCCACTTTCAGTGAGGTGAGTAAATGTCTGTGAAGTAATGGCGGCCTATTCTTCCTCAAGAACCGAAACCAAATAAGGTAGTGTTGTTGGACATCCTAGTTCGCCCAAAAAGTCTCTTGTTTAATTCAAGTCGGGGCTCTGCTCAACCACTCTACCACATTCTTTTTAACACCCAACACACTATGCTAGCGGGAATGTTGATACCATTTGGGAACTCACGAGTGACTCCTTACGCTGATTTCATGCAATGATTCACACCCACTCAATCAATGCTCGACGGTCTCTCATTACATGAGGTCTGCCTCGTCTTGATCTAGCTGTGGTTTGTCCTTCGCATTTCCACTTCAGCCACAATACCAACAGTCGACTAAGACAGCGTTACAAGTTTAGAAATGTCGCTGATGGATTTGTTAGTTGACCTCACCCAGTGACTAGTCCACGTTCGAAGTCAATGAACTCTCCCGACCGACTTATTCCGCTATAATTACTTCTCTGCTTCCAACACAAAACTCTCCGTTCCCTTTTACAATTCCGGGTCGGCCTCTCACAACATCTACTCCACTGACCATTAAAAATGCTACACCAACAAGAAATGCAGATGATACACGGGTATTAATTGGACAAATATATTATACTATAACTGACACGTGATTACATTTTCACGCAATTTGGGTGCATAGATCCTGAGAAAGGGCCGGGAGATACGGGAAGATTTCAATTAGATTACATCATGGTCAGACAGAGATTCCGAAATCAGATACTGGATTTTAAGGCGTACCCAGGAGCAGATATAGACTCAGATCACAATATAGTAGTGATGAAGAGTAGGCTGAAGTTCAAGACATTAGTCAGGAAGAATCAATACGCAAAGAAGTGGGATACGGAAGTACTAAGGAATCACGAGATACGTTTGAAGTTCTCTAATGCTATAGATACAGCAATAAGGAATAGCGCAGTAGGCAGTTGAAGAGGAATGAACATCTCTAAAAAGGGCCATCACAGAAGTTGGGAAAAAAAACATAGGTACAAAGAAGGTAGCTGCTAAGAAACCATGGGTTACAGAAGAAATGCTTCAGTTGATTGATGAAAGGAGGAAGTACAAACATGTTCCGGGAAAATCAGGAATACAGAAATACAAGGCGCTGAGGAATGAAATAAATAGGAAGTGCAGGGAAGCTAAGACGAAATGGCTGCAGGAAAAATGTGAAGACATCGAAAAAGATATGATCTTCGGAAGGACAGACACAGCATACAGGAAAGTCAAAACAACCTTTGGTGACATTAAAAGCAACGGTGGAAACATTAAGAGTGCAACGGGAATTCCACTGTTAAATGCAGACGAGAGAGCAGATAAGTGGAAAGAATACATTGAAAGCCTCTATGAGGGTGAAGATTTGCCTGATGTGGTAGAAGAAGAAACAGGAGTCGATTTAGAAGAGATAGGGGATCCAGTATTAGAATCGGAATTTAAAAGAGCTTTGGAGGACTTGCGGTCAAATAAGGCAGAAGGGATAGATAACATTCCATTAGAATTTCTAAAATCATTGGGGGAGATGGCAACAAAACGACTATTCACGTTGGTGTGTAGAACATATGAGTCTGGCGATATACCATCAGACTTTGGGAAAAGCATCATCCACACAATTCCGAAGACGGCAAGAGCTGACAAGTGCGAGAATTATCGCACAATCAGCTTAACAGCTCATGCATCGAAGCTGCTTACAAGAATAATATACAGAAGAATGGAAAAGAAAATTGAGAATGCGCTAGGTGACGATCAGTTTCGCTTTAGTAAAAGTAAAGGGACGAGAGAGGCAATTCTGAAGCTACGGCTAATAATGGAAGCAAGGCTAAAGAAAAATCAAGACACTTTCATAGGATTTGTCGACCTGGAAAAAGCGCTCGACAATATAAAATGGTGCAAGCTCTTCGAGATTCTGAAAAAAGTAGGGGTAAGCTATAGGGAGAGACGGGGTCATATAAAATATGTACAACAACCAAGAGGGAATAATAAGAGTGGACGATCAAGAACGAAGTACTCGTATTAAGAAGGGTGTAAGACAAGGCTGTAGCCTTTCACCCTTACTCTTCAATCTGTACATCGAGGAAGAAATGATGGAAACAAAAGAAAGGTTCAGGAGTGGAATTAAAATACAAGGTAAAAGGATATCAATGATACGATTCGCTGATGACATTGCTATCCTGAGTGAAAGTAAAGAAGAATTAAATGATCTGCTGAACGGAATGAACAGTCTAATGAGTACACAGTATGGTTTGAGAGTAAATCGGAGAAAGACGAAGGTAATGAGAAGTAGTAGAAATGAGAACAGCGAGAAACTTAACATCAGGGTTGATGGTCACGAAGTCAATGAAGTTAAGGAATTCTGCTACCTAGGCAGTAAAATTACCAATGACGGACGGAGCAAGGAGGGCATCAAAAGCAGACTCGCTATGGCAAATAAGGTATTTCTGGCCGGCCTTAATTTGAGGAAGAAATTTCTGAGGATGTACGTCTGGGGTACAGCATTGTATGGTAGTGAAACATGGACTGTGGGAAAACCGGAACAGAAGAGAATCGAAGCATTTGAGATGTAGTGCTATAGACGAATGTTGAAAATTAGGTGGACTGATAAGGTAAGGAATAAGGAGGTTCTACGCAGAATCGGAGAGGAAGGAATATGTGGAAAACACTGATAAGGAGAAGGGACAGGATGATAGGACATCTGCTAAGACATGAGGGAATGAATTCCATGGTACTAGAGGGAGCTGTAGAGAGCAAAAACTGTAGAGGAAGACAGAGATTGGAATACGTCAAGCAAATAATTTAGGATCCTGAGAAATCAGTACCCAGAACAACCACCTCTGGCCGTAATAACAGCCTTGATACCCCTAGGCATTGAGGCAATCAGAGGTTGGATGGCATGTACAGGAACAGCTGCCCATGCAGCTTCAACACGATACCATAGTTCATCACGAGTAGTGACTGGCGTATTGTGACGAGCCAGTTGCTCGGCCACCATTGACCAGACGTTTTCAATTGGTAAGAGATCTGGAGAATGTGCTGACCAGGGCAGCAGTAGAACATTTTCCGTATCCAGAAAGGACCGTACAGGACCTGCAACATGCGGTCGGGCATTATCCTGCTGGAATGTAGGGTTTCGCAGGGATCGAATGAAGAGCCACGGGTCGTAACACATCTGAAATGTAACGTCCACTGTTCAAAGTGTCGTCAATGTGAACAAGACGTGACCGAGACGCGTAACGAATGGCACCCCATACCATCACGCCGGGTGGTACGCCAGTATGGCGATGACGAATACACGCTTCCAATGTGCGTTCACCGCGATGTCGCCAAACACGGATGCGACCATCATGATGCTGTAAACTGAACCTGGATTCATCCGAAAAAATGACGTTTAGCCATTCGTGCACCCAGGTTCGTCGTTGAGTACACCATCGCAGGCGCTCCTGTCTGTGTGATGCAGCGTCGAAGTCCGTGCTGCTGAAAACGTCGTCGAACTGTTCGTGCGGATGGTTGTTGTCTTGCAAACGTCACCATCTGTTGACTCAGGGATTGAGAGAAGTGGTTGCACGATCCGTTACAGCCAAGCGGATAAGATGCCTGTCGACTGCTAGTGATACGAGGCCGTTGGGATCTAGCACGGCGTTCCATATTACTCTCCTGAACCCACCGATTCCATATTCTGCTAACAGTCATTGGATCTCGACCAACACGAGCAGCAATGTTGCGATACGATAAAACGCAATCTCGATAGGCAACAATCAGACCTTTATCAAAGTCGGAAACTTGATGGTACGCATTTCTCCTCGTTACACGAGGCATCACAACAACGTTTCACCAGGCAACGCCGGTCAACTGCTGTTTGTGATGAGAAATCGGTTGGAAGCTTTCTTCATGTCAGCATGTTGTAGCTGTCGCCACCGGCGTCAACCTTGTATGAATCCTCTGAAAAGCTAATCATTTGCATATCACAGCATCTTCTTCCTGTCGGTTAAATTTCGCGCCTGTAGCACGTCATCTTCGTGGTGTAGCAATTTTAATGGCCAATAGTGTAGTTGTGGATTCTGCACTACGTAGGGGCATCTGGACATTTTAATCAGATAGTGTATGAGGTGAATGCATACCATCCTAGAGAAGTTCGTTCGGCCATACGCAGTAGTCCAGGTGTGGACAGCATAATGCAACTTTTCTCAAGAAACTTGCCTACACTTCGTCTATCGCTGTTGGTATCAGCAGAGATCGAGGATGAAAAGTCGAGGATGTATTTATACAATGCTTAGAGAAGCGATAGATTATAGTACATTACCACCGCAAACGAAGAACATGCGGACTGTAGAACATACACCACAATAAACTTATCCATGTACTTTATTGTTGTTGAGCTCATGAGCCACGGATGGAATTATTGAAAAAAGTACAGCAACCATTTGCTGTTTTAGCACGTCCTTATTTCACTCCAGGACGCATTTTGGATTTTACTTATCTCTAGCTGGTGTAAAACCTTTACATGTCGTCAGTATAAGGTTTTTATGGAGTGTGTGTTGGATGCCGCAGCTGCCCTGTGTAAAATAATAACTCCCTTAGATACCACTGGTACATATTTGAAACTAAAAATGCTTTTTACTAACAAGGGAACCTCCCTATCGCACCCCCCTCAGATTTAGTTATAAGGTGGCACAGTGGATAGGCCTTGAAGAACTGAACACGGATCAATCGAGAAAACAGGAAGAAGTTGTGTGGAACTATGAAAAAAATAAGCAAAATATGCAAACTGAGTAGTCCATGCGAAAGATAAGCAACATCAAGGATAGTCTGAGCTCAGGAGCGCCGTGGTCCCGTGGTTAGCGTGAGTAACTGCGGAACGAGAGGTCAGTGGTTCGAGTTTGCCCTAAAGTTAAGAGTTTAATTTCTTATTTTCGCAAAGTTATGATCTGTCCGTTCGTTCATTGGCGTCTCTGTTCACTGTAATAAGTTTAGTGTCTGTTTTGCGACCGCACCGCAAAACCGTGCGATTAGTAGACGAAAGGACGTGCCTCTCCAATGGGAACCGAAAACATTTGATCGCAAGGTCATAGGTCAACCGATTCCTCCACAGGAAAACAAGTCTGATATATTCTATACGACACTGGTGACGGCATGTGCGTCACATGACAGGAATATGTTGTCGACCCACCTAACTTGTACACTTGGCGAATGGGTAAAAAGATTCTTCTACCTTGCCCGATTTAGGTTTTCTTGTGGATGTGATAATCACTCCCAAAAAAGTGATGAAAACATAAGAGTTTGTCACAAAAACTGAAAATAAAAATTTAAACTTTTCACTGGAGGGAGGACTTGAACCAAGAACCTCTCGTTCCGCAGCTATTCACGCTAACCACGGGACCACGGCGCTTCTGAGCTCACCCTATCCATGATGTTGCCTATCTTGCGTATGGACTACTCAGATTGTATATTTTACTTATTTTTTCATAGTTCCACACAACTTCTTCCTGTTTTCTCGATTGATCTGTGTTCAGTTTTTCAAGGCGTATCCACTGTGCCAACTTATAACTAACTGTGAGGGGGGTGCGATGGGGAGGTTCCCTTGTAAGCATATACAGGCCAAAATAGCAGTTACAAATTACAGAACAAAATTAATTACCCACAAAGAGTACACCATAATTACTCTACCACGCAAACATTTGGGGCTACACCGTCTGGTATGAGACGTTCCCGGGGAAGGGAGGAGGGAGACGTCCACAGGGACCCAAACCGTACAATAACCCTGGGTTCGGAGTGGAGCGGCGGTGGGATGAGTGGACTGCTGTGGCCTGTTGCGGGGTTGTGAACCACTGAGAGCTACGGCGGGACGAAGCCTCCGTCATGTCTAGGTCCCCGGTTTAATACACAATACACACATGGTTGAAAGCCAGAAACGCGATCTAGCATAAAATAAAGCTATATAAATTCTTTCTTGGTTGCTGTATTTCTTCAAGTAATACGCCACCATTGTTAAACAATGTTTAGGCTTACATCTCAACATAACCTTGCCAGTATAATTAATTGTTTCATTCAAGGATTCTTCATTTAGTTTTGTACGATATGCTACATGTTAATTGTGGTTGAAAGTACATGGTTTGTCACAAATAATTTTGCATTTGGGGATAGATGTTGAAACACTGAATTAAAATTTGTGTTCCAACCAGGACTTGAACCTGGGTCTTCTGTTTACTTGGTCAATCCGTTAGCAGTTACACACCAGACTGCTGCAGAGGCTATCCGACTGCATTGCCCCCCATATTCCAACGTCGGAGAGCCTTAGCAATAGCGAAGATGTGAGAAGGGGAAAATGGGCTGAAGGTCTAAATTGAATTTCTTGTAGGAACGATGCTTACCTAATCATTGTGGGTTTTTTAGCCATAAAGCTACGGTGGTGTATTGACTGGCACATGAGCTTTATAAGCAGGGGAGTTGGGGTCGGGTCCTGGCCATAGCACTCATTCATTGCTTCAACTTCTATCCTTGTTGAGACTCTTATGTCACCAGAAAAATGTAATATCCGATCGACTCATTCTGAATTAATAGGCAAGTGCTACGCAAAAACGTCAGTACTGTACTGGAACTGTGTGCGAGCCACATAGGAGGACGAACATGGAAATATGTAATGTTTATAGCCACAGCCCAACGAGAGAAAAAAAAACTTGACGACTACAGCTGCGACTGACTTAGATAATGGCGCAACATGCACTCACAAATTTTTTAGATCATTCATCGAGTAATGTAAATTGTTTGAGAGATAATGAAGCCAGTTTCAGTCTAAGCGGAAATTGCTTATTTCATCTCTCGACAAGTATGATTGTTCGAATACCGTTATGCCACTTCTTTCCTGCATTTTTATATTTACGCTTTTTGTCGTCTGCTAAATTAAATCTACGGATTGTGTACCTCGGTCTGGCTTCCAGTATAAAATTGTTGCATTTTTAACAGTGCATGTGCAGGTTATATTGGTGATTGTCGGCGTTTTATTTAGGGATCACACAGACTTGAATAATTTACTTCTTACCGTTTAACAATTGGGTTAAATCCTGGCACATGAACTTCTTTTGGACTGATTCTCATGTTCTATAGATCCGTCACAAAATGAAAATTACTGGCGTGTACAATGTGACAGACATGTATGTATACTTTCATTTGTTAATTTAATGATTAGTAGCAAATGCGGGGTGTCACTCTTAAGAGTGGTCAGGCGGATTTTTTCTGGTGTTTCTTGCAGCGTGTCGCATGAGTCGTTCAAACAAATACCACTCATTACGTCTCTTACGCGACGGCCAGTGTCAACGGTAAGCGCCGGTTGGTTTCCCATTACAAATTAAATTATTTTTGAAGCAGCATTTTACGTGCCCATTCGAAGTAGCGGTCCCAGATTAGTCTACTGCGATATTAGCTTCGTCGATATGTGTTAACAGGGAGAATAACCAGCACTCCAGCGACCACAGAACAAACCCGATGCGCACAGACTGCTGCCGCCAAGTAGCCAGTGCTGCTCAGTAGCCTTTCGCCATTTCAGAGGAGGCAAGATCGTCGCACGGCATTATACGCCTTCAATGAGCTACACTTCAATTTCTGTTTTGTTTGGCTCACTGGAAATTTTCAGCTTTGTGAGAAACGAACTTTCGCGAGGTACCCGACTCCAAACGTCCTTTACTTGCAGTTGCGTTCACAATTTTCGCTCCGACACTGTTTGAGATGGAAATGTATTCACTAAGAGAAGCACTTTCTGACGGATCTGAAATCGATTTTCATTCAAAAAGCGTGATATTCGTTTCTGGACGCTGTCGTTTAGGATCTTATAAGACCACTGTCCTGGTTACATGGAGGAGAGTGGTAACTGCTGTTTTGGCTGAAGAGCCAACATCGAACCCATACCTTGAAGTCACGTTGTTAGCTCACGCAGGCTGGCGTGAGGAGGAAAGGACTCTACTGACGTGAGATCTGTAACATGACAAGGAATTAGAATTCAGAAAGCGGATGTTTGATACTTAACTTTAATCCATTAATGATGAACGTCGCTCTTGACGGTACATGATTCACAATATTATCTGTTCAGAATACATTCATATTAACTGAATATGGCGCCTAGCTAGGTCGTAGCAAATGACGTAGCTGAAGGGTATGCTAAACTGTCGTCTCGGCAAATGAGAGCGTATGTAGACAGTGAACCATCGCTAGCAAAGTCGGCTCCAACTGGGGCGAGTGCTAGGGAGTCTCTCAGACTAGACCTGCCGTGTGGCGGCGCTCGGTCTGCAATCACTGTTAGTGGCGACACGCGGGTCCGACGTGTACTAACGGACCGCGGCCGATTTACAGGCTACCATCTAGCAAGTGTGGTGTCTGGCGGTGACACCACAGTAACCCATACCTTGAAGTCACGTTGTATACTCTACGGTAATACACCAAAAATTGGACAGTTTAATACATGGTATCGCCGTGAGCAAATCCAAATATGATAGCTTCTATCTGCGATTCTGCCTCGTATCCATACCGTGTCACTGCCCTGACTGCAGACCACGGGCTGGCACACTCGACTGCCATGATTTTACGTCGACGACAGAGAGTGACATGCCCTCCTGGTACTAGGTCTCCACCATCTACAGCTCTCTAAAGCGGCCGGTGTGCTCTTCTAAGGGGGAAATAAATCTGGTCCAGAGAGTTTACTAGAAAGGTAACTTCTAATTGTTAATTTCACTAACGTTCTGCGTTGAATTCCAAACCTCTCCGCACTGTCTCTTGGAGCGAGGACACGTGACATTGTCGATAGTGACCCGTCCGTCGGTGCTATACCAGAGGGCCAGGCAGTATCTTAGGTTTGCACATCCCACCGATTATACGGACACCACTGTTGCCCATTGTTGGTGGCAATGGACACAGGAAGGCAAGCATGCATGACACACAGGACATGGATATCCGACATGCACCAAGGAAGGTAGGACAGATGGTTCGTCCGTCAGACACGAGCCGATCGATCGCCAACGGTAGAGGCCATTCAGCAGAGTGTTCTGTCCTCTGTGTAACGTCCAGTTAGTGTTAGCACCAATGACAGGCAGTTGCATGACGCAGAGGTCGCCACACGCTGGTCTTTACGACATCTCTGCATCTCAGCGCCCGATTCGCCTGGTGTCGGTAAATTGGCAGTGGGTCATCTTTAGAGACGAGTCCCACTGCCATCTTCGAGCTGACGACCAGCGCATCAGTGTCTTGAAGTGCATTGCACGAGCAGCGGTTTATGGTGGCTCGTCACATGTCCTCCCAGGATGGTGTGATGGTATAGGGAGTAATATCCTATGATGTCCCTTGAGCTCGTGAACGCCCACACCCATGCCCTATTTCAAGAGATCAACGCTCGTCCTCATGCCGTTACCACCCCCTGAGCGTGTCTTAGAGCTGTGGCTACTGTGCCAAAACCTGCTGCATCGCCCGATCTCCCTCCGACCGAGAAGGTATGGGATACCATGGAGTGTCTCATGAGGACTCCTTCCCCATCAACCAGTCTGCTGGAACTGCATGCTCAGGTACAGCAGCATGAGATAAAATCGTATTAGAATGTAGGTGTTGTGATCGCTTTGTGGTCCTTAAAGGTTCAAAGTGTAATCATTTTTTGCGTGTGGTGCCACCTATATACCTGTCATCAATGACCACAGCCCACGTGTTGTTGTCTGTGCAGCTCTTTTTTATGACGATCAGCGTACATCACGATCACCGAAGACAAGATGAGCGCTGTTTGATGACTTTACAGCAACTTGGAACGCATATAAAAGTTTGTAAGTTTACTGCTGGGTCCTACTACTGCTTTGTGTGGGGCACTTATTTACATATGCGATATGCGTGTATTACAGAAATAACAAGATATTAACATACAGAGCATTTCAATTTATGTATAACAAAAAAGACAGCAAAACGTCTGAAAACAGTTTAGGCTGTTAAATTGTCTTGATTAACTGCTAGCTGTCGAATCAAAAATTGGGAAAATTATATGTACTATTTTTTGGAAGGGAAGTTTTAACGCACAAGCACATTCACAAAGTCCCCCAAAAATTTTCTAAAAACTAAAATTTTCTAATTTGAATAATTAACAAACTAATATGCTGTTACAGTGAAAGCATCCATTTTTAGATACAGAAAAATTGGGAATACAAAACTATCACAGTGGATTCTGCAGTAAATATTGTTTTTTGTGATTCGAATATTATAGAACACAAAAATTTCAAATAGAAATGTATAAAATATCTAGTTTTCAGAAGAAGTGAAACATTTAAATATGCCTGAAATCGTTGAAGTATGGGAGTAATGTAGAGTAATATGAAATAAATAAGTAAAAACTTCAACAGCCAACCTCGCTAATCTTATTTTTATTTTTGACGACTGGTTTCGAAAAATCTAAATTGCCACTATAGGAGCTTATGCAAATACACCTCAAAGCATCTCCATCATACGTACAATATATCAACTTGTGAGATGTCATTCCAGAAACATGAAAATGTAATACATCGGTATGTACAAAATAAAACAAGACTAACGTAAAGTATCATGCATATTGCACCGACTGCGCAAGCTCATACTCGTCCAACAGATCAAATATGCTGTCGTAAATGGTGATGATGAACAAAAGGACATTCATGAAAATCTGCTGACGAAACAATTACTTACAATTGCATCTAATCGATCCAGGAATGTACAGGTTACAATCTCAGTAACAAAGAAATTCACTGAATTTTATGAGTTGACCAATACGACTGTTCAAATCCCATGACGGTGCTTTTTTTCATATATATATATATATGCTTAGTGTCGGCTACTAGGTAACATCTACGGATTCTGTACCTCAGAGTGACTTATGGCATAGAACTACAATTTTAGCTCTTTCTTTCTTCAAAGTGTAACTCAGTAAAAAATGTGTTTGGGAAAGAAGAAAGCGCTTTCTGGGAACGGTATTAACTGTTGGAAGAGATGCAGTAAAAAGCATAGCCAAGTTGCGGGTTGTGTATCAGTATATGCTCAAATTGTAAATAAAATTTGATCGTAAATTAAATGAAGCTCGGTCACATTTTTATTCAAATTTTGGGGTTCAGTTTAATTTTCTTGTTCCGAGAATGACTTGTTATATAACGTAGGGTGCATACATACCAAGCCTATCAATTTTTCTGCAATAGAGTCCACTGATTATGGGAGCGTGTTATATCGCATATTTTTGTGTCACATTCACAGAGTCAGTACAGATCACGTACGACGCTCTGACTGTCAGTTCTCTCTTTCGCCTTCCACAACACAAGAGCCACCGAGCTGTCCCGCCCATGTCAACGTGCGCCCGGCTTTAACTTCCATTTCGAGGTGAACATTTACTGTGGCGGAACGCTGTCAGAGCTGTGCAGTGAATTTACTGTTTCAAGTTCCTC
The DNA here is from genome assembly GCF_021461385.2 of Schistocerca piceifrons. Classification (NCBI taxonomy): domain Eukaryota; kingdom Metazoa; phylum Arthropoda; class Insecta; order Orthoptera; family Acrididae; genus Schistocerca; species Schistocerca piceifrons. The sequence goes on along the minus strand of NC_060139.1, from coordinate 422,069,814 downwards.
ATTCCAGAGTAGCTCAGGACTACAGCTGCACAATGTACGGACACTACGACAATGTGCGCAGGCCCGCTATCACAGCACGGCCTGCCAGTGCAGCTGGCGGACTGGCAGCCGTTCCCACAGTCAGCCACAACTGCAGGTACACGGTGGGCGCGCGTTGTCTGCTGCAGGTGTGCACACTGGAACTAGTGGGAGCACTGTGTTACGTCAGCAGTCCCTATCGTGTACCACACACTGTGAACGGAGGTACATGTTGTGAGACTGTTAGTGAGAGTAAGGGAAGAAAGGAAAATTGTCATTTATGGCCAGTATCTAAACTGCACTGCTCAACAGAATTAAAATATCACTTTTTTGATACCCCTTAATTCCCTCCCATTGCAATACATAAGTATAAATTCGGCTGAAAGGTGCGTTCAATCTTCCTCTCTAATGGTGCAGAAGCGGGGCGCCTTCCAGCGTCACTATTCAGCTCGACGACGCTTCAAACACCAAGGCGTCTGCACATGCGTAAAAAACGCCAGAGCTCAGTTCATGTGTGAGGTAGGTTAATGGTTTGCATTGGCAGCACACTTCGTCACAATTCTGCCCATCGCCACTTTGGTCGTGTCACAAAATGGGAATTTTGTCGCAACCCCTCTTACCGACATTTCAGCCCTTCTTTGATGCCTCTGTGATTGATGTTAGAACCGCGATATCTAGCGTTGAAACCAGGTGGTTTTTTTATGAAGCCGAGGAAAACAATAAAGACACATCGCCTTTCAGAATCGGCACGGAAAGGCCTCAGAGGGTGGCAGAGCTGCCACAACGTCCCTCGAGGCTTTTATTCCATTTCAAGGTCGAAAACGAGAGTTCGCAGTGCGATAAGGAACAGTGAGATGTTTGTGACAACTTTTGCCACTGTTGCCACCTTCGGACGTTACTGACATAATCTGCTTCGTGATGGCTGGGTGTTGTGTGATGTCCTTAGGTTAGTTAGGTTTAAGTAGTTCTACGTTCTAGGGGACTGCTGACCATAGATGTTAAGTCCCATAGTGCTCAGAGCCATTTGCTAATTAACAAATTCCTATCCATATGTTTCCTTACAAAAGCTAAGAGTAAATGGCATGTATAGGTTCGATTTCTTATCGTCTCCACTGAATTCCACCATTCGACACTGTGCCGCCGGGTGTACCAAAGAAAATTTAGTTATGCAAACTATGTAGATGTTTGTAGATGTTATCACCTATGATTATTGGTTATTTAACGTCTTCTGAAGTACACTTTGATGCAAATTCTCAGAGGAAGTAATGAGTAACAATCTACTCGCCGAACAGATGTCTTGTCATGTGAGACAGCTGGCGCTCTTCGCACCAGATGGTTATAGTCTTTTACAGATATTTCTGCATTTCACAAAGATTTTGTAATAACGAGCCCTCCCTTACCAAATTGGGTCGTCCGCTTCAGACAGCTCCCGGCAATATCTGTAATGCAAATTGTAAAGATTCTATCACACTCCCGCCAGGAATGCCCGACGTTACATTCATTCCCGACGGTATCTCTCCTTGTAGAAACAGAATTCTGATTTGTTAGCAAGCATGTACTTTAAACTTACGTATGGCTTGTATCGCATTGTATTGTATGGAACAGGGGACCTAGAAACGATGGAGAGGCTTCGTCTCCGCCGTAGTCCTCAGTGGTTCACAACCCCACAATAGGCTACCGCAGTCCACGTACCCCACCTCCGCACCACACCGAACCCAGTGATATTGTGTGGATCGGCCCTCAGCGGACCTCCCCCCCCCCCCCTGCCAACTCCCCTCACCGGGAAAGTCTCACACCACACGAGTGTAACGCCAATGTTTGCGTGGTAGAGTAATTGTGGTGTACGTGTACGTGGAGAAAGTCTTTGCGCAGCAATCGCCGACATAGTGTAACTGAGATGGAATAAGGGGAACCAGCCCGCATTCGCCGAAGTAGATAGAAAACCGTCTTAAAAACCATCCATAGACTGGCCGGCACACCGGACCTCGACACTAATCCGCCGAGCGGATTCGTGCCAGGGACCGGCACACTTTTCCGCCCGGAAAGCATTGCGTTAGACCGCACGGCTAACTGGACTGGCATATGTGGCTTATTAGGAATCACAGGAAAACTGTATCAAAGGCTGAATCTTCGTGGCAGATTAAAACTGTGTGCTGACCCGAAACTCGAACTTGGTACCTGGGCTTATGTAGACGGCTCTCTGGAAGCTAAGAAGGATGCAGAACTCGACTGCAGATTAATCGTGTACAGTATTTTTTTCTCATGAGTGAATAACTGGAACTCTCATGATAACAGCTTGTGCAAACTGTCTCTGCTTTTACACAGTAGTTATTCTGTCCAAAATAGTCAACACATGTGAGCTAAATGCATGTTCCTGTTATTCTAAAGGAAACATGTATATGCTGGTAGATGGGATTATAAAACCTCCGAAGAGGCAGTAAAATCTATACAGCTGTTTTAAACGCAATGTGGAAAGTGTGAACAACGCAGTGGCAAAATAGTGCTGTTGCGAGGATGGACTTTTTCCCCCCCAGAGGTCGTAGACGTGAACGACCACCTGCTGTGACAATCCTCTGAACCGCTCTCGGCTGTTCGCGTAGCGTCGTCCAAATTACATGGTGACAGTCCTTTGTTTTCTTGGTACTCGTTTTGTGTCAAGTATATTCCTGCGCAGAGTATTTCATGCGCTCGAGGGCAAAAGTACGTCGTGCAAATCGGCAAACGTAACAGAGTTTTAAAAAGTTCAGAGTGTCGCTACGCATTTAGCAGCGTAACTGCTACCCTTGCTGTTACGGCCGGTCGGGAACGAATGTTAAGTCTCTCACAAGTGTTCACTTGTATGTTATTTGTGACATCCCATGGCTCGTCGTTTATCGCATTAAGGGCCACACATAGCAAACCAAGACAATGTTTACTCAAAGAAATATTCATCCGAATAAACATAAAACTGAAAGTATTGCAGAGAACGGTCGAAACGTAGAGGGACAGGTGGACGTGCTTCATTGAGCGAGCTTACCAGTATGCAGAGTGAAAATCTCATTCTGGATGCATGAAAGTTGTTTCAACGACCCTATACAGCCAACCCCTATACAGCCAATGGATTGCCTACGTTATAAGGTGCCACAGTATCTACAATCGAGGACAACCTTCAGTGGCGATGAACATGTTACGTAAACCGTAACCATCGTTGATGAATTCGATGAAGTAATATTTTCTGTGGGGTGCTCACAATCGCAAACCCAATTCTTATACATGCTGCGTAATACAGAAAAATGTAAATATTCTTTTGTTGGTAACTGTAGTGCTACTCTACCCGATCGAAAATATCCGGACACCCGCCTGTGGCCAATAATATGCTATGTGTCCACACTTTATCTTTATGACGGCTTGAAATTCAGTGGCGACACTTTCAATTAGGTGTTTGAATGTCTGTGGGGGAATAGCAGCCATTCTTCCACAACAGCAGAAACCAGAGAAGGTACTGACACTGGACGCTTGTTAGATAATTTATTACTGTAATGGTACGTTGAATATTTTAGCTCTCCCTTTACAGAGGGTGAACTGGGCTGGCAAAAAGTTTACAAACTGAATTTCTACCAGACACGATATTTTTCTTATTGGAAATAATTGGCTTGGCTTCTCATTTTCGCGACCGAAGAAGCTTCGAATATCTTCAGTGCGCAAATAATATTCACACTGGGAAATCGGACTCCATGAATTTAATGACAAGCAGGTTCTAAGTAATTAGTACAATCCGCACTTATCTTGACGATATGGCCGCAGTGGTTGCAGAGCAGATATCACCCAAGCAGTTTATTTCCGTTCGTATAATAAGACTCACAAGGACTTACACTACAAAACTTGTCAATAATGTACCAAGGATGTTAGTGGTACAAAATCAAAGAACATGACACAGTTTTTGAACAAAAATGACTGGTTATTTTCAGTTAAATGGACTTACATTAATACATTTGTCCTAACAGATCGTGACTAGGAGGAGGAAAGGTAAAGAAGGAAGCGACATGTGAAGTATGTCAGACAAAATTCGGATATTGCTTTACAAAGGTAACTTAGTTACTAAACCTCTTCCTCTAAACTTTAATTATTATGATTTTATGTTTAATATACACGAGTCTCTTCTTCATAAAAGCAACACATTTCGTAGTCGACTATTGTACTTCCTCTAAAAAATAAGTAAGTTTACTAAAACAGGAAAAACAGCTGTGAATACATGTCGTTCTAATATGAGCCTAACCGGAAGTTATTTGCACCTTCTGTTCACTGCAGTCTCGTGAACTTATTTTCGGAGACTTCATCTTCCTCTACAAAGAAAGTCCACTGAAAATACATTAACATTTTTGTAGTGAGGTTTTATTTTAATTCTTCCGCATAAATTTCACGTTCTTCGATCACCTTCAAGTAAACACTTTACTTCATTTTACTCAGACATTTAAGAGCGCCAGAACAATGCGTCTGAAGATAATTATATTGCTTATTGATCTCAGCAGCCGTCCATAGGAATAACGTTTCTTGTTAATAACGTCTGATTATTGATGCTTCTGTCAAAACTTTGAGATAAATATATCGGCAAACGTCGGCATCACCTGCAGTGCATACTGCTGCCGCTAAAAATTAGTGTACAGCCAAACCGCCAGGGATGGTACGTGATTTGATTTACTCCTAGTTTTGCTTATCAGACGTGAACGTGATCAGATATTCATTGCCCTGATGGCTACGCGTTAAACGATTTACGCTACGGTCGCCATCCTCCAAACATGTGCTGGCGATTATGCTGAACGAAATTAAACTCTCCTGTGAAATTTGACTTTATCAAACTTGAGCAAGGGATATATTTTGGAAAATACGTTTTTTTTCACAATTGTCTTGATCGAACTATTATGTCTCAAGATGAGAATGAAATACAGAAAATTGAGAAAGCAAAATTACTATTACATATAAAGTATCAAAAAGCGAAAGATAAAGAGAAGAATAAACAATACTTAGTTACACAATAAAATTATGTATGTTATATTGCACCAAATATGCAAAACGGAAAAGACTATTGACCAAGTGAATACTGATTTACATGCTAATGAATTGGGACTTTCATTGTATCAAGCAGATCGTTTAAATAAATAAGAGAGAATCTGCTTGACAAAATAATATGAACAATGTTAGGTTACTGTGACCTCCTTTCGTAATTTCACTTAATAACTGAGTTAGTCTAACTCCCACTCAACCAAAAGAAGTAATTTTTGTCAACACTTTAAAGCATATATCAGGTAGATCTAAATAAGATCTCTGACCTATATTGTAAATAGACTCAGTATATTATCTACTAAAATCATTATAAGACAATACAATACAGTGCTAATATGCTTCTCTTATATACACACCAAACAGCGATAATATCAGTCCGAGTATAAGACGGTAGCAGACTTGAATATTGGCGGATAATTCCTTTTGTAACTTACGCTAAAGTTTCGAGGTAGTAGACGGTGGACAGCGATTTTCGAAGTCCTGCACGTTGCTCTTTGTAAAGTGTCAATTTAAGCAATTCTCACTACGCAAGTTGCTGACTGTGTTCTTCAAGTGACACTAAATGAATACCTCGCTACAAAAGCAACACTTCGAAGAGTCATCTAGCGCCCATCTTGCTCACTTTACATTAACGCCGCATGAGGCGGTATAGCAGTTTACACTGTGGTGACAAGTCATGGGGTACCCCCTAATATAGTGTCGGCCCTCCTTTTGCGAGGCGTAGTGGGCTAAAAGGCGTTGGAAGTGGCCTTCAGTAATACTGAGCCATGCTGTCTGTGTAGGCGTCCATAACTGCGAAAGCGTTGCCGGAGCAGGATGCTGTGCACGAACTGACCTCTCGATCATGTCCCGTAAATGTTTGACGGGATTCGTGTCGGGTGATCTGTGTGGCCAAACTATTCGCTCGTATTGTCCAGAATATTCCGGAAACCAATAGCGAACAATTGTGTCCCAGTTACATGGCGCATTATCGTCCATAAAGGGTCCATCGTTGTTTGGAAACCTTAAGTCCATGAATGACTGAAAATGGTCTCCAAGTAGCCGAACATCACGATTTCCAGTCAATGACCGGTTCAGCCCATTTCGTGCAAACACCTCCCACACCACCAACTTGCACACTGCTTTATTGACAACATGGGTCCAGGTCTTCGTGGGGTATGTGCCAGACTAGAACCTTGCCTTCAGCTCTTACCAGCTGAAGTCTGGGCTCATCTGACCAGGCCGCGGTTCTCCAGTCGTCTACGGTCCAACAGATATGATCATGAGCCCAGCAGAGACGCTGCAGGCGAAGTCATGTTGTTAGCAATTTCACTCGCGTCGATCGTTTAGTGCCGTAGTCCATTATCGCCGAATTTCGTCACACTATCGTAAAGATATGTTCCTTGTACGTCCCACGTTAAGTTCTGTGGTTATTACACACAGTTTTCCTTACATCTAAATCTACATCCATACTCGTAAGGCGGAGGGTACCTTGAGTACTTCTAACGGTTCTCCCTTCTATTCCAGTCTCGTATTGTTCGTCGAAAGAAAGATTGTCGGTGAAAGAAAGACTGTCGGTATGCCTGAGCGTCTCTCTTGCAGAGTCTTCCACTGGAGTTTATCTATCATCTCCGTAACGCTTTCGCTGTTACGAAATGATCCTGTAACGAAGCGGGCTGCTCTCCATTGGATCTTCTCCATCTCTTCTATCAACCCGATCTGGTACGGATCCCACAACGGTGAGCAATATTCAAACAGTGGGCGAACAATTATACTGTAACCTACTTCCTTTGTTTTCGGACTGCATTTCCTTAGGATTCTTCCAATGAATCTCTGTTTGGCACCTGCTTATACCGACGATAAATTTTATATGGTCATTCCATTTTAAATCACTCCTAATGCCTACTCCCAGATAATTTATAGAATTAACTGCTTCCAGTTGCTGACCTGCTATATTGTAGCTAAACGGTCTTCCTTTCTATGTATTCGCAGCACATTACACTTGTCTACATTGAGATTCAATTGCCATTCCCTGCACCATGCGTCAATTCGTTGCAGATCCTCCTGCATTTCAGTACAATTTTCCATTTTCACAACCTCTCGATATACTACAGCATCATCCGCAAAAAGCCTCAGTGAACTTCCGATGTTATCCACAAGGTCATTTATATATATTGTGAATAGCAAAGGTCCTACGACACTTCCCAGCGGCACAACTGAAATCACTCTAATTTCGGATGACTTCTCTCCATTGAGAATGATATGCTGCGTTCTGTTATGTAGGAACTCTTCAATCCACACAATTGGATTGATAGTCCTTATGCTCTTACTTTGTTCATTAAACGACTGTGGGGAACTATATCAAACGCCTTGCGGAAGTCAAGAAAGTCAAGAAACACGGCATCTACCTGGAAACCCGTGTCTGTGGCCCTCTGAGTCTCGTGGACGAATAGCGTGAGCTAGGTTTCACACGATCGTCATTTTCGAAACCCATGCTGATTCCTACAGAGTAGATTTCTAGTCTCCAGAAAGTCATTATACTCGAACATAATACGTGTTCCAAAATTCTATAACTGATCAGCTTAGCACTGACAACTCTACGTAGATTTAAAGTGAAGGCCGTCAGCCATTGCGTTGTCATTGGTAAGAAGTAATGCCCAAAATTTGGTATTTTCGGTACACTCTTGACGCTGTGGACCTTGGGAAACTGTATTCTCTAGCGATTTCCGAAATGGAATGTACGGCGCGTCTAGATTCAACCACCATTCCCCGATCAAAGTCCGGCCGTGCGGCCATAATCACGTCGAAAACATTTTCATATGGATGACTCGAGTAGGGTACAAATGACAGCTCCGCCAATGCATTGCCATTTTGTACGTTGTGTACGCGATACTACCGCCATCTGTGTTGTGCATATCGCTATCCCATGACTTTTGTCACCTCACTGAAGTGAGAAAAATGGATGCTAGACGATTATTCGACGTGTTACATTTGTTACGATGACAAGGTGTACTTTTATTGATTGCTTTATCTTGCACTTTTTAAACTTTTCTTTTTCTTGAGGAAATGTTGTAAGCCAATCCAATGCCATCAAGAAGTAAAATTAATTTAAATACTGATTAGTTGAAGATGCTAACGTCTGATGAGCGATACCAATAACAAAACAAATAATATGTGACCTGAGGCGGTTTTTCTGATTTTCCAGAAATGTACGAATTATGATTAGCTCTTGTAGCATCAAAACCTTCAGGGCGCTCAGCAACATCTTAGCAGGTTAGTGATGGAGTAAAGAAGAGGTTCGGTGGCCAGAGTGCGGTAGCGGAGTCGGCTAAAGGCCAGCGTAGCGTGCTTCATAACTCGCCACAGCAGTGGGAAGAGGGCAATATACTTCTGCCGAGTGTGTTTGCCGAGGAGACATACTGGGGGGATCTGCTGTTTGTTCTCCTGCGCACAGTGGCGCCTGGAGAGGCGAGCCCCTCGCAGTCGTGAGAGCAGACACCGGTGACCGTGCTGACGTCTCTCACGCGCTACAGGCGGCCGCGGCGTATTTTCAGATTACAGCGTATACGGCAGTAAAACAATAACCACAGAGATCGCCGAATTCTACTGCCTGCCTTCACTGTATGTTTTTCTGCTTCCTTATATTTCACCAAGCAATACCTAAGGAAAAACCAGCTATTTCTTTTTTTATTGTTTATTTATTTAATATCATCTGAGCGGGAAGCTTCTACAGTAAGCTACAAACAACATTATATCGGAACAACAGAAAGATGACTCCAGTCGAGCCGATTATTGGCGCATGAAAGATTCGGTAACTGTTACAAAATTCTTTTTTGCTGTTACTTGCTTCATTAGTATCAATTAATAGAAAGGGGGTTAACACTGACAGTGCAATGGGAATTACACAGTTAAGCGCAGAGGAGAGGGCGTATAGCTGGAAAGAGTATACTGGAGGCCTTTACCGGGGAAAGGAGCCATATCATGGCAAGATTGAGGGAGGAGTGAGAGTCGACATGGAGACATACAGGCGGTGGACAAAAATACGGAAACATCACAAGGAATGCAAATGCTAGCCGAGCTGGAGGTTGCGCTGCATTTGACAGAGAATGGTATTTTTGCTAAGTCCCCAAAACCTCGCAAGTGTGCAGTCACGTTCAGAGCAGTGTTCTGAGTAGACACGAGTTCATTATGTCGAAAGAAAGTGAATTCAGACTTGGGCAAATTGTTGATACCCGTATGGGGGGGGGGGGCGATTCCGTAAACAAAGTGAGCAAAGTGTCTGGTATTTCAAGAGGTACCGTATCGAAGATATATAGCGCATAATGAAAAAGTGGAGAAACATCATCAGCTAAGTCACATTGCGGACGAAAGTGTGTGCTGAGCGATCGTCACAGACGGTCACTGAAGAGAATTGGGAAGAAAAATTAGTGGACAACAGTTGCAATAATCACTGCAGAACTGAAATGCCACACTTGCGATCCCTGTTAGCACCAGACAACAGGAAGGGAATTTCAGAAGCCCGGAACAGCAGGGCTAATTGTAATTACAAAACTACTACTCCATGATACAAGTGCCACTAACTTGAAGAAGGGGTCACGAAGCCAAGGAACGTGTACGATAGAGGAATGGAAGGATGGAACTTCCTGGCAGATTAAAACGGTGAGCTGCACCGAGACTCCAACTCGGGCTTTTCCTCTCGCGGGCAAGTGCTGTACCAACTGAGTAACCTACGCCCGACTTCTGCCAGACCTCTTCTCCAACCTTCCAAACTTCACAGAAGATCTCCTGCGAAACTCGCAAGACTAGCACGTCTGGAAGAATGCACATCGCGGAGACACGGCTTAGCCACAGCCTGGGGATTGTTTCCAGAATGAAATTTTCACTCTGAAGCGGAGAGCATGCTGATATGAAACTTTCAAGCAGCTTAAAACTGTATGCCGGACCGAGAGCCGCGCGTGGTAGCCGCACAGTCTTGGGCGCCTTGCCACGGTTCGCGCGGCTCCCCCCGCCGGAGGTTTGAATCCTCCCTCGGGCATGTGTTTGTGAGTGTATGTTGTCCTTAGCGCAAGTTAGTTTAGATTACATTAAGTAGTGCGTAAGCCTAGGGACCGACGACCCCAGCAGTTTGGTCCCATAGGAACTTACCACCCTCGACCCATTTGAAATGGGAAAGGAAATGACTAGTAGTGGTACAGGATACCCTCCACCATTTAACTTACGCGTACCTGATGGTCGCTTGCGGAGCATGAATGTAGGTGTAAATTAGGAAGTGAGGTGGCGCAACCGGGGGTTCGATAATCACGATATGGATTATTGACATGCTAATAATCAGAAGCACGTCTATGTATCTTACACTGATAGGGTTGAGAAGTACGTTAGTTAAGTTGCCTGAATTCTGTGGTGAAACGCTCCATAAACAGGCACTTCATAAGCACTTTGGAAAGAAAGCCCGGCTTTAGGAAATGGGAAGTGCACAGTAACGAAAATAGAAAACACTGACATTACTCGCTTATGAACACACACCCATCTGCGTTTACTCTGTAATATACTATTACGCAATCGACCAGAGAGAAATCGAGAGTGCCAGATTTACGGACAGGCCTTGTGGAGCTGCCTGTACAGTCACCACAAAGAAGGGGACACAAATATGCAAAACAGCAACTAGAAGGATCTTTCCGTAGAAATAGATAGCTCCTTTACTCGGGATGGCATGCCTTATAAGGTAATTGGACGCACGGCTGGATGTGAATACATGTGACGGGATGAAGGCTCAGATCCACACTGTCTCCAGTAAATTCAAAAATAGTACAACTAGCTGGTATTCCTTGGATTCAACGCTTTATGATCTACAGTTGTAGCAACACCGTTTAATCATTATAGCATCTTAGGGAGGACGAGGGGACATGAAGGGAAACATTTGCACTAACTCCAATACCTGCAGAAACGGGGAAGCTGTGAAAAATTCAGCCAGCATATACGTAATCTATGGGTTCTACACTTTGTAATCTACAATCTGAGCAATATCATTTAATCACAGCAACTATGTTTCGAACAAATAGGGAAGTTGACGGTCCGTTGCAACCTTGCCGGACACAAAGATACACACTTCATGATGTCCGAAATTCATGGTCACAGTGAACATGTGGATTACCAAGAAAATGATATCACACTCTAAGCTAAAACGTTCAGGATATTACAACATTATAAGGTAGAACTACATATCTGGACATTCTGCAATCACAACAAAAGGTACCATTACAAGTCCACACAAACACGTGAAATCGAGCAAACACGTGCAAATAAAAATGATTACGAAATACTTGCCTAACTACAGAGACTGGGATATATGAAATTAACCAATAACCAAAATTAACTTCAGTAACACCAATACCTTTGTCCATCCGCCAGTAGATCGATAAGACAAGCGCCCGTTACTTACAGGACCCAGTGGACAAATGACGGAAGGCAAACTTATTCCGAAAGTTCACCTTGTGACCAGTGGTGAGGGGATTTTACCGTAGCAGCGGCGAAATGCCAGCCTCGGTTCACATCTGTGCTACCTTGACCGTAGTCCTGTCAGCAATCGAAAATGTTACTCATCTGCGAAGTTAAGCTCCGAGCTCTGGCTTTATAGGAAGCATCTTCGACGTATTCTCACACTCGCGTTCACCGATAGAAATATATATTTACAAGGTTGAGTGGGAACAAATCGGACAGTGGAGACGTAAATAAACAAACAACACAGCTGCCCCACTTCCCAGAAGTTTCATGTAGTTGCGGCAAAGTGAAATGTCACACAAACTAAACTCTGCTAGCATATTAAGGTGCCAGACGCGCTTAACAGTCACGAAACTGATTCAGCTGCCCCGTTACTACATGAACTGCTATTCTGCAGAGTACGAATACACTGTACTACCTTCCTTAGTGATCTCCTCTTGGGGAGCATCTCGAAGTACATATGTTGTTCATTGCCTATAGCCATGACTGTCGACCTTTATGAGTTCGTGGCTTCCATGATCAACTGTTTCTGTGGCTCCCATGTAGGATACCTTGTCAAAATTGAAATAATTAGTGAAAAAGTTACGAATAAAATACTACTTACGTCAACAGGACACCTGAGCTTGCTTCTTGTTACACAACTCCTCAACATCCACACGAGGTCTTCATCTGCACTTGATTTTAATGACAGTCACTGCCGAAAAGCCAGTCTGGGATAATGAATTAATTCCTTTCAGCGCTTTCTTGCTCAAGCTCGGAAACTGTTTTCTTGCTGAATATCAAGAAGTTGGCAATTTCATTGATGAAAATCTCACTGTAGTACTGAATCTGATGAAGTTGCCAGCAGATCTTCTTCTTTTACGGTACTGAACTCAGTAAAACCATTACTGAGGTGATTTTGAACCCACTAAAACCCATCACTAAAACCTGTCACAGTTTTTCAGGAACGCAGTTTTCGAAATGAACGTGAAGTTCAGACAAATGTCCTTCAACTATAACAAAAATAACTGCAGTAGGGCCTACGTCATTGCCGTTTCTAAAGTGCTGCATACAAGAAAATTAGTCCTTTTCTCCTCCACCGTTCATTTTTCTCTTCCAAAGAAGCTTCATTTTGAAGTGTGAAACTCTGTCAGAAAGCTGAATGAAACGAGCTTCACCTCTTTACAGAGACTAGTCAGTGGCTAAAACTTCTCAAATACAACAATAAGTATGCACTCTTTCATAAAAGTCAGTGTTTAGAAAACATTCAGCACTGACACGATTTTTTCTTCCAGGATACAATAGTCTTTCGCCAAAGTTTAAAAATATCCGACTATGCATTTCCACCGGAAAGCCAATGAGTGCTGCTATAACATGTATGTTAAGCTTCGATATTGCAACACATTTGTCTACAAAATCAAGCCTTCTGAGGAAGTGTTTTAATAAAACTCACCATATTTATGACAGTTTTCAGTATGTCACTCAGGTAAATAATCAAATGTTGAGAGCAAGTGCTTGTCTATGAATAATGCAATGGGTCCACTTAATATCTGGAGCACTGATCCGGGTAACTGTTTGTAGACCACTGTAGCCCCCCCCCCCCCCCACTCCCCCAACACAGATGGCGCACCATCAGTACACACACCAACACAGTAAGCCCAGTTAATATGATTTTCTGCCATGAAGTTACCTACCACTTCGAACATCTTTTTACCTGTCGTATCTGCATTTATTTTTTTACAAAAGAAATCTTACACTATTTCGTTATTTTTTCCATCTAAAAAGTGTACGTTAAATGAGCATCTCTATGAATGATCTCATCAAGCTGTAAATCAAAATCGCTCTCTCTAATTTTTTCTATGAAGATGCTCTCCTAAATTTTGAATTGTAGTGCCATACAAAGCAATGGGCAAAAGCTGTTTCCCGTGGACTCTCCAAATACAATGGGCAGAGTTTTCGCTGCTACGAAAATGATGATTTTTGTTCTTTCACTTGACTCGGTTTTCTGGGAAGATATTTTCTTGCTGTGACCATGTCATTCTTGATAAAACTTTCTAAATAACTATTTAATTTGCTAGATAGCATACATTCAACAGAAAATACTTTCAGACACAAAACTCACTTTTCATCGCTCATCACGGTACACGTGAAACCTAAATAATTTTCTATAATTACATACTCTATCTTCATTCGCACTTTCATTGTTGTTTTACTTCCACTTGATAAATTTAAAAACTTGGTTTACCGCCTTTGTCAACTTTATAACAGAGTCATAATATAATAAAAACTAGCTGAAAACACAATAGCCATTACCGCCGCTAAGTGTAATGCGCAACAGTTCAGCTTCGAAGCTATGACTGGCTGGTCAACATCTAAAGTGCGATTCCTCCGAGGCCACAAAGGTTTAGATTAAAAATGAAATTCCCCATTATTGTCATCTTTACCATTAACTACGAAACAAATCCACGGCGTCCCAGTTGATCATTCTCGGCGCACCGGGGCGCCGTGGAACACAGGCTGAATACCACTGGCATGCAATTTCACACTCTGGCTTGTTTACCAATTTCTATACTGGCGAATATGGCCATGAAAGTTTTCTTGACACAAACAAATATGGATTCCGCTCCCTAACTCATTATCTGGGTTCACTATGTACATCTACACACTGTGGTGGACAGTTTCAAACAATGGTCTTCAGGAGAGGCAGTTGCTACTTTAAAGCTGCGCGCAGATGTTTTGCATCCAACACTGAGTACAGTGTTCTGCATTACTCCCGGTATTAACAGCTGTTTTGATGCGTAAACTGCCTAATGGCTCTGAGCACTATGGGACTTAACATCTATGGTCATCAGTCCCCTAGAACTTAGAACTACTTAAACCTAAATAACCTAAGGACATCACACAACACCCAATCATCACGAGGCAGAGAAAAAACTGCCTAAGGAACTTCGTTCTAAAGTAACCTTATAAGGTCTGAAACACCGATGGGATGTTAAATCCTAACTGTCTTTCTACCTTTCACGTAATGATCTATGGAAGTTCTCTTCTCGTTATGGAGTCACCTTATAGTATTTATTGTGAGCAGCAGTGCGTGTTCTGAGTTGTGCCACCCCTTCTTCGAGTAAAAAACAATAGCTGAAATTTATGTTATTTGTCGTATAACAGCATCTGTATTTTTATAAGATGACCTTACAATATCTGAATCTTTTTTCTTTCGTAATTGCAACAGGGCCAAGGTCGAAATAAATTTCTTGGTGACAACAGTCTGCCTCACCGGTAGTTGTTACTTTAATTAGTATTTCAATCTACTTTATATTTCTCACAAATGCATATTTTTGCCTGAGTAATCACTTTGAAGAGCCTGTGAATGTTGCTGTTTACACACAAACGACAGCGGGATTTAGTTACTGCACCGTATCCTTTACATGTTTCTGTGTTCATTTACTGTGAGTTAGCTCTTATACTAAAGGTGTTCAATGCGTAACACAACACTTTTTTTTTTGAAAGCAGATTTGTTTTATTCAGGATTCCAATACACCATACTACTGCGCACTCTTTTGGCTACAAAACGCTACTTTTCTACATGAGCTTCGATCAGTTCCACAGGCTTACGCCACCTTACTGGGTGGGCCTATATACCAGCATATTACCACTCTAATGATCGCCTTTGGAGCAGAGGCCTTGCTGTATCAACAATCTTCCCAACAGAGTCGCAGAACACCATCGTCATAACTTCACCAGCTGAGGATGCGGCTTTGACCTTTTTCTTCGGAGGAGAGGTAGTGTGGCGCCACTTCACGGTCTGCAGTTTTGTTCCCGGTTTGAAGTGATGAACCCATGTCCCATCGACTGTGGCGATGTTCGACAAAACACGCAAGCAATTCCATATGTACACCATGGGATCAAAAGTATCCCGGGAACCCCCAAAAACATACGTTTTTTGTATTAGATGCATTGTGCTGCCACCGACTGCCAGGTACTCCATATCAGCGACCTCAGTAGTCATTATACATCGTGAGAGAGGAATGGGACGCTCCGCCGAACTCACAAACTTCGAACGTGGTCACGTGATCGGGTGTCACTTTGCTCATTTGTCTGCACGCGAGATTTTCACACTACTGAACATCTCTAGGTCCACTGTTTCCGATGTGATAGTGAAGTGTAAACGTGTAGGGATACGTACAGCAGAAAAGCGTAGTGGCCGACCTCGTCTGACAGAGACCGCCGACAGTTGAAGAGAGTCGTAATGTGGCGATCCGATGGCTGGGTGTGGGTATGTCGAATGCACGGCGGACGTCATCTGCCAGCGTTTGTAGTGCCAACATTAAAATTCGGAGGCGCTGGTCTTATGGTGTGGTCGTGTCTTTCATGGAGGAGGCTTGCCCCCCCTGTTGTTTTGCATGGCACTATCACAGCACAGCCTACATTGATGTTTTAAGCACCTTCTTGCTTCCTACCGTTGAAGAGCAATTCGGGGATGGTAAAAGCATCTTCCAACACGATCGAGCACCTGTTCATAATGCACGGCCTGTGGCGGAGTGGTTACACGAGAATAACATCCTTGTAATGGACCGGCCTCCACAGAGTCCTGATCTGAACCCTACAGAATACCTTTGGGATGTTTTGGAACGCCGACTTCGTGCCAGGCCTCACTGATCGACATCGATACCTCTCCTCAGTGCAGTACTCCGTGAAGAATTGGCTCCCATTCCCCAAGAAACCTTCCAGCATCTGATTGAACGTATGCGTGTGAGAGTGGAACCTACCATCAAGGCTAAGGGTGGGCCAACACCGTATTGAATTCCAGCATTAGGGATGGATGCCGCCACGAACTTGTAAGTCATTTTCAGCCAGGTGTCCAGATACTTTTTATCACATAGTGTATGGTACTTTACGGTCGTTTGTTAGGCAGCTAGGAACCCAGTGGGCAAACACGTTTGAAAGCCCCAGCTGGTGAACGAGTATGTCAGCACTACCAACAGAGACATGCAGTTGAGCAGCGAGATGTTTGACTGCGATCCGTCGTTCATCTCGAATGACAGTGTCCGTATGTTCTAACACTGAACGAGTTGCAGAACCGTGTGGCCAGCCGTCACGCGGGAGATCGGACAGTTCTAATCTATATTTTTGCGGTGATACAGACGCTTCGCCCAACGACTCTTCGTGCTTCTTTTCACTGTCAGGTCTCAATAGATATTGTGTAAGTGCCTATGTATATTAATAGATATTGTGTAAACAACTACGAATATCTGAGATGATCTGGTTTTCCGCCAAAAGCAACTTAATGACAGCTCTCTGCTTGGAATGCTCCTACATTACAGACGCCATTTTGAAAGCTACGTATAGCCCGCTACCTATCGAAACTTCACTAACTACAGGGCTGGAGTGTGAATATTCCACTATGGCCTTCAACAAATTCTGCGTGTTTTCAACCGAAGTTGGCCGAGAAAAATATTTGTTGCACTATTTATCGAACGCCCTCGTAATAGTAGTGTTCGCACTGTGAATAATCCCCTGTATTATTGTACATAAGACAATATAGCTGTAATGTAAATAAAAATAAGTATAAACTAAATTCCGCTGTCGTATGCACGTAAGCAGCGACATCCTCAGGCACCTGAAAGTGGTTGCTCAGGCGAAACCATGAAGTCGTGGCGTAATAAAAAATAAACAAATATTATAATCGAAGAAACAACTGCCAGATCGAAAGACGGTCACTCAAGAAGCATGACTCTCTGTCTTAGTTTCGATCTACTTAAGTTCTACTGACGTCCGAACTATTTGAAACCAGATTGAAAACTTTTCCGCGGAAAGGTAAGGAACTTTTTAATTAACCCAGTCAGGTAGAGTTTCAGAAGAACAGTTAATGTTTCTTTGGTCACGATTAGCACAGTGTTAGCGATCCTCAAGACAAGGCAAGGCTTCAGTCTTGTGAGACGCCTCGGCCACCTGTGTGGGGTGGCGCAAACGAAGCAGCCGAGTTCTCCCCGGAGGCCATTACCACCAGGTGCGCGGTATCCCTACAGAGGCCCAGATTAATTTCCATAAGCGTATTAGGTGCACTCTGGCTGTGAATCCCTGGTAATCACGTTAGGGGCTGAGTACCCGTCTGCAGATAGCTTCCGGCCGAGCGCCAGCGTAGATCATCCCTGTGGAGCGCACGGCTCACCACAAAAGGTGCTCTGCTGACATAAGCAGTACAAAGAAAATTAAATTTGAGTTTTAGATAGTCAACAAAAATGGTGGCAGCAAATAAGGTTTGAGTTTTTCGACTTGTCGACGCCGAGGCCATACTGAAAAAGAGCAAAACAAGCAAACAAAGCTCCGCGTTCTGGCACTGATGGTCCAATCAGGACCGACCTACCGACCGACCGTCGTGTCATCCTGCAAATTCCTGATATGATTTACATGGTACATGGAAAACCATCATTATCATAAGCCTGTTTAACATTCCTCTCGCATTATTCGAAAAACTGATGCCCCTTACCACAAAATAGGCTTTTGCTCTGTCTTCTTATAGATACGTATTTCTCTGTTTTGCATATTTCAGTTCAGATAGACTAACAAGTTATCTTACGTAGAATGTCTTCGGCTGTAAGAGAGATTCGTCCAATCAAAATAAGGTGCAGTTTGCACCTTATTTCTGTTACCTCAAGTCCCAAAACTTGCCAGTCAGTGTGGAAATGTGTTGTGTTGTAACGAAAATCGTATAGAGTGAAGTATCATTCAATGAAAAATTTTTTCTTGACATTTTTTAAAATTTTTTTATATCTATAGCCTAAGCATGTAATATATGTTCTGCTGTTTTCTCATTATGATTCTCTTCGTTCTTATTCCATATTAAAATTGCTGATGCTGCACAACAGTAACAGGCAAGCAACAAGTAGGGAACACGTTCGAATCTCATCTTCTGCCGATTTTATACTAAATGTTTCTAGGACACTGCTCTGTGAAAAACGTTTAGAAGATTCTGCAGAATTGGATGCTGTATGGAAGTAGGTTTCGGACAACGTTAACTGTAATAGAATCTTAACAAAATTTGAACTTATCAGGGATAAGTTACATGGATCGAAAGTTTATGTACAACTTGTGCACAAGCGAAACAGCAGTTAGAAAAGTCGTACGACAGAAAGGAACTGGTTTTTGAGGGACTGTGACAGGGCTGTAGCTAGTCCCTCGAAAGAGATTATGCGTTGAAGATCAGTCGAAGCAAAATAAGTGTAATGGAGTGTAGTAGAACTAAATCATAAGATTCCGAAGGAATGAAATTAGGATATGAGACAACAAAAGTAGTAGACGAGTACTGTTACGCGGATGGCAACATATTGATGATCTTAAAAGTAAAGAAGACAAAAAATGCAAACTAGTAACATCAAGAACTGTTTTTTTCTAAAAAATGGAAATGTGTTAGAAACCAATATAAATGTAAGTGTTAGAATATATTTCTGAATATATTTAAATGAAGTCTAGACTTGTGGAAAGTGAATCTTGAAAAAGCACAGACAAAAAGTAAATAGATGCAAGTGAAATGCGATGCTACAGAAGAAAGGTTAGAGGGGTGGGTTGAATATCTAATAATTCGGAAAGGGAAGAAATGTATGGCACAATTTGAAAGAAAGCAGAGATCGGTCGATAGAACACATCTTAAGACGTCAAATAACATTCAGTGCTATAGTGAAGGGGTGTATGGGGCGAGGGGGAGACAGGGAGAACAAAAATTGTCAGGAGAGGCCAAGGTTCAAGTGCAGAACGAAAATATTTTTCGGAGATAGACTTGCGTGGAGATCTGATCAAAGCAGTCTTCGAATTGAAGGTTACTATGGTACATGAAGGTAGAGATGTTCCCCATTCAGGAAGTGGTTTAAATTCTTTAGAACTTTACGCTGTACTCTCTTAAGGAAATTGCTTTCATTTGCAAGGAGTCTTAGGTTTCAGCGATGCTCCTGACCCCGTATTCGCCAGACATGACTCTGGCAAGTAAGTAACAATACACAAGTACAAACCTGTAAAGTACCGCCACAACCAACATATGAACATGCATTTTTTATTACAGTGTTGTTAATTACTTGACCGGATTACAAAATAATAGCCAGAGAGTTGCGGGATCTAAGGTTTATTAACCCTTGAGCATGCTTTTGACAAATATAAATTTTTCTTCTTCTGAATCAAATGGACCTGTTAAACAAATTATTACAAAATAATTACGAAGATCAACCACAGAAGAATTAAATTCCGAGCCGTGCTGCGGCTTGCGTTAGTGCTGTTTGTAAAAATGGTTCAAATGGCTCTGAGCACTATGCGGCTTAACTTCTAAGGTCATCAGTCGCCTAGAACTAATTATACCTAACTAACCTAAGGACATCACAAACATCCATGCCCGAGGCAGGATTCGAACCTGCGACCGGAGCGGTTGCTCGGCTCCAGACTGTAGCGCCTAGAACCGCACGGCCACTCCGGCCGGCGGTGCTGTTTGTAGGTTTCCACCCCCTGTAGGAGGCAAGACGGTATCGTTTAGTAGGCATGGTTGCGGTTGTCTGTCTTCTTCTCGTGTTGACCGGCGCCACTCGGTTTCGCAAGCGTTGCCTGTCTGCTAGTGGCAGCAGCGGCGGTTATCGATATGTAGTAACTGTTGCCCTATCTTTGGGGCGACTTCGTTATTTTTCCGGGTCGCGTGAGTGGGCCAGTTCGGTTGGCGACTCAGGAGGGGTCAGGTCCGCGCAGCGCAAGAACACGCCGGGAACGCTGGCGGCACGCAGGGCTGCCAGATGGCAGGGCTTTGTCACGAGGGTGCACGACCTCGTCGTAATCCGGATCCAGAAAGCTTTAAGATGAGTGCATTTCAATCCTAGTAGAGAAACCTCCGTCACTGTGATATCTCGCGATTCTCCAGTGACTTGGGTTGGTGTTGCTGCTCGTAGTGTCGCAGAGGCGAAGAGCAGCGAGTGGAGTGCTTGGGGAAGGCGAATGTGATTGGCTTTCCTCGACTTCTTATTACTATTTACTGCGTTCAACTTGTTACAATTTGTTAATTTCAGCCAGCGGTAATTTTTCTTGCCCGGTGGCCGCTAATGCCCCAGTTACCTGCCCTGGCGGCTGGTTGGTGATTCTTCTACTATGGTGGTAGTGATTCCTTTCTTCTTCTGGGCACTCTAGGCAAGATTATCATTATTCATTCGTTAGACTGCCACCACTCTGTGTTACCATCATGTGAAGTAAGTGCAGTTCCTAGCTGCCTATCTCATTGCTCACAGAAGTGTTTCTTGCCGCACCTTCTGAGAGGTCGATTCCTGGAGCACTGTCTGTGGCCCCTTGGTTCAGGTAAGACATGTGGGTTCTATCTACTGGTCCTTCTGTTTCATTATTACATTATTTATTACAATACCTTGTAATGCCTACATTAAAGGTTATACATGCATAGTTAATAGTTCTGGTTATCTTCTGGAATAAATCTAGCTGTCTAGTGTTCAGTCGATGTTAAGGGTTGTGTTACAAAGTTTACCATAATCTTATTTCACCCGTTTCGTGATCTGTTGCTTTTTAATTAACCTTTGCTATTGTATTTGCTGTTTTACAGTAGGTTTCTAACTTTTTTATGTTATTGACGTTCCTGGCGTGTAAGGCGTGATTGTGGTCATTTGCCTTAAAATTCCAATTTGGTATTGGTATTTTAGCGGTAAGCCTTAAAACCTTATTTACTGCCATTTCTGGCGTCTGATGTCTTCTGCTGTGTTTGTGGCGACTTACCTTTAACATTTCAGTACCTGTCATTTGTAACTTGCACCGAGTTTTAAACAATTCTTAATTTATTGCCATTCTTGGCGTGTAAAGCCTTCTGCCCAGATCACAGTGGCTTGCTTTTAAAACATTATCTGCTGCATCTGTATTTAATAGTGATTTGCTAAATTGTGACTGACTGAAAACTCTATTATTAATACAGTTGTTTATTCCTTCATTAATACGTATGGTACTTTTATCTATTCTTGAGTCTGGAATTACTGGTTTAAAATAAATTGTGTGTAACTGCAAAAGCCAACCAATAGTAATTGATTACGGCCGCGTCAACAATCGTAAGTGAATTCCGCCTTCCCTTGGCTGCCAGGTTTCAGTTCGATGAACAATAGTTACACAGTTTGTTAGAAGAGCATACTCACTCGTAAAATCATATATTGACATAAACGGATGTTGAAACCGTAACGCTCTTGTCTAGCGCAGTGTGCCTGTCATCCGCAAACGTTAGTTACAAGCTGATTAAGACGACTCTGCGTATGTATGCCGTTTTTACATTTACGTTAACATGTTAATGTGTTAACACGAAGTGTATTGGTTTCATATACTGTTACTTGGTGCGTTCCCGTATTTCTTTACAAGTTCTTCTCGTACTATTTTATGCATGCACATGCAAATAATTAGCAGTGTTTACTTGAGCCTGCTTGCTCATTACTTGCCATATAATACCTATTTCCCCCCCTCCCTTCCCCCTCTTATCCTATTTCATTAGTTTTATTCAGTTTCAGTTTTAGCTATTAACTATTTTGTTTGCTGAATCAGACACTAACTGCTCAGTGCGGCTCTGCGCACACACTTTCGTGGCGAAAGCGCCACCTACTCTACTTTACCTTTTCCCAGTCGGCCCATGTCACTAGTCCTGTATGTGTCATAAATATCTGCCAGAGCCATTGTCATACGTGTTTTATTTTAGTACAATGCTCTATAGTATTGGGATACTGTCTTCAATTATGCACTTTAATTCTTGATATTTGTGGGGGACATACACATTGTACTAGAAAACTGCGCTATGGCTTCTACATCCATGTACGCCAATACGTGATTTTACGAATAGGTACTCGGTTCTAAAAAATTTTTAAATTATTGTTTATCGGCTTTGGTTTCTTCTTTGGTTGATGTTTGTAACTAATTTGTAATAATATGTTTAGTAGAGGTATTTCTCTTCTGAAGAAGACAAATTTGTATTTGTCGAAGACATGGTAAAAGGTTAATAAATCTTTAATTCTGCAAATGATTAGCTGTTATTTTTCAGTCCTGTTGAGTACCTATGTGCACCGTTGCTGCACCGCAGCCATGTTTAAAAGCTGTTTTCATGTTCCCTCTGCAGTCGATAATATCACTCATAATGTCACCTTATATGTAAAATGCATCTTCGCAATTAATAATTTATGTACTTTAAATAGAAGTTCGATATTTTTCCATTTCTCTGTTTTTAAGTATCTAGTTGGTGTCAAGTGAAAATACGAGTTGCTGTAACGATTACATTCACTATTCTTCAAATACGCGTTCTATAGGATTATACCTCCATCACCATGTGGAGCTATGTGAATTAATATATTAATACTTTTTGACATCATTGTGGAACACAGTTACCGCATTCCATATTTACTAAAAGCAGTAGCCCTGGTCGCATTAAATTTTTATTTATACTTCTGCTTACCGGCTTCGGTTTTTAAGACCATACTCTGTCCAAAGCAATGAAATATACAATGTGAATATATGACCTGAGACAGCAGTAGAAGCAGACGTGTCTCCATGGCTCCCGCTGGCGTCTTGCGCAACATTGTCTTTGCTTAGCAGAAAAGATGTTCTGCGTTAGTCACTACGGCAACGTATACACCAAGTTCTGTCAAATGGACGACAGAGCAGTTTTCAATATTCTGACTGTTGGTATCGACCTTTTAAGCTTTTGTAAATGTATCATCAGATTGTAAACAATGTAAACAATATTTTCTTACGTTTTCTGTACAATATGAAGATTTTCCTTTTGTACCCAGACTATCTGTAAATTTTGATCGTTTTTAATACGGATAACGTGATGAATAGGGGTGGAACTTCCGTTTTAAAGGCCTAGCCTTTGATTGTTAATTATAAGTCCTGACACACACCATTAGGTACTCACGTCATCTGGGTAAAGCATCATTGTCTGTCGTAAATAATGTTACTTTTATTTTAGGTTTTAGTGTTACTAAGTGTGTATCGTACATGACACGTAATAGATGTTACGTATTTCAGGAACTTGATCTTAGGATGGTCTTACAGACCGAAACCAGCAACCCGAATTACAAATAAAAACTTATTCAGATCTGGACTGCTCCTTTTATTACAAAATCAATTAATATGGCACGGACGATATTTACGTACGGCTTGTTTGGTATCCTGTGACGCTGAGTAATGAGTGTGCTTTTCCAGTCGTGTTTACATCACTTACACTTTCTGTAAACTGCATGTTTTAAAGCGTGTTTATGTGCTTTTAAAAACTTCTAGTACATATATTTCTCAGTCCTCTTTTTAAGACTTACTAATTTCATTTACTATCTGTTTCTGCCAGAATTCCGTACGTACGCCCGACGTGCTCCCTTCGTTGTTGCACATTCATGTAGGAGGTGTGCCGCGATTAATCAAAAGGTCACCGTTGAGCAACCAGACGTATAGTTGAAGCCACCGTCATGTAGCGAAGAAAAAAGACTCAACATAAAACAAGAAAAAAGACAAGACGACCAGTTTTTCATATAAAAATGTACGTGATGTACCTGAAAACAACGAGAGAGAGAGTTGCATTGCGGCTTGCAGCGGTTTCGCTTGTAATGGATGGGAATTTCAAATGAGGTTGGCTCGAGCCTTCAGGCTAGAAGCTGTTTCCAATGTGCAGCATTCTGATTATTAATTTACTGCCATCATTTTCATCTGGTAACCAAATTATCGTTACTATCAGTAAAAAAAAGAGAAACATACTATCGATAATTCTGGACACGGGCTTTTTCAAGTTTCTAAAACGGAAAAGAGAGAATTGACCAACTAATACTTGATTATGTTTCACAGTAGCTACAGTGGCTGTGACAGTGAAGGTAATCTATCAACGAGAGGCTGATTTAGTTGTTGCTTTCCTCGGAAATTCATAATTTGTAATTTGCTTTCCAATTTGTTTGAAGTCACTCACCCTGGATGGAAGGCGTTCAACGATCGACATAGCGCAGTTTACGTGCCTGTCAAACAACTTCAGGATGCTTCGCCTCGAATTGTATTCTTCATAGATACACTGAATCAAACACACTACATGATCAAAAGTATCCGGACACACATTAGTGAGCATTAATCATTAATATGGCGTGTTCCGTCCCTCGCACTGATGATGGCTTTAATGCAGCTGAGATTTTCAGTGAGATGTCTGATTGCCTGTGTAGGAATGACAGCCCATTTTTCCTCAAAAGTCAAAACCAGAGAACGGAGTAAGGTTGGACGCTGGCGATGGAGCAAAGTTAACGTTCTGGCTCAACCCAAAGGTTTTGCATTTGGTTCAGGCCAGTGCACTTCGGGAATGTTGTTGCCCACAAACTATTGCCTCACAATTGGTGCCTTCTGGCAGGATCTATTTTCGTACTGATCCCATCATCATTATCGAACTGTTTCCCTTCTGTGCACAGTACACAGTGATGTAAAATTTGTTCATATTCTTCCGTATTTAGCGTTTTATTAAGCGCAGTAAAGGAACCATATGTCAACCACCAAAAATACCCCGATACTTGAACTTTTAGTTCGTTGTTGACACAGCATACGAAGTCAGGCAGCGTTCTCCTGATACTTGACTAACTCAAACCTATGCATGTCATTACCACAAGGTATACTGCGTGACTCATCACTGCACGTAACTTGTTTCCACCCAGCCATTGCAAAAGACATCACCTAAATCGTCGCTTAACATTCGCTACAGAAATGTGTTGCTTATGAGGTGCTGCTCCACCATTGCTCCCCATGCACTTAACTCCTACGCACAGTAATTGTGCTAACTGGAACTCACAAATGATTCTTCCGCTGAACTGATGTGATTTTTTACACCCATCCTTCACAGTAATCGACGGTCTCTGTCCGTTGGTACATGAAGTCTTGCCTTGTCTTACTTCAGCTGTCGTTGTTCCTTCGCGTTTGCATTTCACAATCGCATCACCACCAACAGTTGACTTTGAGAGGTTTAAATGGGTTGAAATATCCCTGATGGATTGGTTACTCGGGTGACACACAATGACTAGTCCACCTTCGAAGTCAATTAACTTTCCTGACAGAACCATTCCGCTGTTACTACATTTTAATGACAAAACATTACTTCCTCCCCCCCCCCCCTCTTTTATACCGGCACATATTGCTAACAGATTAGCACTACACCATGGCAGTTTCAAAGAATACTCAGCACAACCTTGTCCGATGATGGTTGGGTCTTCGCCTGTGGCGACGGTGTTGAATCCACGTGATTTCACTGCTTACTTTGTTCCATTGTCTTGAGGCTTACAGTGACACATCCAGCAAGATCCATGGTGATCTGGTGGCTAAATCAGTCAACTGGGCTGGTCTGACATGCTGCAACATTTCCGCGGCTAACTCAGCTCGGCGGGCTTGTTCAGTGACCGTGTAGAGTCACGGAACCCAGCAGGTGGCTACTTTTGCCATCTTAACAACAGCGCTTAATCTCTGATATTTTATGTGCCAGGAAACGTCTGTTCACCACCATCCACCACCACTCCCCCCCCCCCCCCCCAAACCCACCAATAAAAGTCACGTTTCGATTTTTGAAAACTTGTGATAAAACTTAGACTCAAATATCCGAAATTGCCATTAAAATTGCTACACCAAGAAGAAATGCAGATGATAAACGGGTATTCATCATTGGACAGATATATTATGCTAGAACTGACATATGATTACATTTTCACGTATTTAGGGTGCATAGATCCTGAAAAATCAGTACCCAGAACAACCACTTCTGACCGTGATAACGGCCTTGATACGCCTGGGCATTGAGTCAAACAGAGCTTGGGTGGCGTGTACAGGTACACCTGCCCATGCGGTTTCTCACAATACCACAGTTCATCAAGAGTAGTGACTGGCGCATTGTGACGAGCCAGTTGCTCGGCCACCATTGACCAGACGTTTTCAGTTGGTGGAAGATCTGGAGAATGTGCTGGCCAGGGCAGCAGTAGAACATTTTCTATATCCAGAAAGGCCCGTACAGGACATGCAACATGCGGTCATGCATTATCCTGGTGAAATGTAGGATTTCGCAGGGATCGAATGAAGGGTAGAGCCAAGGGTCGTAAAACATCTGAAAGGTAAAGTCCGCTGTTCAAAGTGTCGTCAATGCGAACAGGAGGTGACCGAGATGTGTAACCAATGGCACCCCATACCATCACGCAGGGTGATATTCCAGTATGGCGATGACGAATACACGCTTCCAATGTGCGTTCACCGCGATGTCGCTAAACACGGATGCGACCATCATGATTCTGTAAACAGAACCTTGATTTATAAGAAAAAATGACGTTTTGCCATTCGTGCACCCAGGATCGTCGTTGAGTACACCATCGCAGGCGCTCCTGTCTGTGATGCAGCGTCAAAGGTAACCGCAGCCATGGTCTCCGAGCTGATAGTCAATGCTGCTGCAAACGTCATCGAACTGTTCGTGCAGATGGTTGTTGTCTTGCAAACGTCCCCATCTGTTGACTCATGGATCGAGACGTGGCTGCACGATCCGTTACATCCATGCGGATAAGATGCTTGTCATCTCGACTGCTAGTGATACGAGGCCGTTGGGATCCAGCACGGCGTTCCGTATTACTCTCCTGAACCCACCGATTCCCTATTCTGCTAAAGTCATTGGATCTCGATCAACGCGAGCAGCAATGTCGCGATACGATAAACCACAGTCGCGATAGGCTACAATCCGACCTTTATCAAAGTCGGAAACGTGATGGTACGCATTTCTCCTCCTTACACGAGGCATCACAACAAAGTTTCACCAGGCAACGCCGGTCAACTGCTGTTTGTGTATGAGAAATCGATTAGAAACTTTCCTCATGTCAGCACGTCGTAGGTGTCGCCACCGGCGCCAACCTTGTGTGAACGCTCTGAAAAGCTAATCATTTGCATATCACAGTATCGTCTTCCTGTCAGTTAAATTTCGCGTCTGTATCACGTCATCTTCGTGGTGTAGCAGTTTTAATGGCCAGTAGTGTAGAACCACTATATTTAATATAAACAAGAATACTTCAGTCTGTCGCCGTAGCAGTATCACTTTTCTCGATAGTTCTGCTTGATACATGACCCAAGTCTACCGACTATGACGTCATGCTTTCGCCGCTGCCAGCCGCAACATTCAGTTGCATTGTAACTTCTCGTTGAACATTTCTATTCTCATTGCCTAATGTGGCCATTTTTCTCTGAAACTGTGCACATACATTTCAGAGAATTATATTCAAATGCTCTTGATCAATTAGTTGTTTAGTTACACTGCTCTGTAGCTGCAGATCTGGATTAGAATTCCCAGCGAATATTTTCGCTTCACTATTTGTTTTTCTGCCTTTCTTATTCAGCTGGTGGAGGTTTCGAGGACCTGAAAGCCTACGTACTGAATGTGCGAAATAAGTGTCCTTTTAAAAGAAATTTGCCACTATAAGATTGTTGTATGCTGGGCGAGGGCCCACCTGCAAGTAACAAGACTGGCCACCTCCTTACCCTAGCTCGCTATCCAGGAGGACTGCGGAACATGCATTCCTCTCTCGGAGGATAAACGGAATTCTTCGCAAAAGCCAGATAAGGGATTTCTAGGGACGTGTGACTAGCCACAAGGCGTGTGAATGTTCGCTATGATGCTTCAGAGTAAAGATTGGTTTAAACTTACTGTGTACAGCCTTTTAATTCCGTTATTCTCTCATTTTAAAGAGAGCCCCCGCTTTCGCATTGTGCCTGTGTGTGGCGTTTTAGATTCGTCAGTTTCAGAATTAGGTCATGGACTGGGAGAAGTCTCTTGGTCCAGCTGCTCGCCTCTGAGCGATTGGCTCAACTACAAAGATACAGAAAAGAGTAGGAGATCGCAGATTAAAACTGTATGCCGCACCGAAACTCGAACTCGAGTCCTTTGCCTTTCGCGGGCAGGAGCTCTACCGACTGAGCTACCCAAGCACCTTGCTCCGCAGAAGAGCTTCTGCGAGGTCTGGAAGGTAGGAGACGAGGTTCTGGCAGAATTGAAGCTGGGAGGAGCAGTACTGGGTCGTGCTTGGGTAGCTCGGTCGGTAGAGCACTTGCCGGTGAACAGCGAAGACCCCGAGTTCTAGTCTCGGTGCGGCATGCAGTTTTAATCTGCCAGGAAGTTTCATATCAGCGCACACTCCGCTGTAGAGTGAAAATGTCATTCTGAGCAGGAGGTTGTCTAACGCTGTTACGTATTTTTCATTCGTCCGAACTCGAGATCTCTCCCCTCATTGGCGGCGATTTCCAGTTCTGGTAGCAAGATGGTCGAGTTCCAGTCGGCTTTTGGAGACGACATTTCTTTTTAGGCTGTTGCAAATACTTCGTGTTAGGCATTCCGAAAGTAACGACTTCGTTTTAGAGTTTTGGACAGTAAACACTCTCATGCTTTGTAGAGTATCAACATTTTAGCTTAGGACGGGGTGAATTACCGATGAGGCGAGCCTTGTTGCTGCCGGAAGGATATCTGTACTTAAGCACTAACAAGGGAACCTCCCCATCGCACCCCCCTCAGATTTAGTTATAAGTTGGCACAGTGTATAGGCCTTGAAAAGCTGAACACAGATCGATGAGAAAACAGGAAGAAGTTGTGTGGAACTATGAAAAAATAAGCAAAATGTACAAACTGGGTCGTCCATGTGTAATATAGGCAATATTAAGGGCAGTGTGAGACGATGAGTGCCGTGGTCCCGTGGTTAGCGTGAACGGCTGCGGGAGGAGAGGTCTTTAGTTAAAATCTTCCCTCGACCGAAAATTTTAACTTTTTATTTTCAGTTTATGTGACAAACTCTTATGTTTTCATCACTTTTTTTGGAGTGATTATTACATCCACAAGAAAACCTAAATCGGGCAAGGTAGAAGAATCTTTTTACCCATTCGCTAAGTGTACAAGTTAGGTGGGTCGACAACATATTCCTGTCATGTGACGCACACGCCGTCACCAGTGTCGTATAGAATATATCAGATGTGTTTTCCTGTGGAGGAATCGGTTGACCTATGACCTTGCGATCAAATGTTTTCGGTTCCCATTGGAGAAGCACGTCCTTTCGTCAACTAATCGCACGGTTTAGCGGTGTGGTCGCGAAACACAGACACTAAACTTATTACAGTGAACAGAGACGTCAATGAACGAACGGACAGATCATAACTTTGCGAAAATAAAGAAAGCAAAATTTTCAGTCGAGGGCAGATTTGAACTAAAGACCTCTCGTTTTTGCAGCTGTTCACGCTAACCACGGGACCACGGCGCTCCTCGCCTCACGTTGCCCTTAACATTGCCTATCTTACGCATGGACGACCCAGTTTGTATATTTTGCTTATTTTTTCATAGTTCCACACAACTTCTTCCTGTTTTCTCGATTGATCTGTGTTCAGTTTTTCAAGGCCTATCCACTGTGCCAACGTATAACTAAATCTGAGGGGGGTGCGATGGGGATGTTCCCTTGTAAGCACAAAGACGAGGAGGAAGTCACATCCACCAGCCACTACTGCCACCTGTTACCTTACTCAATCTCCATGTGCTTTGGTAAGATGAGGTAGTGTCACACCCGTGAATGTCATTCACATGCGATGTTAACTCGCTCCTTTCAGGAGCCGTGTACGTAATCTTGAAGTCTTTACACGCTGTTTAGCGCCCGTAAACCTCAAACACACACACTTAAAGTCTTTCATCTATCTTTTTACTCTCAACGAGCGTGTTTGAGAATATTATATCGTGTTCACTCCTGCATCTAACTAACAATTTACGCAGACACTGACCACGTCCACGAATTATTTACGTAACTGTGTTTCATCGGCTGAGCTGTTCTAGGCACTGCAGTCTGGAACCGCGCGACTGCTACGGTCGCAGGTTCGAATCCTGCCTCGGGCATGGATGTGTGTGATGTCCTTAGGTTAGTTAGGTTTAAGTAGTTCTAAGTTCTAGGGGACTGATGACCTCAGAAGTTAAGTCCCATAGTGCTCAGAGCCTTTTGTGTGTGTGTGTGTGTGTGTGTGTGTGTGTGTGTGTGTGTGTGTGTGTCATCCACCTGTGCCAACCTTATATCTTGAGTTCTGTTCCTTCGTCTGATTATTAATGGTTCTTTTTAAGATGTCAGTGGATGACTTTCATATTCGTAGTCAATAAATCTGCTTCGTATAGTATCCATTTGTTTCCATCCATGGCTAGAAGATCCCTCCCACTGTTAATACGAGGATAGATCACTAAGTATTCCCCACTTTTTTTTTCTCAGAACATATTCGTTGTTAAGAATCTGAATTTGTTAACAATATACATCGACATGTCTTGTACATGTCCTACTTTTCTACGTAGTCTCATCACGTTCTATGGCCGTACGCCAATGTTATGGAAGAGCGTAATTTCCTGCTGGTAAAAGCGCTTGTCCTGTAAGCGTAGCCATGTTTTCACTTCAGGAGTGACACTCTCGTCATGTACAAAGCATGTTCCCCGTAGAGAATCGTTAAGTGGCCCAAAGAGATGGAAGTTCGTGGGTGCCTGGTCTGGACTGTAGGATGGATGAGGCAGTGATGTCCAACCCAATTTGGCGATGTGTTCCCGGATTCTCAGACTTGAGTGTGGGCGTGCATTATCGTGTTGGAGCTGGATTCTTGCCCGATCGAACACGCCGGAAACTGTTCTTGAGCCTTTTCACAGTGTTCAAGTATGCCTCTGAATTGATGGTTGACTCTCTTGGCATCACATCCACGAGAATGACGCCATTACAATCCCACGAGACTGTCACCATGACTTTTCACGCAAAGGGGGTTGTCTTGAATTTCTTCTTTTGTGGTGAATGAGGATGATGCCACTCCATGGACTGCCTTTTTGTTTCCGACGCAAAGTGGTGCGCCCATCTTTCGTCCCGCCTAACGATCTCTCCATCGGTCGCAAAACGCTCCAACAATTCAGATAAAATGGCTTTTCATTGAATCTTGTGGTCCGCTGTGAGCATTCGTGGAACCCATCGTGATCACCTCTTCGAATATCCGAGACTCTCGATCATTGCAATCTCTCTTCCAATGCTGATCGACATCTGTAGAGCCAACTGTCGAGTTGTGATGCGCCGGTCGGCACGAATAATGGCATCCGCACGATTCAGCATGTCTAGAGCAGTGGCTGTGGCACGACGCCCCGAGCTCTGTTTCTGCATTTCCTTAGGCTGTAACTCTCTTTACCCATCGCCCAGCTGTACTCCTATCAATTGCAGCATAATTCTACTCATAAGAATTCAATAACAACACGCTGCTTGTAACGTGAATCGTATGTAGACGCCATTTTGACGCTGTACTAAGGCTCTGCCATATTCCAGAACTGTTCGAAACTTCACCGGCGCACTGAACAAACATCAAATGTGAAGCACCAACAAGTGAGTTTGTCTATGTATATTAATTGCTTTTTAAAAAACGTGGGACATTACTTATTGAACGACCCTCGTACGTCTATGTGAGTGTTGTGATACCCACTAGTTTCGTGCTTAATTGAGTCATCCCTATTAACATTTATTTAAATAAGACGTTTTTCAGTGCTTGATGGTATCCTTCCCTATTAATATGTATTTAAGAAAGCTGGTATCCTTCTTTTCAGTTAATTTGCACGATTATTTGAGGTGGTTTCTCATTCTCTTGAGCACCAGAATTTTCTTTTGTGCATCCTAGGGGTTCCTACTACCATAACAGTCACCCTAAAATTGACACTTAAAACGAGATATCGTCATGCTACTAGATCGCTGAAGTTGTCGGTAGTCCTTATCTTGGGTATTATCCACTCCCCCCACCCCGTCCTACTGCGCATTGCATTGTGTTGGTCACTCACCGTCACGTTCCCTGGTGTTGGTGCAGTTACATGTCACGCTTACGTTGTGGTTTAATACATTTACACTATTTTAAATCTCCGGTGCCGACTTGTTCCAGTGAGTTAAAAAAAATCCCTGGGAAATGCCGAAACGCCATTCTGGTGCGAAATTAAGTCCTGGTTCAGAATATCTTGTAAGATGTTGAAATATGTCCATCGATTTTTCAATTTTTCCGTCACCTCTATTGTTATACGCCAGTCTGCTAGTGTCACAGTCGTCACGCATTATTGCACCGTTTTCTCTTAAAAAAGCAGAGAACGAATTACTGCATTACATTCCCTTAATCAATGCGCTCCGCCATTTTGTTGGCTCCTCAAGCATCGTACAACAGTACCGGTTTGTAGGATATACAGACAGATACCTGCAAACAAACAAAAAATTAATTCCCGTAAGTTAATTTTTTAGAGGCGATTACTAAAACTTTGTGACTACCGTTTGTTTATCACAGGGTCCAATTGTTGTCCGTGGATGATTCTCACTTTTATTTTGTGCAAGGCTACTGTATGAGAAGATACTGGAAAGTAAATTAAAGAAGCTGTTTTCAATATATGCCTGTTAATGAGTATAAACTGAGTATTAATGTAAAGTTTCCATAGGTATGTTGAGATACGAGTGCTAGGATATTGGTCATTGCTATGGTGTATGTATAAAATGGCGTCATATATCACTGATGGAAAAATGATATTAATAGAAAACGTTTTCGTCCGTTTTTTAACCAAGGAGTGCACAGATTCTAAATCATAATACAGCGTAAGCTGCTGCATGAAATGATGTAATGCAGAAGGAATTCGATAATGGTTTGTTTTGTGCTCGAGCACAGTAGAAACTACACACAAAATCGTTTCTTGTTTTACGGTTTCCACTGCGGTCTCTATAATCGAGTGGCTATACAAACCTTTTTTTCAGAAAACACTACACATTCCACAAAGTAACACTCGCGAATTCCTAACAGAGTATCGCAAACCGGTCGGCATTTTGTGGTTCATATAAAGCCTTGATAAGTGCGGTATGCAAATACCAGCTCCAAACGGGAATCACGTAACGGAATACCAGCACTTGTCTGGCTTAATCGTTGCTAATACCGCCATTCCTGCATAACTGCACAGAGCTTCAACCTCGCCACAAAACCCACCTGCAAGTCCTGCTTTATGTATGAACAAAAGACGACTTCAGAAATTCACCGCTCTCACATCATTTTACCTGGATAAAATACCGGTTGCTTAGGTAATTTGATTTTTTTTTTTTTTAAATGCTGTCTGTGAATTACACTTGATGAAGAACGAAGCTATCGCAGGATTTTTTACAACTATAGTTCAGTTGAAAATTCGGAAATAGCTTAATGTATTGTCATGGCCAGCTTCGATATAAAAATGAATTCCCTTCCTATATTGTGGCTGAGACCCGCAAGGATCGTGACAATACTTCAGAAATCTGTTCAATTTGTAATCATACTCGAATTCACTAATAATCCCACATTTGTGGCCTGTCTTTCCATCTCTATTTCAATTATTCGTCCATGCATCCAAGAACGAGAACATTTATTGATGTGGAACGAGTAAATCAACGAAAGGTAAATAAGTCATCTCGCACTGTGTTAACAGTAAAATCATTTTGCTACCTAGCGGTATTTGAGCTTACGCAATTTGGGAGACTGGATGTAACTCCGCTGCGCTGAAAAAAGCTCCTGTTACATCAGTTATATTACATAGCTGCGGTTTACCAACCATTGGTCCCTCTGTGCTTCACATTTACCACGTTATAACGGTATTTTCCAAAATATTAGTTACCTACTACAATAGTAAAGGAAATCTGTTTTCAGTTAACTATTTGTTGTCATGTCATTTCACAATAAACACTGCTACTTGCGATGTAGGTAGCCGGAATTTTTAGTTTTTGACTCTGGATAAACAGATAATTTGTAGAAGCAGTGTGTAACGAGATGTGTTCGTAATTTGGTATTGAATTAGCATTGATTCAGAAGTTTAGTTTTATATTAATTTTCTCCTTAGTACGTAACTTTGCTATGAATCATAGACAAAGATAAAATGTCAACATGAAAATTATGTTTGTGTTTTGTACTGTGATTAAGCAACCCACAGTTCAGCTGAAAAACATTTTTATTATTAGCTACAGAAACCATTAAAAGGCAAATTCATTGTGTGAATGTAAGAATTCCAGGACCTTTAAATACAACTCTGCACAATATGTGAATATCTGATTTACACAATATTCTTACAACTGCCTTCTGTTGAATAAGTATTTGTTTAGGTACATTGCTCCAGATGTTAATGCAACACAGAGTATAAATATGAATAGTGGAATAAAGGTTTTCCTGGTGAGGTCTGAATTGTTGCCAGATTTATTCAATGTGGTGGACCCTCCCCCTGCCCCTACCCCAGGGTAGATGTGTCAACATTGCAGTTTTGATATCAAATTAATCGAATAATTAAATTAGTGAATCAATTACCCCTTTCGGTCTGAGAAATCCCCAGTCCGTCTCAGGTTCAATACCGACTCCCGCTCTGTAAAACCCCTAGCCCTCTTCTCCCCTTACACTGCGGAGGATATATTGTTCTTCTGTAAAATTCAGTTAGCACATTCTTTATTTAATCAGTGTTTGTGTGAGACAGAGCTCCTCCCCTCCACTCCCCCCACGTGAAAAAATGGCACGAAATTCAAAGTCAGTGAGATATTCAAAATATGTGGGAAACTGAAATTTTCGAGGTAAATTCTAATTTTCGTGGTAAATTCCAAATTTCGTGGTAAATTCAATGCTAATTACATTGCTTTGAAGAGGAAATAATGATACTAATAACTGTATAAGTAGTAACAATATATTCTATATTATAAAAAATCAATTTGCATATAGCTAGTGTGGAAGGATGTAAAGTACTCTCTTCATTTCATCATATTTGGAATACTGGCGCTGTCTAGCTATGACATCACAATCCAATATGGCCGACCCAAAATACTGGTGCAGTCTAGCTCCTCTCCTCCTACTGGTTGGAAATTCAAAAATTGCAGAGATATTAAAAAAATCGGAAGGAAAATTTGAATTTTTTCCTCTGTCTGTGAAGCATGACAGTTTGGGGAGGGGGGGGAGGGGCGCAGGTATCGTTGATTGGACGCTAGAGAGAAGCTCTGGACAGTCTGACAGTAAATGCTGGATGCAGACAGGATATTTTCGCTATTAGTCTAACCAACAGCAGTATGTAGCAATGATGGGCAATAATAATCGGACAGAAAACTATCACTGAAGCGTAGGGGATTAGCCTCTTGCCGATACACAAGTGAACAGTTGATGAGAAGGCACAAGGATGGGTAACAGTAATAGTAATAATCACAGGACAGCAAAATTGTCACTTTAGTGCCGTTAGTTAGCCTCCTGCTTATCTAGCAGTGAATAGCAGCTGGAAAGAAAATAAGAATGGACGATAGTAGGACAGCAGACTATTATTGAGTTACACAGAAGTAGCCTACTGCCGATCTACGGGTTCTTATCAGTTGGGGCAGACGTAAGGATGGGCATTGCTATTAGGACAGCGACCCCCTGTCCCAGTGCTGCCATAAATCCCTGTTTTGTACACAAGAGCCATGTAGAATTTGCCTCACGAAATTACCTACCCATTTATCTCACATAATCTCGGCAAGCCTTAGAAGAATTTGTGAGCCTTTTGCTAGAGTTGAAATAGCTCTAACAGGGAAATCAGCTGATCACAAGTTTGATAATTTAAATTGCTCATACTCACGACATGACTGTAGGATCAATTGTAGAACATATAATAAATATAATGGTAAGAACAGGCACAGATATGAGCATAGACACTACCCTTATGAAACAAAAATCTGGTACCAAAGTAACTTCAAAGATAGGCGCAAATTCAGAAGCAACAATTCGAATTTTTATTCCACATATAAGCATTGTTTTCGAAACTGTCATAAATGTGATAACAACCACACATAATCACATACATATTGTACAACCTCTAATCAACATTTGCATTGCTAATAATAATTTTACTGCAGTTTTGGACTGAGGTAGCTCAATACCAATTATCAGCGACTGAGAATATAATAAATCTACAAAACAACAGTTTGTCTGAAACTACCTCTTAGGAAAATTAGGATACATGGTGCTATTACGGGAAAAACAGTTGCTGTTAAACATGAGACCTTTCTTCTCAGAGGCCTTACTTGTCAGGGAGAGAGATTTGCTATGAACTTACTCATTGTGCCTATGCTGTCTTCTCAAATAGTTCTAGTTGACAATTTCTTTTATCAGTACAAAGCAGTACCGTAGCGATCCAGAAATTAATTTAAAAATTTAGTATCAACCTGTCGTTTTAAAACCACAATTTAAAATTTATGTTCACAAACAGAAGAGATCATCCGTCCATGATTCCCGTATGATGATTCTTTTCAATAATTACCCAATTCTGTTCTCAGTCATACAGCTTATCACTGTATAAACAATGACAGTTACGGTCACATAATCAGTTCAAGTACAATAATCCAGCAAAATATGAGGGATGTGGAGAACAGTGATGAATATGACAGAAAAGAACTTACCGAAATTTTACAAGAACATGCGGTAGTATTTACACATAGACCCACCACCATCAAGAGATTTCAATATCAGCTGCACGTTAGAGAGCTTTAGACCAGCTATCTTTAAGATTACCTTTTAGTTGATTATTTTATATTTTGATTTTATAATTAGTTTAGGTTCTGTATTAAGATCTTTGATTTAATTTAATAATCTTTGTAATAATGATCAGTGTAAGGTCATTGCAGAGAAAAGGTGAAGGCTGAAATATATTTGATGTTTGAAAATGGTGTCATTGAGCCAAGTCAGCTCCAACAACAGTCCCTTGCACGTCAATGGAAAAAGTGATGGTACAGTTAGGCTGGTCTTCAACATGCATCAGATCAGATCAACATGCATCAGATCTGGAAACAGACAGACCCCAGGCCCTTGACAAATTGTTACAAAATTTCTATGGCATACAAGTGTTGTCATCTGCAGATTTATGCTCCAGTTTTTGGGAAATAGTCACATCCTGACTTCACAGTCTTTTTTATGCTTTGGGATGTGTTACCAGTTCTGTAAGTTGCCTTTTGGTTTAAACATTTTTTCAACAAACATTATTCTTCCAGACCATCTAAAGAGACACATCATCACCTATGTCGATGAAAGTTTGACAGCAGTACCGACATGGTCAATAGAAAAACAAAATCTTAGAAAATTTGTTGGACATTTTTGAAAATTCTAGTTTGACAGTAAACTTAGAAAAATCACATTTTGGTAAGATGAGTGCAAAATTTTTAGGCCATTGCATTTCACAAGAAAGTATTGCACCTCACCCTAAAAAACAAGAAGCATTCCTGTCGCCTACTACTAAGAGACAAGTCAGAAGCTTTTTAAGTGGAGTAAATAATTACTGTAGATTTTTGAAATTGAAAATTTTGACTACACCAGTATTATGTTCTTTTAAAGGAAAAAACACCACTTGGCACCGGAATGATCAAGCACAATTAGAGATTGATATGCTGAAAGAGACACTGCTCACCACATTTATTTTAACTCATTCTGATCTCTCAAAATATATCTGCTTATCTACAGATCCTTCCAAAAGAGGATTCAGAACTCAACTTTTCTTAGAGCACGTTAAGAATGGAATCATTGACCAAAAGTGTATTGTGTTTGCCTGTAGAGTGTTAAGTAAATCAGAAAGGAATTACTAAGTCACAGCATTAGAAGCCTTAGCCATTGTCTGCAAATTTATGAATGTTAGATACTATTTACTTGGCAACCATACAAAAGTTTATTCAGATCACAAAGCCTCACAGGTTTTAATGACCTCCTAGTTAATCCATGAAATGACGTTGCAGGAATATAATTTCACTATCTGTTACAATCCAGGAAAGGACAATGTCATTGTTGATGCATTGTCTCGTATTCCGATTGGTTTACTGGGTAACAAAAGACACTTTACAGGACACAAATTTTAGCATACTTTTTCCACAAAAAGTAATTTCGAAAACTTTATCTCAAATTATTTCTCAACATAGTAGTAGAACAAAATAAAGATCCCATTTGGAACGGTGTTAAAGAAAAATGGGAAGAGAGGAGAAATACAGCCATCATACAGTTTTATTTGGCCAGAAACGGTATCATCCTTAAATTTAGAACTGTAAATGGTACACTTTGGGTGATGCATATTACAGAGGAATTTGTCAATAAGTTGATATCGTACATATGCTCATTTCGGACCATGGAAGTACTTCCACAAATTACCTTAACAACATGGAGAAAAGAATATGAAAAGTACTTGTGAAGTGTAAACTCTACCAAAAAACCAAACCTTCCTTCATCTCACATTGTGGCCCACTGTTTCCAGCCATAAAATCCAAGCCAAAAGAATCAGCAGCCATAGATTTAGTAGGTCCACTGGTTAGATCCAAAAATGGTTTTCCTTACATTTTGTCACACATTAATTTATGTCTAAATTTGTATCACTCGCCCTTTGCGTAAGGCTACAGCTAAAACAGCGTCCAAAGCTTTCATGAAGAACTTTTTATACCATGTAGGACATGTTGACAAGACCACTTCAGATAACAGTCATCAGTTTCGATTCAATATTTGGCTATGTGCATTAAAGAGATATCCAGCCATTATTTATTTTATTATATTCTCCACATTCAAACCCGCCAGAACGTATAATGAAAGAGATTAAGAAGCTATACAGACTCTACTGCCACCATCAATTCAAGAACTGGGGCAGAAATATCATTCTATTTCAGGGTATCTTAAATGAGCTTCCTCACTACTCAAATTCTTTGCCGTCAGTCTTAGTGTTAAGGAACCAACAGTTTCCAGACAAAATTAAGGATCTTGTAGAGTGTCCTCACTCCAGAAAAATTTAGCACAAAGATA
Source organism: Schistocerca piceifrons (assembly GCF_021461385.2). Taxonomy (NCBI): domain Eukaryota; kingdom Metazoa; phylum Arthropoda; class Insecta; order Orthoptera; family Acrididae; genus Schistocerca; species Schistocerca piceifrons. The sequence continues at coordinate 422,030,490 of NC_060139.1, read as the reverse complement.
TCATACAATTAGCCTTAGCAAATACTGGAAATACAGCTGAAAAACGCACAAAATCTCATAATATAAAGGCACAAGTCCGGAAATTGTACGTAGGACAAAACGTTTGGGTCATGTCTCATGGGATATCAAGTAAATTTATGTCTCTTAGACTGAAATCACCCAGCAGACTCTACAGAATTAAAGGAGTAGCGCAAGAGACTGCAATTGAAGTTGAAATACCATGTACATGGAAATCCAAAGGAAGGCACTACATATCAAGCATAAAGCGGTTTGTTGAGTAAATACTATGTTGACCATACCTGATAAAGTAGATAGTGATGTGAATGGAATTTTATGTAATTCATTAGGCATGCAATGACATTTGTTTTCTCCAAAGTTTGTATGTGGTAAACAAGTACACTTCTGGCCACCGTAAATGCAACACCCTGAAGGAAGCATCCGAATCAAGTGAAATTTACACCATTGGTTTGCAGCGATGAGATATGCAACTGATTAGAATTTCAGCGCAGACGCACATCACGCGCGCCTGTGGCGCCACCTCATAGCGCCATTTAACGCTTGGCGATTTCGACGAGTGTACGTTCGGCACGTGTGTTTACCTTGTGGTTGTTTCACAAGACGATCAGTTATGCCTCGTAGACAACAGCGAACATCGTTTGATCAAGTATCCGAGTTCGACAGAGGAAGGATAGTGGCTTACCGAGATTGTGGATTATCATACAGAGAAATCGCTAGTCGTGTTGGACGAAACCAAACAACTGTAATGCGGATATGCTACCGCTGGATGCAGGAGGGTACGACGGACCGACGTGGTCGATCGCATTCACCTCGGTGCACCACTGCACGTGCTGATAGGCAAATTGTGCGCATGGCAGTGACGGATCGCTCAGTGACATCCCGAACCATAGCACAGCACATTGCGTCTGTAACGCATCATCCAGTGTCTGCGCGTACCATTCGAGGCCGTTTACAACAGAGTGGTATGTCCGCAAGACGTCCATTGCTTCGTCTACCATTGACGCAGAACCACAGACGTCTCCGTCGCCAATGGTGTGATGACAGACGGATGTGGACGGCAGAATGGAATGACGTTGTCTTTAATGACGAGGCACGCTTCTGTCTGCAGCACCACGATGGTCGGATTCGAGTGTGGAGACACTGTGGAGAGAGGATGCTGCACAGCTGCATTATGCACCGCCACACTGGTCTTGCACCGGGTATTATGGCATGGGGCGGTATTGGATATTACTCTCGCACGCCTCTAGTACGCATTGCCGGTACTTTAAATAGCCAGCGCTACATATCCGAGGTGCTGGAGCCAGTTGTCCTTCCTTACCTTCAGGGCTCGGCCACAGCCATATTTCAACAGGATAATGCGCGACCACACGTGGCACGCATTGTCCAAACGTTCTTCGTCAATAACCAGATTGAAGTGCTTCCCTGGCCGGCTCGCTCTCCGGATCTTTCGCCGATAGAAAACATTTGGTCCATGGTTGCTCAACGAGTGACCCAGATTACATCCCCAGCTGCCACACCAGATGATCTTTGGCAACGTGTGGAAGCTGCTTGGGCTGCTGTACCCCAGGAGCACATCCAACGTCTCTTTGACTCAATGCCGAGACGTGTGGCAGCGGTGATCTCCAACAATGGCGGCTACTCTGGCTACTGATTCTGGCAGGAACCACATGTCACAGACGTCTGTAAACGTAATCATTTGATACTTGCTCAACATGTTATCTACAAAATAAATTTTGTCGTGCTACCTCTTGTCTTTCTTGGTGTTGCATTTACGGTGGCCAGCAGTGTATATTGAAGTGGTGTATACAATTCCATGAAGTATGTAAAGTAACAGTAGTAAACAATATTCATGTTTCTTAGTTTTGAGTGAAGAATGCAAGTAGTACTATGAGTGATTTTCTTAGAAGGCAGTTAATGACACAGTTGTCTTGTCTCCAGTTTGTGGAGACTAAGCAGAGAATAAGCGTTGTATTGAGAGAGTAATGAAGTTTTATGAGGTATGAGGTTATTTGTGCACTGAAGCCATTGGTGCTACATTTTGATGATGATGTATGATGATGTTCTTGAGCCGCCAGGATAGCCGAGAGCACTAACGTGCTGCTTCCTGGACTTGGGTAGGCGCGCCAGCCCAGATAGTATCCGTTTGGCGGATTAAAGACGATGGCCGGTGTGCAGGCCATAATGTATGTGATTTTTAGGCGGTTTTCCACATCCTACTAGATGAATACCGGTCTGGTCCCCAGTCCCGCCTCAGTTATATGACTTACAGGCATTTGAAACACATTCACACTATTTCGCGATTTATACTAGATGCAGACAACTGGTGTACACTAATTCCGTCCTGGGGGGTACAGGGTGGCGGCAGGAAGGGCATCCGGCCACCCCTTAAAATTAACATGCCAAATCCGGTTAACCATGGCCGACCCTGCATAACCGCAGGACAAGGCGCAAGCAATAGGATAGTATGATGATGTTCTTGATGAATAGTATGACGATATATATTGATGATATCTAAGGTAATGATGAACAGGGGTTTGTTAGGGACTCTGTTTTTTGTTGATACATGTTATAGGAAGAATGGTACATTTAGTGGGTTGCAAGCTAAAAAGAGAGTAAGTGTTGATGTCACATGAAATGCTTGATGATATGAAATGATGTATACACTCTATACGAAAATTTTTCCTTGAATACCTAAAAGAGTTGTTGTATGAGTTAGTAAAATGTTAGATGGAATACAATTTTCGACTTACTTCTTTTTACTGACCACCAGTACCACATTTCATGTGAATAATGTTGTGTGTACGTGATAATGTTCTAAGTAGATGACATCAGTGTTTTCTGAAAATTTTCTTTAGATACTTTTGTAAGCTTTCAATATATTTTTACCACTTTTTGCTAGTCTTTAACCTTTTCTGTTCACCAGACCTCTCAAAGTTCATGATGAAAATTGCACTGAAAAACATTTACTTCCTGAAGGATCTTTGAGAGAGAATTATTGAAAAACTATGGGAAGTGAGAGAGGAAATCTTTCACAAAGAAAAAGAGCAAAATTCTAATAATTGCTAACAGTCTTTTTCAGCAAACACTTTTAACTTACTATACTATAACATAATTATTCTTGTTTTATGTTTCTATGTCATCTTTCTTCACTTGACAGATGATTGATTTATGTTAATATGCAATACTCTTTACACTGGTTAAACCAATGTTTACTAGTATGTGATACAGAGTTGCATGTACTATGACAACTTACTTTTCTACGATTTTGTGTTCTCGATGTTTTCTTGTGTACAATCCCTTTAGTGAGGAAATTTCTTTAAGATGTATTGTTGTATACTGCGTTTGGGGCTTCTTTTGCTTTTAGTTGGTTGCTTCGCTTTTTTTTCTATGTTATGCGAGTGAATGCGATGTGTTACATTAATTTTAGTGAGATCTCCATACCGAAGGTACCACATATAAGGTAGAAACTCATGAGTTAGCACTAAGTTGCCAGGGGTATATGTTAAGATGATGTTTAACCATGGTTGAGAAAATGAGAATTGAAGAAATGATTCGAATTGATGACACAAGCTATAAAGTTTGATAAGAGAATATTAAATGAGATGAGAAAAATGGTTTTGGGTTTATGGTTTTAATAATGCTGGTATCCTGAAGTTTAGGTAAGAGGTTTGAGCGATATTTGAGGTACAATTTGAGCACTATGGAAATTATATTATTGAAATAGCTAATTTTAGGAAAATGTAAGTGACGAACAAAAGATTTTGGAAGTAAGTTCTGCAAGTATTAAGAAGCTGAAGGATGGAAATAATTTGAGGAATTTTTGGAGTATAGGCGATGAAATATTTTTGTGAGCATGAATATGAATGTTTGACGATTTTGGACGAACACAACTTGTTGACAATCGGCTGTATGACAGCTCCCTTTTTCATTCCCTAAACACATGATCATGAATCCTAGGCAGATATCTCAAATTTTAAAGTAGTTATGCTTTTGATATCAAAGAATATATGTTTCTAGTGATAGGTTCTTTTGCTGTTGATGACTTAAATGTAAAAATGCCAATTTCTAATATGTTTACGATTTCTTCTGAAAACACATCAATTTATTCTTGTGATACTACTATGTTACTTATTTCGTAGGTTTCTTATTTGTATCTTTTTTGGTTCCTCTGCCTCTCCAATATGTCATATCTTTTGCTTTATTATGAACAGTTTATTCCGAATATTTGACTTCTCATGGTTATCTACATAATGTGTAAGTGTACATCTCATGTTTTATGTAATTTCTTATATATGATTATGTAATCCTTTTTTCATGGATATAATTGTGTGTCAAGTAAAGTGATTGTACATCGTTTTCATACTTTGTAAAATTTTTCAGGTAGCAGAAATAAAACAATTAGTGCACACTTTTCTCATATTACGTATAAATTTGTTTGGTCAGTGAATGAAGGACAAAGTTGCTACCTGCACTGTGATTTTCCGTGCATCACTTAGTTTTTTCTCCAATATCTGACATTAGCAGGTAAGAGACGCTTGATTTGTCAGCCAAAAACATCACAGTCATAAATGCAAGAGACAGTTTTCAACTAGTGTAGGAATTTATATTGGACAAGATGTTAATATGTTATGGAAGATATTATGTTGGTCAGTGAAGGTATTCTTGTAACATTCCCGATGATGAAACTTCACCACTGCTAATACCCTGGGTCATCGTTGCTAAATGAAACTTTTCTGTGCTGATCACTTGGTCATATTTCAGCAACGGGAGCTTCTGTTGGTCACTTGCCTAGACTACCAACACTACTTCATGTTCCACTTCAAGATGAGCTTTTGCTGGTCGTTTCGATGAACTCCAGCTCTCATTCTACTGCAATATTGGTGACGTTACTTCACGAATAGGCTTCGAGAGACTGAACTGTCACCTTCATATACAAATGTAGTGATGAATAGGGCCTGAGGCAAATCACGGACTGTTAAGATGTTAGTTGTAACAGAAATTTATATGGACTGCAGTGACTGCCATTCAGTAATGATATTTTCATTTGACGATTGTTCCATTTGTGTGCCTAATCAGGACTTGATAACGTCCAGTGCACATACTTTTAACGAAAAACCACAAGTTCAATTTATTTGTGTACATGATTTCAATTTATGTGTTTTTAAAAATTTTGTAGATTTACGTAACCTGTCAAATTTTCGTAGTTTCCACATTGTCAGACAACATCGAAACATACAAAAAATTTATCAAGGGGGGTGTGAGATTATGAAAGGTGGACATATATAGATGGTCTGGACATTTGTTTGCTCTTAGTTTCAGAGTGAGAGGAAATTTCATGTTATGAGAGCGAAACAGTCGTCCAATATTTGACTTACGGCAGTTAGAGTGGTACACTACGTGATAAAAAGTATCGCGACACATGGCAATGCTGGAATTCAGTATGGTGTTGTCCCACCCTTAGCCTTGATGACAGCTTCCTCTCTCGCAGGTATACGTGCTGGAAGGTTTCTCGTGGAATGGCAGCCCATTCCTCACAGAGTACCGCGCTGATGAGACGTATCGATGTCGGTCGGTGAGGCCTGGCACGAAGTCGGCGTTCCAAAACATCCCAAAGGTATTCTGTAGGAGTCAGGTCAGGACTCTGTGCAGGCCTGTCCATTACAGGGATGTTATTGGTGTAATCACTCCGCCACAGGCCGTGATTATGAACAGGTGTTCGATCGTGTTGAAAGATGCGGTCGCCATCCCCGAATTGGTCTTCAACAGTGGGAAGCAAGAAGGGGCTTAAAACATCAATGTAGGCCTTCTGTGATAGTGCCACGCAAAACAACAAGAGGTGCAAGCCCCCTCCATTTGAAAAACGACGAAACCGTAACACCACCGCCTCCGAATTTTACCGTAGGCACTGCATACGCTGACAGATGACGTTCACTGGGCATTTGCCATACCCACACCCTGCCATCGGATCGCCACATTGTGTAACGTGATTCGTCACTCCACACAATGTTTTTCCACTATTCAGTTGTCCAATATTTACCCTCCTTACACATGGCGAAGCGTAGTTTAGGATTTACCAGCGTGATGTATGGCTTATGAGTAGCCGCTCGACCATGAAATCTAAGTTTCCTCACCTTCCGCCTAATTGTCATCGTACTTGCAGTGGATCCTGATGCAGTTTGGAATTCCTGTATGATGGTCTGTATAGACGTCTGCCTACTACACTTTACGATCCTCTTCAATTATCGGCGATCTCTGTCTGTCAACAGAAGAGGTCGGCCTGTAGGCTTTGGTGCTGTACGTGTCCCTTCACGTTTCCACTTCACTGTCACATCAGAAACAGTGGACCTAGGGTTGTTTAGGAGTGTGTCAATTTCGCATATAGACGTATGAGAAGTAACACCCAATCACGTGACCACATTCTAAATCTGTGAGTTCTGCAGAGCGCCCCATTCTCCTCTCTCACGGTGTCTGATAACTACTGAGGTTGCTGATACGGAGTACCTAGCAGTAGGTGGCAGCACAATGCACATGATATGAAAAACGTATATTTTTGGTGGTGTCCGGATTCTTTTGATCACATAGTGTATCTCTGAACTTGTGTATATTTGTCTCAGTTGAGAGCAGGGAGTAGTCAACTGTTGGACAGGGAGTAAGCTGTTAGAGCTTCTAGCATTGTGCATCTGTAGGAGGATTATGCTGAGGAAAATTATTAGGAAATATTAATCTGACGGTAGGACTTAAAGATGCAGCATTTGTGGAAGAGAGAGAATGGATATTTATTATGAATATATTTTTAAGGTAATAATTTTTGTTTGCATGTACTGATAATGTTAGCAATTCTACCAACAGAACATTCCACCTCCTCACACCAGTTTAGGTCGTTCCAGTTTAATTTGTTTCAATTTGCATAATCGTAAAAGCGTTGCCTTGTAAGACTTTAGTAAAGAAAGTAAAGTTTTCGGTTTTCTGTGAATTTTATATTCTTGTGACAAAGAGTTTAAAATAGAGCATTGTCATTATAATGAATGGATTGCTATTTTCATTTCAAGTAAGAAGTTTTTGTTGGTATGAGGAAATCATCCCAATCTTTCTCCTAGTAGTTTAGTTTTACTTTCGCATATTTTAGCTGGTGCGATTTCTTCATGCTGTGTGTAGTTGCAGATGAATCTGTAATTTTTATGGTGAGATTATTTTCTTATATGGATGGGTCTTTCGCTTCTCATATCACGTTTCGACTGTACAAATTCTAATTTCTTTGTAATTACGATTTAAAATGGGTCAGTGAATAGTGTGTGTTTCATAGTGTTGCTACGTAGTTTCATTGTTTCAATTATTTGATTTAATTATCTGCACAGTGTACAACAATTCACATACGGTCTTATGACCATAAAAGAGTTGCTGTGGGAACTGTGAGTACGTCTCGAAGCAACCAACGACAGTTCATTTGTATGTAACTCAATAGCTATATATAGTCTTATGCTTTCAACCTCACAAAGTAGTCAAATGAATCACCAATTTCGCTCTTTTGACGAGGGTTGCCCAGAAAGTAGAGCAGCGGATTTTTTTCCTTCAACAATTCTTTATTGAACATCATGAGAATTACACAAACGAAACAATGGTGTTTTATCTACACACCCTATTTTCTCAGGTAATCGCCATCCCGTTCTATGGCCTTCCTCCAGCGCGAAACAAGGGCGTGTATGCCTTGTCGATACCAATCCCTGTCCTGGTGGCGGAGCCAGTGCTTCACTGTGTGAATCAGCTCCTCATCGTCCTCATAACGTCTTCCACGAATGGCATCCTTTAATGGCCCAAATAAGTGGATGTCTGAGAGGGCTAGGTCAGGTGTCAGGTGTGATACACATGGATGGTCTCTCCGACTGCTACAAACCTTGGAGTTCCGTCGAACTCGTTTCTGATAACCTCACCCTCAGTGTCCAGCGTCTAACTGTATTTCTGTGGGCAGCAGATGCTCCATCGACTTTGCACAAGCATCTGTGCAAAGTCTGCAGTGAGAAATTCAATGACGGCACATTGCATGTAATGTACATCACCTACAGACGCCATTTTGAAACTGTCCTGCAGCTACGCTAGCTGTCGGAACTGACTGAAACTCGGTGTGCTCACTCAGAAGACTTCAAATAATACATACATAACGTTTCGCATTCGTAGCATAGTTTTCGGCTGAAAAAAAAAATGCAGTGCGTTTCTGGGCAGCTCTCGTGTTATTATTATTATTGCCCATCCTTATATCCTCCCCAGCAGCTATTCTCTTGTAAATCAGCAGGAAGCATCTCCCCTGCATATCAGTGATAGTTTCCTGTCCTGTTATTATTACCCATCCTTTCCCATTGGCTAGACTGGCTGGAGCAACTCTCTAGTGCTAGACTAATAGCGAAAATACTTAGATTTATGATAAGGTGGAGCTTTACAGATGTCAGATAATTTTGAAACTTCATCGTAGATAACCATCAGCCCTTTTTTATGCTCACTGATGCTGGTTTCGATCAGTAGCCCACTATCAAGCTGAAACAAAGCGTAATCTGCTTGTCACTACAGCATTTGAAGAGAACAACTTCGATGTAGGTAGAAAACATAGCTTCTGTTACAATAAATCGTCTCCAAATGACATAGAAATGTAGGAGAAGCACAAAAGCCAAAAATACATTTCAAATGTATGATCGTCTTGTGTGTGTCCCGTACATATCTGTGTCTCTTGGAGATCTTTTATTGTAAATGAAGCTATTTTTTTCTACCTAATCGAAATTGTTCACTTCAAATGATGTAGTGTCAAGGTGGTTACGGTTTACTTCTGGTTAATAATAGTCCAATGATCGAAATTGATGACATTCTGCATAAAAATAAGCGGCTGATGGTCATCTACAAAGAAGTTTCACAACTTATAGCGAAAATATCCTCGCAACATCCAGCACTTATTGAGAAGAGGGGAGTTAGTTTGTGACACTATTCTAGGTCGGCCATCTTGGACTGTGACATCACAATTAGAGTGTGCCTTACATCAAATGTGATGAAATAAAGAGAGAATCCTGCATCCTTCCACACCAGTGATATTCAAAATAAATAAACTTTTATTATTATTATTATTATTATTATTACTATTATTATTGTCATTATTATGTCCTATGCATGCAATGCAATTAATACTTGAATTCACCATGTAAATTCGAATTTACCACAAAAACCTGAATTTACCACCAATTTGGAATTTCCCGCCGTTTTGAATTTCCCAATATATCTGCAGTTTGGAGGGGGACAGTCCTGCCTCCCTCGTAAACTGATTAAATACGGAATATACAACCTGAATTCTGTAAATAAACAAAATATCCTCTGCAATGGAATTGACATTGATTTCAGTTTTGTGTCATAAGATCCGTCCAGACCAACAACTCAGCACAGAGCGATTTTTACCGCCAATTTTTTTCTGTGACAGGAGGGATGGAGGGTTGGGAGGGGAAGGACAAGGGGTTTGGAGAGCTTTGGATTTCTAAGAGGGAGAGGGGGCACCCACTAACAGGCTTGGGATTTCCCAGAGGGGGTAATTAATTGACCAGTTTAAATAATTAGTCAATTAATTTGACATCTAGAGTGTGACATGAACATTGTGATGTTGCCACATCTACACCAGGGAGTAGAGGGAGGGATAGGGGAGGGTCTGCAATCTTAAATAAATTTGGCAACCATGTAGACTGCACCATTAGCTCCTTTATCACACTACTATATTGCTACATACATATTGTATGTATAAGCTGTAGTATGCTTCTTGATCCATATTTGGAAGTAGGCTGACGAAATATATATAATACTGCTACCTGTGATGCACAACTACATTCTTATAGAACTTGTCACTAGAGTTTGCTGATGATGTTTGTTGAATAAAAACTTCTATGTCAAATCCTGGTAAGCATGATAATTCCATGCCAAACACTCATAAATGGGCTGAACATGGGCTTTATATACCACCTCTCCTCTGTATCGTAGAACTGACAGCAACTCAGGGGTATTACAGTGCGAAAATGGTGTAAGAACACGGAAATGGAATTTTAGGTCATGAATAAATACGAAAATCCATTGATGTTAAAGAGATTAGTTTGGGTTTTGTAGGGGAGGAAGTCCCACCAAACAGCTAATATATATTTTCAGACTGCTCTCGAAAGTTATATTCTGATTATCAATGCTGTATTATGCTCCGAAATGTCCCTGCACTTCTCACAAGTGACGTCTTTAAATGCTCTCGAATCCCGCCCCTCTCTACTGTTGGCACCCAACCACGATGCAAATGCAATGAGAATGGCAGAAACGTAATGGAAATGCAAGCTTACGAAACCGATCTGTGAGTAAAGATAAAAAAAGAAACAAAATATAGCTTTTGGATTGACTTTTTTCCTTTACAGTGTGGGTGATTGAGTTGCGGATCCAGGACTAGTATTCCCCACGTGGGACTGCATTAAGATAAGATTAATTAGGCGTTATAAGTTCTGTTGTTAGTGTTACAATTCCTTACGCCTGCATATTCGCACAGGTGGGTAAAAAAGAAAGGCATAGTGCCTTTCATTACTTATGAAAACGCCCTTGGTCCCGGATTAGAGTCCCGCCACCGCTTAAATTTAAAATAAATGTCATTAACAATGGCGGCCGAAGACTTCTGGAATAAGAAGTCACTCTTATTCAGCCAAAGACGTTGTCAAAGAGAGTAGAGGATCGGACATTGGGTGGATAACTACCCCTGAAGGCGGAAGAATTAGCAATGATCAATAGCATGAGGAAGTAGAAGGCAAAGGATATCACTGCATTAAAGACACATAATACGTATCCAAAGAACATGTGACGTGTATCCTCTCCTTTGGCAAAAGACTCAGGAATAGCCCCCTATTCGGATCTCAGTGAGCGGACTGCCAAGGGGTAGTAGACCATGAGAAAAAGACTGCCAAGGGGGAGGTGACTAAGAAAAAAGGAATGAATAACCAACGAAAGGATAACGTTCTACGAGTCAGGCCGTGGAAGTTTGAGTGTGGTAGGGAAGCTATAAAATCTTAAAAGAGAAATGCTAAAGCTAAATCTAGAAATTGTGATCGTTGGTGAGCTGAAATGGAAAGAAGACTAGGATTTCTGATCAGATGAGTGTAGGGTAATATCAACAGCAGCATAAAATGGTATAATAGGAGTAGGATTCGTCATGAGTAGGAAGGTGGGGCAGAAATTGCGTTACTGTGAACATTTCAGTGATACACGATAATACGTTTAAACAATGCTTAGTTATTTTTTCTGTGGGGCTGAATGCTCCAAGATAGCTGCCTATGTGCAATGGCAGCGTAAGCGTTCATTGATATCGTTATTAATAAAAAAACTGTACCTCTGGCCTAATGTTGTTGTTGTGGTCTTCAGTCCTGAGGCTGGTTTGATGCAGCTCTCCATGCTACTCTATCCTGTGCAAGCTTCTTCATCTCCCAGTACCTACTGCAACCTACATCCTTCTGAATCTGCTTAGTGTACTGATCTCTTGGTCTCCCTCTACGATTTTTACCCTCCACACTGCCCTCCAATGCTAAATTAGTGATCCCTTGATGCCTCAAAACATGTCCTACCAACCGATCCCTTCTAGTCAAGTTGTGCCACAAACTTCTCTTCTCCCCAATCCTATTCAATACCTCCTCATTAGTTACGTGATCTACCCACCTTATCTTCAGCATTCTTCTGTAGCACCACATTTCGAAAGCTTCTATTCTCTTCTTGTCCAAACTGGTTATCGTCCATGTTTCACTTCCATACATGGCTACACTCCATACAAATACTTTCAGAAACGACTTCCTGACACTTAAATCTATACTCGATGTTAACAAATTTCTCTTCTTCAGAAACGATTTCCTTGCCATTGCCAGTCTACATTTTCTATCCTCTCTACTTCGACCATCATCAGTTATTTTACTCCCTAAATAGCAAAACTCCTTTACTACTTTAAGTGTCTCATTTCCTAATCTAATCCCCTCAGCATCACCCGATTTAATTTGACTACATTCCATTATCCTCGTTTTGCTTTTGTTGATGTTCATCTTATATCCTCCTTTCAAGACACTGTCCATTCCGTTCAACTGCTCTTCCAAGTCTTTTGCTGTCTCTGACAGAATTACAATGTCATCGGAGAACCTCAAAGTTTTTACTTCTTCTCCATGAATTTTAATACCTACTCCGAATTTTTCTTTTGTTTCCCTTACTGCTTGCTCAATATACAGATTGAATAACATTGGGAAGAGGCCACAACTCTGTCTCACTCCCTTCCCAACCACTGCTTCCCTTTCATGCCCCTCGACTCTTATAACTGCCATCTGGTTTCTGCACAAATTGTAAATAGCCTTTCGCTCCCTGTATTTTACCCCTGCCACCTTCAGAATTTGAAAGAGAGTATTCCAGTTAACGTTGTCAAAAGCTTTCTCTAAGTCTACAAATGCTAGAAACGTAGGTTTGCCTTTTCTTAATCTTTCTTCTAAGATAAGTCGTAAGGTTAGTATTGCCTCACGTGTTCCAACATTTCTACGGAATCCAAACTGATCTTCCCCGAGGTTGGCTTCTACCAGTTTTTCCATTCGTCTGTAAAGAATTCGCGTTAGTATTTTGCAGCTGTGACTTATTAAACTGATAGTTCGGTAATTTTCACATCTGTCAACACCTGCTTTCTTTGGTATTGGAATTATTATATTCTTCTTGAAGTCTGTGGGTATTTCGCCTGCCTCATACATCTTGCTCACCAGATGGTAGAGTTTTGTCATGACTGGCTCTCCCAAGGCCATCAGTAGTTCTAATGGAATGTTGTCTACTCCGGGGCCTTGTTTCGACTCAGGTCTTTCAGTGCTCTGTCAAACTCTTCGCGCAGTATCTTAACTCCCATTTCATCTTCATCTACATCCTCTTCCATTTCCATAATACTGTCCTCAAGTACATCGCCCTTGTATAAACCCTCTATATACTCCTTCCACCTTTCTGTCTTCCCTTCTTTGCTTAGAACTGGGTGGCCTACTGAGCTCTTGATATTCATACAAGTGGTTCTCTTCTCTCCAAAGGTCTCTTTAATTTTCCTGTAGGCAGTATCTATCTTACCCCTAGTGAGACAAGCCTCTACATCCTTACATTTGTCCTCTATCCATCCCTGCTTAGCTATTTTGCACTTTCTGTCGATCTCATTTTTGAGACGTTTGTATTCCCTTTTGCCTGCTTCATTTACTGCATTTTTATATTTTCTCCTTTCATTAATTAAATTCAATATTTCTTCTGTTACCCAAGGATTTCTATTAGCCCTCGTCTTTTTACCTACTTGATCCTCTGCTGCCTTCACTACTTCATCCCTCAGAGCTACCCATTCTTCTTCTACTGTATTTCTTTCCCCCATCCCTGTCAATTGTTCCCTTATGCTCTCCCTGAAATTCTCTACAACCTCTGGTTCTTTCATTTTATCCAGGTCCCATCTCCTTAAATTCCCACCTTTTTGCAGTTTCTTCAGTTTCAATCTGCAGTTCATAACCAATAGATTGTGGTCAGAATCCACATCTGCCCCTGGAAATGTCTTACAATTTAAAACCTGGTTCCTAAATCTCTGTCTTACCATTATATAATCTATCTGATACCTATTAGTATCTCCAGGATTCTTCCAGGTATACAACCTTCTTTTATGATTCTTGAACCAAGTGTTAGCTATGATTAAGTTATGCTCTGTGCAAAATTCTACAAGGCGGCTTCCTCTTTCATTTCTTCCCCCCAATCCATATTCACCTACTATGTTTCCTTCTCTCCCTTTTCCTACTGACGAATTCCAGTCACCCATGACTATTAAATTTTCGTCTCCCTTCACTACCTGAATAATTTCTTTTATCTCGTCATACATTTCCTCAATTTCTTCATCATCTGCAGAGCTAGTTGGCATATAAACTTGTACTACTGTAGTAGGCATGGGCTTTGTGTCTATCTTGGCCACAATAATGCGTTCACTATGCTGTTTGTAGTAGCTAACCCGCACTCCTATTTTTTTATTCATTATTAAACCTACTCCTGCATTACCCCTATTTGATTTTGTGTTTATAACCCTGTAATCACCTGACCAAAAGTCTTGCTCCTCCTGCCACCGAACTTCACTAATTCCCACTATATCTAACTTTAACCTATCCATTTCCCTTTTTAAATTTTCTAACCTACCTGCCCGATTAAGGGATCTGACATTCCACGCTCCGATCCGTAGAATGCCAGTTTTCTTTCTCCTGATAACGACGTCCTCTTGAGTAGTCCCCGCCCGGAGATCCGAATGGGGGACTATTTTACCTCCTGAATGTTTTACCCAAGAGGACGCCATCATCATTTAATCATACAGTAAAGCTGCATGTCCTCGGGAAAAATTACGGCTGTAGTTTCCCCTTGCTTTCAGCCGTTCGCAGTACCAGCACAGCAAGGCGGTTTTGGTTAATGTTACAAGGCCAGATCAGTCAATCATCCAGACTGTTGCCCATGCAACTACTGAAAAGGCTGCTGCCCCTCTTCAGGAACCACATGTTTGTCTGGCCTCTCAACAGATACTCTTCCGTTGTGGTTGCACCTACAGTACGGCCATCTGTATCGCTGAGGCACGCAAGCCTCCCAACCAACGGCAAGGTCCATGGTTCATGGGGGAAGTCTGGCCTAATATGAATTGAAAAACACTACAAGACGCCGTTTTCGGATTATTAAGATTATTCTTTTTAAACTTTTAGCATTAAATGACTGTTGGAAGGACTGATATAATTTTTGTCATTAATGGCGTCGCTACAATAATGAGGCTACACAAAAATGGGCATGGCAGCATTTAATTACTACGCACTGAATCGTATACAGGATAGGTATTCACTACTGACAAAAACACCCACTACAATTATTAATCTCATGTATTCAGCACAATTAGATTTCTACTATAGATAATTGTTATCAGTTTCAGAGCGTGAACAATTAACGTCCATCAGCGAGAACAGCAGAATCGATAAGACAATGAAACAAAAAAACACTCATTCTTCCTCTACAATAGAACACAGATAATAATGTTTGTAATTCTGATAGCGCAGATAACGCTTCTCCATTCTTAAGTCTCCGGAATTTTTTTCTACTATTTTTTCTACCGGAAGCAATGCTATATAATTAATTTCCTCTCCTAAAGACCTATTAAAAAATGTATCACAGTGTACCATTCACTGAAACACAACGTTATTAATTACATAACACAACACTGACATTGACGCTTCCAGCGCTTAGTGCAGATACTCGGGGTAATGGAACACATCCAAGTGCTGACACTGACAGAGGACAAATGTAAACATAAGTAGAACGCACACCCGTCATTCCGTCAACCATCGTCAGTTGAAGAGTTGTGTGAATAGAATGTACACCAACGAAGAGAAGGTAGAAATGGTACTCTTATACGGGGAATGTAGGTTACCAGAATAGTAGTTGCAATACTGTTTTCTTATGTATGGGTACATTTAGTACAGTAGTTTAAGTCCTTTTAAATACTGTTGTGTAGAGTAGGCATACAGTAAAGGCTGTCCTTCCTACAAACTGCATCGACATAATGTTTCTTTTATTGTTGTTGTTGTTGTTGTTGAATGTAGGCGAAATGCTGCGCAGGCAGCGGAACTGTAAAGAGAGCGATATCCTGACAATAACCCACCTTCCCGCTTCAGGAAACGGGCTGTTGCAACCCACGACAACGCAATCGTCGTACCACTCGCACAGACGAAGCTGCCGAAGTTACTGTTCTTGCTTCCGTTGCTGTGAATCCACATGTGAGCACACGACAGCTTAAACACGAGATTGGCATTTTTAAAACCAGTGTACATCGCATTCTTACACGTCATCGGTTCCATCCTTATCATGTACACCTACATCAAGAATTGCATGGGAATTATTTCCAGGATCGTGTACAGTTCTGTCAGTGGTCACAGCAGCAAATCCTCGCCAATCCGAACTACTTCTCCAGTGTTCTATTTACCGATGAATGTTCCTGCTCAAACAAAGGACAGGTAAGCACAAGGAACATCCATTATTAGTCCAGCGACAACCCACGATAGCTTAGGTGGAACATCAGCGTCAATGGAGAGTTAACGTCTGGTGTGGGATGATTGGTACTACCATTATTGGCCCTTATTTCATCAATGGTAATCTAAACGGCAAGCGTATGCCAATTTACTCAGAGAAATCCTTCCTCCTATTCTGGATGAAGTGATGCTAGGAACCAGAATGCTTATGTGGTATCAACACGATGGATGTCCAGCACATTATGCCTTGCGTGCACGTCATGTTCTGAACCGAAGGTATCCTGCCAGGTGGATTGGTCGAGCAGGAACAGTTTCTTGGCCTCCTAGGTCTCCTGATTTAAATCCTCTGGACTTTTTTTGGGTGGGGGGGGCGCATTAAAGACGTTGTCTATCGCGATATTCCAACAACTCCAGAGGGCATGCAGAAACGTATCGTCCTTGCTTGTAATTCTCTTCAGCAGGCAACACTGGAAGCAGGTAAATATTTCTTTCATTCAGCGAGTGCACCAGTGTATCGGTGTCCAGGGTCACCACATTGATCACCTTTGAATGTTCTACTCCTGGGCAATGGTACAGGAGAGTCAAAGTCTTTTTTGTGTTATGTTTTTACTTCGTTTGCATTTCTTTTCTGACAACTCCAGCAAGTGGACGAGTTTGCGATCCCGGGCTCAAAGTCACTGTTGTGTTTTGTAATTAATAACGTTGTGTTTCAGTGAATGATACAATGTGATACATTTTTCAATAGGTTTTTAGGAGAGGAAATGTATTACCGAATAAAAAGTTCAGGGTGCCATTTAAAAAAAGTCATACCGCTGTCCATATCTTTGTAAAAAACAAAGCTACAACGAAGGCAATTATGCTGATTGATGTCCCCCTGACGGCTAAAGAACATTTGCTTGAAACATTTTGTAATTTGAACCTGGACAAACAGTTATTTAGGGTGGTAAAGATAAATGGGGCACGCTGTATACGCCGACTTCGCAAAAGGAGGACGAAGAGATAGAGAAAGTAAGTGGGGATTCTGAATGAGTAATTTAGTACGTAAAGGGTGATGAAAATCTAATAGTCACGGCGGACAGGAATGCGGGTGTAGAGGAAGGAGTAGATGAAAGGGTAATGGGAGAATATGGGCTCGCTAGTAGGAATAAGAGAGCGGAGAATAATTGAGTTGTGCAATAAATTTCAGCTAGTATTAACGGATACTCTGTTCAAGAACCACAAGAGCAGAAGGTGCATTTGGAAAAGACCGGGAGATACGAAAAGATTTTAGTAAGATTACATCATACTCAGGCAGAGATTCAGAAAACAGATATTGAATTTGAAAATGTAATCAGAAGCACATAAAAACGCAGATCACAATGTTGTAGTGATGAAAAGAAGCCTGAAGTTTAAGAGACTAGTGAAGAAGAATCAATGCACAAAGAAGTGGAATACCAAAGTACTAAGGAATGAAAAGATACGCTTGAGGTTCTCCAAAATTATAGACACTGCGATAAGGAATTGTCCGGTAGGCAGTTCAGTGGAAGAGGAACGGACATATCTGAAACGGGCGATCAGAAAAGCTGGAAAAGAAAACATAGTTATAAAGAAGGTAACTATGAACAAACGACGCGTAATAGAAGAAATGCTTCAGCTGAATGACGAAAGAAGGAAGTACAAAAATGTTGATGGAAATTCAGGAATACAGACGTACAAGACATTTGGGACTAAAATAAATGGGCAGTGCAGGGAAGCTAAGGCCAATTTGCTACACGAAAAATGAAAAGAAATCGAAAAAAATGATTGTCGAACGGACTGACTCAGCATATAGGGAAGTCAAAACAACCTTCGGTGCAATTAAAAGCAAGTATGGCAACATTAAGTGTGCACTCAGAACTACACTGTTAACTGCACAGGAGAGAGCAGGAAGGGGCAAAGAGTATACTGAAATCCTCTGTGAGGGAGAAGACTTGTGGCAGAAAATGAAGTAGGAGTTGATACAGAAGAGATAGGGGATCCGGTATTAGCAATTGAATTTAAACGAGCTTTGGATGACTTAAGATCAAATAAGGCAGAATGGTTCAAATGGCTCTGAGCACTATGGGACTTAACTGCTGTGCTCATCAGTCCCCTAGAACTTAGAACTACTTAAACCTAACTAACCTAAGGACATCACACACATTCATGCCCGAGGCAGGATTCGAACCTACGACCGTAGCGGTCGTTCAGTTCCAGACTGAAGCGCCTAGAACCGCTCGGCCACACCGGCCGGCAAATAAGGCAAAAGGAATAGACAAAATTCCATCAGAATTTCTAAAATCATTGAGGGAAATGGCAACAAATCTATCGTTCCCGTTGGTGTGTAAAACATACGAGTTTGGTGATATACTCTGTGATATGCGGAAAAAAATCTCAACGTAATTCAGAAGACTGCAGTCATCGACTAGTGCGAGAATTATTGCACTATCAGCTTAACAGCTCATGCAGCCAAGTTTTTTACAAGAATAATATACAGAAGAAAGAAAAAGAAAATGGGTGATCATCAGTTTGGCTTTAGCGAAGGTAAAGGCACCAATGAGGCAGCTCTGACGCTGCCGTTGATAGTGGAAGCAACACTAAAGAAAAATCAAAGCAAATTCATAGGATCTGTCGATCTGTAAAAAGCGTTCTACAATGTAAAATGGTGCAAGATGTTCGAAATTTCGAGTAAAGCTGGAGTAAGTTGTAGGGAAGGACGGGTAATACACAATATGTACAAGAGCCGAAGGGGAACAATAAGAGTGGAAGAGCAAGAACGAAGTGCTCGGGTTAAAAACGATGTAAGACTGGGGTGTAGTCTTTCGCCCTTATTGTTGAGTCTATACATCGAAGAAGCAATATCAGTGATAAGTTTCGCTGATGACAATGTTGTCCTCATGAAAGTGGAGAAGAATTACAGGATCTGTTGAATGGAACGGTCTAATGAGTGTAGAATATACATTGAGAGTAAATCGAAGAAGGGTGAAAGTAATGTGAAGTTTCAGAAATTAGAACAGCGATGAACTTAACAATAGGATTGGTGATCAGGTAGTAGATGATGTTAAGGAATTCTGATAGCTAGGCAGCAAAATAACCAATAACGGACGGAGGAAGGAGGACATCAAGACCAGACTACCACTGGCAAAATGGGCATTCCTGGCTAAGAGAAGTCTGCTAGAATCAAAAATAGACCTTAATTTGAGAAAGAAATTTCTGACAATATACGTGTCCATGACGTTGGTATACACTTGTAAAGTGAAAAGTAACTCTCCGGTTAGTGGGAATACGTGATTCTACAGTGAAATTTGTAGGGAGTTTTTTTTAAAAAAAGTTTATCTCTCATCTTTGGTGGGTTACCCACTGAAAAGTGGAAAGTAAATTAAAGCACTATTATAGTAGACAGAATGTCGAATGGAGATATCGTGCGTATTATGCCAACCAAAGAGCCTGTCCAATAAGTTTTCAAAATTGGTTATTTTTCACGTCTAGACGTAATAGTCGTTGGCCAGCTAGTTTCATGCAATAACTGCGACGCAGACTTTTGGAAGAAGAGATAAACGCAGGCACCACAAGCGTGTATTTTGGGAGCAAGAGGAAGGTGTGGAACAATGTATCACTTGTATCGGAACTAAGAGCAGAACTTGAACAACAACACAGTCTTTATGTGAATTACTTTCCTGTGAAGACTAAGTTCCCACTATCTTTGTGGGTACTGTTCCTGAGATGTGGCGCCTGCAGTAGATACGGCCTCAGGTGCAAGTTCGGCCCAGAAGCTGGTTTATTGCAATCCTAGACGGGTCACGGGAATCCACACCGTAAACTGGGAGCTCTGGGGAAAGGGAAAGCCGCTAACATCCCGGATGCACCGCCTTACTTTTGCAGCACGGTGCCCAGTAGGTACCCGACACGGGGCTGTACATGTATGGAGACCTGCAAGAATATTTTCAACAATAACTTTGGGTGTACGCTCTTCTCTTAGATGCCGGCATACAATTGATGACTTTGCATTCGGAAATGTAATTAGTCTTTTTCAAAAAAAAAAAATATGCACTAGGATGAATTTTGGCTGCTACCTGCACTGCTGAATAATGATTATAAATAACTAGAACCGATTTTCATGCTTTGATATCGAAGGTCACAACTGAAAAATGTTTAATGAATGACAAATTGCAACTGACTTGTGGAGGCTAGTTGTCACTGCATCAAGTTTTTACCAGCATCAAAGAACTTGTCATCCTTTTCAGAGTTCTGCTCCTAAGAGATTGATCACGTGGGGCACCGCGTCGTGTTTCCTGTAGAGCGGTTTTGCATATCTGATATTTCGAGCAGAGCTTTGAGAAGGCGACTTTGCTAAGACGAACTCTACAATGAATAACGGAAGCGTAAGCAGAAATTGATATACTTTCTTCGGAGAGAATCCGCAACCGCTTGATGTACAACGGCTTTTATTGATCACATTTACTAATAAAGTGTAACCGCTTTTGTTTCCATATGAACTGTGATCAGATCTGATTGTATCGGTAACGAGAGTAACCCGTTCATAGTGCTGTGATTGTGCACGACTCAAACGGCTTGAGCGCTTCACGCCACACCTCGAGAAATCTGTTTGAATTTTCGATCGCTCCGCGATCTAGTGACTTCTGTTGGTACTATACATATGACTTATCTTCGGTTTTTGATACATAATTGACTATGATAATAAAAATAAATATGTAACATGGACTGCAATATCATATATAAAAACGGCAACTAATAAAAAAAATTCACAAACATGATTCTGTACAATCCTCGAGCTTTCGCTCGTCCTGGTATCTAGTGGCGTTTATGGGTACTAGCACCATACATGATTTTGCCACTTAATTTGTTCTCGCGATCGCACTTAGTTTCATGTGATTTAAGTGAATAATTGGGGTGGAAGGAATGGAAAGGAAAGAGGCAGGAAGGAAATAATGACTTCCAGCCGCACAGTGCATTGTGGCAATGCAATGCCGAGAGCTAAAAATATGTGCCACACTGGGACTAGAGAAGCGGAGCATCCAGGTTCGAGTCCCGGTCCGGGACAGATTTTCAACACTCGCTGCTGCATTTCCATAATGCACTGTACGGCAGGAAGTCACAATTCCATTCCCATCTCTTTCCGATTCCATTTCCTTCCCTTCCCACTCACCTCAATCATTCATGAACACTACTGGCCATTAAAATTGCTACACCAAGAAGAAATGCAGGTGAAAAACGGGTATTCATTGGATAAATATATTATACTAGAACTGACATGTCATTACATTTTCACTCACTTTGGGTGCATAGATCCTGAGAAATCAGTACCCAGAACAACCACCTCTGGCCGTAATAACGGCCTTGATACGTCTGGGCATTGAGTCAAACAGAGCTTGGGTGGCGTGTACAGGCAGCTTCAACACGATACCACAGTTCGTCAAGAGTGATGACTGGCGTATTGTGACGAGCCAGTTGCTCGGTCACCATTGACCAGACGTTTTCAGTTGGTGAGAGATCTGCAGAATGCGCTGGCCAGGGCAGCAGTCGAACATTTTGTGTATCCAGAAAGGCCCGTACAGGACCTGCAACATGCGGTCGTGCATTATCCTGCTGAAATGTAGGGTTTCACAGGGATAGAACGTAGGGTAGAGCCACGGGTCGTAACACATCTGAAATGTAACGTCCTCTGTTCAAAGTGCCGTCAATGCGAACAAGAAGTGACCGAGACGTGTAACCAGTGGCACCCCATACCATCACGCCGGGTGATACGCCAGTATGGCGATGACGAATACACGCTTCCAATGTGCGTTCACCACGATGTCGCCAAACAAGGATGCGACCATCATGCTTCTGTAAACAGAAACTGGATTCATCCGAAAAAATAATCAGGGGTCGATACGTGGCTGCACGATCGGCTACAGTCATGCGGATAAGATGCCTGTCATCTCGACTGCTAGTCATACTAGGCCGTTTGTGTATGAGAACTAGGTTGGAAACTTTCCTCATATCAGTACGTTGTAGGTGTCGCCACCGGCTCCAATCTTGTGTGAATGCTTCGACATGCTAATCATTTGCATATCAAAAATTCAAGTTGCTCTGAGCACTGTGGGACTTAACTTCTGAGGTCATCAGTCCCCTAGAACTTAGAACTACTTAAACCTAACTAACCTAAGGACATCACACACATCCATGCCCGAGGCAAGATTCGAACCTGCGTCCGTAGCGGTCGCGCGGTTCCAGCCTGTAGCGCCTAGAACCGCTCGGCCACTCCGCCCGGCATTTGCATATCACAGCATCTTCTTGCTGTCGGTTAAATTTCGCGTCTGCAGCACGTCATCTTCGTGGTGTAGCAATTTTAATGGCCAGTAATATGTGTGTCCCAGTTGCTTAGTTGCGACTGGTGTCTGGTCTGCCGGACACATCCGATTGGCCGGGCGAAGTGGCCGTGCGGTTAAGGCGCTGCAGTCTGGAACCGCAAGACCGCTACGGTCGCAGGTTCGAATCCTGCCTCGGGCATGGATGTTTGTGATGTCCTTAGGTTAGTTAGGTTTAACTAGTTCTAAGTTCTAGGGGACTAATGACCTCAGCAGTTGAGTCCCATAGTGCTCAGAGCCATTTGAACCATTTGAACATCCGATTGAATAAATACCACTCGTAACAATTAATGATATTTATTTCTTTTGTTAATCATTTAATTCTAAATTAATTTCCTTCCTTTGTTATCCAAACATTGCACCATCTTGCCTTTAAGCTGATTAAAAACTGGAAATAGTTTTAACCGTTATCCTAATATGTCAACAGGGATAGAAATGCTCATTAACATCCATCAGCCAAATCATCAGTCTCTAGTAACCCAATAAAATATTGCACTGGTGTCAGAGGTATGTAATTTTTGAAGGCAAATATTTCGGTATTTGACCATTAGCTTTACTTAAGTCACCACAAATATTTGTATACCCACACGTACCGATACTGCTTGAGAACGCTTATCTTAAAGTTGTTCAAGTACAACAGAAGCTTGTAAAGTGGCAGTGTTTAATATTATTTCCATCTATGTTTCACTAAATTATCAAATTTCAATTAGAGCTATAGTTTGTCAAGGTTAGTTCGTAGCTCCTCGCGTTCTGGACTCCCACCGCGCGAGTCAAAAGTCAATGATTGTTCGAGCAGCACTTGATACTATCGAGCTCTATAGCGTATCGGGATATCTCGATCCCGTTCGAACGGGACCAATTCATCAGAAAAATGTACGGGTTCATTACAGTATTATCTATACAGAAAAAGTCAGCTGGCCGAAGTTGCCGAACGGTTCTAGGCGCTACAGTCTGGAACCGCGCGACCGCTACGGTCGCGAGTTTGAATCCTGCTTCGGGCATGGATGTGTGTGATGTCCTTAGGTTAGTTAGGTTTAAGTAGTTCTAATTTCTAGGGGACTGAAGACCTCAGCAGTTAAGTCCCATAGTGCTCAGAGCCATTTGAAAAAAAAGTCGTTAGGTACATTTTCTCTATTGCTTCGGCAGATGTTCACAATCTCGGACTTGTAATGTGCAGCTGGAGTCAGTCCAAACAATACTGGTAGTCACGTCTTTCATTCAATGCCCAGTGCCAATGGAAAGTGTCGTTATGTTTCCCATTAGAGAAAAATATGAATGTTTCTTTCAGCCGGAATTGTACATGCTGGTAGATAGAGCGGTCCCAAATCAGGCTAGAGAAATGTCTATTAAGAGGGCCGGTAAAATACGAAGAAGAACCAGTACTCCACCATCGACTGGGTAGCGCAGCTACATGGTGGTAGCAGACAGCGCGGGGCAGAGCGGCACGCGAGACGAGAAGGGCCAAGTCGGGCAGCGAAGACGTGGCGAAAAAGCGTTTACCGATACCACAAAAACTATGTGACACTGGACCTGGCAGCGAACACTCGTCGTCTTCCCTCCACGCCGTACTGTAGGAAACAACAGGTACATGACTTTAGAAGTAACAGACATGCTTTTGATTACAAGTGAGTCCTGCTAAGGCGTACAAGCGAACTATTTAATAGTTGTTGCTGTGGTGAATCTTTATAGCAGAATTTCAGAATACCAATTTTATTTGTTCAGCAATGTGTAATTAGGTTACAAGGGAGGACGATCGGGTGTACGCTGAAAGCCGATCACTAGGTTAAAAACGAACATGATCTAGATGGTAAACTAAATATATTATACTATGACGATGTTCTTGTAACCAATACAATCAGATCTAAAGATTATTGATGTGTGTATAAAATTCTGTGACGTAGCATGCGAAATTTTCTGATGAAATACTTAATCTTGTAACTGATATAAACTACTGAAGTTCCTACATGGACTTTGGCGGTACTGTCTTGAAAAAGAATACTCACTTGTAACATATCCACGATGACTTGTTTCGTATGGACGTACATGAAGACAGAATAAACTGAACAGAAACTGGTTGGTTGCTAGAGCTGCAGCTGCCTCTCCCATTCTGCGATAACAACTGGTATATCAGAGAGAATGTGGCAGAATTTAATACGTCGTTATATTGGATGCACTGGGGCTGGTGGTCGGCATTTATAACTGTAGTTATAAGTTGTTGCTACAAGGTGTCTTCCTGAAATACAGTTCCTTATCTCAAAGAAATTAGTTTAGCATCCTCTACCATATGTATAACTTTGACGCCAAAGTTTTATGATAGGCCATATCTGCAGTTCCTCAATCTGTTTCAGTCATGCAATACTTCATTTCATACACAAGATGAAAAGACCGATACTCATAAATAAACTGTAACGTAACTCAACAAGGTTTTGGAAATATACACTATTGGCCACTGAAATTGCTACACCACGAAAATGACGTGCTACCGACGCAAAATTTAACCGACAGGAAGAAGATGCTGTGATATGCAAATGATTAGCTTTTCAGAGCATTCACACAAGGTTGGCGCCGGTGACGACACCTACAACGTGCTGACATGAGGAAAGTTTCCAGCCGATTTCTCATACACAAATAGCAGTTGACCGGCGTTGTCTGTTGAAACGTTGTTGTGATGCCTCGTGTAAAGAGGAGAAATGCGTACTATGACGTTTCCGACTTTGATAAAGGTCGGATTGTAGCCTATCGCGATTGCGGTTTATCGTATCGCGACACTGCTGCTCGCGTTGGTCGAGATCCAATGACTGTTAGCAGAATATGGAATCGGTGGGTTCAGGAGGGTAATACGAAACGCTGTGCTGGATCCCAACGGCCTTGTATCACAAGCAGTCGAGATGACAGGCATCTTATCCAGATGGCTGTAACGGATCGTACTGCCACGTCTCGATCCCTGAGTCAACAGATGGGGACGTTTGCAAGACAACAACTATCGGCACGAACAGTTCGACGACGTTTGCAGCAGCATGGACTATCATCTCGGAGACCATGGCTGCGGTTACCTTTGACGCTGCATTACAGACAGGAGCGAGTGCCATGATGTACTCAACGACGAACTTTTGTGCACGAATGTCAAGACGTCGTTTTTTCGTATGAATCGAGGTTCTGTTTAAGCATCATGATGGTCGCATCCGTGTTTGGCGTCATCGCGGTGAACGCACATGGGAAGCGTGTATTCGTCATCGCCATATTGGCGTATCACCCGGCGTGATGGTATGGGGTGCCATTGGTTACACGTCTCGGTCACCTCTTGTTCGCATAGACGGCACTTTGAACAGTGGACGTTACATTTCAGATGTGTTACGACCCGTGGCTCAACCCTTCATTCCCTGCGAAACCCTACATTTCAGCAGGATAATGCACGACCACATGTTGCAGGTCCTGTACGGGCCTTTCTGGATATAGAAAATGTTCGACTGCTGCCCTGGCTGGCACATTCTCCAGATCTCTCACCAACTGAAAACCTCTGGCCAATGGTGGCCGAACAACTGGCTCGTCACAATACGCCAGTCACCACGCTTGATGAACTGTGGTATCGTGTTGAAGCTGCATGGGCAGCTGTACATGTACACGCCATCCAAGCTCTGTTTGACTCAATGCCCAGGCGTATCAAGGCCGTTACTACGGCCAGAGGTGGTTGTTCTGGGTACTCATTTCTCAGGATCTATGCACCCAAATTGCGTGAAAATGTAATCACATCTCAGTTCTAGTGTAATATATTTGTCCAATGAATACCCGTTTATCATCAGAATTTCTTCTTGGTGTAGCAAATTTAGTGGCCAGTAGTGTAACATTGACACTAAAGTTTAATGGTACGCTATATGTACAGGTCTTTAATCGCTTTCTGTTTCTGTCATGCAATACTTCATTGCATACACAAGATGAAAAGACCGATAGTTATAAATAAACTATAACGTAACTCAACAAGGTTTTGGGAATATACTAGCGTCCCGCCCGGCTTCGTAAAACAGGACGAATTGTCCGGCATAGCCATAATAATTTATATGGAAAATTTTCCTTGTGACTCAGTCTCTTATTGAAAACCATATCAAAATCCCTAAAGGTAGTTCCTGACATTTGCCTTCACTTACAGTCAGAACAATGCGGTGGGAAGTATGCAGTGTGATTCTCGAAGATATGCAAATATTTTAATACGTTATTCAACAAGTAAAACTAAAGGAAAAAGTTCATACAAACACAGGTCCACAAATGTTTACTTACGTAGTTGCGGCTAATAAAAGATTTTGCCTGAAATTTAGCAACTTCGCTAATATGAAGACATTACGAAACTGTACGAGGTTAAAGTAAAGCACGATTTCCATTTGCTGCTATTGGTCCGGTGAATCTAATGAAATATGTCCCAGTATATCTGCAGTAGTTTTTAAAACATCCAGAGAAGGAAAGATTACTATACAAGTAAATTTGTTTACTTTCCATTAAAAATGTAGAAACGTTTGCGTTATTGTTGGCAACCGTTAGTGAGTTGTTTCAGTCGTTTCCTTACCTTCAAACGAGTTACTTTTCTGTATTGTTCAGTGAAAGAACATAATGAGAAAAAATTAAGTGAAACTACATTGTAACTGTTGTAGTTTGTGAATTATTTATGAAATTGGGATGCCTTTCAAGTTTACGACAGAGTAATACGCGGATATGGTGTTTATTTATAGCGAATGTGATGATAATGCTACGGCTACAGTTAACGAATGTGGCATACATTATCCAGCTCGGAGGATTCCGAATGCATGAACCATTAGTGGAGTATTTCGAATGTTACGTGAGACAGGTTCACCATCTGGCGCTCATAATCAGTATGTGAGGACGGTGATGAGGATATTAAGGATTCTGTTCAACGTAGCCCGGGTACCAGTACACGACGTATCTCTCAATGATTAGGCATTTCACAATCTAAGGTACGGCGTACACTAAAGTATAATAATCTGTACCCTTACCATAAACAAAAAGTACATCATTTATATCTGGGACATCCTACCCCTTGCTTGGAGTTGTGTAACTCGTTAAATACTAATTGCCAGTTACACAACTACATTTTATTTACTGATGGGGCACAGTTTGCTCGAGATGATATAAAAAATTTACATAACGAAGACGTATGGTCTGAAGCAAACCCACATGCAACAGTGCAACGCAATTTCCAGCAGCGATTTAGCATAAATGTTTGGTGTGGCAAATCAAATGGTTCAAATGGCTCTAAGCACTATGGGACTTAACATCTGAGGTCATCAGTCCCCTAGAACATAGAACTACTTAAACCTAACTAACCTAAGGACATCACACACACACATGCCCGAGGCAGGATTCGAACCTGCGACCGTAGCGGTCGCGCGGTTCCAGACTGTAGCGCCTAGAACCGCTCGGCCACCCTGGCCGGCTGGCATAATCAACACACACGTTATTGGACCATTAATTTTCCCAGGACGTCTAATTGGCGAGACGTACTTGCAGTTCCTTCAAGAAGAAATGCACCGCTTACTCGAAGCTGTTCCACTTGCTACGAGATTTAAAGTGTATTTTCAACATGACGGCACGCCTCCGCATTTTACCAACGCCTTTACTACACATTTAAATTAACGTTTTCCTCAGAAATGGATTGGTCGTCGTGCTACATGTCTATGGTCACCCAGATCGCCCGATTTAACATCAATGGATTTTTGTGTATGGCGATGGATGAAAGACATAGTTTATGAGGACAAAGTCAATACATGTGAGGCATTGCTTGCTCGCGTTATGAATGCAAGAGACGAAATTAAGAATAACCCTGTGAAACTGAAACGAGCAACAAAATCTGTTTATAGACGTGCAGTTAAATGCATTGAACTCGGTGGAGACATTTTTGAACATTTATTGTGAACGTATTGTGAAATTGTATGTACACTGTACAACGTCCTTAACATTGAGCTTTCTTTTTTCCTGTTTAACATGAATTCACGTGTGCTATGGTATTAATAAAAGCAGATTATCTGACAAATTCATACAGTTTCAGTTAAAATTATTAACATCAGTTTTCCGAAATTAAATTCCCTACAACTTCCGTTGAAAACTTTGTACAACTGTCTGGAATTTAAAAACAAATTGGGCCAAGAAGTTAGTAAATTACAAAATTACTTCTTTGCTTCTCTGGATGTTCTGGAAAACTACCGCAGATAAACGTCTGTGAGATGTTTTATTAGATTCACCAGATCAATAGCAACAAAATAAACGGAAATCGTGCTTTGCTTTAACCTCGTAAGTTCCCGATGGCTTCATATTACAGATGTTGCTAAATTTCAGGCAAAATCTTTTATTAGCCGTAACTCCGTAACTAAACATTTGCGGACCTGTGTTTATATGAACTTTTTCCTTTAATTTTGCTTGTAGAGTAACATATTAAAATATTTGCTTATCTTCGTGAATCACCCTGTATAATATGTACTGATGGCGCGAATAATTGCCAGTACCAGTTTCCGTCAATATTCCACTATAGTACACGGTTGCATTACGTTAATAGCTGCCTTTAATGATTAACTCGTAGCTCCGTTAGCAGCCCTACAGTAGTCGAAGCAGAAGATTTTTGTTTCGTTTTTCTGTAAAGAGAAATTCATTGTTTAATAATTGACGAGTTATTTCTATGGCCATAACAAGGCCTCTATTAACGAGAACAACTGCGCCAGGTAAAGCAAAATAGATCTAGAAAACTAAAGCCGACACGCTGATTGTTTTATTTAGTACTGCAATTTGGCGTGACTTGCTACGTAAAACATCTTCTTTAACAGCAAGCTGACTTAAAATATATCTTTAATTACAATAATATATTTCTTATGTGACGTACTAAACACTCCTTGTGGAGACGAAAAAAAGAAGACTTTTATTGTCTCGGCAACGTTGGGGTCGTTAGTGATAGAATACACGCTTTGGTTTGGAAAAGACGGAAAAGAAATCAGCCATGTCCTTCTCAGAGGAAACGTATCAACATATGTCTTAAGCGATCTCGGAGAACCATAGAAAAGGTAACTCTGGAAGTGTAGACAACGACTGGTACCTCTGTGGTCTCGAACGCAGTCCAATCTTGTTAACCACTGCGCCACCTATCTCGGCTTGAACACTTGTACGAACCAAAGATGAAGTATCAGTTACAGTTGAAGCAAGGCTCGTACTCGGTGCTGAGCATGGTAGGGTAGGGTGGGACGACTTTTTTCTATCTCAGCAAGTGATAGTGAAGCTGGTCTGCCTGTGGTTTCTTCAGATATTTCAATAAATTAGGAGGTTCGTGTGTTGTCTGCTGCGAGTGTTTGCGTGCAGTAGTGTTGTGCATCGTTATTATGGATGAGTACAGAAATGATTGTCGGGTGATGCTGAGGGAATTAAATTAGGAAATGAGACACTTAAAGTAGTAAAGGAATTTTGCTATTTGGGGAGCAAAATAACTGATGATGGTCGAAGTAGACAGGATATAAAATGCAGACTGGCAATGGCAAGGAAAGCGTTTCTGAAGAAGAGAAATTTGTTAACACCGAGTATAGATTTAAGCGTTAGGAAGTAGTTTCTGAAAGTATTTGTATGGAGTGTAGCCATGTATGGAAGTGAAACATGGGCAATAAGTAGTTTGGACAAGAAGAGAATAGAAGCTTTTGAAATGTGGTGCTACAGAAGAATGCTGAAGATTAGATGGGTAGATCACATAACTAATGAGGAAGTATTGAATAGGATTGGGGAGAAGAGAAGTTTGTGGCACAACTTGACTAGAAGAAGGGATCGGTTGGTAGGACATGCGTTGAGGCATCAGGGGATGACCAATTTAGTATTGGAGGGCAGCGTGGAGGGTAAAAATCGTAGAGGGAGACCAAGAGATGAATACACTAAGCAGATTCAGAAGGATGTAGGTTGCAGTAGGTACTGGGAGATGAAGCAGCTTGCACTGGATAGAGCAGCATGGAGAGCTGCATCAAACCAGTCTCAGGACTGAAGACAACAACAATAACACAGAAATGAAAGGGAGGAAGTGGATAAAACCTAGCGACGCCATATAGCTTAGTGGTCTCGAATATTTCGAAGGTGTAAACCAGCCTTTGGCGACTTGGTCCACATCATCCACTAATTTATGGTAGACGGCAGGTGGTAGAGGCTATAAAAACATTTCTATTAGGTTTTCATGAAATTTTGACATGAAGTATTTCATAGCAATTATTATTCAACGCCGGCCGGTGTTGCCGAGCGGTTCTAGGCGCTTCAGTCTGGAACCGCGCGACCGCTACAGTCGCAAGTTCGAGTCCTGCCTCGGGCATGGACGTTTGTGACGTCCTTAGGTTAGTTAGGTTTAAGTAGTTCTAAGTTCTAGGGGACTGATGACCTCAGATGTTGAGTCCCATAGTGCTCAGAGCCATTTTTTAAAATTATTATTCAATGTTTAGGCAGAAACATAACCGTAGAATATTCAAAAAGTCATTTTTACCGGCTTAAAAGATGCTTTGAAACTCTGAAGTATGAGGTAGAAAGTCTAACGCATGGAAAAAAAGTCGTTCTACGGGTTTCCGAGCTTCTCCTCTAGCGCAGCGGATGACCCGAAACGGCCTACCTTCGCCAACTCGATACACGCCGTAGTGTCTGGGTATGGTCAGGGGCATTTCAAAGCTATAATACGTTAGCTTGGCGTCAGTAAGCGTCAGAACGGGTACGAAAAAGACAATTCTTTCGCTTCGAATCTTGATTTTTGTGTGTAGTATTTATTTTTGATAGTTTATTTATGATGTTATAGTATACAGTTTTGCCTTTCAATTGAGAATGAGAAAAAAGAAAGTGTACTCGGGCAGAAAAGGTACGAAAACGTCGTATCCAATGCTGTGTCGATGCAGTAAGTCAAAAAAACGTCCAAAGCAGAGATGTGATGCTGACAGCAGTATGGAAGGATTCAGTGCGTCTGCTAAGAAATTGAAAGACACTGACCAAGATTGTAATGTCATTTACGGATTGAGCTATAGGATTATAAATTTACTTGCCGTTTTCTCTGTTATTTCTCAATACGTGCAGTGCAGACATCACGCTACAAGAACGAGTTTTAAGCTTCACAGCAATTATTGCTTGCCCAAACTGCCCAGAAGTTACTATATCAAGTAGTAAGTTTATACGGAACGGACATGAAATCAACCGTCGTCTCGTCCAAGCAATGTGCCTGATAACGGAATAGTAAAGTTTTGTGCGTTCACGGAATTGGCATGACCGATATTTCACTCGTTCTGTGATAATTTAGTGAGTGGTTATGATTTCGATCGCAACGGCAGCAGTACGACAGGCTAGTCTTGGGATAACAGATTGATGGTAAGATTTTTCCAAAAGTAGACTTTTCTCATATCTTCGTGTGTACAACGCGTTTCAAAACCTTAAACACGTTTTTTCCCGGAACATAATTGTTCAAAAGGCACCCTGCCCAACTACAACAATTTTCAATTTTTTGTTTGAAACTTTAACCACAACTTTGAAATAATATTTCAGCGTGTACCACACACGGGATTTTTTATTTTTTTATTTATTTTTTTTATTTTTTGGTCATCAGTCTTCTGCTTTGATGCGGCCCTTCACGAATTCCTCTCCTGTGCTAGCCTCTTCATCTCAGAGTAGCACTTGCAACCTACGTCCTCAATTATTTGCTGGATGTATTCCAGTCTCTGTCTTCCTGTACAGTTTTTTCCCTGTACAGCTCCCTCTAGTATTGTGGAAGTCGTTCCCTCGTGTCTTAACAGATGTCCTATCATTCTGTCCCTTCTGCTTACCAGTGTTCTCCACATATCCCTTTCCTCTCCGATTCTGCACAGAACGTCTTCATTCCTCACTTTATCAGTCTACCTAATTTTCAACATTCGTCTGTAGTACCACATCTCGATTGCTTCGATTCTCTTCTGCTCCGGTTTTCCCACAATCCATGTTTCACTACCATACAATGCTGTTCTCCAGACGTACAGCCGGCCGGTGTGGCCATGCGGTTCTGGGCGCTCCAGTCTGGAACCGCGTGACCGCTACGGTCGCAGGTTCGAATCCTGCCTCGGGCATGGATGTGTGTGATGTCCTTAGGTTAGTTAGGTTTAAGTAGTTCTAAGTTCTAGGGGACTGATGACCTAAGATGTTAAGTCCCATAGTGCTCAGAGCCATTTGAACCAACCAGACGTACATTCTCAGAAATCTCTTCCTCAAATCAAGGCCGATATTTGATATTATTAGACTTCTCTTGGCCATTGCTAGTCTGCTTTTTATATCCTCCTTGCTCCGTCCGCATTGGTTATTTTACTGCCAAGGTAGCAGAATTCCTTAACTTCATCTTCTTCAAGATCATCACCCCTGATGTTAAGTTTCTTGCTGTTCTCATTTGTACTCTACTTCTCATTACCTTCGTCTTTCTTTGATTTACTCTCAATCCAACTCTGTACTCATTAGACTGTTCATTCCTTTCAGCAGATAATGTAATTCTTCTTCACTTTCACTCAGAATAGCAATGTCATCAGCGAATCGTATCATTGACAGCTTTTCTCCTTGAATTTTAATTCCAATCCTGAACCCTTCTTTTATTTCCACCACTGCTTCCTCGATGTACAGATTGAACAGTAGGAGCGAAAAGCTACATCCTTTTTTTACACCCTTTTTAATACAAGCACTTCTTTCTTGGTCGTCCACTTTTGTCATTATTCCCTCTTGGCTGTTGTACATAGTGTATATGACCCGTCTCTCCCTATAGCTTATCCCTACTTCTCTCAGAAATTCGAACATCTTGCAACATTTTACACTGTCGAAAGCTTTTTCCAGGTCGACAGATCGTATGAACGTGTCTTAATTTTTCTTTAGTCTTGCTTCCATTATTAACCGCAGAGTCAGAATTGCCTCTCTCGTGCCTTTACTTTACCTGGAGCCAAACTGATCGTCATCTATCGCATCCTCAATTTTCTTATCCCTTCTTATGTATATTATTCTTGTAATCAACTTGGCTGCATGAGCTGTTAAGCTGGCTGTGCGGTAATTCTCGCACTTGTCAGCTCCGGCCGTCTTCGGAATTGTGTAGATGATGCTTTTCCGAAAGTCGTATAGTATGTCACCAGACTCATAAATCCTACACAACAACGTTAATCAGAATGAGATTTTCACTCTGCAGCGGAGTGTGCGCTGATATGAAACTTCCTGGCAGATTAAAACTGTGTGCGCGACCGAGACTCGAACTCGGGACCTTTGCCTTTCGCGGGTAAGTGCTCTACCATCTGAGCTACCGAAGCACGACTCACGCCCGGTCCTCACAGTTTTACTTCTGCCAGTATCTCGTCTCCTACCTTCCAAACTTTACAGACGCTCTCCTGCGAACCTTGAAGAACTAGCACTCCTGAAAGAAAGGATACTGCGGAGACGTGGCTTAGCCACAGCCTGGGGGATGTTTCCAGAATGAGATTTTCACTCTGCAGCGGAGTGTGCGCTGATATGAAACTTCCTGTCAGATTAAAACTGTGTGCCGGACCGTGACTCGAACTCGGGACCTTTGCCTTTTGCGGGCAAGCGCTCTACCATCTGAGCTACCGAAGCATGACTCACGCCCGGTCCTCACAGCTTTACTTTTGCCAGTATCTCGTCTCCTACCTTCCAACAAAGTTTTGTTGCCACTTCTCCAAGTGACTTCAGAAATTCTGATTGAATGTTATCTATCCTTTCCGCCATATTTGATATTAAGTCCTGCAAAGCTCTTTTAAATTCTGATTCTAATACTGGATCCTCCATCACTTCGAAATCGACTCCTGTTTCTTCTTCTATCACATAAGACAAATCTTTACTTTTAAACAGACTTTCAATGTATTCTTTCCAACTACCCGTTCTCTCCTATTTTTTTTCTGTTAGTTAATTTGAACAGTATGTGTTAACAAATAACTGTCCTTCTTAGTGAAAACTGAACGGCTCTATGGCATTATACAAAAATCAGTATTCTGAAATCCCAAATGTGGTTCACTAGTCACACTCATGTAGATTACATAGATTTCTTTTTCTTTTTTCTTCATTCAAATTGGCAACAGTTACAGAGCGAGTCGCAGATCACCTCAAATTCAACATGCCACGGCATAATTGCTGCAGCGTCACCACTTTGTAACATTTTCCGACAATATTTTTTGTAATGTGTAAATATATGCTCAATTACTAACACAAGTATTATTTCTCTAACACCTTTCCTTCCGTTCAAAAAAAATTCTCTAGGAAATAATTTTTTTGGACCGTTTCAGTGGTCCCTTAACTTTCTGTAACTGTGCTTCATAAATTTTGTAGGATAAAGATACTTCGGTACTTTAGAGATCACCAGTGTTGAAAACCCAGTGGACGGTTAGAAAACTTTAGTAATAACTGAGATACAAAAGTGGGCAGTAGACAAGAAACGTTGGTCACCCATAGTGTAAGCCATAATAAAAGACATTGACTTGCAAGTAGGCCGCTGTATCGCTTCTTCGTGTGTTCACATATTTCACATATTTCAAAGTTATTGGAGGCTCTTCATGAGTACTCTGACGATTAGCAACTACATATCACGCACATGATACCTCGTAGGATTTTAGTCGCCATCTTGATGAGATTCGAATATGAAAAAGTAATCAAATCTTAAATTTATAACAGCACAGTAACATTGATAATTTATGTGAAAAAAGAAACATGACTCCTGAGAATCAGATAAATGACTATTCATTCAAAATTTACTAACGATCTTCCTATTATCTTGTGGCTGGCAAAATTAGTCTTTAACTAAGTAAATACATATTGCAGCTTTTAGGGAATAATTTTGTTACATTTTATTTTACACTGTCTAAAGGTTTACGCCGCTGTACGCCAGCCAGAAGTTAAGCAATCCCTAAATTATAAAACGGCGGATGGTCGCAGAGGATGAGAACGGAGATGGGAGCAGGAGTCTTTTCTTACTCAAATGTACAGAGAATGCAGCGATTCGCACTTTGAGGCTTAGCGGTAAACGCATCAGTGTGGTTATTAAACTGTCAAAATGTTTTTACACTCCTGGAAATGGAAAAAAGAACACATTGACACCGGTGTGTCAGACCCACCATACTTGCTCCGGACACTGCGAGAGGGCTGTACAAGCAATGATCACACGCACGGCACAGCGGACACACCAGGAACCGCGGTGTTGGCCGTCGAATGGCGCTAGCTGCGCAGCATTTGTGCACCGCCGCCGTCAGTGTTAGCCAGTTTCCCGTGGCATACGGAGCTCCATCGCAGTCTTTAACACTGGTAGCATGCCGCGACAGCGTGGACGTGAACCGTATGTGCAGTTGACGGACTTGGAGCGAGGGCGTATAGTGGGCATGCGGGAGGCCGGGTGGACGTACCGCCGAATTGCTCAACACGTGGGGCGTGAGGTCTCCACAGTACATCGATGTTGTCGCCAGTGGTCGGCGGAAGGTGCACGTGCCCGTCGACCTGGGACCGGACCGCAGCGACGCACGGATGCACGCCAAGACCGTAGGATCCTACGCAGTGCCGTAGGGGACCGCACCGCCACTTCCCAGCAAATTAGGGACACTGTTGCTCCTGAGGTATCGGCGAGGACCATTCGCAACCGTCTCCATGAAGCTGGGCTACGGTCCCGCACACCGTTAGGCCGTCTTCCGCTCACGCCCCAACATCGTGCAGCCCGCCTCCAGTGGTGTCGCGACAGGCGTGAATGGAGGGACGAATGGTGACGTGTCGTCTTCAGCGATGAGAGTCGCTTCTGTCTTGGTGCCAATGATGGTCGTATGCATGTTTGGCGCCGTGCAGGTGAGCGCCACAATCAGGACTGCATACGACCGAGGCACACAGGCCAACACCCGGCATCATGGTATGGGGAGCGATCTCCTACACTGGCCGTACACCACTGGTGATCGTCGAGGGGACACTGAATAGTGCACGGTACATCCAAACCGTCATCGAACCCATCGTTCTACCATTCCTAGACCGGCAAGGGAACTTGCTGTTCCATCAGGACAATGCACGTCCGCATGTATCCCGTGCCACCCAACGTGCTCTAGAAGGTGTAAGTCAACTACCCTGGCCAGCAAGATCTCCGGATCTGTCCCCCATTGAGCATGTTTGGGACTGGATGAAGCGTCGTCTCACGCGGTCTGCACGTCCAGCACGAACGCTGGTCCAACTGAGGCGCCAGGTGGAAATGGCATGGCAAGCCGTTCCACAGGACTACATCCAGCATCTCTACGATCGTCTCCATGGGAGAATAGCAGCCTGCATTGCTGCGAAAGGTGGATATACACTGTACTAGTGCCGACATTGTGCATGCTCTGTTGCCTGTGTCTATGTGCCTGTGGTTCTGTCAGTGTGATCATGTGATGTATCTGACCCCAGGAATGTGTCAATAAAGTTTCCCCTTCCTGGGACAATGAATTCACGGTGTTCTTATTTCAATTTCCAGGAGTGTATATGACGTTACCCACACTGACAGCTTTCTAATCATGATTTCAGTTACTCCAAAGTGAAGCTCACATATTAATTAGAATTTTATATAATGGCGTCAGCCACTGGCTGAATAAACTGACCAATCAGAAACCTGTCCTATGCATGCAGGCGTGAAACAATGGCAGTTGAGTTAAACTTTCAGGAAGTTCATTGACTGACAGTCTTCAACTAATATTCAGGTCGACAACATGTACTCGTACTTATTTCTAGCGGATAGTTCATGTTGTTCAATATAAGTGCAAGCATTATTAGATTTCGGATGTGAGATCTGGCTTATGTGCGATACTCGTGTGGTCATTTTATATATGTACTTGCAATAGTGCTCGACAAGAGTAGATTTCGCGAACTTATATTGAAGTATTACCATTAAACTGCCTCTATAGACTGTTTTCGTTCCTTACCTTTATTGAAGAGAAGGCGGCATCCTACTATGTCGAGTCTTTCATTGAAGTAACATGCAGACTTTCCCATTTGCCATTCCATCATTCACAGCTGATTGAACGGGTATTAAAATCTGTAACCAGTGGAAAAGGTGACCAGTGGGACATGAAGACAACTTTACAAGACAAAAGGTATGCTAAACTCTCGGTGGTGAATTAGGGTTCTTTCTAGTTGGTCAACTTAGCCCTCCATATGCAACAACACGTGCTGTTAGCATGTTCAGTGCAGTGATATGGCAGGAATATTCTTTAAATCTTGTCCTACTTAATTAATTAGTTAGGCATCTGGGTATAAATTTAAAACGAACCTCTATTCATAGCATACATTGTGTCAGGAAAATTCCGTAAAAAAGCGATTAATTTTAAAAAAGAGTTTCTAAATATGTCATCCCTTGGGGGAAAGTAGCCAACAAACTATGACTGATTGATTTGGTAGAAAATATTTTGAACATAGGCTGACAAGTTGCTACTCTTGGCATCTGTGTCTAGGGCATCAAACAATAGAGTCTGACTGAATGATGAGGCGGGAAGTATATGAGTAGGTGTGAATTTTGAAAGTTGTGAATAAACTGAATTGGTGCGACAGCGAACATTTTGAACAATGGATGCGTTTTAGAACGAGTTATTGAAGTGTGTAACTAGTGGGCAAGAAGCGTTTGAACAGTAAATATTGCGCTTGAACTCTGAATATAGCCAGTGAACAATATGTTATTAGTATGGCAGAAAACATTTTGAACAATGAATATTTTGTGTGAACTTTGTAAACTGCTATTGAACAACGGGTGGTCGCTATGGTAGGAACTGTGCTGAATAATTAACTATACGCGTGGCAGAACTGACTACGTTGAGCATTGAGCATCAGGGAAAATTTCGAGTTTGAACTGATACTGAGGGTTACGTTGTTACATGCAGTGACGCTGAATGTCTTTGCATTTGATAATGAACATTAGTAGGGGACACTGATTGTGGACGGATGGTATGGAAGACTGAAGATTATTAGGAACTGTGTTAGTGGATATTTATAGGTGCAACATTAATCAAGACGTAATCATCAGATAACACTGACGGCTATGAGTGCTGCAACGGCAGAGGCACACTACTTGCTACTGGCAGTGATCTAGCTGTCAAATCAAGTCGGCAGCGCTGCGTCAACGTGATGGCATCGGCGTCTCTTGGCGGACGGCACGCGCTGCTTCGAGTGCGGCGGGCAGGCATTCTGTCAAAGGTCTTTTCAAAGAGGGCGGAGGAGCGGGCAGAGGTGCATGGCACTCTCTTTTCCTTGGGGTGGGAAATTTCCTCTAAATGTGGGAGAATCAGCAATGATCAACAGCATGAGGATACAGAAAGCAATGGAAATCACTGCATTGAAGACACACATAGTGCATCCGCAGGGTATGTAACGATGATCTCTCCATTGGCAAAAGATTCCGGAACAATCCCCCATACGTATCTCTAGGAGGAGACTGCCACGGGGGAGGTGACCATGGGATAACGACTGAATAACCAACGAAAGGATAACGTTCTGCGAGTTGGGACGTGGACTGTCAGAAGTTTGAACGTGGTAGGCAATCTAGAAAATCTGAGAAGAGATATGCAAAGCTTCAATCTAGATGTAGTAGGGGTCAGTGAAGTGAAATGGAACGAAGACAAGGATTTCTGGACAGAAGGGTATAGGATAACAACAGCGGCAGAAAATGGTATAATAGGAGTAGGCTATGTTATGAATAGGAAGGTAGAGCGGAGAGTGTGTTATTGTGAACTATCCAGTGATAGGGTTGTTCTTATCAGATGATGATGTTTGGTTTGTGGGGTTATCAGCGCCCGTACAAATTCCCAACCTTTGCTCAGTCCAGTCTCGCCACTTTCATGAATGACGATGAAATGAGGAGGACAACGCGAACACCCAGTCATCTCGAAGCAGGCTAAAATCCCTGATACACTCTTATCAGAACTGACAGAAAACTAATATCGACAACGATAGTTCAAGTATACATGCCGACGTCGCAAGTTAAAGATGAAAGATAGAGAAAGTATGTGAGGATACTGAAAGGTAATACAGTACGTAAAGGGAGATGAAAATCTGATAGTCATGGGGGACTGAAATGCAGTTGTGGAGGATAGAGTAGAAGAAAAGGTTACAGGAGAATATGGGCTCCGGATGAGGAATGAGAGAGGAGAAACACTAATTGAGTTCTGTAATAAATTTCAGCTGGTAATAGCGAATGCTCTGTTCAAGAATCACGAAAGGAGAAAGCATACTTGGAAAAGGTCGGGAGATATTGGAAGAGTTCAGTTAGATTACATAATGGTCAGACAGAGACTTCGAAATCTGATACTGGATTGTAAGGCGTACACAGGAGCAGATACAGACTCTGATAACAAAAAATGGCTCTGAGCACTATGGGATTCAACTGCTGAGGTCATTAGTCCCCTAGAACTTAGAACTAGTTAAACCTAACTAACCTAAGGACATCACAAACATCCATGCCCGAGGCAGGATTCGAACCTGCGACCGTAGCGGTCTTGCGGTTCCAGACTGCAGCGCCTTTAACCGCACGGCCACTTCGGCCGGCTCAGATAACAATGTGGTAGTGATGAAAAGTAGGCTGAGGTTTAACAGGTTAGCCAGGAAGAATCAATACGCAAAGAAGTAGGATACGGAAGTACTAAGGAATGACGAGACACGGTTGAAGTTCTATAAGGCTGTAGATACAGCAGTCAGGAATAGCTCAGTAGACAGTATATCTGAAGAGGAATGGACATCTCTAGAAATGACAGTCACCCAAGCTGGAAAGAAAAACATAGGTACAAAGAACGTAACTGAGAAGAAACCATGGGTAACAGAAGAAATACTTCAGCTGATCGATGAAAGAAGGAAGTACACAAATGTTCACGGAAATTCAGGAATGAAGAAATACAAGTCGCTGAGGAAGGCTATAAATAGGAAGTTCAGAGAAGCTAAGGCGAAGTGGTTGCATCAAAAATGTGAAGAAATCGAAAAAGAAATGATTCTCGGAAGGGCTGACTCTGCATACAGGAAACTCAAAACAACCTTCCGCGAAATTAAAAGCATGGGGTGGTAAGAGTGTAACTGGAATTCCACTGTTATATGCTGTGGAGATAGTACATTGAAGGCTTCTCTGTGGGGGAAGATTCGTCTGATGTGATAGAGGAAGAAACAGGCGTCGATTAAGAAGAGACAATGGATACAGTATTAAAATAAGAATTTAAAAGAGCTTTGGAGGACTTAAAATTTAATAAGGTATAAGGGATAGATAACATTCCATCAGAATTTCTAAAATTATTGGAGGAAATGGCAACAAAAGTACTATTCACATTGGGCAGTAGAGTGTATGAGTCTGGCGACATGCCATCTGATTTTAGGAACAATATCATCCGCCAGCCGCTGTGACCGAGCGGTTCTAGGCGCTTCAATCGGGAACCGCGCTGCTGCTACGGTCGCAGGTTCGAATCCTGCCTCGGGCATGGATGTGTGTGGTGTCCTTAGGTTAGTTAGGTTTAAGTAGTTCTAAGTCTAGGGGACTGATAACCTCAGATGTTAAGTCCCATAGTGATCAGAGCCATGTGAACCTTTTGAACAATATCATCCACGCAATTCCGAAGACTGCAAGAGCTGACAAGGGTGACAATTATCGCACAATCAGCTTAACATTTCATGCATCCCAGTTGCTTCCAAGAATAATATACGTAAGAACGGATAAGAAAACTGAGGATGCGCTAGATGGCGATCAGTTTGGCTTTAGGAAAGGTAAACGCACGAGAGAGGCAATTCTGATGCTGCGGTTAATAATGGAAGCAAGACTAAAGAAAAATCAAGACGCGTCCATAGGACTTGTTGACCTAGAAAAAGCGTTCGACAATGTAAAATCATGCAAGATTTTCGAAATTCTGGGAAAAGTAGGGATAAGGTATAGGGAGAGACGGGTCATATACAATAAGTACGACAGCCAAGAGGAAATAGCAAGAGCGGACGACCAAAAAAGAAGTGCATAAGGTAAGCAATGAGGAGGTTCTGTACGGAATCGGAGAGGAAAGGACTAACTGGAGAACACTGACAAGGAGAAGGGACAGGATGATAGAACATCCGTTACAGTTCCCTCTAGTAACGTGGAAGTCATTCCCAGACTTCCACGTTACTAGAGGGAAATGTAAAGGGCATAAACTGTAGAGGAAGACAGAGATCGGAATACCTCCAGCAAATAATTGAGGACGTAGCTTGTAAATGCTACTCTGAGATGAAGAGGTTGGCACAGGAGAGGAATTCGTGGCGGGCTGAATTAGTCCAGTCAGACGACTGATGACTAAAAAAGAAAAGTGTAGCTTGAAAGAGTGGAGTCAGTAGAGGGACTAATGGTCCCTCTGGAACGTAGACCAGTGAGATGTATTGTTTGATTCATCGTCAGCTGACAGCTGTGGCAGTCAAGGTTACATTAGCGGCGGCAAAACATAAGCGACGCGCTAGATACAGAGATGCGTCAGGGTATCGTAACAGTTTACGTTTTGTTTGCCAACAAACAAGGATACTGTTTGTTTATTGAATGGGTAACTGAACTATTTGTGGATTATATTACAATAAGTTTCTTAATATTCTGAAGTGCTAATGTAAATGGCATTTCGTTTCCAGGAAGATTGTATTTATCTAATGTGTGTTAAACGTGGTGAAACGTTTTGCTGAGCTGACGGCTGAAGGTGAATACTATAGAGCACTTAGTAAACATTAAAAATTATATTTATTATTACTAGTTACAGCATTCAATAAATTTCAGTAGTTCTTAAATGATTGGTAAAGGCCGTTGCAGGTTGCAAATTACAACGAATGCTTACTTCTGCTTTTACCATAGCGGCGTTCAGTTTGTTTCTAGCGTCAGACTATAAATGGTCCACGTGACGGAAAACTCTTCCTACACTGACATTTCTGCTTGTAACCGCCTTTCTCCTTTTGATATTTTTTGTGTTAGGCATTTCTTCTCCGTGTAAGCGGTAGGGCGTCAAACGGGCCGTCTTGTAGCAGGAGAGTCAGCACAGGACATTTTAATTTCCAATGTCTATACTTTTACAAATAAATTCATAAAACTTTGTCAGCACGATCAGAAACGACTTAGGATTCACACTCATAGGATTGGAAGTTCAAAAACATAACGAAATATTTTTTTACGTGTGTAGTTTCATCATTTTTTCACTGACTATTTGCTGCAATTGTTGCAATAAGTACACTTTTCTTCAGAAGTAAGAGAGATTCTTCAGTGAATTTTGCACAGTATACAAACCATACTTACAGGTGTATGAAACTGTAGAATTTATGTAATTTATGAAAAATGAATAACTGTTATCTTTTTAACTTCATGTTTAGAAAAAACTCAAATTTTATAGTTAATTATCTCAATTTTTACCACAGTTTTTAATAGATTTGGAAAATTCTAGAGTTTCATACATCTGTAAGTATGGTTTGTATGCTATGCAAAATTCATCGAAAAATCTCTCTTACTTATAAAGAAAAGCAACAACTGCAGCCAACAGTAAGTGAAAAATGATGAAACTTCACATGTAAAAAAAAATTATTTTGTTATGTTTTTGAACTTCCAATTTTATGATTGTAAATCCTGAATCCTTCCTCGTCATGCTGACAAAGTTTTATGAGTATATTAAAATGTCCTGT
The DNA here is from genome assembly GCF_021461385.2 of Schistocerca piceifrons. Lineage (NCBI taxonomy): Eukaryota > Metazoa > Arthropoda > Insecta > Orthoptera > Acrididae > Schistocerca > Schistocerca piceifrons. The sequence goes on along the minus strand of NC_060139.1, from coordinate 421,987,409 downwards.
GGTGCCTGTCCTGCTCCAAGTCGACTCGCTTGACGTCCTGCCCCCCTCACAAACGTATTCCGTGAAAACGAGTTTGTGGACATCGAAGTTGTACTTGTAATTGCTCCAAAGCTTTATTTATTACACAGATCTCTTCGTATAAACTATATCAATTTCTTCTTCAGTACCCACCATATCTGAAACTTGTGTATACTTTTCATATGAAGGAATTACTTTTCCCACATCCACATAACTGAAAATCTTAAAATGTGAGGTTTCGTAGTCGAACCTCTTTTTCAGGTCAACTTCCTGTCTTGGGTAGACTATGACAGTTTCATTTGTTAATTTATTTCGTTCAACCTCATTTAGTTTAACACTTAGTGGTTAGAGTTTACTAGAGTAAGAAACAATCGTTCTGACGTAATCGAATACCCTCTTTTAATGTGACCACAATAGTGTATAATTTTATAAGTTTTATGTATTCGGATTCCAGAACTTTAATTCGTTTCTGAAATAAATTTATAAATGGTGTACAAAAAAAAAGGGCCAAAAAAATTTTTTTAACTTATTCTCCCCGTTTTGGCGAAAATACATTTGATCTGTTTCCAATCAAGCAAAAGCTTTCCGCAGCTGGTAATTAAGTTGTCCAGATAAGTGTTATGTGACAAAGCACGGCATGATAATCTTGATCAACAAAAGCAAAGCATTCATTAAGCACATCCGCTCTTTTAGCACTGATAAAAAATTCACACAAAATCCTTAGCACAAGACTTTCAGCATCGAAAGGTAATTTCATCCATTGTTTTGCTTCATTATGCAAGACTTGACAAATGCATTTAGCTTTAATTTTATTTGGGTTCAGATTTTGTAACCTATGAATCAATAGGCAGGTGCGACAAAATTGAGCAAAGCATTGTCAGCACTATATGCAACAGCATTAATAAGCTTCAGTCGAAGTTTATCTAATGCTTTGGTGATCATATTCTCAATAGACTCTGATTCGTAAAACTCTAGCAGGTAATGCACTATTCCATCTTGATCATCAAACAAAGTTACTACTAGCGGGAAATATTTATTTTTTACTTTATTTTTTTACACATTTTTCATGGAATATGGCGCAAAAACGTTACTCGTGAGAGTCTCCATTTTTGTTCCATGTAACTGCCCCTTTGAAGCCAACTTAGATTCATTGTAGACTCTAATTTATTGCCGTAATAAGAGGAATTGTAACTGTGTCCATGTTTTACTGCGTGGTAGGTTTTAGTGAGTTAAATTGCATCTATTTTCTCTATTAAATCTCCAGAGGTTTGAATAAGAAATTTACTAATTCTGCTTGAAACATTTTTTTATCTTACAGATAAAAGGTGTTTCTTACCATTGCCTTGTTGAATAAGAGACTTCGCCCCATTATTAAGTACATTAAAAAATGATGACCAAATATTATATCTGGCTTGGTGTTTGGCGGCTGATTGACTAATCCACCTGGAGAGTCTTTTGTCTTGTAGCACAGGACCCATAAAGATGTTTATCCATATTTTATGTAAGAATTTAGTGTTCTTTCCAATATTTCTGTAACATTCAGAACAGTTACACTTAATGTACCATAAATATAGGTTTTAAAAGAGGTAGGTATAGCTAAAGAAATCGTTGGCCATAAAATGGGTATTATATACGATTAATTTGATCTTTCAGTGCACTAATACTAACTTACCAACTGAGTATTCCTAGTCCCTCTATTAAATTTCATTAATTCGCAAATGTCTTAGATAAGTATACGGAATACTGCACATAATAAAGTCAAAACTTAGTTCAGCTCTGAAGTTCAGCTAACTAACCGGTGCGCGGAGTAGACTGGCAGGCTCGGACGGCAGCAGCGGAATGCAGAGAAAGGAGACGTAAAACGATTAGTGAAGGACACGAGTGCAGCACGCACCGACTGGCAACAGCACACCAAATGTTCCACAAATCAGTGTTATGAAAGCAATTCTCAAAATACCGAACCACTCGTAGTTCAGTACCAAACACCGATCATGGGGCTGAAATACCGAACAGTTCGGTAAAACACCGAACATGCAGAAGCCCAGGCAGCAACAGCTGTCCAGTTCGGTATTGAATTCCCTCGTGCGTCTTCCGTTAACGTGCAATACTGGGTTCGCCTTGCAGGCTCGTAATAGCCTCAACATTTTTCTTTCCACTTGAGCTATTCTTTGCGAACATTCTTTTGCGTATTATAAAACAAATGAGCACAAAGAAAATCAACCGTAACGGATACGTTAGCTACTGCACTTGTTGTCCGCATAGTGGTGTATCGACGGCGAACTAATAAGGAGGGCGACCAAGATCGTTCCCTGTTTCAAAATGAGGTTAATTAACATAGAAAAGACATATAGTTGTTCATGTGTAAATGAGGCAAAAACTATTAGGAACGCACAACAGCGCTTAATTTCGTGTAAGGTATATGCAACCTAACTAATACATTTGCAAAGAAAGATGCTGACGTCTTTGAAAGAGCGCATTATTTTCGTGCATATGAAACGTTAGAAATATCTGTGTGTGTTTAAATTTAGCCTACAGTAGTTGTTTACTAAAATATTCACATATTCCCTAACAATATTTTCATACGATAACATTGGAGGCATGCAGTTTTCTGTTACCACTACATCAAGAACAAATTCAGTGACTAGAATTTTGCTTAATGAAACCTCTTGGAAGAGACCTTCACTTTCAAATGAATATCAGTCGCAATGTACACTAACTAAGGAAACTGCACAGACAGTTCGATACACAAAAATAATACACTCTCTTTCACTACTTTCACCCAATTCTTCTGCAAAGATGTTACATTGACTTTACCTTGCAGTGCCTGAATGCTGTTACACATTCTTTTTAAATACTGGCTGGCTGCACTAATGTTGATGCTTTCCTGTAATACTGCTGCCTCCAACGAGCTTTTTCTTCTGGTCTCTCTCTGCATGGTTATGGACGAAAGGGAAACAACAGTGCGGCGAGTGGGAGTAAATAGTCGGAAGGACTAAATACTGGACAAGTGTTAGTCTTGTATTGTGTGAAAATATGGTTTCTTAACATACTTTTTGCTCATACCGTAAATATTATAGTAACAAATGTTGCACGTTATATTTGATTCTGCGGAAAGTTCTCTGTTTACTGTTTTTGCTAATGTTACACGTAGCTTGTAATAATTAGCGCGAACGCAAAACAAACTTTGTTGTTAAATGCGGGAGAAAAGTTTCATATCTGTGTTGACTGTACATTGAATTTCAAGATAAAGCAATGGCGAATAATTTATGCCGGCCGAGTATTTCGTTCTGAGCAATTAATATTCATGAGGCGACAGGCGCGCAGGTAGTTAAACAATTCCGCGACTCTTTTGTTGCGCGCAGCGCAGCGCAACGGCGCGAGATACGGTCGCGTTTGCTGCCGCCGTTTGCCCTATCCATTACTCGCGAGCACAGTGTGCATTTCAAATTCAGAGTGGCACTGGGCACATCGGGGGTGGCAAAATATCGCCGTGTTCCAAAACGTACAGATACATGTGATTCTGACACAAATATTTGACTCGCATAATTATGTAATCATCACTGTTGTCTCTATCTACATTTTCCGATTTAGCCTTATTCTTCTGGTGTCTCTATCACCATGTAAACTGATAATGTCGAAATAATAATCATTTCGATTCCATATCTTCTAAATATCATATACTTATTGTTCGTATTTGTCAAAGGAATGGCGAAAAGGATTCAATTTACAAGACATATAAAAAAAACTAGAAATATCAGAGAAAGAGTAATGAGGAAACTGTTGGATTTAATGCGAAGCACAGAAAATTGACAGTTAAAAATCACATAACAAATTCGTCAAAATGTAGAAATATAATAAATGACTAGGAAAATAAATCCTATATTTTTTGGACATTTATACAGGATGTATAACAACCGTCTGACAGAGCAGATCTTCAGGTAGCATTGAGAAAAGAAATGGTTAATAAGCTAGATCCTGGGAGTTTTTAGAAGAAAAGTAATAAATGAAAAGGTTTCCCAATACAGAAGAGAACAACTGTGACGTTGTCAGAAGAAAGATAAGAGACATGGTGAAAAGATGAGGAAGTTTGGAGGAAAAAAAAAGACCAGACCAGAAGAAACTGAAATTTTCACACGATGCTCACTTAACCAACGCCGGAGGAAAAGTAGCTAAATAACGTAAACTAACGCAAAACCCATTACAGGATCAGTTTTCATGTATGTAGATTGTTAATAATTTCTACCTCCCCAGCTTTTGAAATGATAATTAAATCAAGACCCTAAGCTGTCGACAGTCAACAGTTTAAAATCTGTGCCCCGACCGGGATTCGAAGCCGCGTACATGGCAGATACTCTATCCATCTTTTTTTTAAATCTTTTCATTATTTTGTTTCGTGTTGTTCGTTGCGTTTGGTCTGGGCGGACTTCACATGACATCCGTTTTCAAGTTGATCGTTGATTCCTTTATTCAGTTTCTTTATTACAAAGGGCCACCGCCTCTCTGACCGAACACGCTGAGCTACCGTGCCGGCATCCATCTGAGCCACCGAGGGCTCAGAGGATAGTGCGACTGCAGGGATTTATCCCCTGCACGCTCCCCGTGAGACCCACATTCCCAAATTAATGGCCACAGAGTACATTCGTAGTTTCCCTGCCCATTACACTCAACACTCGCGGCAGGCAATCTTACCGAGTCCCGTTAGAGTTCGGGCAATGCGTGTGCATCCAGCACAGAAGAAGGAAGTCAATGGCTGGTTAGCCTTAACTATATGAAGATGGTATCTGTTCTTTCGGACATGTCAGAAAGAACAGATACCATCTTCATAGTCCCAGCTTTTGCTTATTTCTGGTCCAGCACACATTCTATAATTTCCGTTTCTTCCTTTTCTAATCCTTCAGAGCTTCCTTATCTTGCGACATGACTTGTAAGCGTTATCTTTGAGTAGCAAAACATAACATTCCTTTTAATACCCACTCTGCTTGTGGTGATAATACACAATCCGACAAGAAGGTGAAGCACCCAGAACGAGAAGAGGAAAAGTGTTGAGGTCATATGTGATGTTATTTCAGTGATGACAATGTCGAGTCAGAGAAAGAAGAACTTGGAAGTAACAGCCCAGCTATCAGTATGACATTGCACCCCTCTGGCCTGGATGCATGGACAGATTCTGTTGGAAAGGATGCTACAAAGCCTGAGACAATTTGCTCCGCAAGTGCTGTAACTGTTCCTTGATATCCTCCATACTAGCACTGCAACGGAATTGACGTCCCGCACATGTGTTACAGGCGACAGGTCTCAGGATCTAGCGGCGCGTGGGAGAACCTCATTACACAGACAGTTCGTATCACTCCTCTCACTTGGGAATCAGCGTTATCCTGTTGGAAAGGACGACACGATACCGTCGCCTGAGCGGTAACGCAGGAGGAGGTAGGATCTAACTCACATACCGTTGTGGTCAGACTTCCCTGAATCACCAACTAGCCATGACCTAAAGCCATACAAATGGCTCCCCTCACCATGGTGAGTCAAACCGCTGTGTCTCTCCAAATCATTGCTGGAAGTGGGCCTCTCCCTACGTCTCCCCAGCACTCTCCAATGAAAGTCGTCTGGGGTAGAGCAGAAGTGCGATTCATCGCTGAACAGAACGCGACGTCATTCAGCATCAGACCATGATCCCTGACAGCGGCACCACGCCAAACTGAGTCGTTTATGCTGTGTTAACGGCAGTTTTGGCGTAGGTCGGTAATTACCTAAACTAGCTCTGGTGTTCTCCAACAAATGGTGTGGGATGATACGTTAGGTCGCAAGAGTCTATTACATGTTCTCGGACAGCAGGCGAGGATGTAAAGGGATTTCGATGAGCTTGAGATACAATATGAGATCGCCTATTGTAGAAGTCAGACGTGGCCGACCAGTATGACTGCCCTCACGGTCCCAATAAGTCCGGTTTGAATGCCACACAAGTTTGGATATTGCAAGAGTCGACCAGCCAGCCAAAAGGAGACCCACAATGAGGCTCATTTCAAATTCTGGAAGGTGTTAATAATGCTGCCTCACACGAGTAGGTGGCATCTCTATGTCCTTCGTGGTGATCAGTCGACGTCTGAGGATGTTCACGCCCATTATTCACCCTACCAGGTCTGGTAACAACGCTAGACGTGAACAACGCTAATGAACTCTGGTAGCCGTTCTAATTTCCAAAGAAAATCTCAATTCTAATTATTTACATATTTCCAATCGTATGTATGTGCACGAAGAGATCCAATCATGTGTTCAAGGTGCTTTGTCTTTTTTTGTTATGCCGTATACATACACTACGTTTGGAAATTATCTCCAACAGAAATGTCTAATGCAGTGTATCACAATCATATTGGTCAACTAAATGTTTCCAGAACAAAGCTACAGATGAATATGAAAAGAAATGTCTCAAGTTAGTCTGCTTAGTCAGTTTTGATTCATAGTAGTGATACCTGGACTTTACCTCCAAGATCTGCCAAAGCAGAGTTACTAAACACAGCCTTCCGAAATGCCTTCACAAAAGAACACGAAGTAAATATTCCAGAATTCGAATCGAGAAGAGCTGCCAACATGAGTAACGTAGAAGTAAATATCCACGGAGTAGTGAAGCATCTCAAATCACCTAATAGAAGTAAGTCTTCTGGTCCAGACTGTATACCAATTAGGTTCATTTCCGAGTTTGCTGATACATTAGGTCCATACTTAACAATCATATACAACCGTTCGCTCGACGGAAGATCCGTATCCAAAGACTGGAAAGTTACACAGGTCACACCAATATTCAAGACAGGTATTAGGACTAAACACTAAATTACAGGCCAATATTGTTGACGTCGATATGCAGCAGGATTTTAGAATATATATTGTGTCGAAGATTATGAATTACCTCAAAGGAAACGGTCTATTGACAGGAGGTCAACATGGGTTTAGAAAACACCGTTCCTGTGAAACGGAACTAGCTCTTTATTCTCATGAAGCGCTGAATGCTATTGGCAAGGGATTTCAGATCGATTCCTTATTCCTGGATTTCCGGAAGGCTTTTGACACTGTACCACACAAGCGGCTCGTAGTGAAATTGCGTGCTTATGGAATACCGTCTCAGTTATGTGACTGGATTTGTGATTTCCTGTCAGAGAGGTCACAGTTCGTAGTAATTGACGGAAAGTCATCGAGTAAAACAGAAGTGATTCCAGGAGTTCCCCAAGGTACTGTTATAGGCTCTTTGCTGTTCCTTACCTATATAAACGATTTGGGAGACAATCTGAGCAGCCGTCTTCGGTTGTTTGCAGATGACGCTGTGGTTTATCGTCTAATAAAGTCCTCAGAAGATCAAAACAAATTGAAAAAAGATTTAGAAAAAATATCTGAATGGTGCGAAAAGTGACAGTTGACCCTAAATAACGAAAAGTGTGAGGTCATCCACATGAGTGCTAAAAGGAACTCGTTGAACTTCGGTTACACGATAGATCAGTCTAATCTAAATGCCGTAAATTCAACTAAATATCTAGGTATTACAATTACGAACAACTTAAATTGGAAAGAACACATAGAAAATGTTGTGGGGAAGGCTAACCAGAGGCTGTGTTTTATTGGCAGTATACTTAGAAAATGTAACAGACCCACTAAGGAGACTGCCTACACTACGCTTGTCCGTACTCTTTTAGAATACTGCTGCGCAGTGTGGGATACTTACCAGATAGGACTGACGGAGTACATCGAAAAAGTTCAAAGAAAGGCAGCACGTTTTGTACTATGCCGAAAGATGGGAGTGAGTGTCACAGAAATGATACAGGATTTGGGCTGGAAATCATTTAAAGAAAGGCGTTTTTCGTTGCGATGGAATCTTCTCACGAAATTCGAATCACCAACTTTCTCCTCCGAATGCGAAAATATTTTGTTGACACCGACCTACATAGGGAGGAACGATCACCACGATAAAATAAAGGAAATCAGAGCTCGTGCGGAATAATATAGGTGTTCATTCTTTCCGCACGCTATACGAGATTGGAATAATAGAGAATTGTGAAGGTGGTTAGATGAACCCTCTGCCAGGCACTTAAATGTGATTTGCAGAGTATCCATGTGGATGTAGATGTAGAAAATAAAGGCTGGTTATCTAAAAATGGAAAAATTAATATGGGGAGTTACTAGAAGAGACAAGAAAAAGAACAAATAGTAATTCTTCAGGCTTGCCCGGCGATCTAATGACATCTTGGGATGGGTGTTCTGCCGGATATCAGCATCATACTTGCACGATATTTCGGTAACGTTGCTCGTTACCATCATCAGGTGCCACGTGAGACTACACCTCGAATGGACCTGGTCCAGTATTTATGCCTGTGGCCTTCCCCCTTCACCAGGGGCTCCCTCTGCGGTCCGCGCCCGCTCGCTGCGTTCTTCTGGAGCATTGCCGTTCCCTTTTCCGTCCGCTGCAGTCCTGGGTGTTCTCTTTGCGGTCCGCGCCCGCCAGACACGCTCCTGGGTGTTCCATCTTCGGTCAGGTTCGCCTGCGACGAGCTCAGATCATGGGCCACCAAATGACGGCTCAAATTCAACGCAGTCAAGAGCCAGGCTGTGATTTTCACGCGAAAGAAAGTGCCAGCGGACGTCAGGCCTGTGCAGAGCATAGGTGGCCCCATACCATGGTCACGTACTGGTCGATACCTCGGCGTTACCCTCGAAAGGCGCCTGACGTGGAATGGACATATTCGGGAGGTGCGGGCAAAGGCGCTGTCCAGGATGCGCCTGCTGTAGCCGCTGCTGAACCCAGAGTCGACACTACCTACAGACCGCGGCAGAACACTCTAACGCTAATCAGGCCAGTGTTGGAGTACGCTGCCGTTCTCTGAGGAAACGCGGCCGACACTTCAGTGAAGATGCTCCACAAAATGCAGAGCAAAGCCGTCAGGCTCGCACTGCACCTACCACGCGGTTTCCCAAAGAGGGACTTGCACGAACTTGCCGGAATACCACCGCTTAAACAGCGCTTCCGGCAAGCAGCGGCAAGTTTTTACGCGGACCCAGTGAAGCCAACAACCAATTCGTCAGGGGACTTGGAAATCAAGTCCACTGGCGACCCATCACACGCTGGCCGGACCTGCTGCGTGAGTAGAGACCACGCACCAGCAGCAAAAGAAGAAGACTACCTCACTAGTGACTCCCAGACGACAATTCAAGAAAGAGATGGAAGAAGAACACATAGGAAGCCGTAGGAACAGCAGTGTAGGTTGCTTAACCTACGTATCAATTAGGCAAGAAGCGTAATAGAAGTCACGGCAGGTCTTCGGTCTGGTATGTTTGGAATCCCATCTGTGGTATCAGGCATTCCCCCCGTGGTCCTCTCCCGCTCACTGTGATCTGCTGGAACGTTGCGTTCAATTTTTGGTCTGCTGCGGTTCTAGATGTTCCCTCTGCGGTCCGCGCCCATCAGACCCAACCCTGGGGCGTTCTATCTTCGGTCTGGTGCGCCTGGAACTCTGTATGGGGAACATTCTCCAAGTCCACGCCTTCAGTTCTTCTGTTTGTGGAATTGGGGACAGCTGCAGCACTCTACATATAGAAGAACTGAAGGTGTGGACATGGGGAACAATCCCCATACACAGTTCCAGGCGCACCAGACCGAAGATGGAACGCCCTGGGTCGGGTCCGACGGGCGCAGACCGCAGAGGGAACATCTAGAACCGCAGCGGACCGAAAATGGAACGGCAACGCTCCAGCAGAACACAGTGAGTGGGAGAGGACCACCTGCGCACCTATGGACCGATATTGAGGGACTTTGCGAGCCAGGGCCCCATTCGCATGGGTCGAGCCCGTGTTCATAGAGGCCAAGGCTAGCTTTCCTTCTATGCCCAAACTTTGACGCTTCCATTGGTGTTATGGCTGACGCACGAAACACACCTTGCTCGTCCGAGGCTATGGAGAAGAAGCAAGAAATCAACGCCACGAGAGATGCTGACCTGCATCAGGCAGGCATTTCAACGTCCAGCAGTGCCACGCAGGATCCAAATTAAAGCCTGAAGCTTCTCACTGGCTTAATGCTGCTATCACAGCTGGCAGAAGAAACACAAATGTCGCAGCAATCAATGTCAACACTGCCCCATCTTCTAAGGCCAGAGCCCCCCTGCAGGTATACAGATAACCAACCCCCACCACCACAGGTGTGCTCAGTTCATTCCCCATCGTCCAGCTCCACCCCCTCCGACCATTGCTGCACCCCAGCAGCACACAATCAGTGCCAGATCGCCAACAACTCAGGCATAACACAATACGCCCAACACTACGCCAATGGAATCCGCACTCAAGTAGACGTGTTTCGCCAATTCCTTCAAGATGAAAGAATCGACGTGTGCCTTGTCACCGAGACACACTTGAAACCTGATATCCACATGCGAGTCGCCAACTACAGCTGTTTCCGGACAGACCACTGACTGACAGAAGAGGAACAGCAGTCTACGTAAGAAACTCCCTGATGCATCATCAACTGCCACTCCCATCAGTAGCCACAGTAGAAGCCACATCGGTTGCAGTCCAAACATCAAGAGGCGGCATACAATTCATTGCAGTCTACAGGCCCCCCGTAGCCATCTAGAAGAAGCAGACTTCGAGGCGTTACTGTCACAGCAGAGAAACCTTTTTGTTGCCAGCGACCTTAACGCAAAAAACACCAACTGGAATAACTGCATGACGAATATCTGTGGATGCCGTCTCCTACAAGTCACAGAAAGAAACCATACCATCGTTGTGGGAACATACGACCCCACATGCTTTCCAAACAGAGGCCAGAGCGATGTACTGGATACAGCCATCATTAAGCGATTTCCCAAAGATGTTACTGCCACCAACAGAAGGGCTCTTACCTCAGATCATGAACTGGTCATCTTTGATGTCGACCTTGTCGGCATCAATAAACCGCCAAGACACCACTTCGATATTCGAGGAATCAGCTGGGAAACAAAGCGCCAACTGCTCGAAAGAGACCTTCCAGACACACCGACCGAGAGGCAGCAGGAGCAGAAGCCACCCTACTATAGATAACATCCAAAGCACTGGACGCTGCAACAGAAGTCGCGCAACCGAGATGACCTACACGACCTAAAACCCATCAACTGCCTCCACACATCACAGCTGCCATCAGAGAAAAAAAACCACGCATTCAGAGAATGGCAGGCAATGCGCAACCCAGCAACAAAGCGACGAGTAAACCTACCGCAACGAGAAATAAGGGTAGCGATAGAAAAACACAAGAACCAAGTTTGGGCCGATAAGATCGCGCTGCTACAGCTACAAGACCAATCAGACTGGAAGATGACGAAGCCTTTACTAAGGAAGGGACAGACGTTACCCCCACTACACGTGGGCAACAATATTGTCAGCGAACCAGACGCCAAAGTTAATGCCCTGGCAGATGCATTCGCAAAAAAATTCTCGCCGATGAACGACCTCTCCGATGCAGCCCACATTGGCCTAGTTCCTCGCCAGCCGAGCTGAAGTCGACCGTATCCAATCGATTTCCACAGCAGAAGCAACAAAAGAGGTCGAAGAACTAAATGAAAATAAAAGAGCAGGAGGACCAGACCTCCCAACAAATGAGCTACTGAAGCAACTACCACTCACCGCAGCACCACTAATATCCGCGGCTTTCAACGAGATCTTGGCAACAGGCGAATTCCCCCTCACATGGAAACATGCTGAGGTCGTCGCCATAATGAAGATAGGAAAAGACCTTTGATCGCTGGAAAGCTAAAGTCCAATCAGTCTCTTACCTGCTATATCGAAACTCTCTGAACGTCTGTATATAAAGAGACTCCAGCAGCATGTGGAAGCAGAGCACCTGATACTAGACGTCCAGTTCGGCTTTCGCCGAGGCCACTCCGCCACCCAGCAGCTACTACGCCTAGTTGAGGAAGCATTCGGCGCCATGGAAAGGAAAGAATTCTTCGGGGCTGTATTTCTGGATGTTTCACGCGCCTTTGATTGCGTGTGGCACTAGGGCCTCGAGTATAAACTTCTAGATAAGGGCGTCCCCGTGTCACATGCGACACTCCTGAAAAGTTACCTCGAAAATCGGACGTTTCATGTCCACACTCGAGATGGTACATTGTCCACCATACCCATCAAAGTAGGAGTACCTCGGAGCAGCGTATTGGGTCCACTGTTATACACATTGTACACATTTTACCTACCATCTACAGCCTACTCCCGAAGTATGAATGCTGTACTCCTCCAGCCAAGACTGCAATAAGCGTGTAATACGGTGAGTGAATGGGTGACGAAATGGCGATTGTCCTTCAATGCACTAAGACGCAGGCAATAGCTATTTGCAGAAGACCTTTCCAACCTAACATCCAGCCCATCTAGATAAGGGGCACTCCAATCTCATGGTAAAAAATAGCGGAATACCTGGGTGAGTCCCTCAACAGGCGTCTGACACGGCGCCCTCATACAGAAAACATCCGAGAGAAAGCCAGGAGAAGAATAGTAGTGCTTTACCCACTACTAAATCCATCATCAACACTACCATCAAGACTGGGGGTGATATTGTACCTAGACTACACTGCTGTTGTGTGGGGCAATGCTGCTCCAACCCACATACAACGACTACAAAGAATTCAAAACCGTGCTCTGAAAAGGGCACTTCACCTGCCACACCAGTTCCCAATGAGCGAACCTCACCAGCTCGCAGGGGTGCCCTACCTGAGGGACCGATTCAGAGTCACTGCCAAAGCCTTCTACGAAATAACACTAAACTCGGAAAACAGCCTTGTATGAGAACTTGAACACAGGGTCCACTACCACACATCCAACAGATGGCCGGACGACCTACGAGAATAACAAGACCATACACCTCGTGTATATAGATTTAAAAACTAATAAATAAAAAAAATAAAAGATAAATAAAAATTTAAAAAATTAAATAAAAAAATGAATGAATATGTGTGTGAATGTATCTACCGTAAGATGTATAAATATGTGCAATGTATATATCGTGTGAATGTGTGAGCGAATGATAAAAAAACCATCCAGCCAGTGTCTTGAAATCATTTTAACGCAGGAAAAAAATAAGCACACCAAAAAGCCAATGTTTTACTTCCGACACAGGTAATTATTGAAGGCGTAGCCGCGAGGCTTGTACTTATATCTTTCGGACTGGGCAACCCAAGATGCCCCAACATCAACTACAGTGCACTCGACGACCACTCGACCCGTGGCAGCCGGAATGAGTGGGTTAGTGCAGCACACAGCTGCGGTGCTCCACTACTGAGGGAGAGATTCAAATAGTTCAAATGGCTCTGAGCACTAAGAGACTCAACATCTGAGGTCATCAGTCCCCTAGGACTTAGAACCACTTAAACCGAACTAACCTAAGGACATCACACACATCCATGCCCGAGGCAGGATTCGAACCTGCGACCGTAGAGGTCGCGTGGTTTCAGACTGAAGCGCCTAGAACCGCTCGGCCACATCGGCCGGCTGAGGAAGAGAGTTTGATCTGAAGACAGCACTGCGCGCAGGGTGGCAAATAGTCGTGCTGCTGTTTTAACAGCAAAAAGCAAGTTGTCGTAACCCCAGCACGCAGTATGGTAAAGATGAGCAGCGTAGGAAGGAATGTCGCGAGAGGCGGCAGTTCGGAGGCAGAAGATGATTCCCCCGCTCCCTCCCTGTACATCAAGTGTAGGGAGGTCGAATGGCTGGAACTCTTCGACAAGATGGGGCAGCGATGCAAGGAGGAGGTCGTCGGCGAGTCGCTCGACTCCAACACCATCATCAATCTCCAGGCAGCAAGTTGGAACGACCACAGGGCCCTGAAGGACCTTCTGGCCGCCCATGCAGTGGACGCCCCACAACAATAGAAGACGATGGAACCCGAAAACCGTCGCAGGAAGATCACCAAGACGCTCCTAAGGGGCCTGCCCTGGGTCTTGACGGAGCACGTAGTCAGAGAATGGCTGCACCGCCAAGGTTTCGTCAATGCAGCTGTCAAGCTGCATAACAGGACCAATAGGAAAAAACCACCATTTTTCATCGTCGCCACACCAGCATTAGACATTGGTGGCGATATTTTTGGCATACAAAAGCTGTTGGGCTTTCAGATGGAGTAATAAACTCTCCCCACCTGGACACGAAGCCCCAGTGCTTCAAGTGCCAGGAGGAAGGACACATGCAAAGCACTGGCACAACTCTGTGAGGTGCATCAAGTGCGGCAGTCAGCACGACAGCCACACATGTGCCAGCACTAGAGACAACCAGCCGACCTGCCCCCACTGCGGTGGAGAGCACGTTGCCAACTGGCGCGGATGCCAGGCCTTAATAGGCCAAAATCCCGCCGAAGCGCCGAAAACCGCAGCCCAGGGCAAGAAGAAACGCCGCAGAAGAAGACGAAGAAGTAGAAGACAACACCATGATGCCACTGCAAATAGCAGCGGCGGGAGGCCGAAGCCTCCACAAAGGAGGGAGGCAACGCTGCAGAGCCAACCGCAGCTTCTGGAGGAGCGACGATGGCGGCTCACACTTGGCCGCCAGCACCAAACGTCAGTGGCAAAGGTGGGGGAGACGGGCGCCCGTGTGGCGCAGTGAGTGGGCAGATGGTGACAGCTGGTCCTGACGTCAATGCAGCCCTCAGGGAGGCAGAAGCCATGGTGCTCCATGCGGAGATGGATGCCCCCTGCCTCACTCTTCGAGAGACCTATCGCTGAAGTCCATATACAGAGATGTGGGCAGTACAGGTCTGTGAGCAGCGAAATGACGATGGGCCTGCTGTGAAGGCAGCCCACCCAGTCCAAGACCAGGCCACCCAAACGGCATGGCCGAAGAAGATAACAACGAGCCGATCCACGCAAATCGCAGTGGCCGCCAGTGCAGCTGCCATGGTGCGTAAGGACGCAGAAGTCCAAACCAGGGAGTTCGTTAACTATAATGACAACCTGGTGAACAGTGAGATCCTGGACGAAACAGTTCCGAATGTGGCCGAGAAAGACGAATACCAAATGAATTTCCTACAAAGTCGGGAACTCATAACAAGAAAGGCAGAAGCCTGTGGAGAACAATTCAGAAGAGAGAGAAAGAAGGCAATAAGAGGACCACAACAGAAGGCGAGAGGCCGCTGTTGTCCACTGTGAACGCCTACGCCAATACTGGCAAGACTGAAAATAAAAGAGAAGCCCAAACACAAGCAGTTATGGCCGGGTTTTGCAGGTTTTCCTTGGTTGCTAAGGTGAATACTGGAACTGTCCCCAACAAACACCTGCAAATAAATTCCCAATTGGGAGAATACCCCCCCCCCCCCCTCCCATCCATCCCTGCTATCAAAATAAATAAACAGAGTACCAACAGAATAAACTTAAACGCCATGGCTGAATAGAGGAAAATGCACAAACAGCTTGCCCAACCCCCAGGAAAAAAAAAACACTCGAGGACACAGACGAGCCAGGGGTGCCGACCGGAGTGGACTGAGAGCTGCACAGCAGCAGCAGTCGTCGAGTGAGCGCAGTGCCCGCTCACCCACCCTCTCCCCCACCATACCACCCAGGCGGGACACCGCAGCTGCCGCTGAACAAGCATCTGAGCTCATACAGTGACCAGCCATCTGCAACGAAGAACAAAGAAAGAAGGAAGCAGAGTGCCACTGCACCTTCCATGCCGAGGTGCATTCTGAAAGAGCATTATTGTTGTGTTGGTCTGTCTGAATAATCAGGCAGACAAGCAAAAGTGGGTAGGCAAGCAAAATTGTCGTAATGTCGTAACACCAGTGTCGCACCGCAGTCAGTGCTGCCCTCCCACCAGAGTAGAGCAATCTCCACACCAGGGCCAGTGGCTCTGCCCCGTTACCCACATATGTGTAGAGTAGGCCACGTCAGCCTGCAGCTACCCTACGGTGACAACGAGTGGGACTGAACTGGGACAAACCACTGGTGCGACTACACAAAACATCACACGACTCCAGTATGAATGCTGAGGATCAAGGTGAGACCCCCAACTCCTGACCGCCCCCCCCCCCCCTCACGACACTGATAACGGAACAGAAGCGGCAACGCCAATGAATGACAACCAGACTGTGACGTACGTCGTGGAGAATCTTCCCCATGACATCACACAAAAAACAAGAGCCGCCAAAATTAACTCCTTTGTTGAATATGCAGTGAGGGCGGAAATCAAGTCCCTGAACATAGTCTGAAATGGGAGGGCATATATCACCACCACCAGCAGAGGACAGGAAGACTACTTTCATAAAGTCTTCCGAAATCACATAATCTCCACAGTAACAGTGCGCCCTCAGAAAATACGCAAACCAAGGCAGCCCATGCTAAGCTCCCGCAAACCAGCACTCAGTGCAGTTATTAAAAAAGTTCCACTTGATGTCGAGGCAAAAGACATAATCAACCAATTCAGCAACCAGGGACTGGATGTGGAAAGGGCATGTCGTGTCACTTCAAGGGAAAGACAGACTCGCACAAAAAACATTAGGGTAATCTCAAGAGACCAGGAAGCAGTTGACCGCATCCTGACAAAGGGTGTGGTCATTGATTACGCTGAAAGAGAAGCAGAGCCATCCAAATATCCCCCACCTCAGCCAGTGCACTGTGAGCAGTGCCAGGGCTGGCTTTCAAAACTCTGTAATTTTGTCACCAAGTTGCATCGTGGACTACATGTAACCGCGCTGTTGGTCTGGTAATATACACTCCAGGGATCACCAGCTATATTCAGTGTCAGAGTATTTGTAACAAAAAACCAGTTCATTCGGAGGTAATGCCATAAGTCGATTTATAAGGCAGATATAGCTTTCAACAGGGATATTTGTATGCACCTGTAGAATCATGACCGCTTGTGATAGCAATATGGTCGTTGCGATTGTGTTTTTTAACATCTGGCGGTTTGTAAGACGATTACACCTGTCTCTCTAAGACACAGTGGTCACACTCGCAGCAAACCTTATGAGACATGTCGACCCATCGCTGATTTTCTCTCAGTATTATTTCGTATCGCCAGCAATCAGTTAGTGGCAGAGTATTATACTTAGAAGTAGCGGTTGCGTGATAGGTTCGCTTTGAGCATCAGGCTTGTAAAGTATGTGTTTGCGTTCCGACATGTGCAAAGGAAATGACTACGTCTAGTTGTAAGGAAGGTATGGATTTGACATGGAATACTGTGACAGCAAAGGGAAGACTATGTCAAGTCGTATGAATGGTACAGATATTTCTATTCCCAAAGCAATAGCCATCAGCAGGGTGTACTTCCGATACTTCGCTCATTGTCGAATGTCATCCAATTCAGACCGCGATCATAATATTTAATTGTAAGTACAGGGATAGAATATATATGTGGCCGGTTTTCCTAGGACTATTCTGACTATGTGTGCTTGGCGTGCAGCGCCGGTGACCTGTGGCGGGAATGATTCACGTTTCTGGCTAATGGTAAGACCTGTCCGAATGGAGAGGCTTGTTGGGATGTAGGAATGTGGCTGATTTAACTGTGTCGTCCTCTAGAATGCCGAATAGCGAACTAATACTTAGAATGTGTTGTACAGCTTTCGTGATCGCGTGTAAATTAGAGAAGATTCAATATGGATGTGTGTTTTCACTGAACCATTATCCCCTCCCACGTAAATTGTCTGGTTGACTGGTTCTGCACATTTCGCGCCTTTATTTAGTTGAGGGAACATCGATTGTGGTGCGTGCATCTAGCAGTTGAAAAACAGGCGGAAGGCACGTTTGCTGGTTCTCTAGACATGAGAAAGGTCCAAGTTGACTTTGTATATTATAGGGATGATTTGGAATCTGTTACATCACTGACATCTGTATTCGCAAGTGGAAATATCAGTTTCAACTACTTTTTTTCGAGTTCTCACATAAAGGTCTTCGCAGATGCGATATGTTTCTAGTTACTCAGTGCTTTACAGCATGATCCACCTCCCTAAAGTTTCGGGTTTCAAGAGAAATAATTTCCAGGCTGTATCTTCGGAATTATGCTGCGAGAAGTATCACATAAATGATACAATATTCAGGCAAACCTTGTGAATATACAGGTGTCCTTGTAATCCCCCAGCCTGGAGGTGTAGAAAGCAAGCAAGTGAGCAAGCAGGTCAGCACCAGAAATGGTGACACATTTTTGCCGAGCGCAATTGACCCAGCCCTTGTGACTTTGGTTCATCACTGAGTGTGCTCTGGTCATGCATTGTGGGGGGGGGGGGGCAATACCACCTGACCTCGTGGGATGTATCTAGTGCTGTGAGGAGTATACCTACGGTGCAAGTGCTTATGCTGTCTGTCTTCGTGGTATATGTATAAGCGTCTGGCAGTCGATAGCTATATGCATGATGCGAAAGAGAGGATTTTGTATGGCGCAGGATACGAATTATATGTTTACTAGATCCACAGGGTACTTGGTGATATATTGTCACGTTGAAGATCGGTTTCATGCTCTAATATTCAAGCTTCCATCCTCAGTGGCGGAGCAGTGTAATTGAGTAAGAGTCTTTCTGTATTTGACGATCAGGAGGCCACTTTGCAGGGTTTAATTGTCAGTGTAATATGGTGATCCGTACAAAATAGTTTTGCCACTGAAAGTCTTGTCTGCAGAAAAAAGGAAAAGGAAAAAGCAGACAGTGCTTCCACACCAGCAGTATCAGTAATTTCGAGGATAAATTCACTAAGATCCAGTCAGAGTGCTCCATTCATTCACAAGGTGTCCTTCATGCTGGGACATAGGAGCATCTAAAAACTGATTTTAACATGATAGAGACAAGTTATCTATGGAAAGTTCTGAGAGAGCAAATTCTCAAAGACAAGTTTAAGCAGGCCATCCATCTCTGGCAGGGATGATGCCATCACTCATCCACCACGATGGCATTAGGACATCTCCAGACCAGTAGCTGTAGGATACCGAAAATTCCCGCCATTTTTCTCTTCGGTAGCACAGTGCTTCAGATTCAGATTGTGTAATTGTTCTTATTTCCCCTCGTCTGTGCTTAGACAGTGCTCTCTTTCCAAACAACAATAATGCTTTTATGATTAACAGTGTTTTCGCAGTCATGTGCAGACATGATGAAGGCTTTTAGTGTTGAGAACGCTTAATGTTTCTGAGACATATGCTGAGAGCAGGATATGTTGATTACCAGGAAAGGAACACGTCACGTCTCATTAGGAATACCAGAAAGACTGCAGTCGGTGTTATTCTGGGCTATTTTCGTAAACAGGTCCTGGTCGCTGAGCGAACATTTCACGGCGATGCGTCGGCCACACTAGGCAGGAAAGCATGTGTGCAAGGCTAGACTCAGCTCACATGCCCCAATAGGATCGCTAGGAACAATGCACCTGTGCTATTCTATGAAGCACTGTATCAGGTTTCTATAGCGCAACCTGTAACGTCAGCATTCACAGGTAGAGAGCTATCGTGCCATCAATGGTAAACACACGCGGGCCACAGGTGCCTCACGTATGGGACCGGCGTGAGTGCACCGCCAGGCGTGCATGCCTTGGAGTTCTGTAATGTGGCCACTTCACTGGTATGTCAAGGTTGACTATAGTTCTAAAGCAATATTACGTGCAATATGTGTGTGCATTGCATTATTTTCGGCTGTTTAAGTGCTTTAAGTGTTGTGAGCGTTCGCATGGCGTTACATATGCATTATTTTTTGACAATTTACGAGTTGTTTTCCTAGCTGTGCATCAGTGCACTGCATTATTTTGGTGATTTATGAGTAGTTTGCAGGTCTGTAGGCTGTGAAGTGCATTATTTCGACAGTTTATAGTTAGCAAGTGTGTCTGCAGAGCGTTTTACATCGATTATTTTGACAATTTACTAGTTGTTTACGCATCTGCACATCAGTGATCTGCGTTATTTTGGTGATTTACAGATAGTTTGCAGGCCTGTAGGGTGTACAATGCACTATTTTGACAGTTTACATAGCAAGTGTGTCTACAAAGCGTCTTTCATGCGTTATTTCAGTGATATACGTGTAGTTTGCTGGTCTGTAGGGTGTGCTATGCATTTTTTCGGTAATTTACGAGTTGTTTACATGTCTGTACATCGTTGTACTTCATTATTTCTCTTATTTACGAGTAGTTTGCATGTTTGTACACTATTTACTGAGACCCTATGCATGCTAGGATGAGTGCTTTGTATCAGTGTAACAAATAAACTACGTGAAATCCATCCCTAAATAAATTGTTCCAAAATAAACAATGTACAGTACTTCCTCTCTCCAGCAGCCCTGAACAGGCTGAGTCCTTTCCCACCATTTTCCCACAGATCGCGCTCTTGGATTACATCTCATAAGGGATGACAGCATCCACTGGCGGCTGTACTGTGTACTAGGTCAGTTGGATTTCAGACCTCATGGTGAAGACACTGGATAGAGCTACTGCCTCAAATTGTTTAAATAAATACTGCCTGCAAAATAAAGACTTATGTCCATCCTATCCAGCAGCCCAGCACAGGCTGAGTTCATTCCCAGCCAATTCCTAGAAGTGGTGGTACTCGGATGATACAGGTTAGTGGAGGTAGCCAAGTGACGTATTTTCCCGCCATTTTCTTAGGTTAGTGGAGGTAGCCATGGTGTGTTGCATTGTCCTGTTGGAATTTGAACTTCCCGCCATTTTCTGTGGAAGGGGCGAGGAGGGACGGAGGGAGGGGTGATGTTAGTGGAGGTAGCCCAACTGACCTATTTTCCCGACAAAATTTGAACTTCCCACCATGACATAAATACGACATTTCCATTTCTATCGCCGCCTTCTTGGATCCGCCATCTTGAATAAATTTGGCAACATAGGATTGTGGGGTGGTACATACTTTGTCCTACTACTTCAGTTATCCTCACGAGACCGCAGGAAGTCCTTTCAGCCCTCCTATAAACGAAAATGCCCGTGTCCCGTGTTCACATCAAAGGGTAATTTGTTTTCTTTGGTGTAACAAACTTACGAACAGCTCAGTTTGGGACTTAAATAGACAGCACTAGACGAATATGAATTTATGTTTTTATCGCATATGTTGTTAGCAAATTCACCAGTAATTGTCTACATAAGCCTGTTTTTGTAGGGCTCTAAAGTGGCATCCGAATATACTCGCGTAACGACACGAACATAATCATACTACATTTCGCGAAATAATGCAGAGTAAAATAGTCATAATTTCTACAAAAGGAATTAAAGACATTAGTTTCCGATGAGTCTGGTTTAAATAATTTCAGCTAGCTGAAAATTTGTGCCGAACAGGGACTCGAACCGGGTTTTCCTGCTTACTAGGCAGACCACTAAGCCATCCGCTCACAGTGATCAACGCACGGACTATGCTACCACGTCTCCCATCCGACCCAAATTATCAGCTACTATCACAACTACCGATATAATGCACCTGTTGATTACTCTCGCCGATTCCCGTAAAAGTTTGAGCTTGGTGTGCATCTGAACTGAAGGGATCAGTAGCTGTCGTCACCTACTAAGCGAGAGACCTGGGTTCGAATCTCGGTCTTTCACAAATTTTCAACTTGCCCTGTTGTTATAAATCAGTGTCCACTGGCAGCTAATGTCTTTAATTCCTTTGTATCTTAATTCTTAGTGACTGAAGGGCAGAATGTTGTCTCTTCTTTAGTACGTGTCCGAAAGAACAGCCATCACGTACACGTTGGCTTTTATTGTTAGTATATTACGTTTTCAAACTTGACCAACTACTCATTTTATCCTTAAAAATATTAGCTTAATTTATTTTTGCAAAAAAAACAACACTAAATAAAATGAATTAAGTATTGTCATTATTACAGTGGAAAAGAAATTTACGTTTTACACTAAGAATGTTGCACAGATTTTAAATTGAAATACATTTTAGCCTTCCGTCAAAACCGCAATTCGGTATCATGTACATTCACGTACCTACATCTGAATACTTACACTCATTTTCGCGTAACAATTTAAGATATTACCCCGTTAAGGCCATGGTGAAGGGGCGTTGCCAATGTCTTCCAATCTGAGGATAGTATCTGTATAATATAAGTCGACTTTTGACTGGACTGCGACGGCTACCTTTACTACGAATTTTGTGTTTGTGTTGTTATGGATAAACGAAAGGCCGGCCGCGGTGGCCGAGCGGTTCTAGGCGCTTCAGTCCGGAACCGCGCGACTGCTACGGTCGCAGGTTCGAATCCTGCCTTGGGCATGGATGTGTGTGATGTCCTTAGGTTAGTTAGGTTTAAGTAGTTCTAAGTTCTAGGGGACTGATGATCTCTGATGTTAAGTCCCATAGTGCTCAGAGCCATTTGAATTTGATAAATGAAAGCATGAAATTGTACTTTCTCGAAAATAATTACTAGTAACGTGTCTCAAGGAGTATGGTATGTAGCATACCTAAAACTCATTCGCTGCTATCAGAGTCAGCAATATACATACGTTATAAATTCCACGCATGCACCTACTACGTGTGGGCGATGACTTTTACATGTCAGCAGACAGGACAGCGCTGGCCTCAGGCACACACAGGGCGGTAACGTGTCTCCAAAGCGTTTTCCGATAACGTATCGGCGGAAGAACAACTGTGCCTCGAAGACAGCAAGTACTTTCCGATATCTCTGCGAGTGTACATAGAATTATGGGGGACACACGCAAGGCTGGCCTGGAAAAGTCCAAGAACTGAAAGGTCACTTATCCGAACGCATGGAATCAGATTAACTTCATTTCGGAACGAAAGTAAAATGCTTTCAGAAATCGCTATCAAGATACATCTCTGGTGGAGTGGAAATGAACTTCGCTTTCACTTCTTTAATTACGTATTTTGAAGGCTAATGTTATTCTGAGAAACTAAATTAAAATTTCGTTGTCCTGCAAGAAACGTCGTGCAGTTGTATATACGAATTTTAATAAATATGTAGGGAAATAATCGAGTTCTCTGAAACAAAGACGGCTGTAAAACATTTTGACCAAGGCCTTAGATAGAGGAAATACTCTCATGAGCATGTACCTGGTGAAACATGATATCAGAATGTCAATGACAGTATAGTACAAGTAAACTGATTTGAATACTGGTCTGTCACTGAACCAGCTTGCCACTGACTCTTTCTTGTTACTTCTGGACTCAATCTCAATAAGTCTTCAGGGTATGTGACCGCATTGTCAATATATTAAATAGCCATTTGCGATAGTGGCCGAAATATCAAGAATTTAATATGTTGATAATGCGGTCACCATATCCAGAAGAATTTTATTGACAACTACAAGGAATGCCAGATCCTACGTTTACGTCCATAGTGATCCTTCCGCGACTGTGTGTCAGTTGCACCTCAGAAGGGGCAAGTTCTGCGAACAGTCAGATATAAAGTGATATTTCATACTTTCTCGGCGTGACTGATTAATGGCGTGCAACCGGGTGTTCAACCGAGTTGTTGCTTTCATTTTTTTCTACAGTACATGACGTTTATAAATTAGTTACACAAAAGTAACCTTTAATTGTAAAAAGGTAAATAACTAATGTTTGACACAGCACCGAATGCAGTATACATCCAAGTTTTATTTTCAAATGTTCAGTGTGGCTAACTTTTGAAAAAGTACACATGTCCCATCCGTAATCAATATCCTGCAAATCCTATGAAGTAAGTCTTGAAGTGTGGAGGCAACTGTTCGTGTTATCCATTGTCGGATCTCGTCGACGTTGACCAAACACTCTGTCTTTAATGTGACCTCATATACAGATGTAAATTGTGGTTAAATCAGGTGATTGTGATGTTCAGGAGATTGTTCCTTCACGTCCAACACAATTCGGCACATTCTTACGTAGATACGCAACTTCTTCACGATGATAATATGGTTGCACACCATCTTGCTGAAAAATAAAGTCTCTGACCATATCTTGCTGTAATTAAGACAACAGTTAATGATCAAGCATGTGCAGGTACGATATGACAGTTACATTTGACTCGATAAAACAGAAAGGACCATGGCCCGGCGTCGTGTATGATACACAGACAAGTACGGTGAAACAACTGCAGCAATTAATAACGTTTTCTTTGAGTTGGTGGCTTGCGATATTTAGTCCTGAATTTCCTCTGAACTTTAGTAGCGGATTTAGATTCATTATACCGTAAACAACACTGCGATACTCTGCACCGTTACGCTACTACATGATGACTGTTGGAATAACTTATTCGTGCATGCCACCTAGCGGGAACGTTGAGAACTAATAGTTTTAAGCAGGAGTAGAACTTGAAAATACAATGCATTTAGTGCTGCATCAAACATTTTTGTAAGTTATTTACCCTTTTCACAATTACGAGATGCTTTTATATAACTTATTCATAAACACCTTATGTTTCGATGAATGACCGAGTTGTCTTCTTCAAGTGCTGCGAGCTGAGCCATTGTGTGCTGTCGCTGCCTGAACTCAAACCAGACTGAGAGCAACTGGTAGTATTGGTCTCGCGCCGTTATTTATTGCGTAGGTTGACTCCCGACCCCCCTTACGCCCATTGAAACTCTTTTGTTTTTCACATTCCGCACTGATATTCCTCGAAATACAAGTTATCTTAGCGTTTCCCAGCTCTGACGGATGTTATAGCTGGCGAGATCTTACTAAATTCAGTCCTTGTTTAGAACGAACTAGCTCTCCTAACCCCAGGTGTGTACCGCATTCCATGTGAATGTGGCATGTTGTAAGCCCCTTTTATACCGGGGTTAACGCAAGCTATCGTGAATTCTCTCTGGTGTAAACGCTAGGGGCGAGTAAGCAAACGGCGTTCAGTCGTTTTCGGTTCACATTCACCTGTGTTCACTCGTGTTCCGCTGGTTGTCGGCCTTTCAGCAAACCATCAAAGGAAAAAGGAAATTCGCATCCTCTCCGCTTCGGTGTTAACACTACAGCAAGCTTTCGTTTGCTGCATTGTCTACTTCTCTTGTTGTCAGGAGACGCGAGAGCGATGGAGTACTCGGAAGGGAATGCGACGTTGCCCATAGCAGGATCCAGATATCATATGTACTTCTGGGATACAAGGCGTCCCCACTACAAATGCGGAAGGAAAAGAAATGTGATCGGTAGAAAATTCCCGAAACGTTCGGAGGTCCTGCTGGGAACGCGAGAGAGGCAATAACTGCGTTAGATGCTTGCGTCAGGCAGGAACGGAGTGAATAATCACAAGATTCGTAATTCTTTTTATAAAAATAGAAAGGTACATTAATTTCCTTTGAAAGTAAATATATGCCAACTTGTATCTAATATGCTGATTAAAATTAAAAATGTACAAAGGGCCTCATCATTATCATTGCTTGCGTTCATGGTATCTGTCATTACATGTCTGATGTCATCCTACTGTTTTTTGATGATAAAATAACTGGTTTACCCGGAATCACGCTATCTGCTCTCTAACAAACTATACAGGGTGTAAGTGCAGATATTTCTGTTGGTGCCTGAGGACGGTGTTCAAAAATGGTTCAAATGGCTCTGAGCACTATGGGTCATCAGTCCCCTAGAACTTAGAACTACTTAAACCTAACTAACCTAAGGACATCACACACACCCATGCCCGAGGCAGGATTTGAACCTGCGACCGCAGCCGCAGCGCGGCTCCGGACTGGAGCGCCTAGAACCGCACGTCCACCGCGGCCGGCACGAGGACGGTGTACTGAACGACATTATATCTGTATTTACGTCATTTGGAGACTGATAATTACAGCCATTACAAGTCGTAAGCTTCTAAGTCCTCTTGGCAGCATGTGAGGTGCTGGAGTATGACGTGTCACATGTTTGTGGGAAGACTGTTCGAGACAGATTAGTTCAAATTGCTCTGAGCACTATGGGACTTAACACATGAGGTCATCAGTCCCCTAGAACTTAGACCTACTAAAACCTAACTAACCTAAGGACATCACACACATCCATGTCCGAGCCAGGATTCGAACCTGCGACCGTAGCGGTCGTGCGGTTCCAGACTGAAGCACCTAGAACCGCTCTGCCGCAGCGGCCGGCTCGACACAGATAAATAAACAACCAACATATTAAGGTACCACATATAATAACATCAGCACTTTGCCCGTTGCACCCCGTACCGATTTTATCATATAATTTTAGAGACAGGTTGTACGTATATTTCACCTTTCATTTATACTATTTGTTCACATTCTCTTCCGTACACGTACTTTAATAAAATCCTTGAAGTGCATCGCAAACGTCACTACTGACATCAGAAACTAATCTACATCGCAGCTGCTAAAATGGGAAACAATCACTTACGTAAAAGTATGTGGTCGCTAATAACCGGAACGTAAATGCCAGTCTTCTTCAGGTTACGTTGGCCGCCGGCAACTAGTGACTTGCTTTGAAATTTCCTCCTCAGTTGTAATGAGAAGTCAGTGAAAAGAGTCATTCGACAAGT
Organism: Schistocerca piceifrons; assembly: GCF_021461385.2. Taxonomy (NCBI): domain Eukaryota; kingdom Metazoa; phylum Arthropoda; class Insecta; order Orthoptera; family Acrididae; genus Schistocerca; species Schistocerca piceifrons. Next base: position 421,961,032 of record NC_060139.1, on the reverse strand, counting down.
GTACAAAGTTTTTGAGTACTGTAACGGAAAGCTGAAGCAGGAATTCAGTACTCACTACATCCAAACAATTCACATTTTCGTAAAAATTGAGAAACCTAAACTCCTCCTTTCCTCGGCTATTTCACTTACTTCGTCAAAAACAATAAAACAATGCCCCCTTATGCCGCTAAATCAACCGCTCTGATCAACAAAGTTTTATTCGTGGCTCGAACTATATACAGTGTGCCAACTGTTGGAGCAAAAAAAAAAAAAAAAAAAAAAAAGAATAGTACAGCGATTATAGGTTACAGATCACAGAAGTCGAAGTATTGATCACATAATATTTTATTAAAACTGAATTTTATAATCTCGTCCGATACAAAGGCCACTGGTCTCTTCTGGAGGCACCACCGACCTGATCTCGCTTCATGGGCTATGTTCGATATCTTGTTTTCTTTATTGTAAACCTTTGTTGACACATACAACCGAATGGTAGTGAACACTGGCGAATTCTCTCTGCTAAGACGCGTTTGCTTGTGTTGACCTCCATTCGTTACGGTGCAAACGCGGCTTTATGTGCGGCAAACTGTTAAAACAGGTACCGTCTGATTATAATTAAGTGCAGCTATTCACTGAGGTCCATTGTGGGTTGTAATTATCCTATGGCAGAAAAACTTGGTAGATATGCTAATGCGTTAATGCGGAACCAATGACAGCTGAAATACACACATCAAAAAAAGTTTTGCATCAACTCGGTTCTGAGACTTCCGGAACCTGTACAGAAAATTGGAATAGAGATCAACATAAACATCATTTCCGCCCTTTTTATTGCTCATGAAAACCACACATTGCCTGTTGCACCACCATACCGCACTGCGTGGTGCGGTGGTTGCAAAGATGGACCTTGCCATGGACGTCGGGAGTGAAGTTGCGCATCATGCAGCCTATTGCGCACAGTTTGAGTCATAACACGACGTCCTGTAGCTACACGAAAAGCATTATTTAACATGGAGGCGTTACTGTCAGGGTTCCTCCGAACCATAATCTGCAGGTAGCGATCATCCACAGCAGTAGTAACCCTTGGGCGGCCTGAGCGAGGCATGTCATCGACAGTTCCTGTCTCTCTGTATCTCCTCCATGTCCAAACAACATCGCTTTGGTTCACTCCTAGACGCCTGGACACTTCCCTTGTTGAGAGCCTTTCCTGGAACAAAGTAACAATGCGAATGCGATCGAACCCCGGTACTGACCGTCTAGGCATGGTTGAACTAAAGACAACACGAGCCGTGTACCTCCTTCCTGGTGGAATGACTGGAACTGATCGGCTGTCGGACCTCTTCCGTCTAACAGGCGCTGCTCATGCATGACTGTTTATATCTTTGGGCGGGTTTAGTGACATCCCTGAACAGCCAAAGGGACTGTGTCTGTGAAACTGTTGTGGACTGGCAAGACAGCCAATCCACAGTGACGGGTAGCCGAAAGGCACGCATTTAAGCTCACGCAGGGTGGCGTGAGGTCTGGAACAGGACTAGGTCTGTATAGTAGCAAAAATAGTACGTAGCTTATGGAATACTTAACTTTAATCCATAATTGGTGAACATCGGTCTGAAGGTACATGCATCACAAGATAAATAGCAAATGATAATGGCGCCTTGCTAGGTCGTAGCAAATGACGTAGCTGAAGGCTATGCTAACTATCGTCTCGGCAAATGAGAGCGTAATTTGTCAGTGAACCACCGCTAGCAAAGTCGGCTGTACAACTGGGGCGAGTGCTAGGACGTCCCTCTAGACATGCCGTGCGGCGGCGCTCGGTCTGCAATCACTGACAGTGGCGACACGCGGGTCCGACGTATACTACCGGACCGCGGCCGATTTAAAGGCTACCACCTAGCAAGTGTGGTGTCTGGCGGTGACACCACAGAAACGATATCCATAATCAACATCTATCTATCTTCAGGAGTTCTGGGAACCGGGGTGGTGCAAAAGCTTTTTTGATGTGTGTGTTTAACTGACGTTACAGTGTCAAGCAGCACACAACTAATGCTGCATTTCAACATTACGTGTTTGTTTTTTCGAATCTTCTGCATTCACCGAAATGTTTCTACATTTTGAACAAGCTGTTACTCATCAAACCAAACATAAATTCTGTCTATATCATCCTGTATCCTCCTACAGTCACTGAACGACGACGTAGACTATAGCATCATCAACATACATTCTCAGATTGTTGTTCACCCTGTCCGCCACATCGTTTATGTATATACAGAACACTTCCCTGGTGCACTACTGATGATACCTTGTCTCTGATGAAAAGTCGCCGCGCTGCAGAGTGACACTGTGTCAAGTGCTTACCACAAATCCAGGAATATGGATTCCGACTGTTGCCCTTCTTCCATGATTCGCAGGATATCGTGGAAGATCGGGGCCAGCAGAGTTTCTGACGAACGAGGCTTTCTAAATCCGTACCTATTATGGACAGAAGCTTTTCAGCCTCGAGGAAACCTATTATACTCCAATTTAGGATATCCTCAAGAATTCTGTAGCAAATCGATATGAAGTTTTTGATTTGTGATTTTGCGAGTCCGTTTTTTAGTCTTCTTATACAGTATACAGCAGTCACCAGCCCTTCTTCAAAGTTGCATGGGAGTTTGCGCAGGGCGAGAAATTCGCAGTAAGTGGAAGCTAAGAAGGAGACCAACGCCGAACTGGAATTCCACCCAGACTGGAGATTTAAATGTTTTCAATTCTTTTAGTTGCTTCTCAACGCCATAGATACATACGTCTGTGTTCTCCATATAGGAATCTGTATGACAGTCAGACGATGGCAGGCCTGAGCGATGCTCTTACATGAACGGTGTTTTAAACATGTAATATTTCAGCTTTCCAGCTGCTTTCCTGTTTTGTCACACCAAGCTGGTCGACGATTGTCTGAATATTAACCTTCTATTCGCTCAGTGATTTTACGCAGGACCAGAATTTTTCCGGGTTTTCGCCAAGATATTTCACTAAGATATGGCAGTGTAAGTTGTATGATTCGCGCGTCGACATTTTTACCTTGAAACGGAAGGCTAATAGGGAAGAAAAGAGGCATCTCACGACTGATAACGCTTACCATGTCTCGAACTTGTAGCACTCCATAAGCTCTTCAGAAATGTGCTTCGTTATAGAGAGTGGCCACATACAGTCTGAAAAGCTTGTAAGTGAGTTGTAGGGGAGGTCGTGCTGAGAAGTAGTTTTTCAGAAAAAAAATTCTATACGTTGAGACGTTTCCGAGATATTTATCAGTGAAGTTAGCCAATCAGGTCGTTGTGCGCCCATATTCAAGCACTTTCACGCGTTAAAATGCGGTAGTTCATAGATGTCTGGAGTCCATGAGTTACCAATTGTTCAAATGCTCAATGAGCAGCTCCGGAAGGCCATATCGATAATGCTTCGTTGAATGGTTCGCACTCTGACACTTGTTGATGGCCTAGCATTGAAATGCATCAATGAGCATTTGAACCACTTAAAATGTACCTTAAATTGTACGTTTTCTTTTTCCGTCTGAAGAAACCAAACGAAGTTTAGCGAGTGTCTCTGGTAGACTGCTTGAATTAACGTGCTCGACGACCTGGCTGGTTAACTTCAACGCTAAATAACTCGGAAACTATGAAACGAATGGAACATATTTCTAACAATTCGAGCCGTGGCGTGGCAGTTCGATTTAGCTTCGCGCGAATATCCTCTCTCTCTCAGACACTGAAGAGCCAAAGAAACTGAAATACCTGTCTAAAATCGTGTAGGGCCACCGCGAGCAAGCAGAAATGCCGCAACCCGACGTGGCATGGACTCGACTGATGTCTGAAGCAGTGCTCGAGGGAACTGACACATTGACACCATGAATCCTTCAGGGCTGTCCATAAACCAGTAAGAGTACGAGGTGGCGGAAATCTCTTCTGAAAAGCATGTTGCAAGGCATCCCAGATATGCTCAATAATGTTCATGGCTGGGGAGATTGGTGGCCAGCAGAAGCGTTTAAACTCATATGAGTGTTCCTGGAGGCATTCTGTATCAATTCTGGACGGGGAGGGGGGGGGGGGGTGTCGCAGTGTCCTTTCCGGAATTGCCCAGGTCCGTTGGAATGCACATGGACATGAAAGGATGCAAGTGATGAGACAGGATGCTTAAGTACGTGTCACCTCTCAGAGTCCTATCTAGACGGATCATAAGTCCCATATCACTCCAACTGTACTCGCCCCACATCCATTACAGGGTCATCACCAGCTTGAACAGTCCCCTGCTGACATGCAGGGTCCATGGGTTCATGAGGTTGTCTCCATACCCGTTCACATCCATCCGCTCGATACAACGTGAAACGAGACTTGTCCAACCAGGCAACAAGTTTCCAGTCTTCAACACTCCAATGTAAGTGTTGACGGGCCGAGGCGAGGCGTAAAGCTTCGTGTCGTGTAGTCATCAAGAATACACGAGTGAGCCTTCAGCTCCGAAAGGCCATATCGATAATGTTTCGTTGAATGGTTCTCACGCTGACACTTGTTGATGGCCCAGCATTGAAATCTGGTGTAATTTACGGAAGAGTTGCACTTCTGTCACGTTAAACGATTCTCTTCAGTCGTCGTCGGTGCAGTTCTTGCAGGATCATTTTCCGGCCGCAGTGGTGTCAGAGACCTGATCTTTTACCGCATTCCTGATATTCAACGTACACTCGTGAAATGGTCGCACGCGGAAATCTCCACTTCATCGCTACCTCGGAGATGCTGTGTCCCATCGCTCGTGCGCCAGCTATAAGTTCAAACTCACCGTAATCTTTATAACCTGCCATTGTAGCAGCAGTAACTCGTCTAGCAACTGCGCCAGACACTTACCGCAGCACTGTATTCTGCTCGTTTACATATCTCTGCATTTGAATATGCATGCCTATACCATTTTCTTTGACGCTTCAGTGTATATCGATAGTGGTCAACTCTTTGGCTGTAACCAGAACGTACTTTGGGTGGAAGCTGGATGGCCTTCGTTGAGACGGCGTATGCTCTAGTGCGCTTCTAGTGGTAGTTATGCACCCGCTACGACGGACGGAGTGACCGCACGGTTGGAGGCGCTATGTCACGGATTGCGTGGCCCATCCCGGTGGAGGTTCGAGTCCTCCCTTGGGCATGGGAGTGTTTGTGTTGTTCTTAGCATAAGTTAGTTTAAGTTTGTTTAAGTAGTGTGTAAGTCTAGGGACCGATGAACTCAGCAGTTTGGTCCCTTATGAATTCAAACGCATTTGAACAATTGCACTTGCTACGGGCGTGAATGGCCAATGGATGGAGCACGCCTGCATTGCTGTGGTGTTTTGAAGCGCATCGCGGCGAGAGGGTTCGCTGGCATGGGACGTAACGGACGGAACTTGTGCTGAACGTCTTGGGAGGAGCCATGGCTATTATGATTTGGCTGTGTGAGTTTGACTTCTCACCTGGGTCGTGAATATCCTATGGATCCGGCTTGTTTAATGTTGAGCTCTGACAAATTTCCTTGTAATTCTTATCAGTAAACCTACCAGCCTTATCGCAATCTCGTTGTCTGCCACAGGGGTTAAATCATTATTTTATTGTGTGAGACACTGGTCGGAGCCGGTGATACATATAAATGGTTGTTTTGAGTCGGTTCCTTAAACAGCACGATAGTTCCCAGAATGAGATTTTCACTCTGCAGCGGAGTGTGCGCTGATATGAAACTTCCTGGTAGATTAAAACTGTGTGCCCGACCGAGACTCGAAATCGGGACCTTTGCCTTTCGCGGGCAAGTGCTCTACCATCTGAGCTACCGAAGCACGACTCACGCCCGGTCCTCACAGCTTTACTTCTGCCAGTATCTCGTCTCCTACCTTCCAAAATTTACAGAAGCTCTCCTGCGAACCTTGCAGAACTAGCACTCCTGAAAGAAAGGAAACTGCGGAGACATGGCTTAGCCACAGCCTGGGGGATGTTTCCAGAATGAGATTTTCACTCTGCAGTGGAGTGTGCGCTGATATGAAACTTCCTGGCAGATTAAAACTGTGTGCCCGACCGAGACTCGAACTCGGGACCTTTGCCTTTCTCAGGCGTGGGTCGTGCTTCGGTAGCTCAGATGGTAGAGCACTTGCCCGCGAAAGGCAAAGGTCCCGAGTTCGAGTCTCGGTCGGGCACACAGTTTTAATCTGCCAGGAAGTTTCAGCTCGATAGTTGCTAAAGTCCAAGTAGTTAACCTCTTTTCATTTGTTTAAATCTGAACAGGTTCCTTTTAAGCAGTGTGTGTTCATTTGTTCTTAGTCTGTGCTTATTTTCATTTCATGTGTTCTAGGTAGCTTAATAACTGCGCATGTAAATCGTACAGCTCGTATTGATGACTGACAACCGTTAAGTCTGTTATGGCTTAGTTGCCCCTTGTGTAATCATTCCGCCACCTGATGTCAGCAGCTACGCTCGATGGTTTTGGGCGTGAAGCCTGTCTCTGTTATTACTGTAATTCTTGAGAAATTAGCAGCCTTACTGAAGTGTGGAATTTTAATTATTTAAGTGGCTAAGAAAGTAATATATTTCATTGGATGATGTATAAGATTTAACTGGTTTTTAACTTTATTAGTGTCTTGAAATCTTACTTTGTCCATAAGTAAGTTTTGCCACTGTAAGAATTCTTTGGCTTGTAGCTGCAGTAATTTCCTGGAGTTTACAGTTAATTGAGCGTTTCAAGATTAAATGAGATGTTTCAATTGAGCTTTCTTCTGTGAAGCTTGCTTGTTTAAGTTCACCTTGGATGTGATTACTGTAAGAATTCATTGGCTTGTAACTACAATAATTTCCTGGAGTTCAAAGTTAATCGAGCGTTTTAAGATTAAATGAGAAGCAGCAATTGAGATTTGTTCTGTAAAGCTTGCTTGTTTAAGTTCACCGTGAATGTGATTAGTTAAAACTGTAATAAAGATCCTATTTATCCACTGGCACAGGCAACGGCCTTACCACAGTGGATACACCGGTTCCCGTGAGATCACCGAAGTTAAACGCGATCGGGTGTGGTCGGCACTTGGATGGCTGACCATCCAGCCGCCATGCGCTGTTGCCATTTTTCGGGGTGCACTCAGCCTCGTGATGGCAATTGAGGAGCTACTTTACCGAATAGTAGCGGCTCCGGTCAAAGAAAACCATCATAAGGACCGGGAGAGCGGTGTGCTGACCACACGCCCCTCCTATCCGCATCCTCAACTGAGGATGATACGACGGTCGGGTAGTCCCGATGAGCCACTTGCAGCCTGAAGACGGAGTGGTTTCTTTGGTTTTATCCTCTGTAAAATTGTATCTGTAGCAAGTATGTTTTAAAGTATTATGTGTTTATTAGGTAATCCATCTCCTCACTACACTACCACCTAGCTCGTGTCTATAACACCATTTCACAATTACTGCTCTGGACAACTTCCAGTCCGCAGCTCGTGGTCGTATTGTAGCGTTCTCGCTTCCCGCGCCCGGGTTCCCGGGTTGGATTCCCGGCGGGGTCAGGGATTTTCTCTGCCTCGTGATGGCTGGGTGTTGTGTGATGTCCTTAGGTTAGTTTAAGTTGTTCTAAGTTCTAGGGGCTTCCCCCCATGAACCATGGACCTTGCCGTTGGTGGGGAGGCTTGCGTGCCTCAGTGATACAGATAGCCGTACCGTAGGTGCAACCACAACGGAGGGGTATCTGTTGAGAGGCCAGACAAACGTGTGGTTCCTGAAGAGGGGCAGCAGCCTTTTCAGTAGTTGCAAGGGCAACAGTCTGGATGATTGACTGATCTGGCCTTGTAACAATAACCAAAACGGCCTTGCTGTGCTGGTACTGCGAACGGCTGAAAGCAAGGGGAAACTACAGCCGTAATTTTTCCCGAGGGCACACAGCTTTACTGTATGATTAAATGATGATGGCGTCCTCTTGGGTAAAATATTCCGGAGGTAAAATAGTCCCCCATTCGGATCTCCAGGCGGGGACTACTCAAGAGGATGTCGTTATCAGGAGAAAGAAAACTGGCGTTCTACGGATCGGAGCGTGGAATGTCAGATCCCTTAATCGGGCAGGTAGGTTAGAAAATTTAAAAAGGGAAATGGATAGGCTGAAGTTAGATATAGTGGGAATTAGTGAAGTTCGGTGGCAGGAGGAACAAGACTTCTGGTCAGGTGACTACAGGGTTATAAACACAAAATCAAATAGGGGTAATGCAGGAGTAGGTTTAATAATGAATAGGAAAATAGGAATGCGGGTAAGCTACTACAAACAGCATAGTGAACGCATTATTGTGGCCAAGATAGAGACGAAGCCCACACCTACTACAGTAGTACAAGTTTATATGCCAACTAGCTCTGCAGATGACGAAGAAATTGAAGAAATCTATGATGAAATAAAAGAAATTATTCAGATAGTGAAGGGAGACGAAAATTTAATAGTCATGGGTGACTGGAATTCGAGTGTAGGAAAAGGGAGAGGAGGAAACATAGTCGGTGAATATGGATTGGGGCTAAGAAATGAAAGAGGAAGCCGTCTGGTAGAATTTTGCACAGAGCACAACATAATCATAGCTAACACTTGGTTAAAGAATCATGTAAGAAGGTTGTATACATGGAAGAACCCTGGAGATACTAAAAGGTATCAGATAGATTATATAATGGTAAGACAGAGATTTAGGAACCAGGTTTTAAATAGTAAGACATTTCCAGGGGCAGATGTGGACTCTGACCACAATATATTGGTTATGACCTGTAGATTAAAACTGAAGAAACTGCAAAAAGGTGGGAATTTAAGGAGATGGGAGCTGGATAAACTGAAAGAACCAGAGGTTGTACAGAGTTTCAGGGAGGGCATAAGGGAACAATTGACAGGAATGGGGGAAAGAAATACAGCAGAAGAAGAATGGGTATCTTTGAGGGATGAAGTAGTGAAGGCAGCAGAGGATCAAGTAGGTAAAAAGACGAGGGCTAGTAGAAATCCTTGGGTAACAGAAGGAATATTGAATTTAATTGATGAAAGGAGAAAATATAAAAATGCAGTAAATGAAGCAGGCAAAAAGGAATACAAACGTCTCAAAAATGAGATCAACAGGAAATGCGAAATGGCTAAGCAGGGATGGCTACCTCTAGCTAATGTAAGGATTTAGAGGCTTATCTCACTAGGGGTAAGATAGATACTGCCTACAGGAAAATTAAAGAGACCTTTGGAGATAAGAGAACTACATGTATGAATATCAAGACCTCAGATGGAAACCCAGTTCTAAGCAAAGAAGGGAAAGCAGAAAGGTGGAAGGAGTATATAGAGGGTCTATACAAGGGCGATGTACTTGAGGACAATATTATGGAAATGGAAGAGGATGTAGATGAACATGAAATGGGAGATACGATACTGTGTTAAGAGTTTGACAGAGCACTGAAAGACCTGAGTCGAAACGAGGCCCCGGAGTAGACAACATTCCATTGGAACTACTGACGGCCTTAGGAGAGCCAGTCCTGACAAAACTCTACCATCTGGTGAGCAAGATGTATGAAACAGGCGAAATACCCTCAGACTTCAAGAAGAATATAATAATTCCAATCCCAAAGAAAGCAGGTGTTGACAGATGTGAAAATTACCGAACTATCAGTTTAATAAGTCACAGCTGCAAAATACTAACACGAATTCTTTACAGACGAATGGAAAAACTAGTAGAAGCCAACCTCGGGGAAAATCAGTTTGGATTCCGTAGAAACACTGGAACACGTGAAGCAATACTGACCTTATGACTTATCTTAGAAGAAAGATTAAGGAAAGGCAAACCTACGTTTCTAGCATTTGTAGACTTAGAGAAAGCGTTTGACAATGTTGACTGGAATACTCTCTTTCAAATTCTAAAGGTGGCAGGGGTAAAATACAGGGAGCGAAAGGCTATTTACAATTTGTACAGAAACCAGATGGCAGTTATAAAAGTCGAGGGACATGAAAGGGAAGCAGTGGTTGGGAAAGGAGTAAGACAGTGTTGTAGCCTCTCCCCGATGTTGTTCAATCTGTATATTGAGCAAGCAGTAAAGGAAACAAAAGAAAAATTCGGAGTAGGTATTAAAATCCATGGAGAAGAAATAAAAACTTTGAGGTTCGCCGATGACATTGTAATTCTGTCAGAGACAGCAAAGGACTTGGAAGAGCAGTTGAACGGAATGGATGGTGTCTTGAAGGGAGGATATAAGATGAACATCAACAAAAGCAAAACGAGGATAATGGAATGTAGTCGAATTAAGTCGGGTGATGCTGAGGGAATTAGATTAGGAAATGAGACACTTAAAGTAGTAAAGGAGTTTTGCTATTTGGGGAGCAAAATAACTGATGATGGTCGAAGTAGAGAGGATATAAAATGTAGACTGGCAATGGCAAGGAAAGCGTTTCTGAAGAAGAGAAATTTGTTAACATCCAGTATTGATTTAAGTGTCAGGAAGTCATTTCTTAAAGTATTTGTATGGAGTGTAGCCATGTATGGAAGTGAAACATGGACGATAAATAGTGTGGACAAGAAGAGAATAGAAGCTTTCGAAATGTGGTGCTACAGAAGAATGCTGAAGATTAGATGGGTAGATCACATAAATAATGAGGAAGTATTGAATAGGATTGGAAAGAAGAGAAGTTTGTGGCACAACTTGACCAGAAGACGGGATCGGTTGGTAGGACATGTTCTGAGGCATCAAGGGATCACCAATTTAGTATTGGAGGGCAGCGTGGAGGGTAAAAATCGTAGAGGGAGACCAAGAGATGAATACACTAAGCAGATTCAGAAGGATGTAGATTGCAGTAGGTACTGGGAGATGAAGAAGCTTGCACAGGATAGAATAGCATGGAGAGCTGCATCAAACCAGTCTCAGGACTGAAGACCACAACAACAACAACAACAAGTTCTAGGGGACTGATGACCGTAGATATTCAGTCCCATAGTGCTGAGAGCCATTTGCCTATTTTGACAACTTCCACTCCAACAAGCATACAAGTTTGTAGTGCCGTTTCTGACCTTCTATATGCGTGGGTCTTCTCACTTCCCCTTCGCCGGTTAGTGCCCGTATGATCTGAGGGGGGCGGTGACGCTAGACTGCCTGCCTGACGTCAGCAGTAAAGCAGTGCAGCTACCCGCTGCCTGCTGCCTGCTACCCCGGAGTGTTTACGGCGCCGGATGAGCGCCCGCCACGCGAGTGGTTCCCCTCGGCATCTGTGTCTGTGCCTGTGTCTGTGTCTGTGCCTGTGTCTGCCAAGACGGACGGCGGCAGCTCAGGCGAGTGCCGACGGACAGCCTGCAACTCTCTGCAAGGCTGCCACTCTCCTCTGCGTAAATCACAGCTCCAACAGTTGCGTCGCAGACTATACCCGTACAACTCTCTGCACGACTTGTCTCTTGTAGATCACAACGTCATGCTCTAGGAGTAGCAGGTCACAACGTCATGCTCTAGGACAGGGGTCTCCAAACTTTTTAGTCCGCGGGAAACATTGACTCCTCCTCGAAGTCATAAGGGCCAAGATCTACCTAGTGGGATTAAAGCACCCTAGCACTCCATGAACACCGTAATGTAAGGCTAAAGGAAATATGAAATCGCAAAAATCTAAGGTTGTGGGAATAGCTAACACTGAAACGAACTACGATTTTTATTTAATTACATAATTTTGATTGGTGGACATACCTGACCGAAATTCTGTCGTATTTTATTCTGGCGAATTTCACCGACAAAAAAGTATGTCACTGCACATTCTTCACGAAAGCGTCCTGCAAAGTTAACGAAATCTCAAAATCATTATTAGAAACACTATTACTGCAAAACGTAGAGGTAGAGAATGTCAGCGCATTGTTATTTCAAGCGTCGCAACAATAAGTTTAGTTTTGTAGTCTTGTAGCGAGTAGCAGAGCCAGAGCATATATTTGATAGTTCTGTTGCGTGATTGTGTCCGACAATGTCGCGGTGTATACGTCGCGATAGGCCTCGTAACTCAATTGTTGGCAGTATAGGTACCACCTCAAATATTTGGCGGGCCGGATACCGGGGATGTCCGGCCAGCGGGCCCGCAGGCCGTAGTTTGCAGCTTAATTTATTATCTACATGGGATTAAAGCCTTAGCGCCTTTCTCTGCAGTTGTATCAAGAGAACCAACGCACTCAAAACCTGAAAGCTACTTTTGTGCTACGACAGCGACACGCATGAAGACACCAGTTGTTATAACTCTTAGAACTTTTGTACCTTGTTGTGATGTGCCAGAATACAAATTGGCCTCTTTCACATTCTACTACTCCAGTACAAGCGAAGACTGCAGCGTGATCCCCGTGCTAACTTCTGTTACTACGATCACGAACTATTTAGTATCTGTACATTCTATCACTTGTGGGAGAAAGTTCGCTGTTAGTTGCAGGTAAACTGACTGGGATGATTGTAAACATCAGTCCTTGTGACGAGAAGAAACTATTCCTTAAAAAGCATCAGAAAGAAGAACGAAGGGAGACTATGTAACAATGATTCCAGGATGTAAGGGCGAGTTTTAAAGGCAATACCGAGACGCATGGCAGGTAACAGAGGAGACAGTACGGAGAGTATTATGCAAGACCCGAATCTTGTTGGGCCGTAGCGTCGCGCAGAAATGAAAAAAGTAAGTAAATAAAGCTCCACTACATGTATAGTTGTCATTGTGACACGTTTCTTTTCATTTATACAATCTGCTGAATTTTAATGGAAGAGAGATGAACTATCGCTACTAGCGAAGTATTTTGCTCAATGGAAGGAATCACTAGTGGTCTTCCTCAAGGTTTAATCTTAAATACATAATTACATCTCATATAGTACATAACTTCCTATTTAGTGCAGAACTATATGAATAAAATAAGTATTACAATAGGTTTCATTAGACATTTAACAACAGAAGAAATTCGAAATGACGTCGTCAAGAGAATGATTGACTAGTTTTCTGAAAGTGACGCTACGTGAACAAAAAGAAGCACACAGCATATTCAGTTCTACACTGTATGACTACAAAACTAACAGATAAATTTAGTAGTTAGAGAGTATCTAAAGACCGAGTGTGTCACAGGGGTAAGTGATCTGGAGAAAACACGCTGCGAAAGATGTTAAATGACACAGTACAGACATTTTTGTGCTACGTGTCCCTGCAAGTCTCATAGATAAACAAAATGTAGGTCAATATAGTTTGCTTTTTTTTCATTCAGTAGAAACCTAAGCATCTGTGTTGAGGCATCCACGAGGAATACAAGTTTCTCTCGGGAAAAATGTGCAGTTAAATATTCGGTTGTCTCCTACTTTGAGACAAGTATTTATTTAGTTAGATATTTGATCTGTAGCATAACGGTACATTGTCTCATGAAATTTGCTGTAAATTATCGTTACATTTTTATAAAAACAATTATGAACATAACTGAAATACTAGAAGAATGAAAAGCCTTCATTACTCTTCACTGACCTGGATTTCAGTGCAGGAACGGTTGTATAATACTGCCTCCAAAATCTTCGATCACTTACTTGACGACATAAAATGCATGGAACATCGGAACGAATTTAATAAAAAGGTGGAACATCGCTTTTGTTGAATAAATGAGCAAATGAATTTTCCATTTAGAAACTTTTAGCTTTATATCAAAGAAATTCATACTTACTTCTGTTACTAAACTCAATATTTTTATGCTGTAGTGATACATCTTTAAACAGTCAAACGCAGTTTTACTTTAAGATACATGAGGTTAAAAAACTATAAACTCAGTCATTGCACAACATTACGAAATACTGTACGATAGCCTATGAAACCAGCAAAAATTGAGAACTAGACGTCCTCCAGAATGTCTCGAGAGGAATGTACTTCTTGTACAAAAATAATATCTTCTACAAATGAATATGAATTTTCTAATTCAATAAATGAACGATTGTTTTGCCCTTTCTTCACAACTTAACCGCAGAAGACGTCTTTTGTATAGCTACAAATTATTACGACAGTTTTGTGATAAAGACAAACACACAGCTCTGGCATAAAAAAACTTCGCTCTCAATCCGCTATTCCTTCCGTCCTCTACCTCTCAATCAGAGCCTAAATTCTTATTTATACATACATTTTGCCATGTTGGCAACATAATTATTACACTTAATGTCTTCAACACGTCACCTGATTACATAAACGTGTAAAAGTATAAGTAATATTAATTTTGCAAAAAAGGATTTGTGTACCTCTCTAAATGTTGACTGTAACATATCCATTCATACGCACAACCAAAGATCTCCACAAGGTTAATAAGACTTCCTTGGAAATAATTTTTTTGTTTTGCTTTGTTCTTTGCTCTCTGAAATAGTGCTTCTGCCTTTGCAATACGGTCTGTGCACTTATTAATTTCTGGATGCCATCCTTGTTTACAAAATGTGGCAATGTATATATGATTTGTTACGACAGAGAAAGAAGCCTGTAAATAACGGAGGTACTCTGTTTCAGTTATTTCACTTTGACATTATTTCACTTTGACAGTTCAGTCCTTAGTCAAACGTCTCCTCAGAGCCGTGTTCTGAAATAGAGGTTCATTATTTTCTTTTTTCTTTTTTCTTACTGATACAAATACAGCCGATGATGTTTAAAGCTTTGAAACGCGTTGTGGAACTAAGTAAACATTGAAGTGTAATGAACCTGTTTCATTCGATAACATGTGTATAAGACTTCCTTGGAAATAATTTTTTTGTTTTGCTTTGTTCTTTGCTCTCTGAAATAGTGCTTCTGCCTTTGCAATACGGTCTGTGCACTTATTAATTTCTGGATGCCATCCTTGTTTACAAAATGTGGCAATGTATATATGATTTGTTACGACAGAGAAAGAAGCCTGTAAATAACGGAGGTACTCTGTTTCAGTTATTTCACTTTGACATTATTTCACTTTGACAGTTCAGTCCTTAGTCAAACGTCTCCTCAGAGCTGGAGAGAAAAAATGTTTCTTTGATTTGTGTATTAATATCTATAGAGCGCATTTTAGTGTTTGGAACCAGGAATGTATAAACCAAAGTGAATTATTAAAATTTACGTAGCCATCTGAACGTTATACGACAATCTGAATGAAGTTTCTCACAGAAACTGTTGATTGAATTATTAGTTGTCCATTAATATACGAGGTTCTTTCTTCATCACAGTCATGGAGGGGTAAATTGCTATGAATTATTGAACTTATTGCCCACTTATGTGAAAAGTTTAACATGAGTCATAAATTACATCACGTAATGTCTATTATGGGATTACTGATCTCACACTGGGCTGCATCAGTTAAACCCTTATGTACTCACAAAACTTTTTCAAAATCACTGTAGTATTCACTGCTGAAACAGCACGAACTATTACTCTATTTCTTACTCAAAAACCTCGGAAATATGCTGCCATGGTAAACTTAAGTAGTGTGACAGCATTTTCAACTGCGAGAGAAACTTTGTTAAAGTGTTTAATCTTGATTGACCTTTACATTTGACTAACTTTCTTAAACGTTCACGTGAAAAGTTTGTTGAGAGATAAAACAACGTCCGACGCCAAACTTGAATCACTCCATTTTTTCCTTGGTTCACCTGGGATGCTGCAACTGCAGCTGGCAATTGTTTGAACCGCTGCAGAGCAGATGTTTGGCGTTCCATGGGGTGAAGACAAAAGGTAGGAAGCTACGTTGTCAATGGATCAATTAATTTAGAAATGTGTGAGAAAAACCTGTGCCTATTTGAAATATAACACACTCAAAACACAACTCTTATGAAAATTTCAAAAGAGCTCGTAACGAGACAAAAACACTAACGAAATGTTTGAAACAGGTGCACTTGGAAACCTTTCTAAATATTTAGAACAAGACTTCTATGGGTTGCAGAAAAAAATTTGGAGCATGATACGATAGCAGAGGAAAGAATTAAATGAAATTTTGAAAGTGAACCACATAAGTGAGGAATCGTGGGTTAAATATTTAACATACGAGGTGTGGCTAGAAAAAAACCGGACTAGTACTGGTGAAACAATAAAACGAATGCAATAAGGCTGAAAGTCGCGTAGCCTGTCACGTGAATCTCGCTCCGCCTACTGCTTGAGTTTCATCTGCCTCCTGCACTCAGTCTGCCCGTGGCGTCTGTTTTAAGTAGTTGACGTTTTTGTCTGTGCGTCGGAAAATGTTGAGTGTACAGAAAGAACAGCGTGTTAACATCAAATTTTGTTTCAAACTAGGAAAATCCGCAAGTGAAACGTTTGTAATGTTACAACAAGTGTACGGCGATGATTGTTTATCGCGAACACAAATGTTTGAGTGGTTTAAACGATTTAAAGATGGCCGCGAAGACACCAGTGATGACACTCGCACTGGCAGAGCATTGTCAGCAAAAACTGATGCAAACATTGAAAAAATCGGTAAACTTGTTCTACAAGATCGCCGTTTAACAATCAGAGCAGTGTCTGAGTTAACAGGAGTTGACAAGGAAAGTGTTAGGCAGATTCTTCATGAAAGTTTCAACATGAACAAAGTGTGTTCAAAAATGGTTCCAAAGTGTCTCACAATTGAACAGAAGGAACGCCGAAGAATGATTTGTTCTGACATCCTGGAAAACATTGAAAGTGATCCCACCTTCTTACAAAATGTTATTACTTGCGATGAATCGTGGTTTTTTACTTACGATCCCGAAACTAAACGCCAATCGATGCATTGGAAAACTCCTGGTTCTCCACGACAAAAAAAAGCACGAATGTCAAAATCGAAAGTCAAGGCAATGATGCCATCTTAGATCATCCACCCTACTCACCTGATTTGGCCCCCTGTGACTTTTTTCTTTTCCCTAAAGTCAAGTCAGCTTTTAAAGGAACTAGATTTGAGACTGTTGAAGCAGTAAAAGAAAAAGTGACGGAAGTAATGCATGGACTTACCGAAAGTGATCTGCAGCATTGCTATGAACAGTGGAAAATTCGTATGGAGCGGTGTAGAGACCGAGGAGGAAAGTACATTGAAGGAGATAACATGAAATTGTAAATAATTGTAAATAAATGTTTTTTCCAGCATCAGTACGGTTTTTTCTAGCCGCACCTCGTATTTGTATAAAGGTAAAAAATCGCCAGAAAATGAAGAGAGATCAGGGATCAGTTTACAAGTAAATGACGATCTCACTGTTTCACATGCAGAAGTAAAAGAAGCTGTAAGTCTGTTAAAAATAGGAAGTCTCCAGGGAAAGATAGGACCCGCAAAGAATTACTAAAGTGTGGAGCGTATCCACTAACTGAACAATTAACCAAGATGGTTACCAGTGTTATAACTGGTAATAAAATTCCTAACGAATGAAGAACTACTATGACAATTCTAATGTACATAAAAGGAGATAAAAGAGACGCATCCAACTACAGAGGGATAAATCTACTGAGTTCAGCCCTTAAACTCATAACAAAAGTGACATGAAATAACATTAAAAACCATTACAATGCTTGGAGAGGATCAGTGTGGTTTCAAATCCGGTAGGTCACGCACACATGCAGTATTCATTCTTGGACACGTTGTAGAGAAGTCCACTGAATACAACAGATCAGCTTATCATTGTTTTATTCATTCACAGAACTCAATAGGATTCCGTTAACTGTTGTGGTAAATATGCTGTACAAATGGGGGATTCCTTACAACTTAATAAAAGCATTAGAAGACATTTATACCAACAACTACATCCAGGTAAAAATTGGTTCCAGTTTTACTAGCTGCATAGCTGTTAATAGTGGTATTAGACAAGATGTCTTTTTGAGTCCGCTACTTTTCAGTATGATCATGCACGAGGTGATAAAGAACGTATTAGCTGGTAGTCGTTATAGAATGGGGAACGAAGAAATAAAAATTATTTTTTATGCTGATGACACAGTTCTGCCGGCAAACAGCGAAAATAACCTGCAGAAAGTTCTACATATATTTAACGCGAAAGCCAAAAAGCTAAATACGGTCATATCCACTCAAAAAACAAAATGTATGACCATACCTGCGGAACCAATTTGAGGCAAACTGGAAGTGGATGGAAATATTATACAGCAGGTGATGACATTTAAATACCTTGGTATTGAACTATCCATCAGTGCAAATGTCAAAAAGGAAGTTAGAAAACAAGCAGTAAAAGCAACAGGATGTTTAGAAACTATTTGCAAAAACAAGCATATTAGAAAAGAGGCGAAGGGAAAAATACAGAAAACTATAGTTAGACCAAATATGACAAACAAAATTGAGGCAAGACCGAAAGCATCAAAAATAAAAATTCTGCAGAAGATTACAGAGAAGACACTGCGAGGTAGAGAGAGAAACGAACGAGTGCGTACATAAGAGAAAGCATGAATGGAACGAACACATGAACAGAATATTTTGAAAATCGTAAGATATAAATTACCAGCTGGCAAAAGGAATATTGTCCATCCAATGAAAACATGGAGGGACAATCTCAGGGCAGACTGAACGCCACTGAAGGAAACAGGCTTCAGCTCAGGAAGAAAGGAAGTAGAAGAAGAAGAAAATAAATATTTCCTACTGTTGCTCTGGCACGTCGTCATACTTCATTAGCCTTCACTAATTAGACCTGTAACAACTTTTCAGAGAGGATATGGAACTCGGTTATGCCAGATCTGGATATGTAGAACAACAGACGCCTACGTAGCAAGGTATTTGAGCAGAGTGGCACCGATATTTTTAATATTTTCTCTCTCAAAGTTAACGTACATTTTAATCCCCATATCAAATAAATTAACAACAGCAAATGTGTTCACAGTTCACTTTTTGAATACTAAATAATAGATAACCGTCACTTACAGCAACACCGTCAATATCACCTCTCTAGTTCATAGCACCTCCCTAAAGAAAATAAAGTTAATAACTGTTCAGTGCACTGTCTCAGTCAGTTCACTGTATACTTGCATTTTATTATGACTGGTTCTTCTTGTATATTCGCTATCTCGAAAATCTTTTGAACTTCTGTGTCTACCGTCCGCCAGATTGTACGACACTGAGATGTTGTGTTATGTATCTTCTTTCATTCTAATCTTCTCATCTTACGAATCCTCTTCCTCGTCGAAAATATTAAAGTCACTGTTTTTCTTGAAATATTTTACTACAGCCTTGTGGCTATGATAGTTCTTTGTAAACTTTTGCGTTCCATTTGTTTCTGCGTATTTAAACTGCTTCTTCTGGTTCACTATTGTTGTTCTCTTCTCACATACAACTTTCTTTCATCACAAAGACAACTGCCTCTTTTTCCGAAACATTACCACGTTTAGTATCGAATTAGGCCGTGTATCAGATGTATAGTAACAAAAACCATGTTTGTAACAATCTACGTATCTAAAAATAATATCCTGAGAATAATAACATAAACAGTTATTACCTTTCGATAAATTATATCTCAATGAAAAGCTTAAAGGTGAGGATAAACACAATGCATTTTAGATTATGTCAAAACTGTGAAGTTGGGTGAGAATTCAAGTATTAATCACGCAAATTGCCTGTCAAATCGAAATTCAGTCGCACGTTTAATTGACACAAATGCTGGAGCTGACGTCATGTTTGGATTTTTGTGTCACTGAAATAATATTTAAAAGTTGAAAAGTCGTTTATAGAAAAAAGAGAGGCAAAATTAAATTGTAGTTTTGTCTCTATGAGTATCCGCAACAACCACCATTATCAAGTTCGTAAGCTGTTGAAACTGGGCTGCTAAATTGTATTTATATAGAATGTCAT
This sequence comes from Schistocerca piceifrons, assembly GCF_021461385.2. Taxonomy (NCBI): domain Eukaryota; kingdom Metazoa; phylum Arthropoda; class Insecta; order Orthoptera; family Acrididae; genus Schistocerca; species Schistocerca piceifrons. Next base: position 421,941,339 of record NC_060139.1, on the reverse strand, counting down.
CATTACGAAAAAGTGGAGGTATTTCATTGCAGTTCCAAACTTCTGTTTTGCATTTAACCTGAATCAGATCAACAAACAGTGACATGCATAAATAAGTTCACATCTGTGTCATATTTTGCACGGAAAAATAGAGAAATTAGTCGCTTGTCAGGTGTATTACGAGAATGGCGTGTTTTGTAACACCATGACATCCGGAACTACGATCTAAATGGGCATGTAACTGTCGACGCTGGACGTTGGCGCAGTGGCAGAGCGTTGCATTGTCTGATGAAAGTCCGCAGCTCGTGGTCGTGCGGTGGCGTTCTCGCTTCCCGCGCCCGGGTTCCCGGGTTCGATTCCCGGCGGGTTCAGGGATTTTCTCTGCCTCGTGATGACTGGGTGTTGTGTGATGTCCATAGGTTAGTTAGGTTTAAGTAGTTCTAAGTTCTAGGGGACTGATGACCGTAGATGTTAAGTCCCATACTGCTCAGAGCCATTTGAACCATTTGTCTGATGAAACCCGATACCTTCTTCACCATCCGGTGGGAAGGTGCGAATCGATCGTCTTCCAGGGAAACAGCTCCTTGACACCTGTACGGCGGAATGAAGACAATCTGGCGGCGGCTTCATTATTCTCTGTAGAACATTCACGTGGGCATCCTTTTGTCCAGTGGAGCTCATGTAAGGCACCATGACGGCAAAGGAGTGTTGTAAACTCGTTGCAGACCACGTACACCCCTTCATGATGATCATGTTTCCAGCGGCAGTGGCACTTGCCAACAAGATACTGGTCCATGTTACAAGGCTAGGGGTGTGATGGAGTGGTTCGAGGAACGTAGTGGCGAGTTCGAATTGATATGCCCATTCAGCTTAAAATGTAAGCAGATGGAAGCATTCTTAATAGGCGTAATTTTACGACGTATGTTTTAGGAATTATTATATTCGATTGACGTGACTGTCTTTGTCACCCCAAATATGTGTAGCTATTGTGGAAGTATAGCTGTTAATACCGAGAAAGATTGTGTTGCTCCAATACAAAACTCAGCATTCGAGAAATGACAGTCGCCATTCCTCAGGGAATACGTATTCATTTCTTGGAAACATCACCATGGTGATCACTCAGAAGGAAGTTAATAGCGTTAAAAGCGGGTGATTTCGAGATTAGGACAGTGAGGAAGAGAAAAAAAACCTAAGTATCTGCTTACAAGATTACAGTCTGTGGAACACATCACATACTTTACGTAATACGTAAGATGACAAGAGCCATGGGACACCACCTAAAATCATGTCGGGCCTCCTTTTGCGAGGCAAAGTGCAGCAGCTCGACATGGCATAGACTCAACAAGTCTGTGCAAGTCCCCTGCAGAAATATTGAACAGTTGGCCGATTTCCTTCCCCAACCTTGACGCAATCCGAGCTTGTGCGCCGTCTCTAATGACCTCAACGTCGACGGGACATTAAACCCAATCTTCCTTCCTTTCTCCGGTGACATGGCTCTTTCTTATCCATAAAAATTCCATCGCTGTTTGGGAACATGAAACCCATGATAGCTGCAAATTATATCCAAGTAGCTGAACATAGCCATTTCCAGCCAGCGATCGGTTCAGTTGAACGCACACCATTATGGAGCCACCAACAGCTTGCACAGTGCCTTGTTAACAACTTGGCCCCATGACTTCGTGGGGTCTGCGCCACACTTAACCTACACTGCGGTTATTTCACGCAATGTTGCTTGTCTGTTAGCACTGACGACTCTACTCAAACGCCTCTGCTCTCTATCGTCAAGTGAAGGCCTGAAGTTTGGTATTCTCGGCCACTCTTGACCCTATAGATTTCGGAATACTGATCTGCCCAGCAATTTCCGAAATGGAACCATGCGTCTAGCTCCAACTACCACTCAGGATTCAAAGTTTGTTAATTCGCATGTGCGGCGATTATCACGTCCGATTCCTCATCACATGAATCACCCGAGTACAAATGACAGCTCCACCAATGCCCTGCCCTTTTATACAAGGGTTTCGACTTAAATAGTGTCAACCTTGTGACTTTGATTTGATTCCGAAGATGAAGGAACCACTTCGTGGCATTCGCTTCAGAACTGTTCAGGAGACTCGACAGGTAGTAGACCGGTCCAGTCGCACCATCAACAGAACAGGTTGGGCTGTTTGGGAGAAGAGACCAAACAGCGAGGTCATCGGTCTCATCGGATTAGAGAAGGACGGGTAAGGAAATCGGCCGTGCCCTGTCAAAGGAACCATCCCGGCATTTGCCTGGAGTGATTTAGGGAAATTACGGAAAACCTAAATCAGGATGGCCAGACGCGGGATTGAACCGTCGCCCTTCCGAATGCGAGTCCAGTGTGCTAACCACCGCACCACCTCGCTCGGTATCAACAGAACAGGCTCTGCTAACGGTATACTACGCCTTCCACATCGCTGGCAACGGTTCTACACGACATTGGTGACTACTTTGAACGACAGTAAGAGGCGCAAACATGTAACATTTTTGTATTGGTTGTGAATTAATGGTTGCCACTGTTTTAAGTTCCAACCTTCGTACCTTGTGTACACGACACTATCACCATCTGTATATATGCATATCACTGTCCCCTAATTTTTCATCACCTCTGTGTAACAGTGTTCAGAAGTGATATGAAATGGAATGACTACCTAAAATCAGTATTAGTGAAGGCGAATGGAAATCTTCTAGGAAGCATTAGTGGAAAGCGTAATAGATCTGTAAAGAAAATTGCGTACAAGATTCTTCAGCGACGAATTTTAGACCAGTGATCCTGTGGTTGGAGTCATTATCAAGGACGTATGACAGAGTCAAATGAATTCAGGGATGCTATCCTAGGATAGCCCTTTCGCAAACGTTACAGGGCCCCTCGAGAACTTACATGCAGTTCTTTGGAAGAAAGTCGAGTGACGTGGTGCAGCGGTAAGATAGACGCCTCGTGTTCTGCAGGACGGTGGGGCAGTTTCCATATGTTAGCTGCATTTATGTTTTCCGTGATGCCATTAAATAGCTTTAAGCGAATACCGTGCCGTGCCGGATTCTTTGAAATAACACGGCCGATTTCCCGCCCTATCCGTATCCTATCTGAGCCTCTGCTCCGTCTCTGATGGTCTCATCGTAGACTCTGATATTGCTTCCCTCCCTTCTTTAGAAGAAAGGAGAAGTTATTCCAACGGAACGGTCTTGGATAAATTTTGCAAACCTGTGTTCAAAGAAGACAGAGTGACAATTCTGCTGCCGTCCTGGTACTCTCACGCCGAGATCATTAAAACAGGTTGAAAGAAATAGACGTCAGCTGAAAGGAATATACGTATTTCCTCCTCTCCCTAATGCGAGTGTGATAGGACAGGTAATAATCACTAATTGGAAGGAATATACGTATTTCCCTCTCTCCCTATATGCGAGTATAATAGGACTGAAAATCGCTAGTATTGGTACGAAGTACACGCTACCACACAACTTGCGGCGGTTTACGTAGTTGGTAAAAAGATGTAGGTATTGTTAACAGGAATTGAGCATTTACTTGTGAGGAAACGCATAGTCACTCTTATAATACTGCTTAGAAACCATACGAAGAAACAACTATGACACACTCGGTTTCCTCGGTAATGACAGCTCAACTGAGCAGAACTACAGAGGGTGTATAAAGACACACACGATGAGCATATTCTGTCCAGTCCACTAGCGGGTAGGTCGGCGTGAGACGTCGTTACCTTTTCGTGGCAGATAGGTACACGTAAGTGCGCATGTTGATCGGCGTCCGTGACTCAAGATATCAGCGACTCAAGACATCGGCGTCGCTACGCACTGCGATCTACGGCTTTATGCTTCTACACGTTTTCGACTCTACGAGCCCGCAGCCTGTCACTTCTTCGAGTAGGCGCTTGGACAAGTCGCATCTCCGTCTCATCACTATTCCGTCTCGTCGCATCTCCGTCTCGTCGCTATTCCGTCTCGCCGCTTAAACTCCCCTGCAGTGCTTAGAGCTACAGGACTCTCAGTTCCGACCAAGGTTTTCGGGAGGTTTTCCTTGGTTGTAAGGTAAATGCCGGAACTGTTTACCCCTCCCATGGATACAGAGATAACTCATGTAAAGAAGAAATTGGGAAATAGATGTTACAAGCATTATTGCTTTTCGCTTAATGAATTTTTATACAAATAAATTGAGGTAGCAATTACGGTAGTTATGTAATTATGTAATTGCGGTGTCTGTCTCTCATGCAGAAAGCTTAACTTGTTCTCGTTGGTAAGCAACTAAAGAAATCATGAACTAACACTTTTGAATAGGTTAGAGATGGAAGATAAAAATAGATAGAAAAGCAGTATAACACAGAACTGGTTGAAAGAACTGAAATATTTATTTGTTTACAGAGCATAGACAGATGTAATCTCATTTAATTTCTTGTATTTGTAAATCAAATGGAAGTGCCGTTTATGTTAGGTGCAGGTAAGCCCTCTGTGTCACTACGTGAGAAATACAACGCTACCTTCATCCCTGAGGCTTTTTTGCGAAGTATTCGGCGTACACCTCAGTTATTCACATGGGTTATTCACCTACATTTTTACTGGGCTGTCCAGCGTTCGTCAGTCGTAAGTAACATCTCTGGGTTAAGCTATCTCTGGCAGGCTGGTTACCCCTGTTAACGTGTTACTGCACCTGAAAGACGTACCCGTTGCTTTCAGCGTCCGCTGTGGTTGTTTATAAACTACTGGCCATTAAAATTACTAAACCACGAAGATGACGCGAAATTTAACCGACAGGAAGACGATGCTGAGATATGCCAATGATTAGCTTTTCAGAGCATTCACACAAGGTTGATGCCGGTGGCGACACCTACAGCGTGCTGACATGAGAAAAGTTTTCAGCCGATTTCTCATACACAAACAGCAGTTGACCAGCGTTGCCTGGTGAAACATTATTGTGATGCCTCGTGTAAGGAGGAGAAATGCGTACCATCACGTTTCCGACTTTGATAAACGTCGGATTGTAGCCTATCGCGATTGCGGTTTATCGTATCGCGACATTGCTGCTCGTGTTGGTCGAGATCCAGTGATTGTTACCAGAATATGGAATCGGTGCGTTCAAGAGGGTAATACGGAACGCCGTGCTGGATCCCAACGGCCTCGTATCACTAGCTGTCGAGATGACAGGCATCTTATCCGCATGGCTGTAACGGATCGTGCAGCCACGTCTCGATCCCCGAGACAACAGATGGGGACGTTTGTAAGACAACAACTATCTGCGTGAATAGTTCGACGACGTTTGCAGCAGCATGGACTATCAGTTCGGAGAACATGGCTGCGGTTACCCTTGACGCTGCATCACAGACAGGAGCGCCTGCGATGGTATACTCAACGACGAACCTGGGTGCAAGAATGGCAAAATCTCATTTTTTCGGATGAATCCAGGTTCTGTTAACAGCATCATGATGGTCGCATCCGTGTTTGGCGACATCGCGGTGAACGCACATTGTAAGCATGTATTCGTCGTCACTCCAAACCCTACATTTCAGCAGGATAATGCACGACCACATGTTGCAGGTCCTGTACGGGCCTTTCTGGATACAGAAAATGTTCGACTGCTGCCCTGACCAGCACATTCTCCAGATCTCTCACCAACTGAAAACGTCTGGTCAATGGTGGCCGAGCAACTGGCTCGTCACAATACGCCAGTCACTACTCTTGATGAACTGTGGTATCGTATTGAATCTGCATGGGCAGCTGAACCTGAACAAGCCATCCAAGCTCTGTTTGACTCAATACCCAGGCGTATCAAGTCCGTTATTACGGCCAGAGATGATTGTTCTGGGTACTGATTTCTCAGGATCTATGCACCCAAATTGCGTGAAAATGTAATCACATGTCAGTTCTAGTATAATATATGTGTCCAATGAACACACGTTTATCATCTGCATTTCTTCTTGGTGTAGTAATTTTAATGGCCAGTAGTGTATTTAACGAAAAGGCTATAAAACTATCGATGTAGCCCACTAATTTATACTGGAACGGTAAGTAGTGAATACCAGAAAATCTAACAGCGTGGTTACCTCTTAAAGGTACTGATCTATGTATATTTTTTTCAGAACAGTCCTAAAACGTTCAGTGGAATTCTTGGAAGCCGGTGCGTCCCGTATTCATATGTAGCACTTTTTTTTAACACTTTGACTTACGATGAATCGAAAACGATCTTACATATTGCCTAGTTTTAACTTTTCTGAAGATCACGAAATGTAATAACGTACATTTAGTTGTGAAGAATATTTCCTGACTGTGAGTAGATACTGAGAGCGCTGCGGAGATGGGAAACAGGTTACAGTCCTCAACTGGTATTGTCAGACTCTATTCCATACTTTAGATAGCTTAAGTTATCAACAATTCAGTCTGATATTATGAACCACTCAGAAAGTTGCCTCGTGGCAACAGGGTATAACCTACTATCTAATTCAATCCTCATGAACGAACGTTGTGTTCATACTCGCATAGTTCGTAAGACTTTCCCTCTGTAGTAGGTCAAGTAAAATTGAGACTAAGTTGAACTAGAGCGATACAATTCTAAAATAGAAAATTCAGAAAATTAAAGGATCGTTCGCCTAGACCATCTAAGTGAGATTAGTATGAAATGCACATGCATATGCTATGATAAGATTGGTGTAACAATGTAGTGTATCTTTTCATTGAAAAGTAAATATGTTACCCTGAATTTTATACAGATAGCTTGCCTGTCGATAGAATTTGTGGAAAAAAGTTACTGAATTTCTCCAAGTTCTGTGTACTTAACCGTATCAGGTAGTTCATGACAGTCTAAATAAAAGAGTTAAATTTTTTGTTGTAATTTGATTTTCGCGCAGGTAAAATATTGCTTTTTGCTTATGAAGACGAAGCCGGTAACTATAAACAACTGTAGGTAAGATGATAATCCAGTTACAGAGTCAAGTGGAATTGTTTTTTTTTTTAATTCTGTTATTGCAAAAACCAGTTACAGAGTCTAGTGGAATTGTTTTTTTTTTTTTTTTTTTTGTTAATTCTGTTATTGCAAAAACCAACCAGTTACAGAGTCTAGTGGAATTGTTTTTTTTAATTCTGTTATTGCAAAAACCAACGAGAAGTAGGAATTTAGCATTCTTATCGGATATAGCTTAATTTGCAACAAAAGCCAATCCAGTTACAGAGTTTAGTGGAATTGTTTTTTTTTTAATTCTGTTATTGCAAAAACCAACCAGTTACAGAGTCTAGTGGAATTGTTTTTTTAATTCTGTTATTGCAAAAACCAACGAGAAGTAGGAATTTAGCATTCTTATCGGATATAGCTTAATTTGCAACAAAAGCCCTCAACTGCTTTCTGAATAGTGTAGGTTAATACTGAATTTACATTTCGTATCACAGGTTCATAGCTGACTATTTATGGACCATCTGTTGCATTGAGTAGTGCCAACCAATATTTCAGTACTAGATTATACATCGGCACGTTCAGTGGTGTTAATATACAAAAAATGGTACAGTACATGGTGGAGGTTACCTAAGACCCATATTAGCCACCAGCCGTCGTATTCAACTTGTGCATGGAGCAATGGAAAAATACTGTGAATTTCCGAACGTACTCTGTTCTCTCTTATTTTTCTCGTTACATCTAAGCGATATTTCATGCAAAAGACAGTAGAATTTCTTCCTAAGGATTCTCGGAAACTGGTTTCCAAACTCATTCAAAGGGGGATTCACAACAGTGACGTCTGTGTTTCACTTTCTCAAAGTCGACCTTATCGCCATTACGGCTCATATGACCTTTACCGGCGTTTTCGCGCTTCGAAATTTCCTCGATTTTTTCAATTAGACGCCTTTCATGAGGCTTCACAAATTTATGAAGTACTCTACAAGAGCTTGCATTAAAGCCATGTGTGCGATTTCCTGGTACATGTGAAGAGCACTTCCGCTGATAAAAGTCACTTTACCAGTGTCCTTTTCTGCTACTGATTTTACCTATTCGTTGACACAGTCGTTACGACACTGGAACTGCATTCGGGAGGCGGCAGTCCAGTGTACTCTCTGGTCATCCAGATTTAAGTTTTCCGTGTTTTTCCCGAAATCGCTTAATGCAATTTCATTCCCCAATCCGATTTTGTGTTCTATATGCAAATTACCGAGTCGATGACGCGACATTACACCCTCGTCTCCCATCTTTACTTTTTTTAAACGATGGCTTGTTAATTTGTGTATGTAAGGGTGTAGATGTTTTGAAAACTATACTTCTACGTTTCGCAAGCCGCTTTACAGTGTGTGGAAGAGGATAATTCCTGTATCACAATCTGATCGCCCCTTTCTCTTCCATTTGCGAATGGCGCACAGGACAATCACCGTATTAGCTATAATTTCTCAGATTTTTTCGTTGTGCTTATTTTGCGAGACGTATGTGGAAAGAAGTAATTTGCAGCCAACTCTTCCTCGAACAAACTCCCACAGAATTATAATAGTTTACCTCTCCGTCTTGAACAGCGCTTCTCTTGTATTGCCTCCACTGAAGTTGGTTGAACATTTTCGTAACGCTCTAGCGCCGAACCCGTGAGGAAGTGGTACGTTCTTCGGTGGATGTTGTTTATCTCTTCTACCTGCCCAGTTACATTAAGGTAACCACTTGTCAAAACCATGAATAACCACCTTCCGCAGCGCGGACCGCTGCGAAACGAGCAGGAAAAGTGCCACTGAGGTTCTGGAAGGTACCGACAGACAAGGTCGAGGAGGCATGTCGACTGCAGTACCGTGGCCAGATGCGCTAGGTTTCTCGGTTGAGGACCAAAGGTGCGAACAGCCCGATCGAGGTGGTCCCACGAAACTCATTCTTGTACTCCTAGAGCCACGCATGTATACTGCCAGCTGTGTGACATGTTCCATTGTCCTGCTGGTAGATGGCATCATGTCGCTGAAAGACAAACTTCATGTAGGGGTTGACATGGTCTCCCATAATAGATGAATACTTTATTGTACCTTTCAGAACGACGACATCACCTAGGAAATATCCTCCGGTTTGGACCCTTCCAATGATTGTTGGAGTGTTGGCTTTCATACGTTTCACGCCATACGCGCCTGTAACCATCTGTGCGATGGAGCATAATACGTGATTCATCTGAAACGGCCATCTGTCATCACTCAGTGGACGTCGAGATGCGGTATTAGCATGCAAGTTCCAGCCTTCGTTGTCGATGAACAGCTGTCAGCCTGCGTGTAAGGACTATGGGCATGCTGCGGAGGCCCATAGGTAGCAAAGTTCGCTGAACAGTCGTTGAGGAGAGTCTGTTGGTAGCCCGATAGTTCACCTGGGTGGTCAGTTGCTCAACAGTTGCACGTCTATTTCCCGTACACAATCTCCGCAGCCGTTGTTGATCATTGTCGACTATGGCCTGAAGTACACCGCAGTTTCCTCGGCACCTATTTTGGATAACGCTATTTTTCCATGCAAGGTATACCTTTTCCAAGGTGGCATGCGAACAGTTCAGAGTCTCCGTGACCCATATTCGGACTACCCTCTCGTGCAACGAATTCAACGGTCCGTTCAGTCGTGACGCTCGTGTCCTTTTTTTGTGGATTCCTGGCCACGTTGGTGTGCCTGGGAACGAAGCTGCTGATGCTGCGGCCAAGGCTGCTGTCCTCCTGCCTCGGACAGCTTCCTTTTGTGTCCCATCAACTGATGTTGGTGGGCTTCTTTGTCGGCGCGTTTCATCATTGTGGCATGACGCTTGGTCCTCTCTCCATAAAAATAAGCTTAGGGCCATCAAACCGATCCCGACGGCTTGGACGACCTCCTCACGTCCTTCCGGCGTGAGGAGGTCATTTTGGCCAGGTTGCGGATTGGGCATTGCCGGTTTAGCCATCGCTACCTGTAATCCGGTGACCCCGCCCCGCAGTGCCCCTGTGGTCATCCATTGACGGTGCGCCATGTTTTATTCTCCCTGTCCCCGTTTCATTCACTCTCGTGTTGTCCTGTGTCTGCCGTCTACCTTACAGGAACTTTTAGCTGACGACGCTCGATCAGCTGCTCGTGTCCTTCGTTTTATTACACTGACGGACTTGTCCAAAAAGATCTAACTCTTTTATTTTGTTTCTCTGTGTCCTTGTAAGTACTTTCTGATGTTACCCCCTTGTGTATTTCTACGATATTAGTGCACTAACGTTTGTGACTGGGCGCTAATGACCTTAGTAGTTGAGCGCCCTAAACAAAACAAAAAAAAAGAAGTTCAAAAACTTAGTCATTTCGAAAATGCTGTCATCATTGTCACGAAAGGCAATGTTCATGCCATTGTGGACGTCAGATAAATCGTTCTGTTTCCGCATTACGACAACGACTGTACTGTTTTCCGTAGCCTCCATTTACCTTCCACTGCTAGTGCAGCCACCTGCCATCTATGAGTGGTTATTGAACGTTGACGTCGGACGTAGGAGGTGGTCTCGTTATGTGGCTGGACCATGTATTAATCCAAACTGGTATGCTCCTATGCTGACTGGTCGAAAAAGTGTTTTGTAAGCCACTTCTTTCGTGGATGAAAGACACTTAACATTCTTCCTATGATTATCTCTGAAATTTGCTTCTCTGCTATTATTATTACCTATCACAGCACAAGTCCGTCCCGATGGCTGAGTGGCCAGTGCGGCGGTCTGTCACGCCAAGGGGCCCGGGTTCAATTCCCGGCTGAGTCGGAGATTTTCTCCGCTCAGGGACTGAGTGTTGTGTTGTCCTCATTTTCATTTCATCATCATCAGTGGAAGGCAACGGTAAAACCACACCTGGACTCACTTCCCTAGACGCCCATGCGGTGGACGAGGCTTCCCCCATGACAAGACCTGCGGCAAGGGAGAACACAAAGTTAAGTTACCATTGCACAAAATAGACGAATATGTCCTAGGCAGAGTTAGGGATGTAAAACAATGATTATATGATCATCCAGCTTTGAGTCGCCACAGTTCGCTTCTAGATATTTTACGCTAATTACTGTTTCCAGTAATTTGTCACCAATCGTGTATTTGTGGAGCGAGTATTTCTTCGCAATTTGCTACAGTCTCCTGGTGTCAGAATCTAGATTAGGCCCAGTGGCGAACTTAAATGTGCAGTAATGTCGTCAGCGATCGCCGTGAGGTATAATGGGAACGAAAGACGCTGTGACGATGTTCTACGCAGTCACTGGAAGAGCAGCGGATAGACGATGTGTTTCGAAGCAAGAGGCGAAGGTAAACGTCACATTCTTACGACAGTACACCACAACTTTGTAAATCTTAACACATTCGAAAACGACAGTTATTTGTGACGAACAAGATTGTAAATGTATCTGCTGCTCGTTTCACTCACAACAAAGTAGGCTGTGCTATTAATTCCTAAATACTCTCAGGAACAACAAGACTATAGGAAGTAGTGGTGAAGCTGTCCACTTGGGAAGAGAAATGTTGACAGCTGCTTTGAAGCTGTTAATATCTACTATTTGTACACTAGAAACAGTTCTGGGAGAATGGAAGGAAGCTATTATATGTCCCATCTTTAAGAAGGGTGACGCTATACACGTCTTCAGCTACTGAGGGATTTCATTACCTGAAATTGGTTGTAGAGTCTTTACAACACTGTTGCTAAGCCGCATGAAACCATTGGCTGAAAGAGTTGTAGGCCGCTATCAATGTAGCTTCGTCCCTGGACAGTCGACTATTGACCACAAATTTTACTTGAGTCAGCTGACAGAAAATTTTGCGAGTTATATCGGGAATTATAATTTATCTTCACAGATTTTGAACAAGCTTACGACAGCACTGACCACTTCATGTTATGGAAAACGGTAGAGGACCTTCACATCCCATCAAAATACACCCGATTACTCGCAGCTTCTTCTTCTCAATCAACTTCTCAAATCCCGTTCGGCAACCAATTATCGCCACCATTGAATATTCGAAATGGATTGAGACATTGAATTCCATTGGCGCCAGCACTATTCAACTCGATCTTATATTCAACAATAAACGACAATCGCGTGTTCTTTAGTCTGAACAATTTATTCAAGTCACGATTGGTGTCACAGCTGTACATGACACTAGTGCTGCCGGTACTTTTACATGGTTGTGAAACCTGGGTGACATCAGCAACAACAGAAGAAGCAATCTCTGCCTTCGAGAGGAAGGTACTTCGTAAGATCTGTGGATCCGTTCTAATGATATAAAGAAATTGTAGTAGCACGGAACTGCAAGTTTTCGTCAGACGCTATGAGCGATCGTGCGGAACCCGGTGGACCCAATCGTGCGCGCCCCCAGAGCCACACCATCAGCAGTTCCGTAATACGGGCATCCTCTGCCGCCGCAGTGTAGGACGCATTCGGAGCCACATCGCTACTGGAAAGCTACGCAGACGCCGCCTAGCCGCGCGGCTCGGTGACCATCTTTCTTGCTGTTTTAATAGCTACACTCTGTTTCTTGCTGCACTCTTGCCCTTGCTCTTGCCAACGTTGCCAATTACATTTTCCACACAAGTATTTTTGTTACAGACCACTGTTGTGTCTGCTCGGTACAACCAGCTCTCTCAACACCTCATCACCGACAGAAGAAGCTAATTAAAATAATTGAACGTAGTCTAATCTTCAACTGTTATTTGCTACTTCCAATAGTATGTGCCTGTACAACTTACTTTAAGCTGTTATAATAAATTTCATCGTCATAACAAAAGGAAAAAAAATACAACTCTCTCTTTTCATTATGTTTAGACACACTACACAGTCTACAATACCATGGAAGGTAAAAGGGACCGAAGAACGAAAGAATACCTGTACTAGCGGTTTGAAAAGCCACACATTGACCGAATATCAGGGCACAAAAAGCTACATTGGTTAGGCCGCATCCTTACAGCTGATAGATCCTTCCCACACGAGTCCTCCATTCTCAACCTGCTGGTAATCACCCAAGGGGAAGTCCAAAGACGCGATCGAAGGCTCGGGTAATAACAGTTCTTAAAGAAGTGGAGCCGAAAGCGGTGGGAGGTGAAGCTGGAGACTGGCAACGGTGGATTGCCATCTGCAATAGATATCTCCTCTGTTGTGACTGATTAACCTTTTTTATTGTCCTTTTTGTAATGTGTTCGTCTATAATTTTTTATACAGTGATTTTTTTCTCATTTTGTAGTGTGGTTATTTCTTTTTCTCTATTGTCGGCCTTAAACGTCCATTAATGCAATAAATAATGATGACATTAGTTCCTAACCTAACTACAACAATGTAATTCGTGACATATTCAGAACAAAAGAGTCAAGTATTTATGACAAAAGTGAAGAAGAGGATGACTGCAAATTCGGCGCTAGAAATGCTCTGCCTCCTTTCTCGTATGGATATCTGAGGGTATCAACCCGTTGGCTACATGAAATGTACATGCTGCCAACATATGAGCAGTAGAGAAACACCACTGTGGCTGACCCAGGCCTTCTTACAGACAACTGCATCAACTGCCAACAGTTACTCATGGCCAGGCGGCACACTATATTAGCATTTGCTAAAGCTTTCTTAATAGCATCATGTCTTCTTGAGATTGTTTTGTCCATAACCATGTGTCGTTCTTTCTTAATAAACTTAGCAATGAGTCGCTGTTCAATAGTTCATTTCTAAGAAATAATATTAACCCCAGACACGAATTCAGCATTTTTTTTTCTTTTTGGACGTGCTGGGAAGTCTTTGAACACATGAAATTTTCTTGTATCTTATACTACCCCTTCTTAAGGGATGAGGTGACCTAAGATTTTGATTTCCACTCTGCCAGACTTGGATATTTGTAGATTTATAGTAACGCCAAACTTCGCCAATTACTCCAGCACTTTCCTTTGTAGTTCTACATGCTGTTCCCATGTGGCACTCATGATCAGCAAGTCATCTACATAGACCATCCCTCTACTTGCCACTTCTGCGCCCAACACTATATCCAACGCTGTTATGAATACACTGGCGCTGAAGTCTAGGCCAAAGGGTAAAACCCAGAATTGATAGCTTCTACCAAAACAAATAAGTGCAGTATATTTTCTGCTATCAGAATGTATTGCTGTCGGCCAGTATGATGCCTCAGATCTATGGTTGTTAAGTATCTATCTGCATGAAATTTTAACAGTTGTTCACCCAAGTTCTCAAGTCTTGTTCTAATTGGCATAATGATTTTGTTTATTTCTCTTGCATTGGACTTTGTGATGGCTCAAACATGAGAGCAATATGGAGATTGTGAGGTTTTTATGATCTTCCAATTTACCAGCCTTTCGATTTCATTTCTTGCTGCTTCCTTTTTCGACCATGGTATCACATATGATGAATGAGAAAAAGTTATGAGTCGGTAAACATCCATTATGTAACAATAATCGTTGGTAACCGCAGGTTTCTCCTCAAATACTTGCATGTATTGTAAACGTAATGTCCATAACTCATCTTTTTATATATGAGCTAAGGAAGGATATTCCTTTACCTGATCTTGCACCGCTTGCATGTCTAATTATGACTGGTCACTAAACTGTTCATTTATAACAAATTCTTCAGAGTAAAAGAATTGCAAAGCTACATTGCTTTATTTTTTGTTATGAGCTGTATTTGGTCTAACTAGCTCCATCGAAATCATACGTTTTCCCAACTGTAAATTACTCTTGCTATTACTGAAATCCATCTTTACATCAAATTATCGAAAGAAATCCATTCTGAGAAAGGAGTTAACTATTAACTTCCCCCAAAAGGAATGTACATTCGAGTGTAACCTCGTTAAGAGTGACAGGTATGCAGGTTTGTAGTTTTATTCGTCTTGACCTGCCTCCCATGATGATCGAAATTTTATAGTTTTGTAGAGTGTAAGATTGGTATATGCATACTCTTTTTTATCTTGTCAAATAAACTCATTGATATTACATTGGTCTTAGTTCCGGTGTCGAGAGCAATAGGTACTAAAATATTCCCTTCTACAACGTTTATTATCGCCTGTGCTATTTCGTCAGTTTTGTCGTCATTCAGTACCTTGCCTGTAAGTAACTCATCTCTTACATCATGGTCCTTACGATAACGTAAAAAATACAAGTTTTGTGAATGCATGCCCCACCTTTCCTTTCGGTGAGCTTCAAGGGGCTTAACGTGTTTTTGGTGGTGGCGGTGTTTTCGGTGGTGGCGTCGCTATACAACCATAATTGTCAACAACCTCGAGAATATGTTCCGCGTGCCCTGTGTTATGGTAATTTGTGTCTTGGTTCTTACGTAAACCCCGTCCTTCTTGCCTAGTTTCTCTCCCTTATCCGGGACTAACAGTCACTAGTCTTTGCCCGTTACAGATCACATTATTTGGTCTCCTATGATCTGTAGCGCCTTGACAATCATTGTACCTATCTCTGTTGTTCGGATCTGGTGGATTCCAGTAGCTTGGTTCATACCTACGGCTAGGTCTCTTTTGACAACAATTGTTTCCCTGATAACCTGGGTGTTAAATTACGATAACCGAAATTTCTCTGCCTGTTATCTGGCAGTGAGGCATATGGGTGCAAACCGTGGCCGCTGTTGCCGTTACCAGGTTGATGGTTCCATTGCTTTGGACAACTGAACATGCATTCGAATTATCTCCTTGAGCTTGGCTATTTTCATGTATGATGTCTATGGAATCCATCACCAAAAGAAAATATTAAAGGCCTGTCTCAGGTATAGTGAGCAATTTCTCTGTCAAATTTGGAGGCAGTCCATTTTTCAGTATCTTTAACACGTCCACATGCGTGATAGGATTACTGCAGTATCTAGCTTTATTTATATACTTTTGGAAGTGTTTTCCCAATCCCCCTTGCTTGCCGTTGAACAGTTGCGGGTCGAGCACTTCTCACCGCAATCGTTCTTGAACACCGGTGGACCAAACCTTGTCTAAAAAGGCCTTCTCATTCTGCTCATGTGTGTGACAACGTTCTGCAATATCTGCTGCACAGAGCAGTGCATCTCTTTGGGTGAATACTAACGCGTAGTATATTTTTTGTGATTCTGTGTAGCTACGCGGCAATACGTTGCGGAACTCTCTTATAAAAATTACGGTGTGAACCTTTTTTGTCTCTGTGAAAAACTCCTGAAACTGCCATATATTAATAAGCTTTCATCCACCAATATTTATGAAAGACAGGGTCCTGTTCCAACGAGCGTGGTAATGACATGTGTGGCAATTGGCGGTAATTTATTTGGTTTGTCATCGGCATCGGCGGTTCATTATACGCTACGAAGCCCTTTTCATTGACATTATGAAACTGCGGAGGTAAAAATGTACTTTCTCTTTCATTTATTATGTTTCCCTGTATGGTTCCTGCGTTAAAGGATTCATTCGAACTAATTCTGCCACTGTCCAGTTCAGAACGACTTCATTGTAGAGCAGGTTTGATATCCTTGTCCAGCTAAGTAACGATTTTATTTTTCTATTCTTCCAACAATTTTTCGATGCCGGTTCCATAGGTTAGATACTGCAACAGAAGTTTTCTATGAATGTGATGTCACTGTCGAATGCATCCATGTCCACACGATCGTCCAACGTCTTTAAATGCTGCGCGTGGTAGCCGTGAGGTCAAGGCGTTTTGTCACGGTTCGCGCGGCTCCACCCGTCGGAGGTTCGAGTCCTCCCTCGGGCATCGGTGAGTGTGTTGTCCTTAGCATAAGTTAGTTTAAGTTAGATTAAATAGTACGTAAGCATAGGGACCGATGACCTTAGCAGTTGGTCCCATAGTCCTTACCACAAATTTCAATTTCAACGTTTTTGTGTCTTTGTCAATGCGTATTTGTTCTAGTTTTATGAACCCTACGTCTTTCGATATTTTTTTCACTTCGTCGGGAAGTTCATCACAAACGATTAGTGTTTCTGAAACCCGTGGATAGATGGTATTATTGTGATGTGCTGTTTACAGATTGCCTTGCTTTTCAGTGAGCTCGTCTAAACTATCCGTAGTTTTCTTATTTCTTCAAGTAATTGTAAAAATTTTGGCCTAAATCATTCGATAAATCTTAAAATGTTTGATCAAACTCGCTCGGCATGTCAGTAAAATTTCGACTGAGGTCCTTTGACATATTTGTAAATATATATTGTAAAATTTCTACCATCTCCTTGATGTTGCTCGGCTCCGGCAATGTGTTCTTTCCTGATATTTGGGGTGTTCTTTTTCCGTAAACGTTTTGTGTTCACGCGACAACGGACTGTCGCAAATTTCATTCAGCTACTATACCTCTTCCAAAAGTAACAGAAGTAAAATCACTGTCTGTTGACAGTTGTGCCAGCAATTCATCTGTTGTCTGCATTGAAATATTTCCGAATAATATGTTTTTGCCTGTAACTTAAACCATCATTATTGCTCGTGTAATTGTCATCTTGTTTCGCTGTGTCAGTAATTTCATTTTGTACATTCAAATTAATTATTTCCTGATCTTAGTTAATGAAAATATTTCAATTCATTTCATAACTTTGTTTTGGTTCCATATCGTTGAATATATATGTATACCTTTAGTTATGTTAATTATTGTTCAAATTAGTGCAAATTATATTTAGTTTTCATTGAGAGTTCAAGTATAGTAATTACTCACAACAAGGTGGTTGCTGTTCATTGAGCACAAATTAAATGGTGCCATTATTTGCCTACTAATTTTCCCACAAATGGTGCTGCAAAAAATTTTAGAAAAAATTTGAAATTGCTAAACGGAAGGAAAGCAAGGACTTAACTACTTTTGAATATAGCTAGAGAGTGCTAATGATTAAGATAATTAGTAATACTTGGTCCTATCTTGTCTTTCGCTGATGTTCTCATTTGTTTATTTACGTAAATTTTCTCTTGAATTATAGTTTTGTATTTCCTTTTATTGTTGCGTTGCAGATTTACTTCTGGGCTTTTGTTTTCTTTTGTTTTCTTGATGATCTCGTACCATTCAACAAACAAAATGTACATCATTATAATTTGAACAATGAAATTCTTTACAATAGAATGAACAATAGTACAATATAGGATAGGCTGAGTCCCTGTGAGGATACTAGTCTAATGAATTAAAAAATGTGTAATGTATTCATATTGTTTTAAGGCGTCCCTCTTAGAAATTAAAAGAAACATTATACAAAAGTTTTATAATGACTTTTCTACACATATCGTTGACGCTTTTTATGTTGTCCTTTCTGGATAAATATTAATGCCGATGGGCTTTAAAATAGTGAAGATCGACTTTTACCTCTGGATTTCGTAGTATTCCAGGTCACATGAGTTAATTGTAGTCTGTCCAACCCATCTTGCATTGTTTCCGTGTAGCCTAGACTCAGCGTTCGGACGTTTTTTTGCATTCCACCGTGCTGTGACTTTCGTAGACTAATAATTCTTCCATCATAGTTTCACAGAGAAATAAGTAAAATAACTTTACTTTTAACAATGTTGGTAATTATATTTCCCATACAAGAATTTTTATTACAGAGCGCTGTTTTGGCTACTCTTGTACCGAGCTATCTCAGCATCTTATCACCGACAGAAGAACCTAATTTTTTTTTTTTAAATTAATGTAGCCTAATATTCAGCTTTCATTTGCTGCTTCCGATTCTTGATTATCACTACTGGTACAATTTACCGCCAGCTGTTATTGGATAATAAAGTTTATTGTCGAAACAAAAGGAAAAAAATACTTTTTTTTCTTTCGTAATGTTTAGATATATTATACCATCTACACTATCATGAAGGGCAAATGGGAACGAAGAACGAAAGAAGACCTGTACCAGCACTTCGTAAAGCCGCATGTTGGCCGAATATTAGGACACAAGAGGCTACAGTGGTTTTGTCACACCCTTCGAGCTGATAGATCACTCCTACACCGAGCCCTCCATTCTCAACCTGCAAGAAAACGCCCAAGGGCATGTCCAAGGACGCGATCGAAAGGTCGAGTATTAACCGTCTTTAAGGAAATGGAGCCGATAGTGGTGGAACACGAAGCTCCGGGACCGGCAACGATGGGCTGCCTTCTGCAGCAGATATCTCCTCTGTTGCGAATAACCGATCTTTTTTATTGTGTTTTTTGTAATGCGTTCTATAATGTTTTAGTAGAGTGCTATTTTTTCTCCTTTGTTGTGTGGTAATTTCTTCCATTTTTCTGCTATCGGCCTTAAAGGCTGTTTAATACAATAAATGATGACGATATCAGTTCCTAACCTCGTAATTTTTTATATATTCGGAAAACAAGAGTCAAATATTTGCGACAAAAGCGAAGAAGAGAATGATTTCAATTTCGGTGCTAGCATTGCATTACCTCCTTCCTCGTTTCTCATTGGTTACCTGAGAGTGTCAACCTGTTGGCTACATGAAAGTACATGCTGCGAACGTATGGGTAGTAGAGAAACACCGCTGTAATTGGCGAAGCCCCGGCTCCAGACTTTAGCCGTCTTCTGGCGTACTGCCGTCTGGTAGACACCCGTATCAACTGCCTACAGCTTCATAGATATTACGACATTATCTGCTACACAATTTCTATACGTCGTAAACAGTAACGATCGTACCAAACTTTCTTTGTGGTACTCCTAAAATTACGTTTACCTCTGTCGATTCTGTTTTGTTAAGAGCGCAGTACTGAATTCTGTCTGCAAGCAAGTTCTGAATGACCTCATAAAACTGGCCCGATACTGAATAAGCTCCTATTTTATTCACCAACGACAGTGTGGAACTATATCAAACGCTTTCCTGAAGTCAAGGAACACGGCATCAGCCTAGACGCAGATGTCCGCGGCGCTCTGGATCTCATAGGCGAGAGTGTGGGCGACTGCAGACAGACGACGGTGTCGCTGTTTGCTCTGCCTGGTGGTACACACACTTTGTGGTTGCCAGAGTCAAGAGCAGGCCAGCCGTTCTCACTGTGACACTCCCCGCCGTGTCCCACTTGTCACGAGAAGGCAATTGTGGCGCCGCCCAGTGCGTACCAAAATGCTGTTTGCCATCACCGCTCGCCATCGTTGTTTGTTAGGGTCGCTGGGTACTGGGTGAGAGAACCCGGGTTTCTTTCTCCCTTTTTATGAGATGGGAATATTATAAAATCTTTCTCGGTGCTCATACCGCGCCAGATCTAAGTGTGTCCACAACATTTCAGAAGACGTTCAGTCTCCTCCCATCTTCGGGCGAGATGCCAGTTGCTCACAGACAATCTCCTTCAGCCCGTTTTACGTTTTCTGGCAAAAATCTGCTTCTCATTTTGGGTGCGCGTCACGCGCTTGCTACTTAATCAGCCGCCATCTACGTCGTGAGTTGATCAGCGACGCCAATAACGAACTGAATGTGCCGAAAGTGGAGTTCCGAAAGCTTGAGCATGTCGAAGGCTGCCCTTGCACGGAAACAAGGGACTGTGCGTTACTCTTCTAACGTAAGAGGCTGCTCTAGTCTCACCGAGCTTACTCCTGGCTTAGAAATGGATTTTGTGTTTCGTTGGTTGCTTTGTTGCACGTGTATAAACAATGCGAAAGTTGCTCGAAGGCCTGGCATTTTTCTACTTCCGCAAGAGAGACGAAATTTCTGAAAGCAAAACGGCATTTTCATTTCACGATATTTGAACAAATAAGGCCTAAACCAATAGTAAATAAAACGTAAACGGATAAACATTTTAATGAAAATTGTTTCATCAATGAGGAAGTAAATCTACTTAACGGGGAAAATAATTTTCGATGTTATGTCACACTTAGAAAGAAAGCGTGATACAAAACATAAAACCGCTCTATTTTCTGCGTCGTAAATATTGATTGCTAGGTAAGTACACTATCTGATCAAAATTATCTGGACACCTGTAAGTGGACATCAATACGCTGTGTATGCAACTTCCACCTTTATGACAGCGTGGACTCTGCTGGAGTCTGAACGTCTGTGGAGAGAGAAGCTGCGGTCTAGAGCGAAGTTGACGTTCTAACTTATCCCAAAGATGTTCCAGTTCTTTTTTCAGGAACGTTATTGTCCACAAATCATTGCCTCACAGATGCTGCTTTATGACAGGCTGCATTGTCATGCTGATACGAACAATAATCATTTGCGAACTGTTCCTGTACTATACGCAGTACACAATACAGTAAAATGTGTTGGTATCCTTATGCCTTAAGTGTTTTCTTAAGTGCAAGTAGGGGATTACACCTCAACCAAGAAAAGCACCACCCCCCTACCGAAATACCACCCACCGTACTTCACTGTTGGCATTGCACGTGATGAAGCTAACGTTCTCCAGGTATTCGCCAAACTCAGATCCTTCCATCGGACTGACACTGGGCATATAATGATCCATCACTCCAAATAACTCGTTTGCGGTCGTCCACTGTCCAGTGGCATCGTTCGTACACCATATCAAACGTCCCTTAGCTTTTTTGACTACTTGATTGTGTAACTTAAAAGGAGCTAGAATGAGATCTTCACTCTGCAGCGGAGTGTGCGCTGATATGAAACTTCCTGGCAGATTAAAACTGTGTGCCGGACCGAGACTCGAACTCGGAACCATTGCCTTTCGCGGGCAAGTGCTCCACCATCTGAGCTACCCAAGCACGACTCACGCCCTGTCCTCACAGATTTACTTCCGCCAGTACCTCGTGGCCTACTTTCCACCTACTGGCGGAGGTAAAGCTGTGAGGGCGGGGCCTCAGTCGTGCATGGGTAGCTCAGATGGTAGAGCACTTGTCCGAGAAAGGCAAAGTTCCCAAGTTCGAGTCTCGGTCCGGCACAGAGTTTTAATCTGCCAGTTGTTGTTGTTGTGGTCTTCAGTCCTGAGACTGGTTTGATGCAGCTCACCATAATACTCTATCCTGTGCAAGCTTCTTCATCTCCCAGTACCTACTGCAACCTACATCCTTCTGAATTTGTTTAGTGTATTCATCTGTTGGTCTCCCTCTACGATTTTTACCCTCCACGCTGCCCTCCAATACTAAATTGGTCATCCCTTGATGCCTCGAACGTCTCCTACCAACCGATCCCTTCTTCTAGTCAAGTTGTGCCACAAACTCCTCCCCAATTCTATTCAATACCTCCTCATTAGTGATGTGATCTACCCATCTACTCTTCAGTATTCTTCTGTAGCACCACCTTTCGAAAGCTTCTATTCTCTTCCTGTCCAAACTATTTACCGTCCACGTTTCAGTACCATACATGGCTACACTCCATACAAATACTTTCAGAAACGATTTCCTGACACTTCTATCTATACTCGATGTTAACCAATTTCTCTTCTTCAGAAATGCTTTCCTTGCCATTGGCAGTCTACATTTTATATCCTCTCTACTTCGACCATCATCAGTTATTTTGCTCCCCAGATAGCAAAACTCCTTTGCTACTTTAAGTGTATCATTTCCTAATCTAATTCCTTCAGCATCACCCGACTTAATTCGACTACATTCCATTGTCCTCGTTTTGCTTTTGTTGATGTGCACCTTATATCCTCCTTTCAGGACGTTTCTTAAAAGGAGAGTCCCGACCGTTGTGACCCACTCGTTTTAACTCCCTACGCCCTGTCATTATGCTGGTTGGAACCACTATGGAACTCGCGAGTGTTACCTTACCCTGATTTCATCCAACTGTTTACCACTGCTCTCCGGTAAGCTCGGCGTCTCCTGTCCGTCAGTACATGAGGTGCACGCACTCTTCGTTTGACTATAGTTACTTCCTTGCGCTTCCACTTCAGTCACGTCACCGACAGTCAACTTCGTCATATTTAGAAGGATTGAAATATCACTAGTGTAACTGCAACTCAGGTAACATCCAATGTCTCATCTACAGAGTGTTTATAATTAAACTTTCGCTACTCGATCCAGTCTAGACGGAAAATTATTCACCGTATGGGTACCCAACTTTTTAGGAATTTTGTTCAGTCTCTGCGCTGCAGTATCTGCGTTGTCACTAATCAGGGGCGATTCTAGAAGTCGGTCAAGGAGGTGGGGGGGGGGGGGAGGGGCTAATAGGGACAGGGGTTCGAGGGAATGGAATGCTGCTTAACAAAAGAAGGGTTGGGGTCCTCTACCGACAAACTGGTAAAATTTGGTTTTGCTTAAAGTAGTGTTGGTAACTATTTTGGAGTTCAGTGTAAAAAATGTGTATTAATAAATAATAAGACTCCCATTCTAAGTTAAATGATATTTATTGGTTTAGATAGTAAGTTGTTTGCTGCTCTTAGTCTTTTGTTAAAAAGTGTTTCAAATACATTGCAACCTATATTGCTAAATAATTATAAAAAATGATGGAATCTTTTGGAATATTATATTCGCTGATTTCTGAAGTCATTTTATCGAGTGTAATATGATTATTGAGGGGGGGGGGTGGCTATAACCCCCATTAAACCCCCCCTCCCTCCTTGCCATAGCTCCTGTCAGTAATGGTAGGACAATGACTTGCCGTTAGGCGCCGGTGCTGGTACGACAACGTAGGGTTGAAACACAAGCATCAGTACGCATCACAGTTACAGGCAGTCAACATGGGTCTGGCCAAGCTGAGTTGGGCTTTAATCGTAGAGCTGTTTCCTCAAAGCAACTGCACTAGTGCTGCTGCTCTTGGTGTGTATCGAACCATTAAAGAAATAGAAGAGAGGTTCTCTTTCCGCACCGGTGTTGAAGGAAACGATTCGGTAGTTCGAATTAACTGGCGATTTGCGAATTGCTTCTAGGAGAGGCTGACAGCCAACTGCGCCACAAATTGTTGATGAAGTAACCGTTGCCATGATTGA
The DNA here is from genome assembly GCF_021461385.2 of Schistocerca piceifrons. Lineage (NCBI taxonomy): Eukaryota > Metazoa > Arthropoda > Insecta > Orthoptera > Acrididae > Schistocerca > Schistocerca piceifrons. The sequence continues at coordinate 421,917,673 of NC_060139.1, read as the reverse complement.
GAATTCTGGATGCAGTATGCGATCTTGAAACAGTGCAAGAGCTGTGTCACTACAGCTGAACATTCCACGGTCCATCTGAGATACTTCGGGCAGCAGAAGAGCAATCTCTAGTGCGATTCCAGGCTGTCGTTGATGCAGATGGTCGTCATACTGACCAACGTTTGTAGCCTGGGACATGAACATCGTACGCAATTAAGAAATGTTACCGTCTCATGTGGAAATTAAAATGTGTTTCTTTTAACGGTTTATTCTTTATTTCTGTTTCACATGACCTTACAAGTATTCAAGGGAGTTTTATTGTCCTAGAATTACTCGTTTCTCAGGGGGCTCTCTCAAGTAGCGAAGGTTTAGTTATAATCACACTGAGCCATCCTGACCAACCCATTCTCTATGGCAATACTCCCTGCCTCACTTTACATTGCCGCGTCCTTTCCACATCACATATAATGTCTGAACACTTTTGATCAGGAAGTGGATACTCGTGTCCCAACAAAAATAATGAAATGATCGAATGGCATTGTTGGCTGGGAGGCCCGATTCGGGAAGTTCGGCCACCGAGTGCGAGGTTTATTTCAATTGACGCCACATTGGGCGACTTGTTTGCTGGTGATAAGAATGAAATGATGATGAGGACAACACAACAGCCAATCCACGAGAGCAGAAAGTCTCCAACCCGGCCGGAAATCGAGCCCGGCCCCGCTGCATGGGAGGCGAACACTTTACCACTCAGCTAAGAAGGTGGACTGTCCCAACAGACCACTAAATGATAAAACTCCATGTAGCGATATCGCATCATATATAACTAGAAATAAAATATATTACGTTTGTGTTACTTTAGAAATTAGCCCATTTCGTGGCTCTGAAGCTTCTTTTCTGAGTTATCATACCTTGTCCTTTAATTGTAAGAATCAGTGCTCTGGCTGTGTACGCCTGCCGACTGTTCGATTTCATCTACCATTTTGACATTCGTGTTCGCCTAAAATGCAGAACACGAACGTCCAATTTACCATTTTCGTGTATTTAAGTACTGCTTCGGCTGACAGAAAATATATCTCTTCGAAAAAAAATTAGCATGCAAATTGAATTGCCCGACATTGCCCTATACTCCACGAACAATGCGTACCACAAACATCATGTGATTAATTGCCGACAGCATTCCGCATACAGAAGGGGCTATTAGGAATAACGCCTGCAATGCATACAGAGTTTGGTAGGAAGAGTTATATTCCACTGGAATTTGGAAGGTGGGCGAAGAGTTCATCGGCAATCACAGTCGATGAGGGCATGTCCTACAGTTCGCTATTAACCATTCTCCTTCTGGTGTTCAGTTGAATTAATGGCAGTGAAATCTGGCATCGAAAGTTGACATGATGCCAGAAATAAATGTTACTCCAACATGGATGAAGTCTGGGTGTACATTTCAGGGGATTCATATTGTTTCATACTTCTTTATCCACTGAGAACTCATTAATCTGCTATTTGCAAATCTTTTCAAAAATGGAGCTATGTTCGAGCTACTGTGTAACTAAACACATTGTTGATCTGGGACACAGCAAGTAATTTATGTTTTCATTGCTTTTGTTAGAACTCTCCAAGAATATCACGCTAAAATAAATATATCGTCTTGTTTGCTGCATCATTGCTTACTTCTGAGGTAATGGATGCAAATCTCTGTCTGGTCATTCTGGTTTAGGTTCTCTGTGCTTTCACTAATCCACATAGGACGAGTGTCAACTAGTTCAATAGAAAATCAGTAACATATTTTCTTTACACATCTTTGTCATATCTGGCCTCATACTCTGCGTAGTGTTGCTTTGCATGCTTCATACAGAATTAATATCATAGATTTCCTAGTTTCATTATTGACGTTTGGTTTTAGAACATTCTTGCCTGTCTCTGTACTCCCACTAAAATTTCTTAATATTTCGACTACCAAAAATGAATTTACATTGCCAAAGGTTTTCTCTGAGTCCTCTAATGTTATGTACATACTAAATTTTGTTTCTTCTTTCCATTATAAGTGCAAAGTCACTGCTGCCCCTTCTGAAAGGAATTTTCTATTTCTTGTCCTTGTTGTCGGTAATGTGTGTAACGTAGAGAAAACTGTATTCGACACTTTGGCAAATTTTCTTATGGCGTATTCCTGTTTTAGACAAACAATCATAGTTTTTATGCCAATGGATTTCTGAAGCATCGTTGGTGCCTGTTGTGGGTATGTAGTCTTGAAATAGATTGTACACAAATATCAAAATAAATTCTTCGGCACAGCAGCAAGGAGAAACTGGCAATGTTCCTAGACTAAATTATCAATATTGGGTAGTGTGATTCTTTACACTTAACATGTAATCAGTTAGATATACAGAACTGATAGCAAGCCAAAGTCGACAACAATAGTTCAGGTATACATGCCGACGTCGTAAGCGGAAAATGAAGAAACAGAGATGGTGTATGAGGATACTGAACAGATAATTCAGTATAAAAAGGCAGTTGAAAATACAGGGTGATTCAAAAAGAATACCACAACTTTAGGAATTTAAAACTCTGCAACGACAAAAGGCAGAGCTAAGCACTATCTGTCGGCGAATTAAGGGAGCTATAAAGTTTCATTTAGTTGTACATTTGTTCGCTTGAGGCGCTGTTGACTAGGCGTCAGCGTCAGTTGATGCTAAGATGGCGACCGCTCAACAGAAAGCTCTTGTGTTATTGAGTACGGCAGAAGTGAATCGACGACAGTTGTTCAGCGTGCATTTCGAACGAAGTATGGTGTTAAACCTCCTGATAGGTGGTGTATTAAACGTTGGTATAAACAGTTTACAGAGAATGGGTGTTTGTGCAAAGGGAAAAGTTCTGGACGGCCGAGAACGAGTGATGAAAATGTAGCACGCATCCAGCAAGCATTTGTTCGCAGCCCAGGAAAATCGACTCGCAGAGCTAGCAGAGAGCTGCAAATTCCACAATCAACTGTATGGAGAGTCCTACGAAAAAGGTTAGTTATGAAACCTTATCGTCTGAAATTGGTTCAAGCACTGTCTGCAGCTGATAAGATTAAAAGAATCGATTTCTGTGATTTTATCCTTGCTCAAATGGAAACAGATGAATCTTTCGTTTCAAAGATTGTGTTTAGTGATGAAGCAACTTTCCACACTAACGGGAAAGTCAACCGTCACAATGTCTGTATATGGGGCACTGAGAATCCGCGGGAAACAACTCAGTATGAACGTGACTCGCCTAAGGTGAACGTTTTCTGTGCCATTTCAGCCAATAAAGTTTTTGGTACCTTTTTCTTCGAAGGTGCTACTGTAACTGGACTACAGTATCTGGAGATGTTAGGGAATTGACTGTTCCCTCAGCTCGAACAAGAAGCACAACAATTCTTATTTCAGCAGGATGGAGCGCCACCACATTGGCACTTATCTGTCCGTAACTACCTGAATGTCAACTACCCGAGGCGATGGATCGGCCACCAGGCAGCCCGTGACAGAGCACTTCATCACTGGCCTCCAAGAAGCCCTGATCTTACCCCCTGCGATTTTTTCTTATGGGGGTATGTTAAGGATATGGTGTTTCGGCCAACTCTCCCAGCCACCATTGATGATTTGAAACGAGAAATAACAGCAACTATCCAAACTGTTACGCCTGATATGTTACAGAGAGTGTGGAACGAGTTGGAGTATCGGGTTGATATTGCTCGAGTGTCTGGAGGGGGCCATATTGAACATCTCTGAACTTGTTTTTGAGTGAAAAAAAACCTTTTTAAATACTCTTTGTAATGATGTATAACAGAAGGTTATATTATGTTTCTTTCATTAAATACACATTTTTAAAGTTGTGGTATTCTTTTTGAATCACCCTGTATAATAATCATGGGGGATGGAAATTCCGTTGTAGGGGGAAAAGTAGAAGAAAGAGTGACGGGAAAATATGGACTTCTTTGGTAGGTATGAGAGGGGAAGAAGACTAACTTCTACAATAAAAATCAGCTAGTAATAGCTAATAATCTGCTCAATAATCACACTAGGGGGGGTGTACTTGAAAAAGTCCCAGAGACACAGGAAGATTCCAGCTCTATTACAGCATGGCCAGACAGAGATTCTGAAATCAGACACAGGATTGGAAGGCGTACCCAGGAGCAGATATAGACTCAGATCACAAATTAGTAATGATCTGGAGTACACTGAAGATTACGATTATCACCCGGAAGAATCAGTGTGGAAGGAATTGGGATGCTGAAGTTCTGAGGAAGAATGAGACGTGCTTGAAGACTGCGCTGAGGAATACCACAGCAGGTAGTTCCGTTGAGTTTGAGTTGACATCTCTAAAAAGAACAATCGAAGTTGCTGGATAGACAAACATAGAAATAAGGAAGGTAACTGCAAAGAAACCCTTGGGTGGCAAAATTAATTCTTCAACTGTCGACAAAAGAAAGTAGTTAAAAAATTTTCAGGAAAAGACAGAAATACAGCAACATAAATTACTCAGAAATGAAATAAATAGGAAGTGCGGGGAAGTCAAAGCGAATTGGCTGCAAGATAAATGTGTAGAAATCGATAAACAAATGATCAGCGGAAGGAGTGACTCAATACACAGAAAAGTGAAAACAACCTTCGGTGAAATTAAAAGCAAGAGCGGAATGGGAATTCCACTGTTACACGCAGAGGAAAGAGAGACTAGGTGAACTGAGTACATTGAAGGCCTTCGCGAAGGTGAGGAATTGTCTGATGAGGCAATAGAAGAAGAAACCGAAGTCGATATGGAAGAGATAAGGGATCCACTATTATAATCAGAATTTAAAAGAGCTTTGCAAAATCATTGGTGGAAGTGGCAACCAAGAGACTATTCAAGTTTGTGTGATCGGCGACATACCAACAGATTTTCGAAAACATCTCGTCCATTAGATTCCGAAGACAGCTAAAGGAGATAAGTGCAAGAACTATAGCACTATCAGCTGAACAACTCGTGAATCCAAGTTCCTGACAAGAATAATATACAGAAGAATGAAAAAGAAAACTTAGCAACTCCTAGGCGATGATCAGATGGCCTTAGGAAATGTGAAGGCACAGGAAACGCAGTTATGACTTTGGGCGTGATAATGGAAGCAAGACTGAAGAAAATCAAGACCCGTTCACAGACAGGACTTGTCGACCTGGAAATAGCATTCTACAATTTATAATGGTGCAAGATATTAGAAATTATGCGAAAAGTAGGAGTAAGTAAGGATTCTTTGATGGCATTGCTATCCTCAGTAATGGTGAAGAAGAATGACAAGATCTGTTGAATGGAATGAACAGTGTACTAAGTAAAGAATAAGAATTTGTTCCAAATTAAGTAAAGGCAATAAATGTTGTCCATATACGAATTACGCCAATTTATGATGGGAAACGCTAGCTTTATAGCACCTAAAAAAATTTAATTTCAGGTTGCTACCTGATTGTCCCTGTTGTTGTTGTTGTTGTGGTCGTCCTGAGACTGGTTTGATGCAGCTCTCCATGCTACTCTAGCCTGAGCAAACTTCTTCATCTCCCAGTACGTACTGCAAACCTACATCCTTCTGAATCTGCTTGTTCTCCCTGCACGATTTTTATCCTCCACCCTGCCCTCCAATGCTAAATTGTCCCTAAATTTTAAAAATCCAATTAAATAAAATTTTTATGGCTAACATTCTCTCCTGGTCTTCACAGCGAAGAATTACTCAAATATTTTATCGAAAATTGTAATTTTATGGTATTTGAAATGCCTAATTTCATGTTAGAATGTGATTGTACAACATTTTTAAAAATCGTAAAAAATACGTAATTTAGTGTTAGAAACTTACCATCTAATTATTAAAAACCCAGTCAAAATTTGTATGACTAAAACTACTCTTCTGGTATCGAGGCAACTTAGAAAACAGTAATTGAATGATAACTAGTTTGTCTGCATGCGTGAACGCCAATTGAGAGTCAGACGATGACTTGATACTCAAGAGTCCAGGCTGTTCCAGCCCGTCCTGCTGCGCAGAACTTTGTCGCTCGCTGTGATCGTCGAATGGGCCGGCAGGGCACGGAGGACCCTTGTAATCTGTCTCTGGCGCCTTCCTGCCCTGTCGGAACAGCCTGCACTGTCTTCATTCAGTCGGTCAGCGTGCTGCTTCTGATTCGTCAGTGGTTAAAAGAATTTGCTGCTTCCTCTACACACGGAAGAGTTAATCACTGTAATGTGTGCAAAAAAGACGTAAGTAAAATGTTAATCTCTTATCTGTTATTCCCACTCAGAGAGCAGAGATACGTTTCTTTTTTTCGAGTTAACTTGGACCAGACGTAAGCGAATGCAAAAATATTGTTTCTAAACCATAATGTATGTTAATTTTGCCAAGCAGATCTTTTACGTAAATTCTTCTACAAATTATTTCTCATTTCTTTTTGTTTTTAGGTACGTTGTGGACAGAGGTGGCATTAAAGTCAGCATGTTGCAGGGATTAAACACCAGGCAAATTTAAAATATATATCAAACTTGAAACAAACGTTTGTAACTAAACCAAATGCAACAAACAAAAACGAATTTAGTCTTCATCTGTGTCGAGTCATTGTTGCAGCAAACATACCATCAAAGCAGTTGAAAATAGTCAGTTCAAAAGTTTTCTAGAGAAATACTGTCACCACAGCATTCAATCTGAAACCACACTAAGAAAGAATTATTTAGATGCTTTATGTTGTTGTTGTTGTGGTCTTCAGTCCAATACTAAATTTGTGATCCCTTGATGCCTCAAAACATGTCCTACCAACCGATCCCTTCTTCTAGTCAAGTTGTGCCACAAACTTCTCTTCTCCCCAATCCTATTCAATACCTCCTCATTAGTTACGTGATCTACCCACCTTATCTTCAGCATTCTTCTGTAGCACCACATTTCGAAAGGTTCTATTCTCTTCTTGTCCAAACTAGTTATCGTCCATGTTTCACTTCCATACATGGCTACACTCCATACAAATACTTTCAGAAACGACTTCCTGACACTTAAATCCATACTCGATGTTAACAAATTTCTCTTCTTCAGAAACGATTTCCTTGCCATTGCCAGTCTACATTTTATATCCTCTCTACTTCGACCATCATCAGTTATTTTACTCCCTAAATAGCAAAACTCCTTTACTACTTTAAGTGTCTCATTTCTAATCTAATTCCCTCAGCATCACCCGATTTAATTTGACTACATTCCATTATCCTTGTGTTGCTTTTGTTGATGTACATCTTATATCCTTCTTTCAAGACACTGTTCATTCCGTTCAACTGCTCTTCCAAGTCCTTTACTGTCTCTGACAGAATTACAATGTCATCGGCGAACCTCAACGTTTTTATTTTTTCTCCATGGATTTTAATACCTACTCCGAATTTTTCTTTTGTTTCCTTTACTGCTTGCTCAATATACAGATTGAATAACATCGGGGACAGGCTACAACCCTGTCTCACTCCTTTCCCAACCACTAATTCCCTTTCATGCCCCTCGACTCTTATAACTGCCATCTCTTTTCTTTACAAATTGTAAATAGCCTTTCGCTCCCTGTATTTTACCCCTGCCACCTTCAGAATTTGAAAGAGAGTATTCCAGTTAAAATTGTCAAAAGCTTTCTCTAAGTCTACAAATGCTAGAAACGTAGGTTTGCCTTTTCTTAATCTTTCTTCTAAGATAAGTCGTAAGGTTAGTACTGCCTCACGTGTTCCAACATTTCTACGGAATCCAAACTGATCTCCCCCGAGGTCCGCTTCTACCAGTTTTTCCATGCGTCTGTAAAGAATTCGTGTTAGTATTTTGCAGCTGTGACTTATTAAACTGATAGTTCGGTAATTTTCACATTTGTCAACACCTGCTTGCTTTGGGATTGGAATTATTATATTCTTCTTGAAGTCTGAGGGTATTTCGCCTGTCTCATACATCTTGCTCACCACATGATAGAGTTTTGTCATGACTGGCTCTCCCAAGGTCATCAGTAGTTCTAATGGAATGTTGTCTATTCCCGGCGCCTTGTTTCCACTCAGGTCTTTCAGTGCTCTGTCAAACTTTTCACGCAGTATCTTATCTCCCATTTCGTCTTCATCTACATCCTCTTCCATTTCCATAATTTTGTCCTCAGGTACATCGCCCTTGTATAAACCCTCTGTATACTCCTTCCACCTTTCTGCCTTCCCTTCTTTGCTTAGAACTGGGTTGCCATCTGAGCTCTTGATATTCATACAAGTGGTTCTCTTCTCTCCAAAGGTCTCTTTAATTTTCCTGTAGGCAGTATCTATCTTACCCCTAGTGAGACAAGCCTCTACATCCTTACATTTGTCCTCTAGCCATCCATGCTTAGCCATTTTGCACTTCCTGTTGATCTCATTTTTGAGACGTTTGTATTCCTTTTTGCCTGCTTCGTTTACTGCATTTTTATATTTTCTCCTTTCATCAATTAAATTCAATATTTCTTCTGTTACCCAAGGATTTCTATTAGCCCTTGTCTTTTTACCTACTTGATCGTCTGCTGCCTTCACTACTTCATCCCTCAGAGCTACCCATACTTCTTCTACTGTATTTCTTTCCCCCATTCCTGTCAATTGTTCCCTTATGCTCTCCCTCAAACTCTCTACAACCTCTGGTTCTTTCATTTTATTCAGGTCCCATGTCCTTAAATTCCCACCTTTTTGCAGTTTCTTCAGTTTCAGTCTGCAGTTCATAACCAATAGATTGTGGTCAGAATCCACATCTGCCCTTGGAAATGTCTTACAATTTAAAACCTAGTTCCTAAATCTCTATCTTACCATTATATAATCTATCTGATACCTTTTAGTATCTCCGGGATTCTTCCAGGTATACAACCTTCTTTTATGTACAAGTGGCTGTCTTTAATTTTCCTGTAGGCTGTATCTATCTTACCTCAAGTGAGATAAGCCTCTACATCCTTACATTTGTCCTCTAGCCATGCCTGCTTAGCTATTTTGCACTTCCTGTCGATCTCATTTTTGAGACGTTTGTATTCATTTTTGCCTGCTTCATTTACAGAATTTTTATATTTTCTCCTTTCATCAATTAAATTCAGTATTTCTTCTGTCACCCAAGGATTTCTACTAGCCCTCGTCTTTTTACCCACTTGATCCTCTGCTGCCTTCACTACTTCATCCCTCAAAGCTACCCATTCATCTTCTACTGTATTTCTTTCCCCCATTCCTGTCAATTGTTGCCTTATGCTCTCCCTGAAACTCTGTACAACCTCTGGTTTAGTCAGTTTATCCAGGTCCCATGTCCTTAAATTCCCATCTTTTTGCAGTTTTTTCAGTTTTAATCTACAGGTCATAACCAATAGATTGTGGTCAGAATCCACATCTGTCCCTGGAAATGTCCTACAATTTAAAATCTGGTTCCTTATTCTCTGTCTTACCATTATATAATCTGTCTGAAACCTGTCAGTATCTTTAGGGTTCTTCCATGTATACAACCTTCTTTAATGATTCCTAAACCAAGTGTTAGCTTTGATTAAGTTGTGCTCTGTGCAAAATTCTACCAGACGGCTTCCTCTTTCATTTATGAGCCCCAATCCATATTGCCCTACTACATTTCCTTCTCTCCCTTTTCCTACTGCCGAATTCCAGTCACCCATGACTATTAGATTTCGTCTCCCTTCACAATCTGAATAATTTCTTTTATTTCATCATACATTTCTTCAATTTCTTCGTCATCTGCAGAGCTAGTTGGCATATAAACTTGTACTACTGTAGTAGGGGTGGACTTCGTATCTGTCTTGGCCACAATAATGCGTTCACTATGCTGTTTGTAGTAGCTTACCCGCATTCCTATTTTCCTATTCATTATTAAACCTTCTCCTGCATTACCCCTATTTGATTTTGTGTTTATAACCCTGTATTCACCTGACCAGGAGTCTTGTTCCTCCTTCCACCGTACTTCACTAATTCCCACTATAACTTTAACCTATCAATTTCCCTTTTTAAATTTTCTAACCTACCTGCCCGGTTAAGGGATCTGACATTCCACGCTCCTATCCGTAGGACGCCAGTTTTCTTTCTCCTGATAACGACATCCTCTTGAGTAGTCCCCGTCCGGAGATCCGAATGCGGGACTATTTTACCTCCAGCTGCTTTATATGAAAATACATTGAGCCAGATAAGGGAAGATATAGGCGATTCGTACATGTGGATCTCTGTCTATGAGACCATGAACAGACAATGTCGATATGTTGCTAATTTGATTGTTGGGAAGTTAGATCCTAACACTCGCTCTGTACCTCATCTGATCTGCGGCAAGAAGCTAAGAAAGACTGACCAGGAAACAATTAGTCACTTTGTGAATAAAAACCGGCCCATGTGTCCGAGCGGTTATTGGCGCTTCAGTCTGGAACCGCGGGACCGCTACGTTCGCAGGTTCGAATCTTGCCTCAGGCATGGATGTGTGTGATGTCCTTAGGTTAGTTAAGTTTAAGTAGTTCTATGTTCTAGGGGACTGATGGCGTCAGAAGTTAATTTCCATAGTGCTGAGAGCCATTCGAACCTTTTTTTTTTTTTTTTTTGTTAATAAAATCCTCAGATTACTTTTCCGCAACAGCCTAGATGAAAATAAGTACTTGTAACCTACACCGATGAATCCGCTGTTAAATTGTTGAATGAATTTTACCCAGCCTTGTTCCAGATCACATGTCTTGCCCTTGCCATGAATCATGTAGCTGATACGATACGTCTCGAATTTCCACATGTAAATAAGCAAGTTTCAACGATCAAGAAGGTTTTTATTAAAGCACCTACAAGAATCCAGTTATTTCTAGAGGAACTCCCCAACCTACTACTTCCACCAGAACCCATACTTACTCGGTGCTGAACGAGGCTATGCCATTTGTAAGACATTAAGAACATTGTTCTTAAATTGCGGGAGGAGGCAGTGAGCATTACTTAAGCTAAAGATCTTCGAAAAGACCCAACAATTTCCAACCACATTGCATACATAAAATGTCATAATAAATTTTTGGTCACTATTATTAAAGCTCTAGAGTGTTCAGGGAAACCAGTCAAGAAGCAACTGCGATTGATAGAAGAGGTGACAGAAAAAATCAACTTGGTCCCAGGTTCTATTGGTTTGAAAGTTAGTGAGAAACTAATGACAGTGTTAAAAAGAATCTCAGGACTGACCACCCTTTGCACAGTGGCTGACATCTTATCAGGTAAATCAACAAAACATGAGTGTGCGGTCCCATTGCGCCTAATACCGTCATTTAAATATGCTCTGGTGACATCTGTTGACATGGAACGCTATTTCTTGGCATATAAGATGCTATTAACAGATAAGAGCTGCAGTTTCTCAATGGAAAATCTGGAGAAAGTGTTAATTATTCATTGTGACTGTAATTACGCACATGGAAAATAATATAATGTCGATTTTTGTGAATTCGTTTATCTTTCTAGACAAAAAATGTATCTTTCTAGACAATAAAATTATTTTGGTCACCATTTTTCTGAATTTTATAACCTATTTTTGTAAGTGATTGAACTTATTTTAGGTTCCTAATTTAAGATTTTTAGAACCTAAAAGTCCGAGGGCTGCTGATAAAGTAAGACATTAGCTGGTTTTTCGCAGAATCTGTGAAAGAAGGACCGTATGGAAAACATTGACGAGAAAAACGGACATGATGGTGGGACATGTATGAAGACATCAGGGAATAACAATCGTGGTACTAGTGGGAGCTGTAGAGAGTAAAAACGATAGAGGAAGACAGTGATTGGAATACATCCAACAAATAATGGAGGATGTAGGGTGAAAGTGCTACTCTGAGAGGTAGAAGCTGGAAAATAAGAGGAATTCGTGGAAGGCCGCATCAAACCAATGAGGAGAATGATGACTCAAAAGAAAAGAAATTAAATCTTACAAATCAATATCTCATATCGTCATTCTCTTTCTTCGTTCTGTGTTGCATGATCATAATGTATTTGGGATCAAGAAAAATGTTTGGATTCCTGTATCATTTCAGTCCTGAGATATCTTTCGAGATAAGACTATTAAGTGTCCATGTCATCTTTTAGTGCAACCGAAAACGGTAATTAAGCATCGAGATAGCTACTCTCGCATGTATCTGATCTATCAGCCAATAATTTAGCATTCATTATTTCGTTGTTAATGTTATGCTTCCCATCTGATTCCAGATGAACCAGTTGTTTTGATGGAAGAAATACCAACCCCAAGCGAGGGAGGCGCGGACTCTATACTTAATGGAGGAAATTACCTGTGATCAAACTCACAAGTTGCGGCATTGGCTGGAGTGTTTAACGTAAGGGGAATAGACCAACTGGCGAGGCGAACAAGTTGCTGTGTAAATTTGATCTGGGAGCCCGCTGGCTACTTAGTTTGGCCAGCAGCAAATTACAAGATTAAATCTCGTCCCTGTTTGCCATGCTAGAGAGTGAGAGAGAGAGAGAGAGAGTGAGAGAGAGAGAGAGAGAAGCCACTCCTGGTGTAACAGCAAAGTGCCCTTAACGTGCCGTGCAGTAAGTGCCTATCAAAAGCCAACAGCATAGACGAAAGTGCGCCACACGCTCTTCACAAAGAACTCATATTTATTCAGTACAGAGAGCTGCTGAGAAAACTTTTATTCACTACCAGTTCCAGTCGATAAGATGATGATGGCGAAACCCATGTAGCAACGGAGAGAATACATGAGATACAGTGGACCATCTAAACATCAATGCAAGGACATGTTGTGAATATCCTCACGAAACTTTCATTACTCAAAATATTTATTATAGTAGCCATTGCGTGGTTGTAATTATCCAGAAGACTGTCGATGCAGCAATAGTCTGGTAACAAGAGAGATTAATCCTCAATCACCCATTGTTTTCTCAAGAATTAAGACAAGAATTGGCAAAGAAATATAGCCAGTCTTTATTCTATCCGATTGGACTGACATAGCTGTGGTTTTGATACAGTTCGATGCTACTTTAAAGCACCAGTTATGATATATATTCTGTTTGCCATAGTATTGCCAGGGGATTTCCAATCAGTCGCCTTAATGTGTTGGTTCACTTGGCCAAAAAAAAAAAAATGTTCATGTTTAACTGCAGTGCCCATAATTTGAGGTTATCTAGTTGCATTCAAACAGAAGTATCCTCCACTTTCATAAGGGAACCAGCACATACTTCAAAAGGGAAGACAGAGCTGTACTCAAGCTGTAATAAATAGGGGATGGACAAAAATATGAAGACCCAGCGATAAGTACATGCTTAAACATAAATGCAGATGCTAACCAGACCTATGTGTTGCACTGTTGTACTTGAGCATGACTGTAGGTATACAATGAGAGTTCTGGCGCAGTCTGCATTGTTGCCAGATTTCCTCCTTCCTCTCACTGTATCATATCATGCAATGTTGCCAGATTTAGCTTCTCCCCCACCCCTCTACCTTATAGCAATTTTCCTATACATGTAATGGTGGAAAATTCAAAACTTTAAGTGAAATCGAAATAGCCTAATTCTGTTCCCCCTCCCTCCATTCCAGTGAAATCACTATACATGAAGGGCTGTTGTCAAAGTGGAAATTAGTAAGAAATCCACATTGGTACTTTGTCCTGCTCGAATTGAAGATGGATCACCTCAAATAGTGTTGCAGTTTGCATTGTTTTCTGATTTCCTGTGGTTTTCGCTGATGTCAGTCACCTGAGACAAAGGATGTTTGTTCCCCCTACAAGTCCAAGACTGCCTGTTAACAAAACATGATTTTTTCCTGTCAGTTTGGGCCTGTGGTTCTGGGACAAAGGACATCATGTACCAAAGTCACCCCTCATTATCCCTGTACCAGTTCTAGGAAAAAGGACTTTTTCAGAGCCTGTCTGTAATTCACAGTTAGGACAAAAGGAATTTTCTCTCCTGCAGGTCCAGGCCCGTCTGTTAGATAAAGCATGCCAATCTGAGCCTGTTGCCTACATAAACACGTTTTTCACCCAAGAACTAGTAACCAGTCTGGAATTGCCAGCTGACCCACTTTCAGAAGGAATTAAATTCAGTTTCAATTCGAGTTAGGTCAATTCAGTTCAGTTCAATTCAAGTCTAATTCAATTCAGTTTCAATTCAATTCAATTCAGTTCAGTTCAATTCTAATTCTTTTCAGTGTCTATTCATTTCAATCCAATTTCAGTTAAGTTGAAATTCAATTCATTTCACACTGAACTCAATTTGTATCATTTCAGTTCAGTCCAATTGCAATTCATTTCAACTTCAAGTCAGTAGCCCAGATGCAAAAGCCCTGAAACTGAGATAATCACGAAAAACTTGTCCCATCCAAACGATTTAAGTTAAAAACTTCACTTAGGTTAAAAAAAAAAAATTAATTAATGGTATTAATCGCTGAAATCTGCGATTATGTTTTACACATTATAATCTTAAGCGAAATATTGACTTTGCGGTTTCTGTACCCGATTTATGCAGTTAGCAGGTTTTGCAAATGCATCGATCCAATTACAAAATAAACATTCGGTTGCAACATCCACTATTCGATGATATCTTAGGAATGACAGAAAGGTGGAATTTCATTACTGCGAATATAAATAAACTGAATAAATTTTATTTCTAAGAGAAGTCTAAAAATTCTACAAAACTGGCATATAGGAATACGAAGGTGACATTATTTTGCCAGGAAAAACTGACTTACTTAACGTCAAAAAGAGAACAGATATGAATGCTCAACATTCGCTGCTTTTTTTTAAAAAAAAAATACATACCTTCGCGTTTTTAACATCACAAGATGTAGTAGGAAAAGCTCCAAATTGCATCTTAGTAAAACATAGACAGTATAAAATTAGCGGAAAATCGCTTCATAGTTAAAACAGGAACAAAAGATTCTAGAAAATGAAATAAGCCGAAAATTGTTTTTAAGTTACATCGACGTCAACACTGCCCTTCAATTCAAAATCTCTTCAGGTATTTTCAGATAGTTGCGAGCGGTAGGAGTGACTCTAGGAGTGACTTACTGCTCGCCAAACAACTCGATGTAAAATTTAAAAGGTCGTCGTTGGTCACCCAGTCTTCACTAACTGGAGCTCCAGAAGCGTTTTGACGTCTCAGAGTTTGGCTTCTGAAAGTATTACACCAGCTGTGATTGGTGTTGGGCCGTTTCCTTTGCTGAAATTTTTCCCCCTCTTCAGGATGTTCTTCCTGTCTCCAGCTTCAAAGTTGTAGACGGGCTCTCTCCAAGAACTAGTCAAATCTTCTTGTTTTTGCTTTTTGTAAACACGATTTTTTTGGCTTTCTGAATTTGGAAGTTCACTGATCCTTCCAAGTCTGTCATAACAATTAGTGTCAACACAGTATTCATTGCATAACATGACTTTAATAATACTTTTCACGTTCTTACCTTTCTGTTTTGGAAATATTTCTTTTTCACTGATCAGAACACCCCTTCTTTTTCTGGGAGGGACCGTCGCCTCGTTCTGGTCATTTGCAACAACAACGATGGATTCGACTTCTTGCAGAATTTCTATCTGTTTCAGTTACTCCCACCTCGTTTGTACCATTTTCTGCGCTTAAATCGTCCACAAAATCACTTATTTTTTCAAAATACTCACACAAATACGTCAACAAACATCCTACTGATCAGGTGATTTGTGCTTACCGGCGCATATTTCGTCAATGCATCGGCAGCGAGAGCTTCATTGTTCCGTACGCGTTCGCTACGGCGTAGCCAACCTAACTCTGAAAAAGAAAAATATCCCTTCGAATAGTAAGAAACTGAAAAATAACTTTGAGTATCTAGATTGTAAGTCTGGTGTCAGTTGGCGTTCTTTGCACACGGACTTGGCACGGCGACCGCCATGCCTACTAAATTTGGCGGGTTTTGTAAACGTTGGACGCTTAGCGGGCCTTGCACTCGAAGGCAACGTGCAGTTTCCTCCTTTTTCAACCGAACGTGATATTCTACAGCCAATTTCAACGGTTTATAGCTGGTTTTGTACTCTGAACCTTATTCCATCGTGTCGACGCTGAAAAAATCTGTGCAGTAGTGTGCTCTACTCAAAATCGACAAAAAATTCATTTTGCGGCTTTTGCATATGGACTACTCAAGTCATACAAAATCGAATTCAATTCATTTCCAACTCAATTCAGTACCAGAGCCCACTTTCCCTAAGTTTAAAAATGTTGTCAGTCCAGCTGTCCAAAGTTTTAACAATCGCCGTCTGACATCCACCTAAGTTTGGATCTTAAACAATTTTCACCCCACCTCTCTGATATCGCAATTTAAACAATTCACCCACAAAGTATGGCTCTGACTTGTCCTAATTTTAAGTCCACTTGCAAACAACTGTCGTCAGTGTTGGGAGAGAATATTCGACAAATTCACTCAATCTGAATTAAAATGGTGAGAAATTCACTTACCCTAAGTTTAAAATGATGGGGAGCGCTTTGATTGTCAGAACTAGAGCATACATTCTATCTTTTAAAACTGCCCAGCCTACTGGTGAAATTTGTATGGTAGTCGAACACCTGCCACCACTGTGTGTAGCAGGATAGGATGGGATGAGGGCCAATAACATCTTTATTTAAGCATATTCTTTACTGGACTGAGTAGAGTCACATATCAATAACACCTCGCCATCACCTATGATGAAACCACGCACACGTCGACAGCCACTCTGCACTGTGCCAGGGCCATGCTAGCTCCAAATCCCGCTGGCTACTGACAGTGTCTCGCAGCTGGCCATGTGTTCAGGTGCATTACAGTGTGTGCCTGAAATCCTACCACAGGATTGCTGTGTTCAGAGCTGAGTATAGATAGTGGAGTGCAGTCCCACCACAGGCTCGCAGGCAGCACTGGTGGTCCATCGCACTAGATTTACTTGCATGCCAGAGCCCAAAGAATGTTTGTGTTGTCATGACACATCACCAGTTATGAATGCAGCAGTTGCTTGTCAGGTGTCTATTGTAACCTATAGCTAGTGTCCACCATAGCCAGCTGCATTATCAGGCTTAAGAACTGCACAATGTCTATTGTACTGTATGTTGAACATGCTCATCTACCACAATGACCAACTGTACTCTGTGTCTCATATCCTACTGTGTTCACCCATTATAATACTGTCACAAGTTACTGGTTGAGATAGGAGCAGAAACGATTGCACTCATTGCACCGAACTTATAGCTAGACATTACGTGATATTTCCTATTTTTGCTCATATGGTGATATCATGCAATACTATCGACCACTGACTAGCAGTCAAGGAACACAATATGTACTGTCTTTCTAATATAGGATCCCTCTTAGCAGGTCCTTACACAAATATGTTTCGAAGGCTTTAATCAAAGTTCTCTTTGAAAGTCGACAGTGGCAGGCGCCAACACTGTCGCACACACTGCACCAGACAGCACTGATGTTGCAAAGTGTAATAAAACTATATGAAAGTGCAGTGCCTGTATTGTTTAGAAGAACAATGCAATGTTCCTTGAGGTATACATTTATGCCCGAAGGAACAGGCACTGCGATGAATACATCTGTTACAAAATACCTGAAATGTACTCGTATTTGCAGCTACGAATATGAAAAACCATCATCTGTACAAGGGAATGACGACAATGAAAACTTGTATCAGACTGGGCCTCAAATCCGGGTGTCTCCATTTACACAAACTGTCACCTTAACTGAATGCACTATAGGCCCAAATCCCTTATGTAGTTTTTCCTGTATCATAGCCTGTACACGAACACATATTATGTAATTCCGACACAGTGGAGGAAATTTTAATTGAAAGTCACTGCTTGGTATCAGTGGATAAATATGATATCGCAGTGCCTGTGTTGTTAAGAAGAGTGATGCAGTGTTCCTTCAAACATGCACGCATGACACATTTTTGTATAACACACACCATCTTAGTTGGAGTCACTGATAAGAATCTCCAAGTAGTTTACTTTTCTCAGTCTCGAATATCTGGAAGGTTTATATATACACCATTGAGTTTTCAGATATTCTTATTGCCCCAGTAGACAAACTGCAGAATGTTGTTAAACAGCAAACAGCAGTTGTTCTATAAGTTACTCGTTAATTGATATCACGAACAAGTAATTGGCACAGAGTTCAGTGGAGCACATTGTAAATACTGTTTCTTGGTATTTAACACACTTGTACAGTACTGAACATGGTCAAACACATGATCCATTCTGTAGCCTCCAGCCTTGTAATCCCATGTTCCCCACCCAAGGAAGACATAAAAGTTACCCGTAGTCACATGTCAGGACACTGTATAAAATCTGTAAAGTTACCAATAATATTGTTTACTCCGAAACTTGTGATATGACATATATATTACTTATATATCTTAACAATAGGAGCTCATCCACGTTAAACATTCCTCCCAGCTATCTAATTGTTGTTCACCGTCACATTGTCATTCTCCAGACACTCTCCTTCCATGCAAAAGCCGTGGTTTGATATCAGACAGTAACACATTTACATTTTGTTAAAAATTTCAGCCAAATCCTGCTTTATGTCAAATGCAAAAGGTGATAGACGTCTACAGCAGCTCTTCCATTAGAATTCCAGTTTAATGTCGGCCAATTCCACTTGATATCGAGTAGCCACATTACTTTTACATTTCTTTGAAAGGTTTCCGGTACGTCCTTGCCGATTTTTGCCAGTATTCCCTTTGTTGTTCCCTTTTAGGAGAAGTGATATCTTTAGCTTCACACTATGCCTCATAGTGGCCAATTTGGAGAAATGCCGTAAGTGTCACCATCTTATCACTAGAATATTAAAACAGGTCTGATAACCACAACAGATCCACCTTTTGTGGCAGTTGAACGTGTCAACACGGTTTCCTCCAAAGTTCTAAACTTCCTTGAACTGGTTGGGAGGAAGACGATACAAACCAAAGAAAGCTTTGGTTTGTTGTTATTACTGAAGAAACTGGACTGTCTTGCTACTGAATTTGGCACCATAAATCACAACGAAAGTGTTATGTTGTGTAGCAAGAATAATTTAAATGTACCTATACCTAGTACAAAAGCTTTTTTCGATAAAATTGCAGTTGAAATCTGCAATCAAGTGGACTGTGAAGAACAACTACCAAAAGGATGCTATTTTACGTAAAAGAAACAAAATTTGTGGTACATTTAACAGCTATCTACATAGTAAATTCTCGAGGTTGATCACTGTGAGACACTGTGTGAAGACAAAACTGCCATTTCTCCTACCCATGCGTGATAAGAGGCAGTTTCGAAAAACCGTCAAGGATACACAGGAAATCATTTTGAAGAAATCTAAAAATACTTTGGCTATACCACATAAAGTAATCATCCAACGGTAAAATGGATGTCCTAGTGGAAGAGCTGTCCGGATTACTGCAGCAGTTTCGTGTATACCGCTACTACCTTTTGGATTTGGAGATAAAGCAAGATTTGGCAGATATTTTTGACAAAATGGAAATGTGTGACTGTCTTTTATCAAACAATGACTTCTGCATGGGAGGAGATTGCCAGAGAAATAGCAATGTGATTACAGACAACGATAAGAAAGTTAGGATTGACTGCAAATCACAGTCCTGGGAATTAAAGAAGTTATCAGCAGCCACCTTATAGATTTTATAAAATGACCAGACGTGGGACTATGAGAATCTTTTACATCTCCATGGCTAAAGAAGATAGTATTACCAGGTTGGAGACTACAATAGAAGCTTCAGACTGAAGCCTGCGTTTGATCCTATGCAAGTCTGTATAAGTGAATTAAATACCAACAATCAGTATTTACAGTGCTCTCCACCGTATTCTGTGCCAAACTCTTCTATGAGGTGGCACTTACGAACAACTTGCAGAACAAATGCTATGTGATGTTTAACAACATCTTGCAGCTTTTCTCCTGGGGCAATAAGTATACACAAAAATTGACAGATGTACAACAAAATTTTCCAGACAATCAAGATCGAGAAAAGATGTGTAACTATGTTCTCTCTGCAAATGGTTTTAATTATCCACCTGTAAATTTCGTGGAGATTCTTAACAATGACTCTAACAAAGACAGAATTAGTGTTATGGAGAAGTGTCATATTAAAGCTGGAGAAATATATTTTTCTCTCATTCTAGGGTATTGTTCGCCATAATCCCATGAAATATAGCTATTGTCGAACTAACTGTTAGTGTACACACAGGAAGATACGAAATCATTTAACAATGGTGTTAGCAGGAAATAAGGACTTAAGAGATAAAATTAAAATATCCCAGTGCTCTTACCTACAAGAATTTCAGGAAGGAACAGAGATATTTGTTGAAGCCATAATATAGATACAAGGACGATAAAAAGTTTCATTTGGAGCATTGCTCCATTGTATATGCCACATAGTGTGACTCCGATGTGGGATATAAGCACCAACATGCAGGCAAGGGATTACTTGACATTTGTGATATGTATGCAGTAAATGCGAAAACGAACTATGGCAATGTTCTTGTCAAATATATTCATACAAGATGAAAATGCTGCCGAAGACACACAGCAGAAGATATCTATCAGAGAATGATGATGTGTATGGGTAGTATGTCTGCTAAAAATCATCGTTGTGGAATGGTGCACCAAATTCCGTACTGGATGTGATTTAGCACAACACGCCAGTCGATCTGGGTGGCCAGCATTATCCATTATGGCCAACAACACGTGGGACACTCAAGTACCCACTTTATAGCCCTGATCTCTCCCATGTGATTATCATGTCTTCAGTGCCTTGAAGAAAAGTCTTGAAGGGTCAACAGCTTGAAGGGTAAAAGATTTCTGTCAGACAAGGATGTGCAGCAGACATTTACAAACTTCTTCATTCAGTGAACACAATACTTTTCCAAATGAGTATTTTCAACCTGGTGCATCAGTGAGATGGTCGCCTCAATCCTCAGGCTCCTTTGTCCAAGTGGCATACCGATTCTGGACTGTACAACCTTTGACTATTAATACATTTAGATCGCTCCCTAGATATTACAGCAGGGGTGGCCAAGATTTTGGCTTGCGAGCCGTGCGTGGGCACGAGTGCCAAGGTGCTCAGACTCGCTTCACATTTTTCCCCACCACCACGCCACGCTGCCTGAGCGTGAGTAGGGGGAAGAGAGAAAAACTGAGAATGAGCTGTATTTAAATGGGTGCAGTCACACTGAATTTTACTTGGTTTTATATTTCACATTTCTCAACAAGATGGATCACAAAGAAAACAAATTTTCAGCATTACTTAATAATTTTTGGTGCAATGAAGACGTATGATAATTTTTATCTGATACAAACTGTCGGCATACAGACAGACACAGGTAATTTCACAGAGTTTTGCACCGAAGTTGCCACATAATCGTGGCTTATTTAGTTTGATAATAAAAAAAGGTGTTTCTCGCAAATATGTCTCTCAAAATATTGTAGCACTTTTGCAGTCTCATTAAGGAGACTTGGCAACTCTACCTAGGGAAACCAATATAGATATCCTGGACAGTTTTAGTGTGAAATGATTTGTCATTAAAACTGGAATTAATGTAAGTGTCAGTGAGATATATTGGCACATGCACAGAGGCGCTTGGAAATGAAACAGCAAACGGTCTCGATAACAGCACGGAAACAGACGTAAGGTTGACAGTGTCCTCAAAATCTTTATAAAACTATACTTGCAATCCTTTCAAGGCCACATATTTCACGTTTGCTTTGGCAGCAGTGAACTTAGGGAAGTGGACTGTCTTTGTAAGAATATGTCCCTTCTACATTACGATTTCCTTTTTAAATGCGTCTTCATCAATTCAGAAAGAAGCTACCTTTACAATGCAATGCCTTACTGTGGGCAGCGAGCATTCAAGTTGATGTTCAAAATTCGAAGTCTGCAATCCATTCTGGATGTTATAATTATCATTCCTGCACTAATTTTGCCTCCATAAATTCAACAATCGCGAGTTTTAAACAGAAAAATCGTTCCAGGCAGGCCCCTTGACCTAACCAACATTCACAAAGAAATATATGAAGTCTCGATGCTCTTCGTTCAGTTCCATTGAAAACGGTTGCAATGGACAATGGAATACTGCGTGCGACTTTAGAAATTTTACTATTCGTACCACCAATTTCTTCACGTGCTCCAGGCCTGCAAATTCGGCACACTTTTCTGTACAGAACAATAAAGCCCACTTGTCAATCATTTTTATTTTATGCTCTTTCATTGTAAATTTATCTTTAAATTCTTTCTGTATGACATTGTAATATCATTTCAAAGCAAATATGTAATATTTGTCATTTATGCGAATTGAGAATTCTCACCCTCCTCTTCTGTCATTCCCATTCCTTTTAAACGATTGCAACAGTAGAACACTAGACTGCTCCTTTTTGTGCCAACAGCCATCGGACTTGTAAATGTCCTTCATACCATGAACAAAAAGCGAAAATTAAAAAGCACTGACGGCACGATTCTATCGAACTCAGAGATGTGTGTCCACCGAAAAATGTCGCATTGCAATACTAAATGAAATATCTCACTTTTCCATGTACTTCCCAGAAGGACTACGCAAAGTCGAGTGACGGATCGGTTCTCGGCCTACCTCAGCATGCAAACATTGCATACATGAAGTCTGGCATGCCCTGTCTGGCTCTGTTGTACAAGAACAAAATGAGTTACATATTTGAATTTGAGGATATGTCTTATTTGTGCTTGTCAGATTACTGAGTGGAGAAAGAAGTATGTAATTCAGATGAAGATTTGAATTAGCATCCAAAAATTAAGCTTAATGTTGTTAAAACTATACCAAACAAAAATAATAAAAACCTGTTTTCTGTGTGTAAATATATATATGCAACAGTTAACAAAAGTTTTTGTACGAGAATACTTGCTTTCTTCTTTGCTACAATGTTAAAAATCTTAAAAAGTCTCTCTTTAGACGGGAGAAGTGGGCAGCTATATGACCTTTGAAAATTGTTGAAACTAGGTGGTTGAAGTCGAGGCAGCCCACTTTATGCATCTGTTGCATTACAACATGTTTATGTAGCCAACAGGCTCAATTGGCATACTTGTGTAACAGAGAGGCTTCGACCTGCAGGGGGAAAAGTATCCTTTGCTTCAATAGAGCCCTCTGTCCTAGAAAAGGACCTTTCACCTCAATAGAGTCCTTTGTCCTAGAGCTGGTACAGTGCGAGGCAGTGAATGACCTTGGAAGACAAAGTCTTTATCCCAGACCCACAAATAGGGACTGGTATCTTTTGCCTAGAAGGCAGGTGTGGCTCTTTATGGGTATCAAACAAATATCCTTCAAGTAAGATGACTGATGTCAGGGGAAAATCCTGTGGTCTTCTTGAATTCCAACAGGACATTCACCATCTTGGATTTGCACCAATTTCTACTTTGAAAAATAGTCCAGTCCTACTTCCACAGTCAAGTCAAAGGAAAATCCACAAGCATTGTTTGACTGTTCATGAACTTTCACCCGTTTTTTAACTTCCCACCATTTTTTACAAGAGCAATCGAGTCATGTCAGATGGATGGGGGAGGTGGCAGACCTTGCGAAACGATATGCTCTGTTCCAGAACTGGAAAACACTGGGGGGGGGGGGGGGTAGAGAGGAAGACATGAGAAACCAGTTAACTTAATATACAAGGCAAGATTAGAGAACAACAGATCTTTGTTACAGAAAAATAGAGGTCGAGTTGTCCCAGAACTCTCCTTGCCAGCCTACTCACTTATGGCACCATTGCAATGTCCTCATTATATTAGAAGTGTCACCCTCAGAATAAAACACAATAATTATTATCTAATAACCCTTGCAATGAACTTCTACAAAAAACAAATTGCAGATACCAATATGTGTTCTATCTGTTCTGAAAGCAATTAAAGTGACTGAATCAGTTAAGTAAAAACGACGTCTGGAACTTGATACTGTAATATTTTACTTCTATAGCTGGTCACAGTCCATTGTAGAAGTTGTCTTGTAGATGTGAATGTATTATGTCGATGCTAAGTGACTTCAAACATGGGCAAATTGTTAGTACTCGCATGGTGGATGCTCCTGTAACCAAAGTAGCTGAAGTGTTTGGTGTATCAAGAAGCTCTATATAGAAGATTTATATCACGTACAAGGAAAGCGGAGAAACATCACCCACTGAGTTACAACATGGATGGAACTGTTTTTAACTGATTGTGACAGACGGTCGTTGAAGAGGATTGTGACGAAAAATACAGGAACAAGAGCTGTAAAAGTCACAGCAGAATTGAACTTCGCACAACAGCTGCAAAAGTCACTGTGGAACTGAATTTCATACTCACGAATCCTGTCAGCACTAAACGAACATGAAAGGGGGTCCATAAGCAAGGAGTCGCAGGGTGAGCTGGAATTCAAAAACCATTCATCAGTAATACAAATGCCCATAACAGAAAAACGTGGTGCCGAAGCAATAAAACCTGATCTATGTAAGAATGGAAGAAAGTCATTTGGCCAGATGAATTTAGTCTCACACTGCTTCCAACTTCTGGTTCAAGTTTACGTTCCAAGAATTAAATAGGGGAGGGTTCAGTGATGCCAAGGATTGTGTGGCCACTTCGACAGACTAGGATCATACGATGGTACAATGTCTACTCCCAAATGGCAAAGCTGAGTGTGCCTGTTCACCAGGAATTAATGGTAATGATTTATTCAAATCAATACCAAGTAAAGATAAATTACTGCACCAGTTCTAACGCTTTTTTTGTGAATTCATTATATTTGTAGGATTATTATCCTTGAAAAAATACATCCCATTATTGTATCCGAATGCAGAATTTTATTCCTGCAGGTAACTACCCATTTATACATACTAGTTCTATAACCAAAATCTTTTATATGACCTCTAAGCTTGTTCATAATATTCAAAGTATCTTCATTTAACTCACCATTTATCTCAAGATTGTGTGTTAACTGAAATAATATTAATGATTCTCTTAAAAATCACTACTCACTTCAGTAAGTTTTGCATCTTTCTGAATATCTAAGTAACTATAATCATTTAAATTTGTGTTTTGTTATATGAGTAAAATGATGTATTGATCACAAATGATAGTTTGTTCTTTTACATGGCATTCCAAGGATTAAAAATTTATCCCCCGCAAATCTAAAACAAAAGGAGAGCAATTTTTTCGATTTCTAAAGGATAATGAAATTCCTTTCATAGATTAACATACGATAATCCACTAGCTTTGGGACATCACTACGTATGCTATATTTTCCCTAATAAAAAAAGTTTTATTTCAAATGGCAACAGCTCCTAGTACATCTAATGCTCTAGCACCTTTGACAAATACATTTGAATTTAAGGAATGAAATTTTCACTCTGCAATGGAGTGTGCACTGTGGGGACGAATCATGAGTTGTGCTTGGGTAGCTCAGTCGGTAGAGCACTTGTCTGCGGAAGCCAAAGGTCCCGTACTCGAGTCTCGATCTGGCACACAGTTTTAACGTGCCAGGAAGTTTCATACAAGCACACACTCTGCTGCCAAGTGAAAACATCCACCAGGTTGTAGCTAAGCCATGTCCCTGCAATATCCTTCCTTCCATGAGTGCTAGTTCTGCAAGTTAGGCAAGAAAGCTTCTGTGAAGTTTGGAAGGTAGATGACAAGGTACTGGTGGAATTCGAGCTGTGGGAACAGGTCGCGAATTGTGCTTGGGTAACTCAGCTGGTAGAGCACTTGCCCATGAAAGGCAAGGGTCCCGAGCTCAAGTCTTGCTCTGGCACACACTTTCAACTTGACACAATGTTTAATATTTGAGTTTATTCAGAAGAACAACTGCCAACTAAATTTAGATAGTTGGTTTACAGATATTTGGGTTCCATTATTTCACCAAAAATGTTTAAATTTCAAACAATACTCTGGATTTTTTCATTATGGACTATCGAAACCAGAGGTGCTGAGTACTGGTGCTGAAAGCATAAAAATATAAAATGAGATTTAATTAAATAATCAAAACAAATTATAATTTAAAATATGAAAAGATAAAATAAGACAGTTCAATAGCTTTAGAACATGAATACATCCAAAATGAAATGAAATGTGCAACAACTAGTAATTTTGAATAAAAAACTTGTATTTTACTATCAGTTACATATTTTAAAGAATTGTAATTTAAGAAATAAATTTTCTGATGAAATTAAAGACTATTATGTAAAAATTTCAGGATATTTTAATTGATTTTCTGAAGTATTCAAGAAGAACAGAACAAAATAAATCTCAATAACTGCAAGAAAAGGGACAAGGATGTTTACAATTGAAAGGTGTGGTACATGATTTGGTAGAAATGAAGAAAGACTAGTTTATTTATATTGCCACATCTAAGCATTATGCCAAGAAAAACTATTTTAAAGTGGGTAGTGTTGAATTAAATTATTTGTACTTGGTAGATTTCTACATATAACAGTGTCAGATTAAGTTATGACAAATTATTTTATGTATTAGTTTAAAAATTTTACAATTATAAGCTCATTGACCACTTAGCTAAAAATATTTAAATGTAAAGAAAATAAAGAGAAATAAATGGATCTAATGCACACTATATAAAACTATTCTGCAAAGAGGGAAACTAATATGGTGGTTTACTAAATTCTCATAGAAGCACAATATATTGCAACATTCTAAGTGACCCATCAATAGTGTTTGATCCATTATCAAACAAGAAATTGTTGTACAGTTGAAGATTGGAAACAAAACACATAAAATAAATGTACTGTGTTAGAGAAATTGCCTAGAGGGGAACTAACTGAAATTATTTCTGAAGTCTATGAAAAACATCTTGATGAATGAAAATATCCTTGAATTGGCTATCAAATCAAGGGAAAGAGAAATATATAGAACGAGTCAAAGAATATATAAGAGAAAGTAGTACAATTTCATAAATATGTTTTAAGTACTACACTAATTACCTTACATCTGTTTTTTAAAGTATTCATAAACAATGCATTATTCATCACATTTTAGATTAAATATGTAATACACATCATGGATCAATGAATATATATATATATATATATATATATATATATATATATATATAGCTTCACCAGGATAACATATTGCTAGAAAGAATGAAAGAGCAAATTTTCCCATTTGAATTCTATTCATATAAACTTCTTATAAAATACTTATGAAAGACTACAGATGAATTATCTATACACCCTAACAAATTTGCATCCCTGATACAGTTGACACTACAATATTACAAAATACAACTCGAACTGGTGGTCAGGGTTAAAAGATAATGAAAAATATGAAAATTGAGTAGTAGCAGAATGGTACTAACTAAATACAAAAACATATCTATAACTGACGAATTACTGGGTCCAACTTATAATGAAAAATGAAGTTTCACATATGATGGATATACTTTTCTAAAATAACTTCATCAATTATATGAATTGTCAGATTCTAATCATTTTACATACTGTTCATTTTGCTGTTGTCCAAATGGCTAGGTAACCTTTCCCAAAAAATTCGTTTAAGTTTACTGATTCTCGCTTTATCATCTACTTTGTAATTGGGCTCATCATTAGATGCAATGGAAGGTTGCTTATAATTTTTGTCATTAATCTTAGTTAGCTTCATTTTTATTTTTGGATTTTTTGGGTTCTTGTATTTAACAACTAATTTTGTGAATATATCTATCTATTTATAATTTCCTTGTATGGCAAGTTTTTCGACATTCTTTCATTAAGTGTTCTGTTATATCTCCCTGTAATGCTCTTAATTCAGTACAAGTTGAGTAATGAGTGATATTATATTTTTCCATTAATACTTGAAATCCTTTTTTATAAAATTTGGTACCATTGTCTGTTAGTAGATGTTTAGGGCACCTTACCTTGAATATTATTTTGAAAGTATCAACTACATTTTCATTGGTTTTACCTTTACCTGGAATATCCCAAGCAAATATTGCAAAAAACATCAATAACAGTTAGTAAATAGTTATATCCATTATATATTTTGGATATTCGTTTCAAGTTGCCTGAATCCATCTGTACTAGATCAGCTTGCCTTAAATCATCTATGCCAAAATAAATAACATTTCTTCTTTTAAAATTTTTCTTATTGGTTTATTAAAATTCATTAATAATATCTTCATCACTATTCATTCCCTCACTTTAAAATACTTGTAACAAATTTATGTTTTTTAGTTTTGCATACTTTACAAACACTTTCAATCCTCTGTCTTCTATTTTAACTCTTAGTCTTTGGGGATGATGTGCTTTAGTACATTTTGTACACTTCAAACACCAAATGTGATCTAAAACTTCTGAAGCTAAAAAATTAATTCTTCCATTCTATTATCACCATTTGATTATAAAAATAGTTCACAAAACATGACTAATTCATCTGTAACAAGTACAGTTTTAACAGATTGATTTAGAGATATAAGCATTTTATCTTTCATATTCATTACAAGAACTGAATTATTTAATTGAGTGGGATTTAAAATTTGGTATTCATCAATGTTAACTCTTTCTAACTCTACTTTAAAATTAGTAGGTGATAAGTCACCAATTACATTTGCTCCAAAATTAAAATTATCATGATTTTTATGTCATACTGAAATGTGAATTTCAGTATTTTATCATCATTAATAAAACGATATTTCAGTTTGTGCTTATCACACATACAAACTTGAAGATTACTTAACTGGTTGACATATGGTGTTGAATCTGACTTTGAGCAATAATCTGTAAAAGCTTTTTCTACTTACTTTTTGTCATTAACATTTTGAAGTTGATTAGCATTATATGTTATGATATGTTTTAGTGATCATAATACTGATTTTGTTAGAATACTTGTATATTCAGATTTTGTAACAAGATAATTTAGTCTGGAGCCAGCGATATCTTACCCACAGTCTGCATTAGCTGATTGACTAGTTTTTCTAAATATTGTTTAGTAATTGACTCATAACCAGTGATTGTATCTTTTATTACTAATCTTCTAGCTTTAAAATCGATACAGTTCTTAACTATTTTAAAAAATTTCCATATCACTTAAGAAATTGTGTAATTAAGTTATTTATTTCTTGAGCAAATCAATTTAATTCATTAAGCATTTTTTTCTATTTTTCAATCACTTTTATTTTTATTTTTGTTTTAAAGAATCTAATTCCTCGGATTTTGTTTCAATTTCTGATTTGATTTTTCGGTGGTTTTCATATTTATTTTATTTACAAAAATTTCCATGTACTACATTTAAAAATTCATTAAGTTTGTAATTATCTGACAACAGTTTGAAAACAAATAGACACAACTGACCACATATTACTGCATTGAATTTTGTGTTCTCTCAATATTGTGATACATTGATTTTTTCTGGTATATTACCAACAAACGAATCAAAAGCAAATTTGTTTTTTTTTTTTTTTGTTTTAGAATGAAAAATCCAACAAACACCAACATGATCAGATGTGTCTAAATTTTCTATGCCAGATTCATATTCTCTATTAAAATAGGTAGTTCATCAACCATGAAAACATCACAAAAATGTTTAATTTTTAATTTCTTGGCAAGTTTTTCTGTACTGAAATTACTTAATGCATTAGGATAGGAATCGCTTTTTTTTTTTTCAGTTTTCTTATTCCATGTCGTTTGTTCTCCATTGCAAACAATTTATCTTTTTTGTTCTTCTAATTCATGAACACCTTTCTTTATGATTATTACCACATTCACTACAGCTGCTGCTCCCCCAGCTAATAAAACAATAGTAGCTCAGTATGATAATGCAGCCAATAGTAGTGAAAGAAATCCTCCTTCATGTTGTGTTAATCCAGAATGTTCATCCTTTTTAGTTAGATATTCAATAGTCTTTTTCACAACAAGTATGCCTAAAGTTATGATTAAATTTCCACTTGTTCTTTTATCCTTTTTCTCTCTCTTGCTTATCAGTTAAATATCATCTATATTATATAACTGTTCAGTACTGCTTTTGATTTAATTTTGGTACTAGGTAGCAATTTGTAATCAATGCTGAAGTGACTGATTTACACAAATAAAAATCTTATGAGTACTAATATTTTTTAAAATCCTCATCTACTTTCATCAACCTCTAAACTCACACCTAATTTTCTTTTACTGTACATTAGTCCTCTGACTGCTGTTGCAGCTCATTTTTCTCCAAGTGAACTATCAGAAGCATGCATTCTGTCTTTCACTGTTAGCTCAAGTAGTTTATCTGCTTCACATCTTTTTTTAATTTTTAAAAATCTTTATTGTCTCTTTATGCAGTGTCATGTTTACATGCTTCATGTGATGAATTTATCACCAGATCAATACATGCTAGTCTTTCATTTAGTTTAGTTAATGATCCACAGCACGAGTATCCTGATAGATGCTTTCTGGCAATGAAAAATTGTTCAAAGCCCTATGTACTCATCTTTCACCATACTTTTCACTTTCCTAAATGTGTGAGGAAGATTACTGAAAAATCTAATCAAATACAGAATTCCATCTAGATTGTTGATGATGTAGTCACTAATTTACGTTTTTACATTTGTGTTATTCTCACTTTTTCATTATGATAATTTTTTCCAGCTGATTCTTCGCCATTATTTACTGCTAATTTATCATTTAATTCATGTACATCTTTCATCCAAACATATTCAACTGGTTGTTCCATATATTTATTAACTAAACCTTCGTCAAAACCTGAGTTTAAATCTGATTTTGATTTTGGGTAACATATTTCATCAATTCCTTTTATCAAACCTTCGTATATTTTTCTCTACCTGATTTAATTTTGCATGAATCAGTATCAGAGTATAATGCTGCCAAATGGAACAAAACAACTGCACAATTTGATAATTTAAGAGCTTCAAATAGTTCATTAATATCATCCACAGTAATATCTTTTTGTAGTTAACAGAATCATTAATCCATCTGTGCTTACAAATTCCTTTTCACCAACAGTTATTTCAGGTAGCAAAGAGCTCATAACTATAAATATGTGCATAGGTTTTAAGCTAAAAACTTTATTTTTACCATGGTTAATATCCTTTCTATTATATTTATTTTTTAACTTTTCTACTCTTATTTTCTGATTTACTTAATGTGGTTTTTAACTTTTTTCTACATTTACTATCTTCTTCATATCTATTAGGCGCAGCTTGTATTTCTCATTAACTTAATCTATAGTCATACAAACCAGAATGATCATCAGATGAACTGTGCAATAGACTTAGTTTGATAAATCTCCAAATTCTTCTAAATATCTATGACATAACAAAACAATTTCTTTTTCAATGTTTCTATTTTCTTTCATTGTTTTCAGAACATTATCACCTAATCCTTCAACACCATGTTTTACCTGCTAGATTGCAACAACTTCTGGGACATATTTTACAAATATTTACTCTAGATCAAAAACATCAAACAAATACTTTTAACATTTAACATTTAACATTTAATGTCTATATTTTATGTTATTAAATTTTGAATTTGACATCTGTTCTTGCCTTCATTATGTTTTCTAGTCAAGTCTATTGTAAAATCTGAACTGGTTATCATTCCAGCATGTACTTCACATTTCTTTAATATCATCAAATTTTTAATCACCATCACAAACCCGTGATAAATGTGACCTAAATTTGTATCATCTTGTATGTAAGTACTTTTAAAAAATGAGATTACCTTGATATATTTGGTTTGGTATTTTTGAGTATGTCTGAGATAAGTAAAAACGATCTATTCCTTTACATTTTACTTTAGCAAATTATTCTCTAACTACATCTTGCTTTTTGAGAATGAAATAATCAAATACTACTAGTGAATTTTCTTGGCATTGATTTAATGGTATTATTTCCTCTTTATTTTCAATAAATGTAGTATCTTTTCATTTCTTTATCATAAATTTCTCTACACCTTTTTCCAAATTCTATATATTTTGATTGATCTTAACTTTTGAAGGAAATTTACAAATGATTGATTTTACCCCACTTTAACCATCCTGGAGCTAGAATATAACTGTCAATCATTAACATTCTTTTTCCACAAATCTTTGGTTCTATTTTTGCATATCAAATAGAGTTAGCTAAGAGCTTTCTTATTGGGAATTCTTATTTTTGTTTCTCAATCAGTGCTCCAACATCTAAAGCAGTCTTCATTATAGGTCATTTAATTACATAAAATTTTATTAGTGTTAAATGAGTCACTTATTGCAATTAAGTGGTAATTCATCGCTTATCAAAGAAAGGATAACTGCACCTATACAAGAAAGTAATAGCAATGATGCACTAATTGGTTTTCAAGCAACATTTCTAACTCTGAATGTTACATCAAAAATAATAAATAATTTTATGCTAGAGAAACAGTGGTCTGTATAGCTTGAATTTATTAATTCAAAAAAGCCTAATATACACATTAAAGCCAATGGAATTTTAAATAGAGTTATTATTGAGAGTGATAATAAATTATATATGAATAAAAAAGGTGGTACTGGAAATATATTAGGATTTAGTAATCAAATTGTTGAAGTAAATGGACAGACTGTTGCTAATGATGTCTCTAACATTATTCCATTTGAATTAATCAGCATAAATGTTAATTTTATTGATGGAATTGAGTTTAAGGACGTTTGTGTGACAGTTGTTTTAGAAATGGCTTAATAAAACTCTATCCTAATAAAATGAAAAGATTGAGAGCTACCATTCTTACTCGTCCCTTCTGAATGAGAAAAGTAAATGTAACCTAAATGTTACTTATAATTATACTTGGATTGATATCACTATCGGTTACACATGGGTTCACCCTAATCATGCTCAGTTATACATGAGCTTCAGGCTGATGGATCTGATTATACAGCATATGATAGAGTCTCTAATAAAACGATAACTGATAACTATGTGTCAAAATTATCTGACTTTGTGACCATAAAGAAAAGGAATTATATTTTATCTAGGATAGGACATCCTTCTATTTATTTGTCAATTTTTCTGCATCTGATTTCATCTGTTGATGACAAAATAAACATGGAAAAACACAAACTTAATAATGGTTAAATAAACAGCAAGTTAATGAAGTACTGTATCCACTATAAACTTTAGGAGGATTGTTTATGATGAAAAAGTAATTATGTGAGATGGATATCTTACTGTATTTTTCTCATGGAGTTCAATTGCTGGACATGCTGTCTTAGATGGGCTGATGTAACTAATGATCATGAAGATCAGGCTTCACTCTCAAACAAGGGAAAAATTGTTGTAAAAAGTATGGATATATGTGTGTATTGTTAAATATGAGCCATAATTATGAGCTTGAACAACGAGAAAATATATAGAAAAAACCTAAAGTACCTATATCTTACATGAAATATGAACTGTAGAGTTTGCTGGATTGATTAACAAGAAACATTTTGAGCTAGATATTATGAATCAAATATAACTCAGTGGAATATGATACACCATACTATGTTTCTGTTGGTTTTCAAACTAAACGCAAAAATAACCAGCTGGTTCATTTATCACTACATAATCATGTTAAGCTACAGAATATCTATTTTAAAAATGGGAGGAATGAAGTCTTCTCTCAGAAAATGTCGAATATTAATCCACCAGATAATTTTCTCGAAGCATATGACACATTTCTTTATTTTAAACGTCTTACACTAAAGAAAGGAGAATTTCATATAAATGACAAATTATCCAGTTTGTCATAAATTTGACTCATAGGAAATATGTAGTAGCCACACAAAAAACTATTTTAAAACTGTGTATGATAGAATGAGCATCATATATGCTGCACAACACAGAATACTAACTGAGAATTTTTAATTACCCAGTGTTATGTAGATTATATTAGCATTTTGAATTTTTAAAAGTATACAAAACCTACAAAACAATTTTCATAAGCAAAGGAATCTAGATTCCTTATTTTCTTAAACTCGATTTTTTCAGTAAAAGGAAACGTAAGAAACAAATATCATCCTCTTTTTATTTCTCTTAATTTTCTATATATGTCATAATAAATTTTATGCTTTTATGAGAAAAGAAATGAGCCAGAATAGAAATGTTGAGAGAGTAGAGAGATTCAGTATATTTAGGCTAACTTTTATAAGAACAAAGTGAACTTGAACCTATAGAAATCGTCAGCAATGGCAACGAAAGACATATGGCAGTAAACCTTACTATTTTAACAGACTTGTGAAAGAGGGTGGAGGAGTGGACACAGGTTCAGGGCATTCTCTTGCCCTTGGTGTGGAAAACTGCCCCTTCGGTACAGAGATATCAGCTATTATCAACAGCATGAGGAGGCAGAAGGCAACGAAAACCACTGCGTTAAAGATACATGTTTGTCCACAGGACTCCTGCCCTGGAACTGAATAACTGTCGTGATCATTTCTCCATGGGCAAAAGATTCAGGACTAATTCCCCATTCTGATCTGCAGGAGAGAACTACCAAGGGGAAGGTGACCATGAGAAAAAGTTGGGATTACCAACAGAAGGGTAACGTTCTGTAAGTTAAATATCAGCATGCCAGAAGTTTGAACGTGGCAGGAAAGCTAGAAAATCTGGAAAAGGAAATCCTAAGACTCAATCCAGATGTAGTATGGGTCAGTGAAGTGAAATGTAAACAAGACAAGGATTTCCGTTCAGATGAGTACAGGGTAACAGAAGTGGTATAAGTGGAGTAGGACTCCTTATGAATAGGAAGGTAGGGTCAGAGAATGAATTGTTGTGAACAGATTAGTGATAGGATTGTTCTCATCAGAATCAACAGCAACCCAAGACCAATAAGAGTAGTTTAGGTATACATGACGACATCACTAGCTGAAGATGAAGAGACAGAGAAGGGTATGAGGACTATGAACAGGTAATTCAGTGCATACAGGAAGCTTAAAATCTAATGGTCATAGATGACTGAAATGCAGTTGTAGAGGAAGGAATAGAAGAAATGATTACAAAAGACTATTGGCTTGGTGGTAAGAATGAGATAAGAGGAAGACAACTAGCAAATACTCTGTTGAAGAACTGTAAGAGAGGTAGGAGGTATACCTGGAAAAGGCCAGGAGGTATGGGAATATTCCAGTTGGATTACATCATGGTCAGGAAGAGATGGGAATCCAACATAGGAATCAGAATTTAAAACAGCTTTGGAAGGCTTAAGATCAAACCCGATGGTAACAGATACCATTCCTTTGGAATTTCTAAAATCACTGATGAATGCAGCTGCAAAACGATTAATGATGTTGGTGTGTAGAGTGTATGAGACTGGCGATATATCAACAGTCTTTCAGAAAAATATCACCCACATAGCTCTGAAGATTGCAAGACCTGATAAATGCAAGAATTATCGAACAATCAGCTTAACAGCTCATGTGTCCTAGATGCTGACAAGTATGATGTGCGGATAATGGAAAAGAAAGTTGAGGGTGTGTTAGATGATGATCAGTTTGGCTTCAGAAAAATGGTTAACAATGGAAGCAAAACTGAAGATAAATGCAAATTAAGGAGTATAGATATATATGAAAGACTGAAGGAAAATACAATATATGTATATATATATATATATATATATATATATATATATATATATATATTGTATAATTTGATAGCCATAAAACATATAAAACGGCACAGTAATGCTTTCTGAAGATGTGTACATGTGTACGAGCATTTTATTTGAAAAACCTGTCGTCTTCACATTTTTATGCATTTCCTGCTTTTAAATGAATTTTTTTTTTCAATTAAAACTACGTTTGTAAATGTGAGTAAATAAATATAAATTTCCACTTCTTCTAAAATAGCCATTTTGTGACCTCTAGCAAGTCTGTGTAATACATTCAGGTTATCATCTAGACTTGAAATAAAATATTTTTCTTATTTGTGATACAAAGAGAATGTGGATTGGTTTTCACAAATTTTGCAAATAAATGTCTTTTATCTTCCATACAGTTGGTCCTATACAAACTGTGTTACAAGCAGTACATCTAATCTCAGATATATCACACTGGTCAAACTGAACTGTTTTGTACATATTTTTCAAAATACACAGTTCCATTCATATTGAAAAAAATAAATTATGAATGTAGGTTTGGCAGTGGGTCGAGTTTATCGTGCTCCTTTTTAGCATATATATACATCAGTAGCCCATTGTGACAACTCATCTCTATGTCACATCAATAAACTTATCATTCATCCCCCATGTTCCTTCTCTTAGGTGAATAGTTCGTCATTGCATGTATATTTAAGTAGTTCCTTTCCATGTACACTTAATATTCCTTCTGCACTTCGTTCTTCATACTAGAAATAAACATCCTTGCTGCTCGAGAAATGTTCAGTTTTTTGGTTAAAATCTCATAACAGTACCAGTTGAGCTTCCAACTTTTACTGCAAATTATTTGATTCCGAAGACAGTTGAGGGGGATCGATTCCTCATTTTCTGAATGTGAGCATTGCGAGTTGATGTGGAAGGCCTTCTTGGTCTGGAATCATTTCCAGTTCTTTTCCAATCATTTTGTAACATGATAACCATTTGTAACACAGTGTTGCACTTACACTATCACACCAATAAAATTGCTTCAAAAGTTTACTTGTTGTAGTAAATATTTTCTTTGCTTATGAACAAAATACCATGATCCAGCATTGCTCCCTTAAAAGAGATATCGCAAAAATTAACTTGAACATTGTACTACTTTCCCCTCATAATAACTTGGAAATCAATCAAACCATCGTCAATGTAAAGAAATTGTCATAACTGAGGAGGTTAAAAGAGATACAACACTTCGTTACTGATTTTTTTTTCAGACATAACTAGCTGAGTATTTTCAATAAGTATCAATGTAAAGGCGCAAAGAGTATCCTCACTACGGGGAGTAATGTGCAAGACAATGAGTTCGAATCAACCATGCCTGCCAAGTGAAAAATCGTTGGTAATATTTTTTACCTCAGTAATTGTTGCTACATTTATTGCCAAGTAATTACCATAATTAGCCAATAATTCATATTTATTTAATATATACAGGTGTAGAAATAACGTATCACATTTCACTATCGTATTTTACCAAGAATAAAAGCTGTTTAGTTTCCTTTACTATTATTTTTATTTCAGATCACAGCTATTAATTGTTTCCTCCTATTTTTGGTCGATTTCAAAGAGCAAAAGGTTTGATCTTTAGGCACTTAGCATTGTACTCGATTTATCACACACCTGCAAGTGTATCAGGTCATCATTTTGCAGCACAAGAGGTTCTTCTCTCAATGTTTAAAAAATTTTTTTCAGGCCAGTTAGTTCTGGAGCAGTGCCGATTCTCTGCCTTGCTGCCCCATGTATTAATTTTACTATTAACTGAAATAGTAAATGAAATATACATACATGTATATTTAGATCTATAATCGCTAAATTGTACTTAGTCAGATAGTGATTGTAAATAGTAAGAAAGTAATGGATGAGTCGGTGTTGTTATCATTCTAGGATTCATCAGGCTGATGCCCAAAAGAATAAACACTTCCTCTAACAAGATCTGTTGGTCTGTGTAATTGCCACGTACTGACAGACAGTAAGCTGTATCGTTCTGAACAGTGTTTATAATAATTACAAGGCAATTGTTATTTTCAAAATTTGTTTCTTGTAAACATTGTACTTCTTGAATACAATCTCCCATCGACAATGAGGCATTGTTAACATTTTTCAGCGCACAGAAAAAGTAGTGGATTGCTACGATACCATTATTACCAAATGTGTATTTCACCCCGGCCTTTCAGGATTTAAAGTGCATTCGTTAAGATGAAGATTTTTTACTTCACATCTAGGCACCCGGGTTTTAATTTTTCTGCAACTGTACATTGATAACTGGCGGTATCAATCTCAGGCTCAAAGCGAAACGTAACCAAACCAACGACTGGTTTAATTTAGCAGGCTTGAGATAATACAAAGAGAAATGACAAACGCCTACAATCAGATAAATACAGGCTGTTTCCAAAAGAATATACGTATTTCAAATGCATATATTTATTAAACTTTAATACATAATAATATGAAACTTCACACACATATTTAAGAACCTCTCAAGTTCAGATTACAGATGTTCACTATGTTCTCCATCAGCGACACGAACAATATCACATCGATACTTAAATTCCTCCCATACTCGGACAAGCATGTCCTTCGTCACTGATGTTATGGCAGTACAGATCCGGTTCTTCAACTCTTCCAGGATCTGTGGGAGTGGTGGTACATACATCTACATCATACTCCACACGCCACGTAATGGTGTGCGGCGGAGGGCACTTTGGATACCACTATCTGATCTGCTCCACTTGCGAATGGTGCGTGGGAAGAATGAGTGTCGGTAAGCCTCTGTATTGGCTCTAATTTCTCGAATTTTCTCCTCGTGGTCAATACGCGAGATGTATGTGGGGGGAAGTAATACGTTGTCTGACTCCTCCTGAAAAGTGCTGTCCCGAAATTTCAATAGTAAATCTCTCCGTGGTGCACAACGCCTCTCTTGTAACGTCTGCCTGTGGAGTTTGTTTAGCATCTCCGTAACGCTCTCTCGCCAGCTAAACGATCCCTTGACGAAAAGCGCCGCTCTTCGTTGGATCTTCTCTATCTCCTCTATCAGCCCTACCTGATAGGGATCCCAGATAGATGAACAATACTAAAGAATCGGGCGAACAAGCGCCTTATAAGCCACTTCTTTTGTGGATGAGTTACATTTCCTTCAGATTCTTCCGATGAATCTGAGTCTTGTGTCTGCTTTTCGCACTATCTATTTTATATGTTCATTCCACTTAAGGTCACTCTGGATAGTTACGCCTAGATATTTTATGGCAGACGCTCTATTCAGCTGTTTGTCATCAATAGTGTAGCTGTACAGTAGAGGATTTCTTTTCCTATGTATGCGCAATATGTTACATTTATTTACGTTCAGGGTCAACTACCAGAGTCTGCACCATTCGTCAATTCTCTGCAGGTCGTTCTGCAAATTCTTACTATCTTCTGGCGTTGATACTTTTATATAAACAACTTCATCATCTGCGAATACCCTTAAAGAGCATCCGACGCATTCTACTAGATCATTTATATATATTGTGAACAGCAACGGTCCTATCATACTTCCCTGTGGTATTCCGGATATTGCCTTTACATCTGTCGATTTAGTTCCGTTAAGAGCGACGTGTTGAGTTCTATCTGCAAGGAAGTCTTGAATCCAATTTCAGATTTGCTCTGATACTCCGTAAGCTCGCATTTTTTTTATTAAACAGCAATGCGGGACGGTGTCAAATGCCTTACTGAAATCAAGGAACACGGCGTCAGCCTGAGCACCGTTGTCCACTGCGCTTTGGATCTCATGGAGGAACAGAGCGAGCTGAGTTTCACAAAATCTCTGTTTGTGGAATCCATGTTGATTTTTATAGAGGGGCTGTTCATTTTCCAAGAACGTCATAATTCTTGAGCATAAAAAATGTGCCATAATTCTACAACAGATTGACGTCAACTATATAGCTCTATAATTGTGTGGCTCTGTCTTACGGCCTTTGTTAAAAACGGGAATGACCTACGCTTTTTTCCAGTCGTTAGGTACCATCCATTGCTCAAGCGATCTGTGATAAATTACTGCTAGAAGTTTGGAGCAAGTTATTTCGAATAATCTTTATAGAATCTTATAGGTATCTCATCTGTTCCTGAAGACTTTTCACTACTAAGCGATTGTAGCTGTTTTTCAGTTCCGCGATCGGTTATCTCAATATCTGCCATTTCGACGTTCGTACGACGATTGACAGTGTTATAATCTTCTGCGGTGAAACAACTTCGGAAGACTGAATTCAGTATTTCGGCCTTCCCTCTGTTATCTTCCGTTTCGGTGCCGGTGTGGTTGCCGAGAGAATGAATTGATGACTTTGACCCACGTACTGATTTTACATTAGACCAAAATCTCTTAGGATTTCTACTCACAAGGGAACCTCCCCATCGCACCCCCCTCAGATTTAGTTATAAGTTGCCACAGTGGATACGCCTTGAAAAACTGAACACAGATCAATCGAGAAAACAGGAAGAAGTTGTGTGGAACTATGAAAAAATAAGCAAAATATACAAACTGAGTAGTCCATGCGTAACATAGGCAACATCAAGGTTAACATGAGCTAAGAAGCGCCGTGGTCCCTTGGTTAGCGCGAGCAGTTGTGGAACTAGAGGTCCTTGGTTCAAGTCTTCCTTCGAGCAAAAAGTTTAATTTTTATTTTCAGACAATTATCAAAGTTCAGGCATCCACACATAATCAACTTCGCTCTCCAAAATTCCAGGACATGTTCTGATTCGCTTGGACATATGCGGGATTTGACGGTCTACACACGGAAAAATTTGAAAACGTAAAAAACATATGTTTTGACAGAGCACAGGGAAAAGTGTGCGAGTGTGAGACTTTTGGATTCATTTGTTGCAGTTTATGTGACAAACTCTTATGTTTTCATCACTTTTTTGGGAATAATTATCACATCCACAAGAAAACCTAAATCGGGCAACGTAGAAGAATCTTTTTACCCATTCGCCAAGTGTACAAGTTAGGTGGGTCGACAACATATTCCTGTCATGTGACGCACATGCCGTCACCAGTGTCGTATAGAATATATCAGACGTGTTTTCCTGTGGAGGAATCGGTTGACCTATGACCTTGCGATCAAAAGTTTTCGGTTCCCATTGGAGAGGCACGTCCTTTCGTCTACTAATCGCACGGTTTTGCGGTGCGGCCGCAAAACACAGACACTAAACTTATTACAGTGAACAGAGACGTCAATGAACGAATGGATAGATCATAACTTTGCTAAAATAAAGAAAAGTTTTTCGCTTGAGGGGAGACTTGAACCAAGGACCTCTCGTTCCGCAGCTGCACACGCTAACCACGGGACCACGGCGCTCCTCGTCTAGGAATGTCCATGATGTTGCCTATCTTCGCGTGGACTACTCAGTTTGTATATTTTGCTTATTTTTTTATAGTTCCACACAACTTCTTCCTGTTTTCTCGATTGATCTGTGTTCGGTTTTTCAAGGCCTATCCAC
The DNA here is from genome assembly GCF_021461385.2 of Schistocerca piceifrons. NCBI lineage: Eukaryota > Metazoa > Arthropoda > Insecta > Orthoptera > Acrididae > Schistocerca > Schistocerca piceifrons. The sequence goes on along the minus strand of NC_060139.1, from coordinate 421,876,716 downwards.
TGTGCCAACTTATAACTAAATCTGAGGGGGGTACGATGGGGAGGTTCCCTTGTCACGTCTTACTTTCAAAATCATTGACTGCTTCTCTTACTGCTCTCCTTACGCTCATTTTCGCTTCATTCAGCTTTTGTTTGTCAGCTAGGTTTTCACTTCTCTTGAATCTGAGATGAAGTGCTCTTTGTTTACGTAGCGCTTTTCTTACTAGACTATTAAATCATGATGGATCTTTCCCATCCTTTAAAACTTTATTCGGAACATACTTGTCTTGGGCTTATTGAACGATGCGTTTGAATTTTTTCCATTTGTTCTCCACATCTTCCTCCTAATCACGGAATATTTGATGCTGACTGCTGAGATACTATGAAATTTGTGTCCTATCACCCTTGCCGAGCAAATATATCTTCCTATCTTTCTTAACATTTCTTGTAGGACCCGTCGTCATACATGCTTTCACAGCCTTATGATCACTGATACTTTCCTCTACGTTAACTGATTCGATAAGTTCAGGTCTCTTTGTTGCCAGGAGGTCTAAGACGTTTCCCTGACGAGTTGATTCTCTATCTGCTCAAGGTAATTTTCGGACAATACATCCAGAACAATGCCACTCGATTCCTTGTCTCTGGCACCAGTTTTGACGGCATAACACTCCCATATATACTTGGCAAGGTGAAGTCACCCCCTATTACAACTGCATGATCAGGAAAATTACTAATGATATTCTGCAAGCTTTGTGTGAAGCACTCTACAACTACATAACCTGACCCATGTGGTCTATAAAAGCATCCGATCGCCATTTCTGACCGTTCTTTGATACTCAGTTCCACCCTGATTAATTCACATTCGGAATCCGTGATAACCTCGCTAGATTTTATCGATTTTTTTTACTGCAGTAAACACGCTGCCACCATTGGTGATTAAACTGTCCTTACAATAAACTTCCAGTCTGAACTTAGGCTTTCGTTGTCATCGACTTCTGGCTTCAAGCAGCTTTCTGTTCCCAAACTATCTGTGAATTATGACTGTCAATAAGCGATACTAATTCTGGAATGTTTCCTTGGATTCTCCTGCAGTTTACTGAAATCGTATTAATCTTCTGTATCTCTGATCATCGAGCACCAAGATTCTCTGAGGTCGCTGGGCCTGATTTAACAGGCAAATCGTGTTTGCTCCCAAGGGAGGGATCCTCTAACCTCAAAAAAAGCCCCTAGCGGAGGTAGAAAATTCGCATTCGATACCGTCGCAGAGCCGTCTGAGCCTCTGGTTTAGACCTTCCACTCCGCCCAAAACCAGAGGACCGCGATCAACCCAGGGTACGATGCTACAAATAGACTGCTTAGCCTGCACCCTGCGTGCGTTGCTAGTTGCCTTCACCAAATCAGCTAGCCGCCGAAAGGAGACGAGGATGGCCTCAGAATCCAAGCGGCAGGCGTCATTCGTGCCGACATGTGCCACTACACGCAGCCGGTTGCATCCAGTCCGCTCAATAGCCGCCAGTAGAGCCTCTTCCACATCACGGATGAGACCTCCGGGCAAACATACCGAATGCATACTGGAATTCTTTCTGACCTTGCCTGCTATCCCCCTGAGGGGCTCCATCACCCGCCTAACATTGGAGCTTCCAATGACTAGCATACCCTCTGTACTTGTCCGGACTGGGCAGAAAAATCGACCTCTGGCCCAACAGGAGAGGCATCCCGTACTAGCTCAGAGTTATCATCAACACTAGGAAGCACCTCGTACCTGTTGCTAAGACGCAGGGAGCCAGTGACGCGTGAACCCACCACTGTCGGCCACCCACTCTGGAGTGAGGACGGACTGGTCAGATGTTGCGTATCGGAAGCCTCAGTGTCGTTCGGGTCACCACGGGATTCCAGTGGGACCAAAGGCGTCGCAGGTCTCGTCACTGGCACCACGACGTCAGCGCAACTTCGACCATTTGCGAGAAGCTTGTCGGCGGTAGCCAACGCAGCTACAAGCTGTTTACAGACAGCAGCCAGCTCTCCTTGTGTCTGCTCACAACCAGCACAGTCCCTAGCCATATCGTACTGTGTACGAAACAGATATAAGGTCTCAAATGATGCTACTGAGTTAGAAATTATACCAAAGGAGACTAAAGTAACACTAAAACTTGGTGTGCAGATTTCTCACTGAACTCTGAGACCTCAAGCTCTTAAACAGAAATAAATTTCTCTATACGGAAAATTTACACTAGGAAGCCGCCCTACTCAAAGATATCCACAAGACTTACGCAGAAACAAAAACTGCGATTAATTTTCTAACCACCAGTCTACACAGTAAAATACACACGTACACGTTGTCTTTAACGAAAAGAAGTCAGAGGGTGTCAGATCCGATGACCGTGGAGCCCAGCTGATACACGCTAAGTCGCCAGCTCCTTGACGACCAATCCAATGGTGAGGTAAAGTTTCATCCAGACATTCACGCACTTGGCTACTCCAGTGAGTGGTTGGCCCATCTTGTTGAAAAATGAAGTTGTCTTCGTGCAGCCTCGGAAACAACCAGTTTTGTAACATAGCGAGATACTGCTGACCAGTAACCGTGTTTCCATCAAATAATGGGCCGTAAACAGATGATCGGGATATCGCACAAAATACATTGAATTTGGGCGAATCTCGTAGGTGTTCAATGGCTGCTTGTGGATTCTGTAGGCCCCAAATTCGCACATTGTGTTTGTTTACCTGACCACTAACATGGGAAGTCGCTTTATCACTGAACACAATGTATTGTGCGAGAGTGTTATCATTGTTAATAGCGTCAAGAATCTCGTTACAAAACACCTCACGTTTGCGTTTGTCATCAGGACGCAGAGCTTGTAACAGGTGTACCTTGTACGGCTTCGTAACCAACCGATTTCTCAAAACACGCCAAATTGTTGTTGTAGGCAGTTGTAACTCCCGACTGGCACGACAAGTTGATTTTGAAGGACTGTGTTGAAAAGCAGTTTGAATTCGTTTAACATTTTCTTCAGGAACAAGAGGGCGGCCAGGACTCTTTCCTTTACATACACATCCTGTAACTAGAAACCGTAAAATCCATCTGCGAATGTTCCACCCATTCGAAGGATCAATTTGGTACCTCAACATGAAACGTCTTTGCACTGTAATCAAGGAATTGCACTTCTCAAACTCCAGAACACAAAATGATTTCTGCTGCGGAGTAGCCATTTTAAACATATGATGGTTACCAAGGAAAACAGAGGACAACTGACATCTAGCGGCTATTAATATAAACTAGACTATGTATTCGTTTCTCCAATAGCCAAGTCGAGGCGTAGCGATCGATAGTATGGACAAAATAAAACTTTGTAATACGTATATTCTTTTTGAAACAACCTGTATGCCGCAACTTCACGAAAACGGCACGGATCAAACGTGAAATTGGCATCAACTGTATAATATGTGCAAACGATTAACACGTCAGTCTAAGTTCTCAAAGCACGTAGGAGAAGCGCCTTCGGCACCCAGTATAAACTGAGGTGACAGAAGTCTCGGGATACCTCCTAATATCGTGTCGGACCCCCTTTTGCCTGGCGTAGTGCAACAACTCGACGTGGCTTGAACTCAGCCATTGGTTGGAAGTCCCCTGGGGAAATATTGAGCCAAGCTACTTCTATAGCCGCCAATAACTGCGGAAGTTTTGCCAGTACAGGATGCTGTGCAGGAACTGACCTCCCAGTTAAGTCCCATAAATGTTCGATGAGATTCATGTCAAGCAGTCAGGCCGGCCAAATCATTCGCTCGATTTGTCCAGAATGTTATTCAAACCAACTCAGTGACATGGTGCATTGTCACCCATAAAAATTCCATCGTTGTATGAGAACTTTTAGTCTGAATACTCTCCAGATAGCCGAACAGAATCATTTACAGTCAATAATCGGTTCCGTTGGACGAGAGGACCCAGTCCATGCCTTGTAAATATAGCCAGGTGCTGTAGGTGGCGTCGTGCTGCTAGCAAAGGCACTCGCGTCGGTCTTCTGCTGCTATAGTCCATTAACTCCAAATTACGCCACACTGCCCTAACGGATACGTTCGCCGTACGTCCACATGGTCCAAATGGCTCTGAGCCCTATGGGACTTAACATCTATGGTCATCAGTCCCCTAGAACTCAGAACTACTTAAACCTAACTAACCTAATGACATCACACAACACCCAGTCATCACGAGGCAGAGAAAATCCCTGACGCCGCCGGGAATCGAACCCGGGAACCCGGGCGCGGGAAGCGAGATCGCCGTACGTCCTACACTGATTTCTGCGGTTATTTCACGCATTGTTGCTTGTGTGTTAAAATGACAACTCTACGCAAACACCGATGCTCTCGGTCGTTAAGTGAAGGCCATCGGCCGCTGTGTTGCCCGTGGTGAGAGGTAATGCCTGAAATTCGGTACTCTTGGCAGCCTCTCCACACTGTGGATGTCGAAATATTGAATTCCCTAACTATTTCCGAAATGGAATGCTCCGTGGGTTTAGCTCCAACTAAAATTCCGCGTTAAGTGTCCGTCTTGTGACCATAAAATTATCGAAAACCGTTCCACATGAATCACATAACTACAAATGACAAGTTCGCCAATGCAGTGCACTTTCATACGTTGTGTACGTCTTCTGTCGCCATGTGTATATGTGCATATCGCTGTCCCATGACTTATGTCACCTCTGTGTACAAGGAAAGTTTATGTAGCGGACTTTTTCATTGAGAAATTCCTTTTTGAAGTTCAGTGTTTGTGGGAAGTTCGTGTCATGCTCTGAGTAAGAGGGAGAAACGTCTATCACAACATTTCGTAAATCGGCAACGGCAGCATGGTGACCTAGCGGATTATCATTCCGAATTGTTGGTGCTCACGTTTTATCCCATGGCTGTCACACAGGAGGGCCTACTCTATATGACACAAGACGTCAGTGGCCTCACGTGACTTTCGACCGAGGGAGTAGTCATATTGTTTGCTCACCTGTGTAGGATCGTACAGCCACGCCACGCCACGTACTTTAGGTCAGGAAATGGGCTTGTTTGCAGCACTTCACGGGCTATAGGTTCGGCTCCATAGTTGCATATTGTCTTGACGCGGCAGCAGAGAGACACGCCAACTGTGATGTGCACAACGACAACAATGGTCGCAGGAATGACACTACGTTGTCTTTTCAGGCGAGTCGCTGTTCTGCTTACAACACCGAGATGGCTGTATCCATGTTTGGATGTAGCCATCTCGGCTCCAGGTGTGGTCCACAGCACGATCACCTCTAGTTCACCTAGCCGGTAACTTGGTTAGCAGATGTTACGCTTCTGACGGGCAAATATCGCTATCTGAGCCCTGTCTTGGTGGCCCCCGTGGCGTTAGGATTCAATAAGACGTACCTAACTCAATACAGGAAGTGTTCGACTGTTGCACTGACCAGCACCGTAACCAGATCTGTTATTCATTGGAGACAACTGGTCATCAGTTGCCAGGAGACTGGCGCTCCGCCAAGTGCCAGCCATTACGATTGATGAACTTTGGCATAGAGTTGAATCAGCCTGGAATAACACAGCAGTGCCACGCACCCTGGCTTCGTTCGACTCCTTGTGTTTAGTCATCAGTCTTCTGACTGGACTGATGCAGCCCATCACTAATACCTCACCTATGCCAAACTTTTCACTTCAGAGTAGAAATTGCAATCTACATCCTGAATTAATTGCTGGAGGTATCCCAATCTCTGCCTTCGTCTACAGTTTTTAGCCTCTACAGCTCCTTCTAGTACCATGGAAGTTATTCCCTGATGCCTTAACAGAGGGCCTATCATCCTGTTCCTTCTTCTTGTCAGTGTTGTCCATGTGTTCCTTTCTTCTCCGACTCTGTGTAGAACCTCCTCAGTCCTTACCTTGCCAGTCCACCTAAACTTTAGTATTCTTGTGTAGCACAGCAAGGTTTCGATACTGTTGTGTTCTGGTCTTTCCTCAGACCATGTTTTAGTACCATACAATGTTGCGCTCCAAACGTACGTTCTCAGAAATTTCTTCTTCAAATTAAGGCCTATGTTTGATGCCAGTAGACTTCTGTTGGTCACTGCTAATCTGCTTTTAATGTCTTCTTTGCTCCGTCCATCATGTGTTATTTTGCTGACTAGGTAGCAGAAGTCCTTAACCTCATCTACTTCGTGACCATCAATCGTGATGTTAAGTTTCTCGCTGTTCTCATTTCTACTAATTCTCATTATTTCCGTCTTTCTTCGATTTACTCTCAATCCATATTCTGTACTCATTAGACTATTCACTCTATTCAGTGCTTCTAATTCTTTTTCACTTTCACGGAAGATAACAGCGTCATCAGCGAATCGTGTCATGGTACCTTTCATCCGGTATTTTAGTCCCACTCTTGAAACTTTCTTTTATTTCTTTCACTGCTTCTTCGATGTATAGATTGAACAGTAAGGGCAAAAGAATGAACTTCTGCCTCACATCGTTTTTAATACGAGTACATCTTTCTTGGTCTTCCAGTCTTATTGTTCCCTCGTAGCTCTTCTACATATTGTACACTACTGGCCATTAACATTGCTACACCACGAAGATGACGTGCTACAGACGCGAAATGTAACCGACAGGAAGAAGATGCCGTGATATGCAAATGATTAGCTTTTCAGAGCATTCACACAAGGTTGGCGCCGGTGGCGACACCTACAACGTGCTAACATGAGGAAAGTTTCCAACCGATTTCTCATACACAAACAGCAATTGACGGGCGTTGCCTGGTGAAACGTTGTTGTGATGCCTCGTGTCAGGAGGAGAAATGCGTACCATCACGTTTCCGGATTGTAGCCTGTCGCGACTGCGGTTTATCGTATCGCGACATTGCTGCTCGCGTCGGTCGAGATCCAATAACTGTTAGCAGAATATAGAATCGGTGGGTTCATGACGGTAATACGGAGCGCCGTGCTGGATCCCAACAGCCTCGTATCACTAGCAGTGGAGATGACAGGCATTTTATCCGCATGACTGTAACGGATCGTGCAGCCACGTCTCGATCCCTGAGTCAACAGATGGGGACGTTGGCAAGACAACAACCATCTACACGAACAGTTCAACGACGTTTGCAGCAGCATGGACTATCAGCTCGGAGACCGTGGCTGCGGTTACCCTTGACGCTGCATCACAGACAGGAGCGCCTGCGGTGGCGTACTCAACGACGAACCTGCATGCACGAATGGCAAAACGCCATATTTTCGGATGAATACAGGTTCTGTTTACAGCAGCATGATGGTCGCATCCGTGTGTGGCGACATCGAGGTGAACGCACGTTGGAAGCGTGTATTCGTCACCGCCGTACTGGCGTACAACCCGGCGTGATGATACAGGGTGCCATTGGTTACGCGTCTCGGTCACCTCTTGTTCGCATTGGCGGCACTTTGAATAGTTGACGTTACATTTCACATGTGTTACGACCCATGGCTTTATCCTTCATCCTACCCCTGCGAAACCCTACGTTTCACCAGGATAATGCACGACCGCATGTTGGAGGTCCTGTACGGACCATTCTGGATACAGAAAATGTTCGACTGCTGCTCTGGCCATCACATTCTCCAGATCTCTTACCAATTGAAAACGTCTGGTCAATGGTGGCCGAGCAACTGGCTCGTCACAATACGCCAGTCACTACTCTTGATGAACTGTGGTATCGTGTTGAAGCTACATGGGCAGCTGTACCTTTACGCGCCATCCAAGCTCTGTTTGACTCAATGCCCAGGCGTATCAAGGCCGTTATTACGGCCAGAGGTGGTTGTTCTGGGTACTGATTTCTCAGGATCTATGCATCCAAACTGCGTGAAAATATAATCACATGTCAGTTCTGGTATAAAATATTTGTCCAATGAATACCCGTTTATCATCTGCATTTCTTCTTGGTGTAGCAATTTCAATGGCAAGTAGTGTATATTATTCGGCTTTTCTTAGAGATTACCCCTATTTTTCTCAGAATTTCGAACATATTACACTATTTTACGCTGCTGAACGCTCTTTCGATGTCCACAAATGCAATGAACGTGTCTCGATTTTTCTTCAGTCTTGCTTCCTTTATCAACCGCAACTTCAGAGCTGCCTGTCTGGTGCCTTTACCTTTCCCGAACTCAAACTGATCGCCATCAAACACACCCTCAGTTTTCATTTCTATTCTTCTCCCTCTTTATTGCAAACGTACAATAAGTAAAATGTCGTTATCTGCCGTCCTTCCTGGTGTCGCAAACTTAATGGCCCCCAGTGTGCTACGCGTCTCCTCTGCTGGAATTTTTTCTGTTACTGAAATGTCAATAACTGTTACTAGTAAAGTGACTATCCGATAAGAACAAAATCAAATGGATCTCGAATTTAATTTGAGAATAATAAGGAAATCTTAAGCACGTAAAACCTGCTAAATACTGAGCGGCCCTTCTCTGGCAGAGTGCAGACCTACGTTGGTACATCTGTTAAGCGACCTCGCAGGCGCCCGCTAGCGCGCACATACACACACACACACACACACACACACACACAGCGGCTGCGGAAGAGGCGGACTGCCGGCTGCTGGCGGCGAGCGGAAGCGGAATGCGAGAGCAGCGGACTGGGCTAGCCAGGTGTACTCGCTGCAGCGGCCGGAATACGAATAGCGCCGTCCCACGAGATAGAGGCGGGCACAGCGAACCCACTCCCTGCATAAACACAAAATCGCATTTCTTACTCCGTAAATAAAGGGGCTGCGTTGCACTCTAACTGCGTAATGCTACTGTCGAAACTGACTGTGCGCTCACATTTACATTTCCTTGCAGTAACTTGCATATACAGAGTACTACCACGTGTGGCATAAGCCTGCAGGAACACCTTCATACTATGGATATTCCTAAGTTAACCACCGATTGGCTATTAAAAATCTGGCGTCTGTGCGGCTGGAAAAGACTTTGGAGGTCATGTTGCATTAGCGTATAACATCACAGCATGTAATTACGTGCTTTATATTCTGAATCTTATAATCAAGTGTATTAAATATTCCGAGACGATCATTAATCCGAACTCTTGTCTTTGGAGGTAACGTTATAAGAAAACTGAGACCTGTGGTCTTTGGTCTAATCTTTTTGCAAAGATCACGAACGATAATAATAATAATTTTAACTGTCTTAAAAGTGTGAAGTCGCTATGCCACACAATTAGCTTAGAAATATTTAGTTTCGCATTTTACTCATCCTGTAGGGAATGACGCTTACTTTCGTAATAATCGTACTTCAAAAATTTTCAGTCTTCGAGGAAAATAAATCACTGCAGGTTCTAATGATGTAATACGCAAATTGTAATTGCACACAACATCGCTTTTGAAATAATCGCGAACCAAACGAAAAGCTTCTGTATTTAATTTATTTACTTTACATGAATGAAATCTAATTTTTGTCTCTTCATACAAAATGAAACAGGATCTTCAAATACCTTTGTCGTAGTACGTAGTTCACTTTTTATGCTTTGATTAATAGTTAGTATACACTCGTCAATAAAAGTTATAGTTATTATTACAGCTCAAAGACAAAGACCTAATTCCATTCAAGGTCTGATAACAAGAGCGCAAAGGAAAGGTAAAGGATAAGATGGCAGCTAAAAAACAGAAAAACAAGAGTCTAGAGAACTTTTCACACTGCACATGTTTTTTATAGTATGCTACAATGTTATCTTTGATTAATTTTTATCTCAGTACTCGTTACAAGGTTCACGCATTGCTGCGTTCCATTGATGTTTAAATAAGAAAAATTAAATATACTTTCACTTAAACGTGCTAATGCTGTCATTAGGAATTGTTTCTTTAGAAAAGAGGGAAATTCGTTAAGTCTGGCTGGGACGCCATCAGCGCACTCCGTTGCGTTCGTCGGTGTGTGTGCAGTAAGCGACTGAAATGGTCGCTGTTCTTGTGTCTCCCGCCAGTTCTGTTATTTGCTTCCCACAAATAGGAGGATTCAATGCCGTCATTGAGTCGCTTGCAGCAGGTGGGGCTGTGAGTGATGGTGTTGTGGCACAGTAGTGCATAAAATTCAAGGACGTTCGGATAGATGTGCATGACGAAAATTGTCTAGTATTGATGAACTTTTGCAACATGTTGACGAAACTGTCCGTGCATGACGTCGTATCACTTTTTTCCAACTTTCTGAAGATTTGCTTTGGATTCTATGGACAATCCCTCATAACATGTTCACAGTATTTTTGTGCAGGTGGGTTCCATTCCACAGGTTTTAAGACACAGAACAAGGCTAAAACCTTGCCCTATTAAAAAGGGTAGTCTTTTAAGAAGAGTTAAAGTGTTATGAGTGCGCGAAAGGTAACTACAAGAGGAAAAATTAATCTGTCGATCTCACACCACGAAATGATGGAGAGAGTTTTTTGGGACGGCAAAGCAATTTGACAACAATTTCATGACAGTAGCGCTCGAGAATACTACACTTCAAGGAAAAAATGCGGATAGGAGGGGCGTGGGGTCAGCACTCCGCTCTCCCTGTCGTTAAGGTCCTTACAGTAGTGCCTCCAATATCTCAGTCACCGTAGGCCAATAACCATCTTCCCTTGTGTAAGTATAGCGGTGCCTGGGGGGCCTTCCTGTGAGGTCTTTACCTGTTTCTCTGATCGTGTCCCCAGAGAACTCGGGGTTCTCGCATACAAATACATCAGAGCTTTATTGCCTTCATTGCACAAACGCTGATAAATAGCAGTCACTAAAGATCCAGAAATATGCACGTCATGACAGTCATTACGGGCACTAATAATAGAAATATGTGTAAATATTTCGAAAGAAGATATAGAATTAGCAGCCTGTACATAAAACCGTATCGTAATTAAACTGAATGACTATGCTGTGACTGAAAACTGGGCAATGGGGAAGCAATTTGAATAATTATTTCCTAAATTAAGTATAAATAAAGCCAAACGGTTCAGCAGTCAATATATATAAAAAATTAATACGTTCAGTAACAGTGCCGCATTACATTAAATGCAACTCACTGCATCAAAATTTGGCGTCCAGAAACTTGAACAAGTAGATCATTTACCTATTTTCACACGAAATCTTGCAAGTCTTAAAAAATAAATTATCAGAGTAGAGACACTTGTAATTTTCACAATCGTTTTACTACACAGATCATGATACTCTACTGCAACAGAAACCATATGTTTGACTCAAACGTAACAGGGAGATTGCAAAAAGTGTTGCTAAATATCTACACCAGTCGAGAAAATTTTAATCAATGACGAGTAACTACGAATGGAGTTCGATATGGTTTTCGTCTTTCATCTACTCATATTCTTTACGTGCATTATTCATCTTCCTGTTAACATATCAGATAGAGTTTGTAAGCAAGTGTCAAAGTTAAGTGTCCGAGAATGCAACAGAAGAGTTTGTCAACCATGTTTTTAAAGTTATTAGTTAGTCGCCTTCATAATTTCCGCCTAATTTAAAAACAGTACTGTATATTCAGTTTTTGTAGCATATTATAGTACTTTACAACAGTAACCTATGATGGATTTTACGCTAATTGACACCAGATGTTTTAGATCTGTTTTAAATATGTAATGGTACCTCATAAAGATCTGAAGATAGAATCTGGTCATAATAAAGAAGTATTTATTGTCAGCTCTTGGCGGTGAACTACGACTGTTTTTACTTTAAATATTTACAAGCTGTGGGACACCACTTTCAAAAAGGTTTTTTATACTGAGCCTATAAATTGAACATTTCTACATAACTCCTATATAAACCATAAAAATTATTTATAGAACATGAATTAATTACGTTTCATTGAGCTGCAATATTACTTATTTTTCATCACGTGATTCCATAGTCATACTGTTCTAAATTAACCTTATGTGACTGATTTTGTATGTCAGGGTTTCTTCAGAGGCTATACAGCTCTGACGAGATTCCATTCCTTTTATGGAAGCTTCAGTAGGCCAGTGCTTCCGACAATCAAAAAGCTAGAACGCACGAGTATTTGTAGGCTGTAGTGGCAGCTTTTTACGCATAAATTATCCTTCAAGTTAGACTGTATTTGGAACTATTCAATTTTAGCAGTCCCGTATTTTCAAAAGCAATGGATTTTCCGTAATATGCAAAGTTCCTTAATGTTTTTCTGAGCGCATGGATCGATCGTGTAAACCAATATGGAACATTATTTTCCCTAACAGATTAGATTTCCGCTTAAATGAGAGAATCGCTACACGTCAGTTGGCAGGAAGCATTTATCAATGACTTAATGAAATATTGAGGTCATTTATACTCTCATACACGGGCTTGAATAACTTCCATTTTTGTAGAAACTGTCGTATTACTGCTATATATTAACCGGATGCTGGACAAATATGTTTTTCATTAGGCCCGTCAAATATCGCGTTCGTTTTGGTTTCTAATTTTTTTTCCATTCAAGCTTATAGACAGAAATTTGTAATGATGGCTAGAGTATTATAATCTTTATGAGTACACTTATTGCGGAGAACGTATGTACACAGTCATTGTTTCCTTTGGATCATGACTACTGTATATAACATAAAAATTCTCTTTGTTGCTATGACTAGGTGATATTGGTTACGTATTATCAACATGTGTACGTGGTTCTACATACTTCGCCGATAAACTGCGTTCAATCCATCAGAGTAAGTTATCGCTGTTAGTGGCAACAGCTGCAGTAGTACAAGTCCTGCCAGTGTTAACGTTATTTGTTCATAGTATTATTTACTCACGTTTCCATTTCAGACACTCAAATCTTTTATCACCATCTGTCATTATTTAAAATTGTTCTTTCTTGGGTAACTACGGTGTAGAAAAGGTGGTGTAAGTGTGTATCGCTGGTCCGAAGTAAGAGAGGGCCTGATAGCCATAATCGGACCATGTTAAACAAATCTATAAATAAAATAATCTGGTTGAGAAGAAGCTGCTGTCTTCTTCTTAGAAAAAACTACCACACTCCTGAAGTCTTGTAATAGAACAAAAAGTACTGCCGAATTTCCAGTATATTGAGGTGGATGATGGTGCTGAAGTTTCATGCGGTATTTATACGTGATTACCTGTTCTTCTTATTCTGTCGAAAACTATGACTGCAGCCGGTCGCTAAATGACACTGCTGTAGAATGATACGAACACAGGCAGTAGAGTTGGCTGCCAAATCCGAAGCACAGAACAGATTATGGTTCCTGATTTCTCTTGCTGCGTAATCCTTTGGAGTCGACTTAACACTCCCTGCGTCGAATCTTGTTGCTTTCTGGTTTTATACACTTTGTTTCTGTTATTGACATTATCATTTGTGTCAGTGTAGGCATCCTCTTTGCATATGATCGTATTTTAGTTGATGCAATGATTGGCAGACTGTATAAAAATAGTACGTTTTTAAAATAATTGCAATTGGTGGAACTAATGCTATTTCTACACCAAAGATTATTAGAACATAAATGAGCAGAAAGGTGTGTATATTCCATTTGATGAAAAACAGGAAGTTTGACAACGGCTGACAGAATGTCTTTCAAGCGTTACAGCAGTAATTAAAAATTTATGATTATTAGTTACACTCAAAGTTGCAGCGTTGTACAATGTACTACCAGCTTCCACAATTAGGCGCCATCTTCACATGTAGAAAAATGAAACAAAAATGACGCCAAGGTTTCCTACAGTACGACTAAATATACACAACGCATATATATAAGGAATGGGCGAGAATTAACTCTCTATTAAAAATTGCATACAACTTTTTAATACTCAAGTAATTTTTGATTAAACAGAAAACATTATGTTCCTTACAACTGTTTTGCATTGATAAAATTCAGCATAAGCACCACCATTACGTACCAGTGTCTATGAACTGATTTGGATGTTTGCGACAGACTTCTGCAGATAATCCAGCGATAGGTTTCTAAGAACTTGGCGAATTCGCTCCTCCACTTCATCAAGAGTTTTTGGTTTTGTTCAATAAACTTCTTGATTCGCCCATTCCTAGAGAAAGAAATCGCAGAATGTTAGGTCAGGATTGCCATTCAAGGGGGGCCGCGCCCTGGAAAATAGGTGCAAAGCCATGAGCGGACAGGATATACGAAGTGAGGCAGGACATCATCTTGCATGGAGATTAGGTCATTGTAATTGTTCCATGTGGATACAATACCATGAACGTTATGTACAAGCATATCAAGGTAGCCTTCTGCATTTATTGTGCCCGATGAGACAGTGAACCCACAACTTCCGTGGTTGTCATGCCGCACCACACTGTGACCTCTGAGCGATGGTGGATTTGCTCACCAGCCACCCTCTGATCCTCTTTTGTCCATAATAAAAATTGTGCTGGATAACAAATTCCCCAACATGAAACACGGCTTCATTTGACCACAGGATCACAGGATATAACCGAAAACAACGGATCAGTCTTCACACCATGCAAGCATTCCCCGATATTCCAAAAGATGATCACAGTCTTCCGCCGATAACTCCTGGGAGTAATGTGTTTTGCATGGACGAGAATTCAGCTCTTTCTTCAGAGCAATTCGAAATGTTTGTCGGGTTGAACCACTTTCGTAAGATGCCGCTCTTTGTCATTTCTGAGGACTGCGAGTGAACATTTCCTGAACCACTTGCACCTTTTCCTCCATCCTTGATATTGAGAGTCGACCGCTTCTCCAAATATCTGATACAGAACCTGCGTTGACAAGCTTGGCAACTCTTAATGGTCTTCGCTTCTACCGAGGCACGAGGTCCTCTGATATTTCGCCACCATCTCTGTTCTTGTACCAAGCATCGCCGTACTGCGCAAACAGCTGAGTTCAGTCATACAAGGTTAGAAAGAGGGAAGATGGTAGGAAGATTGGGTTTAACGTCCCATCGACATCGAGTTCATTAGAGGCGGAGCACACAGATTGTGTGAAGGATGGTAAAGAAATCGGCCGTGCCCTTTCAAAGGAGCCATCCCTGCATTTACCTGGAACGATTTACCGAAATCGTGGAAAACCTAAATTTTATGGCCAGACGTCGGTTTGAACCGCTGTCCTCCCAAATGCGAGTCCAGTGTGCTAACCACTGCTCCACCTCGCTCGGTTGACAAGGTTAGACGTTGAGCTGTTGTCCGCCTCTGATATCTGCAATAACATAAATGAGATATAATTCAATGATTCTGCCACTGTAAGGAACAAAATGTTTCCTGTTTCACAAAAATTAGTTAAGCGTTAAAAAAGTTATACACAAATTTCGATAGGGAGTTAATTCTCTCTCGTCCTTTAAGCCAAACACTTCCCAAATAATCATTCTATCTCCATGCCCGTGAAGTTCTAAACCCCTGAGAAGTAAAATCATCCCCGTCATGTGACGACTGGAGAGATTGGAAGCCACTAGAATTTGTGTAATTGTTAGGACAACTTCCGCAGGAACGCTACCGTTAATGTAACCCAAAACGTTGTAGGTGTTATCTGTAATGTGCGCTCTGATACACCTCAATATGTTACTTCAGAGAATGCTAAAAAGTACGTTCACAAAGCGAACAGTAACCACTGCTACGTAATACATCCTAGTACGAGGCGCACCCCTGAAGCAATGCTGTACTCGTTAGGATATATGATTGATGGGCGTAGCACTGCAACCTGGCTCGCCCAGGTTCATAGGTGGTCCGGTGCCTTGGCTGAAAATCTCTGGGATGTAATTATGGATCGGTAGCAGCAGCACTAGAAATTAACCATGCAGACAATGGTTGGCCCCCTGCTGCTTCTGTACCGCAATATGTGCAGTGCATGTTTATGTAAGCAGCTGCAGGTAGTGTTCTCTGCAGGCGTGGCACGTGTCTGCAGACACGAGAGTGCACAGAACTGAGCGCAGTGTATTAGTCCACTGGCACATGGTATACTCTCCCCCAGCATTGGTCAATAGCCTGTGATTACTCCGTAATGCGAATTTACTGCACATTCTTCGCATCTCTGCATAAACTAGTGCAAAAGAAGCCGCCTCTAGAACACACATACAGTTCTCGCATGATCACTATATTTATACGGGGTATGTGATATGAAACATGTGAGAATTCAAATCGCCGGGGTGCGGGCGGAATAGTCACCTTGTACTGAGCATGAAAACGCTTACGCGTTGCTTTCTGAATAATGTATGGTTTAGAGCATCGTATTCAGTGTACAAACACTGTAGATTTGTTAGGAATGTATCGATAATAATTTTTTGTTCAATTGTTGAAGTATTCTCTAGTCGTATTGTGGGGTTCCGAGGATCAGAACGCTCCTTCAAAGAAAAATACCCAATTGAGATGTCCATTCTGTGTAACTGTTACTGTGAGGAACATACATTCAAGCCTGCAGCCACAGTATTAGACGAACATACGTACAGTCCAACGATTCTGTGACGGCCTCATAAAATTTTCAAAAATTAAGTGAAATAAAAATAATTGTATATGAAATCAAATTTTAAATATAGATTCTTTTTCATGAAACTTGATGCAAGATGGCGAAGATGGCCAAAAAAGTTCGCAAAGTTTTGAAAACGAGTTCTCTTAAATAAGTAAAAAACTATAGCTCGTTCGAAAAATGTTAACTTAGAAACTCGTAAGGCTAATAGCTCTATAGATTACTTTTTTATAAGATCGATGGCTATCTTTCGTTTTGAAATGTATCGAAAAAGAACTTAAAATCGAGTTCTGTATAGCACGGTGAAATTCACGTTCCCATACTTGATATTTACTGTAAGTATAGCCCCCTGCAAGACAAAAAATACTTATTTGAAATTAAAAAATATTAATAATTTTGCGATATAATGATTTTTTAAGAAAAGGCACACTCGATAATGCCTAGATCTTCACAGTGGATTGCCCTCCGCTAACGGCTTTAGGCTTACGTTGTGCTATCATGCTACCAGCTGTTAAGTAATTAATTGGGATTTTATTATTTAGAGGTGTCAAAACATTGATTCGAAAAACTTGCACTTTTGTTGGGTGTTTTTTAACTATTTAAATTTTTATCTTATGAAAATAACTTTGAAAGAGAGAAATTACCGACTTTTTTTCAAATTTAAAAATCTTATGCGACCCTTTGGAGCCGAGATTTTTTTGATGATGATAATGAGGTCCCATACTCCTAGGAGCGAAGGGGGGGATGCAAGAGGCTCACACCGCTGTACTACGCAAGGTCCTAGTGGAGGTGGTTTGCCATTGCCTTCCCCCAACCATAATGGGGACGAATGAGATTTTTTTAAAGACCGATATATCTGGAAAAATTGAAGTTTCTTTTAATTTTTGAAACTCATACGTTTTTGCCTTACCGGGGATTATATTTACACTAATAGCAAGTACAGAACGCGATCATTGCCTTTTTCGGAGTCACTCGAAACGTAAGAAAGCAATCGATACTTACAAAAAAGCAATAGATACATCCTTTTAAACCCGACAGCTTTCTTAGTTAACGTATTTAGATAGGAGTTCCAGATTTTTACTTACTTAAAAAAGTCGTTTTTTGCAACATTGCTGATCTTCTCGGCCATGTTCATCTTCTTGGATCGAATTTCATGAAAAAGAAACTCAATTTGAAATTTAATTTCCTATACACTCATATGTTTTGTTTTCAGGTAATAATATTTGAAATCACTTCTCCGTAATATTGGCGTAACAGCATCGTAATGAGACAACAGCACAAACCAGCAACGATAGAGGTAGAATTAAGTGCAAACACACTTTTTCACCATTACTTTCTTCAGATATCTTTCATCATCGGAAATGAACTTCATTGTGGCGATGTCGGAGTGTAAGCCTGGATTTCTCCTAATGCGGCTACAGAAAATTGTCGGAATGAAGGAACATTTATTATCGCTCTTCGCGGTAAGCTTTGACTTCTTTTAAATATTTGCAGACCTGTGAGGAACCTCCTTCAATAAATATTATGTGCAATTATTGTAAACTAGAATACTGTCTTTGAGCCATTTGTGAGTTGTGTGTTCAGGTGCTTGCCGGTAGGATTCTCCGTGGTACAACTAGTCCGCAGACTTGTTCGCCCCCTCGTTTGGTCATTACCCAAAGCATCTCGAGAGGGCATAGCGATTACACAACAGCAGTTTCGTGTTCTCCATTTCAGTAGGTGCAGTTCAGTTTAAGTGCGTTGCGTGAGTTCCGTTGAAAGTGCAGGACTGCAGTTCCTACAGATTAGAGCGTTCAATGATGACAACAGCAGCTTCAAGACACCGGTTTTCTTACGTGAAAGAAAATGAAAAGGTCATCTCTATACGCTCGTCCAAGACGTAGAGTGTTTTAATATAGTTTTTAACATAGTTCACAGAATACGAGGAACAGTTACTTGAAGCACTTCTTGGTGGTAATAAACAACGTTTAGAGTTCTGTGAATTCATTCTGGGCATAGAGATGGAACATAAACAGTTTCCTATGGCGTTTAGTGTTCAACATGTAAACTATGCGCAGTTATGTTAAATAACCGAATGAAGCCAATAGACTTAATCCTGCAAGAAGAACAAAATAGATTTCGATGAGGGAGAGCTTATATTGATAATTTATTTACTGAAATAGCTAACTGATAATAGAAAAGGTTACAATTTGCCCACTTATATGGCGTTTGAAAATGTAGAGAAGGCCTTCGATAAAGTAAGCAGGCGGGAACTATAGACAATAATGGCTAAACGGATCTGTCCTGAACACTAATAATGCCTGTGAAATGGTTGTATCAAGTCATCTGCCTTAGACTCAGTTTCCCTAATTACAATAGGGGAAATATAGTCACTCATCAGGGAAGAAGACAAGGGTGTGTATTATAATGCGCACTTTTTAACATTTACGTAAACGATGTCTTACACATATGGAGCCGTCCGGAGTGGCCGAGCGGTTCTAGGCGCTGCAGTTTGGAACCCCGCCACCGCTACGGTCGCAGATTCGAATCCTGCCTCGGGCGTGGATGTGTGTGATGTCCTTAAGTTAGTTAGGTTTAACTAGTTCTAAGTTCTAGAGGACTGATGACCTCTGAAGTTAAGTCCCATAGTGCTCAGAACCATTTTAACCATTTGAACACACATGTAACGAACATTTGAAAGCACCTCTTTAAATGTGTTGGCATATGTTGATGGCTTAGTGATAATGCAAAACACTGAAGATAATCTTGAAAGAGCTATTTATTTATAACATAAAATTTGTAAAGAATATAACTTTATAATTTCTATCTCAGTACCAGTAACTATGGCATTCCAAGACAAACGCCTAGTAAGAGCTAAGGTTATTTAGGATGACAGATTCTGAGAATAGGTTCAACAGTTTAATTTTTTAGATTATCTCGTATGAGTACAATGTGGATTTAAATAATAAGTAGTAAGATACCTTGCACTGTACGGAACTTTTCGAAAAACACTGAAAGCAGCGCGGACCGAAACACAGCTGAACCTGTACAAGATGATGGCAGTGCCGGTTACTCCACACGGTGGTTGATTTGGGCGTTAAGACTGAAGGACTACAGGCACATACAAGCCACAGAAATGAAATTCTTGAGGACACTACTGGGTCACCCACGCCTTCATACAATTAGAAAACCATTTAGAAAGAATGGACTACACAACGATTTCGAAAATGGCACTAGCATAAAGATCTACTTATTGCAGAGCCCCAGGAAGACCGAGGCAAATATGGATTGAGAGCACGAGTCTCTAAAGCTTCATGAACCTTGCGACAGAGGAAAGATGTACGCCCGATTCTTTTCTACCGAATAAACGGTGACAGTCACGTTGCTGGATATGTTGGAGATTTGGCTATTTCCACAATTGCAAGAACTTGCTCAGAATATCATCTTTCACCTGAGTTGGAGTACCACCGTACTAGTACCATCGTGCGAAAGCATTTCTTAACAACTGTCTGTATGATAGGTCAGCCGTAAGCGGCGAAGGGGTCTCGCATTGCCCTATTAGCCGCCCCCCCCCCCCCCCCAAAGAACAGGACTAGTTGACTAGCGTCTCGATGCTTGCCGCGCACTTTTCTGAAAGGTATATGCAAACAAAGATGCTGAACTCAATTGTAAAGCAGTGCCTTGAGGTCGTATGCACAAGCATGTAAGCAATATACACTTGTAAAATCGAATGATTCCGTGCATATAAAAACTTTGTAATCCTTTGCCCCTATACATTTTTAAGGTATTACTTACCGAAAGGTCTATCTTCATCTTCTAGACGATTTAGTCTTTTGGAAACACACTGTACAGAGTGGACCAGAAGTCACAATAGGAAATGTTTAATGTTATTGTATTGAAACAAGAAGCAACACGAAAGGCAAACAGGAACATGAAACGACTCCCTAGCTGTAGCAGAAGATAACGCGGAAATGAATGTTCTTACACATTTCATCTCTCTCTTTATCTGACCATCATTCTCATTGGATTCGCTGCCATCTATGCCTGGTCGTCGCGCGCAGCATTTCAGGAATGATCATTCTCAGGGATGTCGTTTCGCGTGGAAATCAACATTTCGAGACCGGAAGCTAGGATACGTAGCACGTTTATCTGTCATCATAACGTTACGGCGAATCGCTAATGTAGGAAAAACTGCAAGTAAATGTTCGCACCAATCGCTTCGCGTATTCGTATCATGGATCACAATAACTGCAACTTCCACCATTTACAGCAAATGGATTGTACGTTTCAATAAACAATATCTAAAGCCTTTGAAACTTCTCTTTTGAATGTAAATAATGACAGTGCTGGAAAAACTCTTACGTTATTTGATTTTGAAACAGCTGAGCAAAACTCAACGTACTCAGTCAGTTTTCTCTTTATTTATTCTGATCATCACTAAACTGACACACAATATTTTTAGCACAACGCAAACTGACTTTCAATAACCCCTACAAAAGAATGGCCCTGACTAACAATAACCTATACACATGAATCACTTACCTCACAAAAACCTTCGTTATTCGAACTGCTGCAATAGAGCGAGCGCCAATACTGCCAGCTAAATAAAAGATTCTAACTACTGAAGGCACTAACTACTGAGAGGTATAATTAGCAAATGAAAGATTCTGATACAGAACAAACAATGTGTTTACCTTAATAGCTTTCAAAAGTAATATATATTGACATCCAATTAAATTCCCTTTTTCTGAAGGACACACGTCCAGATCGTGCTCTCATAGTAATCTCTCAAAACTCTGGCATCTCTCTCCCTACATCCACCACTGCTAGCGGCTCAACTCCAACAACTGCACAACGCTACGCGCTGTTCACATACAACAGCCCAACACTACACAAGCGAATATTCCAACAATGAGTCCAACCAGCTACAGATTGCACACAGCGCAGTCAGCGATTTTCATACAGAGCATTACGTGGCGTTACCAACATAAAAACCTAAACAGCCTACTTACACATTAAGTTTCAACAAGTAAACTTTCACACAGCAATTGACTAGAATACTACCGTGCGAAAGCGCCAGTGTACCTCTACTGCACTGGAATACGGCATCAAGTGCGCTACATGGTCTCTGAAAAATACAGGGTGTGGCAGAAAACGGTGCCGATTTTGGTTATAGCGAAACAGACCGGGGATTATATTGTAAAACATTTTCAATCGCGACAACGAAATCCTTGCGTATTGCGATGTCATGCACTGCTGTTTTGAAAATTATGTCTTTTACGTGGCATCATTGTTATGTTGACAATCAGATAACTTGTGAGCTAAATCCATCGGTTATTTTTCAGAAATTCATAAAACAAATCTATATTTGGTTCTTTTGTTGTACTGCCTGGTTCAGTTGCAAACCATTATCTGGCGCGGAACTCCAACAAAAACACCTCACACATCAACAAAACTGAAACATAACATAAATAAATAACAGAAATAAAAAGATGACATAAATAGTTTACAGCACCTTCAAGCTTCTGTATACGATTTTCTTTCTGCACAAATGGCATCTTTCAATTGCGCAATTGTTCCTCGATGTCTGGCATACACCCTGTGTCTCACGAAATCTCAAAGAGATTAATGACAGATCGATAAGTAGTGAGATCTCTGACGACATAAAATGTCCCAATTCATTTAAATGATGTGGTTACCAAACACTCTGTGCACTGCTGCTATTGAAATCTGAGCAAAATGGGACATAGTAGCATCTTGCTGAAACCAAAACTCGTTTGCAAGAAACTGCTCAAGTTCAGGTGCGAGGAATGTGTCAACCACAGCCATTGGTGCGTAACTATGATTGCTCATCCATGTTCGTCTTCAAAAAAGAAAGGGCCGATTATGCCCAATGAGGAAAGAGCGCGGCACACTGTCTTTCTGGCTGCGTAAGGAGTGTTGATGGAGTTCGTTGGATTATCCTGGCACCAGTAACAGCGGTTTTGTTTGTTGACATAATTGCTTAGGTGAAAACGTGCCTAGTCACTGACCCATAGCAAAAGTAAGAAGCCTTTATTGTCCCTAATTATAGATAAACAGTTCGACAGACGGAGTCATTCAGTTTTCATAATCATTTTCATTTAACTGTTGCAACTTCAAAGCATTTTGTAAAATTCTGCTCACTCTACGACTGGATATTGCCACTATTGCGGCAGTTTGTTGCACATAACGCTTTGGACTGTTGGTTAGAACATTTTTCACTGTGTATTCGTTCCTGTAAGCGACAACTTCTGGGCATTCCTGTCGGTTTCAGCTTAAGTGCACTTTCTGTTGCTTCAAGTTATTCACCGATAACCCGACTGTCGCTGGTACAGCATCAGTCTGTCTAAGGTTGAACTGACGATGGTATTCCCATCTAGCAGCAGCAACACAGTCCATGTTTCTGTACAAGGTCTTGAGATTCACAGCACATTCAGGCCCACTCCAGCACTCCATCTCAGCAAATGGCATACCTACCTTAAACATGATACAAACATTCGTTGTTGCCCATAATATCATTCCACTTCCAGAGACTAATTAAAACAGCCCAGTTTTTTGCAACACACTGTGCAAGCAATGTACTCAGAAGCACTAAAGGCAGGAATTCACAGTGTTCCGTGCCAGTGTGTTATGTCATATATTGGCAAGATAACTGGATCAGTGGAGGAACGATGCCGGAAGATCGAATGGCTGACACATCTGACGCAATCAAGTAAAAATATTGTCGTTAAACGGTGTCTAGAAGAGCCATGGCTGGGACTTGTGTTCCCAGAGCGCACTCTCACTCCGACGACTGCGGCCATGCCTGCTCAGTGCTCCAGCTCCCCCCGTCATTGCGCTGTTCCGAACGTTCGTGCGAGCGTGAGGACTGTATGGCGAAGGCTGTACACGCAGGAAACTTAGGAAAACGTGTTTAGAACACGTGTGGCAACCCCTAAAAGGCGGATACTGCAGCATACTTTTGTAACGGTGACTGTATCACTAGTTTTTATTTTCAACTTGTTATTTTTCCACCAAAGCAAAAACTTTACTAGCTAACTCAATAAGTACTTTCGGCAGTGCTGATACAGCAAACGGAACTACAAAAAAGCTCTACATATAGGCATCTGAAATTAAGTTGTGATGTTTACAAATTTATCCACATTTCGATTTTAGAATGTGTAATACACTCCAGGAAATTGAAATAAGAACACCGTGAATTCATTGTCCCAGGAAGGGGAAACTTTATTGACACATTCCTGGGGTCAGATACATCACATGATCACACTCACAGAACCACAGGCACATAGACACAGGCAACAGAGCATGCACAATGTCGGCACTAGTACAGTGTATATCCACCTTTCGCAGCAATGCAGGCTGCTATTCTCCCATGGAGACGATCGTAGAGATGCTGGATGTAGTCGTGTGGAACGGCTTGCCATGCCATTTGCACCTGGCGCCTCAGTTGGACCAGCGTTCGTGCTGGACGTGCACACCGCGTGAGACGACGCTTCATCCAGTCCCAAACATGCTCAATGGGGGACAGATCCGGAGATCTTGCTGGCCAGCGTAGTTGACTTACACCTTCTAGAGCACGTTGGGTGGCACAGGATACAAGCGGACGTGCATTGTCCTGTTGGAACAGCAAGTTCCCTTGCCGGTCTAGGAATGGTAGAACGATGGGTTCGATGACGGTTTGGATGTACCGTGCACTATTCAGTGTCCCCTCGACGATCACCAGTGGTGTACGGCCAGTGTAGGAGATCGCTCCCCACACCATGATGCCGGGTGTTGGCCCTGTGTGCCTCGGTCGTATGCAGTCCTGATTGTGGCGCTCACCTGCACGGCGCCAAACACGCATACGACCATCATTGGCACCAAGGCAGAAGCGACTCTCATCGCTCAAGACGACACGTCTCCATTCGTCCCTCCATTCACGCCTGTCGCGACACCACTGGAGGCAGGCTGCACGATGTTGGGGCGTGAGCGGAAGACGGCCTAACGGTGTGCGGGACCGTAGCCCAGCTTCATGGAGACGGTTGCGAATGGTCCTCGCCGATACCCCAGGAGCAACAGTGTCCCTAATTTGCTGGGAAGTGGCGGTGCGGTCCCCTACGGCACTGCGTAGGATCCTACGGTCTTGGCGTGCATCCGTGCGTCACTGCGGTCCGGTCCCAGGTCCACGGGCACGTGCACCTTCCGCCGACCACTGGCGACAACATCGATGTACTGTGGAGACCTCGCGCCCCACGTGTTGAGCAATTCGGCGGTACGTCCACCCGGCCTCCCGCATGCCCACTATACGCCCTCGCTCAAAGTCCGTCAACTGCACATACGGTTCACGTCCACGCTGTCGCGGCATGCTACCAGTGTTAAAGACTGCGATGGAGCTCCGTATGCCACGGCAAACTGGCTGACACTGGCGGCGGCCGTGCACAAATGCTGCGCAGCTAGCGCCATTCGACGGCCAACACCGCGGTTCCTGGTGTGTCCGCTGTGTCGTGCGTGTGATCATTGCTTGTACAGCCCTCTCGCAGTGTCCGGAGCAAGTATGGTGGGTCTGACACACCGGTGTCAATGTGTTCTTTTTTCCATTTCCAGAAGCGTACATCTGGAACCTTTGTTAAACCAAGCTCTGAGATAACTTCAGTTACTTGTCTGTGCAGCTGAGGATAATACAATATCTGTTACCAATTGATTATCCCCTTACATTAAGATGCTTAATGAACTGAAATGATTGGGATGTCGACCATAAAATATTTTGTCACTACTTTTCTTATCCTTACCCACCTTCAGATCCGTCATCAATCATTATCGCTCATTATAAGACATGTTCATCATCTCGTCTTTGTGGCTGTTATTGTAATTATTCTCCAATGAATATTTTTTTTTTCCAATCGATAATAGTGTGACAGTGCATTAAGCATTCTGCATGGACTCCAAACTACACATAAAGTAAAGCAGTTCCCGTTCAGCACTGAATTATGTGGCTTCTCCACCTTTTTTGTTTTTTGAACAAGTGCATAGATGTCCGCAGTTCGTGGCCTTGTGGCTAGCGTTGCTGCTGGGGCCCCAGGTTCGATTCCCGGTCGGGTCGGGATTTTCTCTACCCAGGGACTGGGTGCTTGTGTTCTGATCATTTCATCATTATTCGGAAAGATAGCGAGTCTTGAAAGTGAAAGGATTGGGACTTTGTATGGGCGTGGATAACAGTGCAGCTGAGCTCCCCACAACCCAAATATTATCATCATCATCGTCAAGTGCGTAGATGCCATACTATTCCTCATGCAGGAGCTATTCGATTTAACAAAACCGATATTATCATCAAACTGTGACAAGCCGACTGCCTCGCTCTAGCGGCGTCTGGCTGCAGCCTTTTCCTGTTCCTCCTCGCTCCTCAGCCCCACCAGCTAGGCAGGAGCGCGGATGGAGCCCACGTGTTCGCGGAGCACTGTACTCTGGATGAGTTGCGGTTGAAACATACAATTATGGATAAAAGGATGTAAGGCAAAAGGTTAGGGCCCATGTACCATCATGTGTCACTGTAAAACAATTAACCTTGGGGAGCGGCAACATATTACTCCCAAATGGTGATAACAGTAAGACCCAAAATGCTCCCTCTAACAGTGCTCATTAATCGTAGAAAATTTTGAGCATTCAACCAAGAAGAATTTAAAACATATTAAAATAACCAGTCCATGTGACAGAAATCAGTCTTAAGGTGCTGCCAAACGCTGTCATAGCACGACGACGCGCCGTCACTGCGCCACGGTCGAGAAGGCCAGACAGATGCAGAGCACCCCTACAACACACTAAGGTTGCGCATTAACGACCATTAATTGCCAGGATACCGCAGCAAGTTACACCGATACAATTCCGCGTAAGAACAAGTCACCAAATGAGCTGTTTTAAGATAGAGAACAAATTAACAAGCCCGGGAACGAATCGCACACAAGTGACAGTAGCAGCGGCCGCGTGACATGGAAGCACAGCACAGCTAGCCTGGCCCGTAAGTCGAACACGCCAGCGCACGAGGAGCAACAAAAACTAACGAATCATTCACTATAGACCGATCTTCGTTAACAAAAAACATCGCGGCCGGGCCAAGCTGTACAGCGGCGAGGGAGCTGACCGTTGTGTGCAATAAGCCCCGATCGAAACGAACTTGACACTAGGATCGAACAGCTCATTCAAATGATATTAAATAACAGAAATAATGGTACACTTGCTTTGAGACATTACATAAGTCAATGCAATTCGCCCTTGCATGATGTGACTGAATTAATCACGGGAAAATGCTCCAAATCGATACAAGCCAGCCAGATATTTACTACAATTTGCTGTCACCGGGCCTTTTAAAGAATCAACGGACGTTCAGTGTTCATTCTAGAGGCACCACGCAATCAAAAGCCATGTAGAAGGCACTGTCACCAAACCTACATTCGATTTAGGCTGAACAGGAACTGCCGACAAAATGGTCCTAAGTCCCATAGCCAAAACATGCTAACACACAAAATTCGCTGCGTTACTCGTACTGTGAATAAAACTACGTCCGTTGCAACCCTCTCTTACCCGCACTCAGCTGAGTGTCCAGCAGTACCGGGGAGCAGAAACTATCTCATTCCAGCAGTTCGTTCTAAAAGCTCCGTTGAAAATACAGGGACGCGCCACGCCTGCTCCCTCCGTGACTCGGCCCACTGAGGAAATGAGGAAGAGCTGCTGGCGCAACAACCTTCCCGTCACAGAGCAGAGGGAAAGGTAAACCACCAGGCTGCACCCGGAATAAGGCGAGCTCCCTTCTCGTGGGATGTCCGTTGTCCACTCACCACGCCACAACGCTCCACGTCCTCTATCAACAGCCTCGAATAAAGATCTTCGTGGTCTCAAACCAGAGGGACATCACACGACAGAGCGAGCTAGTGGCGCCAGGAATTCGAAAGGCGACGTCAGCAACCCCGTCACGGCTCGGCGGTACTACGAAAATGCTGGCATAAACGCCAGCGTTCTGGGAAAGAGCTATTAGAAAGACGATTGAGGCTAAGTTGAAAGAAAATCTTATACACACAGACGTCGGCTACAGCGTGTACAAGGCAAAGGAGTCTTTCTCTGAGATTCAATAAAAGAGCACAAGTTCAGACCACAAATAGAGATATCAACTACTGACACACCATTTGAACGGCAGTCAGTATGCAGTACAATAATCAGCTAACACAACAAGTTTTTTCAACAAGTAATACAACTCCGTACTACATACATGAGTAGACGTTAGTCAACAACTCTACATTACTAAGTAAACAAAAGCCAGTAAACAATGACGGGCAGCACAGCTTCAAACAATAGTCATGTTCATGACACTCTAACTTTACAAAACGCAATTCCGCCTTATTAGTATATGTAATTAACCTTCTATCAATATAACATGTTCTCCTTGGCTTCTTCCATTTCCTGGTTTAAATACTGTCAAGCCATGGTGAGCTATACCTTCTATCACTATAACATGTTCTCCTTGGCTTCTTCCATTTCCTGGTTTAAATACTGTCAAGCCATGGTGAGCTATACCTTAAATGGAATAGAGAGGGGCGGCCGCGGTGGGGAGTGGTTCTAGGCTCTTCAGTCCGGAACCGCGCGACTGCTACGGTCGCAGGCTCGAATCCTGCCTCAGACATGGATGTGTGTGATGTACTTAGGTTAGTTAGGTTTAAGTAGTTCTAAGTTATAGGGGATTGATGACCTCAGATGTTAAGTCCCATTGTGCTCAGAGCCATTTTTTTTTTTTTTTTTAAATAGAGAGGAGTTTTTCCTCCTGTAGTATGTGTCAAGGAACTGCAGTACTTCCTTTGCGGGAATAGTGCAAGATCTCTTTTGCCCACTATTTACAGTTGATATGAAACCATCTCTCTACGATTTAAGCAGTTTAGGTACGTGTTCACAATATTTTCCAGTATGCACAAGCGACGAATGTAAACCAACGCCATAAATGCCGACCAAGCAAATAAAGCAGTAATTGACAGAAAAGGTACCAGCTCGACAGATGGGATACGGGAGGAACAATCGCGCCTGTGACCTCTTTTCGCGGCCAGCGCTCGTGTGTTTACAGAATGCAATAAATCAACGGGCTCGGTCAGGCGTCATTAAGCGCGTTATTGAGCTGGGGTCGCAGCAGCCGCACGCGTCCGTGCCGCGTCCACTCGCCACACGTGATGTTATGTTCCACTCCGTTAACTAGCTGTCTAGTGTCCCTCTGCAAATATCGTTCCCGAACAAGCGGAGCGGATTCCAATTTAGACGTATCACGCAAAATACACATTTACCCAGGTGTCTGACGCCCGCCCTCTGTGGCCACGATATGAAGCCCTCTGACCAGCCCACCGTGGGTCTCTCGGACAGGGTATGTAATTCTATTCACGTCCTAGACCTCTACGGTGGTGAAAAATGTAACAAATAAATTGAAAAACAACATGATAGAAACTGCGTTGAGGCGAATATTGTCAACTGTTTTGAATTTGTGATTCGATAATGGTAACATATTATAATCGTAATCGTATTTCTTAAAAGTACGTATTACATTTGTGTCAGTTTTCATGGAAAGTCCCTTCAGTTATTTACCGCCTACAATAAAAACAGGAACCACTATACTTAAGTAAATAACACGAACAACAGTTATTTAGACGGGTTTTCTCGAGATATGAACCATTATTTGTCCAGAGTATTAGTCTGCACAGTGTCAGTCACGTGGCAAAAGATAAAACGCCTCTAGGTTTGTGCGACATTTGACGGAGCACTGATGGTGTAACTTGAGTGAAAGCTCTTGGCACAGCATCTTTCTGGTCGTCTGTGATATCCTAACGGTTTGCGGAACGCATGTTGCATATGGTGAGGTCTGAGCTTCGTAGTAGCGGTATCTGTTGGTTATTATAGGGACAACGGGAATTAGCGTCCACTCCGTAGATTACGATTTTGGTACTCGTAAGCCTTTGCATTAAAAATGAACTCAACAATTCTGTTTGATTTTATTTCTGAAAAGGCAATACAACAACGACAGACAAGAATGGATCGACACAATACGTCAAAAGGATTCAGATTAGGTTACCATAAGACTGGCCTTATATTCGAAGATCTCACTGGCATAACTGAGCTAATAAATGTGGACATAGCGATCAAATCAGTAGAAATCTGAAAGGCAGCAGCAGAAAAGACAGGGTTACACACTTCCTTAAGCAGTGTACACGAGCATAGAAGGAAAACGTTCATCTTAGACAGTGAAGTCAAGGAAAGATGAAATCAGAAGAACACAGAAGTTCAAGTAACTAGGAGTTATTATCATTGCAAACATCAATAAGGCTTCAGCAGTCAAAGAAAGAACCACAAAGAAGGGGACAGCATTCAGACTATGCCAGAACTTAAAAGTCCAAATTGTTATCTTATCGTGGCAAATTCGGATACTCAAGTAGGTGGTACTGGAGTACAGTGAGCATATGGGCAGAGCGAGCAATTCGTTGTATAAAAAAATAAAAAATTAAAAAAAATTGAGAGTAGGGGAACGTAATTTCACCAAAGGCTGGTGTTCATATGTTGGCAACACTGGCTAATTTTTAAAATGGCCGCTCGCAGCACTTGTTTGAACCACGTTTCTTCAAAGATTTCCGTGAAATAGAAATTTTTCTATTGGTATAACTTATTTACCAGGAAAGTTCGAAAGTGGTAAGCATAAATGCAGTAGGTTTAGAAATGATATTAAAGCACTAAAATTGATCACAAATGTACTTTTAACTTTATTTCGTATTAAGTTTTGCATATTGTATGTATGGGGCACAGGGGTCAACTGATACTAGGCTCACAGTGGGCATACCATCGAGCGTGCCTCGCTATCACTGCAATTATTGCTCTGTAGTCTTATACTTTTTTCTCTCTCATGTTTCAAAAAATTTGGTTCGAAAAAGGAAACGAAAAACTAATACGGGTATAACACCTGAATCAGGTTGAAAGAAGCTGTACAAGCAACCCTAATAGATAATTATGCTGTGCTTGCAGCATCTAAATAATGTGAAATTCCTAGACAGAGACTTGCACGGTGCGTTAATGTAATTTACCTATAGCCAAATTAGAAACTACAATTTGATAGGTCTATATAACCCTAAAGGATACACAAATTAACAAATTTATTTTTCCAGATATTTGGACAAAGCGAAGGCTGGCCAAGACCTGATGATCGAAGAAATCACAAAGAAGTGAAAACCATTTCATTATGCCGAATAATTCAGAAAAAAGTGAAATCCACTTTAGTGACTCTGTGTGCAAACTACCAGAGTCCCAGCCTGTTTCAGATACTAAGCGTTGTAATAACTTCTTGCCTTTCCAGTCTCTTAGTACCATCCCCCCCCCCCCCCCCATGAACCATAGACCTTGCCGTTGGTGGGTTGGTGGGGAGGCTTGCGTGCCTCAGCGATACAGATAGCCGTACCGTAGGTGCAACCACAACGGAGGGGTATCTGTTGAGAGGCCAGACAAACGTGAGGTTCCTGAAGAGGGGCAGCAGCCTTTTCAGTAGTTGCAGGGGCAACAGTCTGGATGATTGACTGATCTGGCCTTGTAACACTAACCGAACGGCCTTGTTGTGCTGGTAATGTGAGCGGCTGAAAGCAAGGGGAAACTACGGCCGTAATTTTTCCCGAGGGCATGCAGCTTTACTGTATGGTTAAATGATGATGGCGTCCTCTTGGGTAAAATATTCCGGAGGTAATATAGTCCCCCATTCGGATCTCCGGGCGGGGACTACTCAGGAGAAATAAAACTGGCGTTCTACGGATCGGAGCTTGGAATGTCAGATCCCTTAATCGGACAGGTAGATTAGAAAATTTAAAAAGGGAAATGGATAGGTTAAAGTTAGACATAGTGGGAATTAGCGAAGTTCGGTGGCAGGAGTATTGCAGGAGTAGCTTTAATAATGAATAAAAAAATAGGAGTTCGGGTAAGCTACCACAAACAACATAGTGAACGCATTATTGCAACCAAGATAGACACGAAGCCCATGCCTACCACAGTAGTACAAGTCTATATGAAAACTAGCTCTGCAGATGACGAAGAAGTTGAAGAAACGTATAATGAGATAAAAGAAATTATTCAGGTAGTGAAGGGAGACGAAAATTTAATAATCATGGGTGACTGGAATTCGATAGTAGGAAAGGGGATAGAAGGAACGTAGTAGGTGAATATGGATTGGGGGGAAGAAATGAAAGAGGAAGCCGCCTTGTAGAATTTTGCACAGAGCATAACTTAATCATAGCTAACACTTGGTTCAAGAATCGTAAAAGAAGGTTGTATACGTGGAAGAAGCCTGGAGATACTGACAGATTTCAGATAGATTATATGATGGTAAGACAGAGATTTAGGAACAAGTTTCTAAATTGTAGGACATTTCCAGGGGCAGATGTGGACTCTGACCACAATCTATTGGTTATGAACTGTAGATTGAAACTGAAGAAACTGCAAAAAGGTGGGAATTTAGGGAGATGGGACCTGGATAAACTGACTAAACCAGAGGTTGTACAGGGTTTCAGGGAGATCATAAGGGAATAATTGACAGGAATGGGGGAAAGAAATACAGTAGAAGAAGAATGGGTAGCTTTGAGGGATGAAACAGTGAAGGCAGCAGAGGACCAAATAGGTAAAAAGAATACAAAAGGAATACAAATGTCTCAAAAATGAGATCGACAGGAAGCGCAAAATGGCTAGGCAGGCATGGCTAGAGGACAAATGTAAGGATGTAGAGGCTTATCTCACTAGGGGTAAGAAAGATATTGCCTATAGGAAAATTAAAGAGACCTTTGGAGAAAAGAGAACCACTTGTATGAATATCAAGAGCTCAGATGGAAACCCAGTTCTAAGCAAAGAAGGGAAAGCAGAAAAGTGGAAGGAGTATATAGAGGGACTATACAATGGCGATGTACTTGAGGGCAATGTTATGGAAAGGAAAGAGAATGTAGACGAAGATGAAATGGGAGATATGATACTGCGTGAAGAGTTTGACGGAGCACTGAAAGACCTGAGTCGAAACAAGGCCCCAGGAGTAGACAACATTCCATTACAATACTGACTGCCTTGGGAGAGCCAGTCCTGACAAAACTCTACCATCTGGTGAGCAAAAGGTATGAGACAGACGAATTACCCTCAGACTTCAAGAAGAGTATAATAATTCCAATCCCAAAGAAAGCAGGCGTTGACAGATGTGAAAATTAACGAACTATCAGTTTACTAAGTCACGGCTGCAAAATACTAATGTGAATTCTTTACAGACGAATGGAAAAACTGGTAGAAGCCGACCTCGGGGAAGATCAGTTTGGATTCCGTAGAAATATGGGAACACGTGAGGCAATACTGACCCTACGACTTATCTTAGAAGCTAGACTAAGAAAAGGCAAACCTACGTTTCTAGCATTTGTAGACTTAGAGAAAGCTTTTGACAATGTTGACTGGAACACTCTCTTTCAAATTCTGAAGGTGGCAGGGGTAAAATACAGGGAGCGAATGGCTATTTACAATTTGTACAGAAACCAGATGGCAGCTATAAGAGTCGAGGGATATGAAAGGGAAGCAGTGGTTGGGAAGGGAGTGAGACAGGGTTGTAACCTCTCCCCGATGTTATTCAATCTGTATATTGAGCAAGCAGTAAAGGAAACAAAAGAATAATTCGGAGTAGGTATTAAAATCCATGGAGAAGAAATAAAAACTTTGAGGGTCGCCGATGACGTAATTCTGTCAGAGACAGCAAAGGACTTGGAAGAGCAGTTGAACGGAATGGACAGTAACTTGAAAGGAGGATATAAGATGAACATCAACCAAAGCAAAACGAGGGTAATGGAATGTAGTCGAATTAAGTCGGGTGATGCTGAGGGAATTAGTTTAGGAAATGAGACACTTAAAGTAGTAAAGGAGTTATGCTATTTGGGGAGCAGAATAACTGATTATGGTCGAAGTAGAGAGGATATAAAATGTAGACTTGCAATGGCAAGGAAAGCGTTTCTGAAGAAGAGAAATTTGTTAACATCGAGTATAGATTTAAGTGTCAGGAAGTCGTTTCTGAAAGTA
Source organism: Schistocerca piceifrons (assembly GCF_021461385.2). Classification (NCBI taxonomy): domain Eukaryota; kingdom Metazoa; phylum Arthropoda; class Insecta; order Orthoptera; family Acrididae; genus Schistocerca; species Schistocerca piceifrons. Next base: position 421,843,297 of record NC_060139.1, on the reverse strand, counting down.
TTTGCATGGAGTGTAGCCATGTATGGAAGGGAAACATGGACGATAAACAGTTTGGACAAGAAAAGAATAGAAGCTTTCGAAATGTGGTGCTACAGAAGAATGCTGAAGGTTAGATGGGTAGATCACGTAACTAATGAGGAGGTATTGAATAGGATTGGGGAGAAGAGGAGTTTGTGGCACAACTTGACTAGAAGAAGCGATCGGTTGGTAGGACACGTTCTGAGGCATCAAGGGATCACCAATTTAGTATTGGAGGGCAGCGTGGAGGCTAAAAATCGTAGAGGGAGACCAAGAGATGAATACACTGAGCAGATTCAGAAGGATATAGGCTGCAGTACGTACTGGGCGATGAAGAAGCATGTACAGGATAGAGTAGCATGGAGAGCTGCATCAAACCAGTCTCAGGACTGAAGACCACAACAACAACAACAGTGCCATTACAATATTCACTAAAATGTGAAAATATTTGTCTAATAATTAAATGAATGTGTTAATTAGTAGAAAATATGTTTTATGTCAATAATTTACCTTCCCAAATGCGTACTCATAGTGCCCCAATTAATTTCTCATTTGCCCCTGTATGGGGTAAAGTAGGCACAAGAGACAGAGCTTTACATTTCCAGCATATGTCCCAAATCTGTTAATGTAAGGGCAAAGAGAAAATTTTTTAGAAACAACCATTATAATTACATGACTCGTGCACGTTGTTTCAACTTCCTATTGCAGTTATTGTACCTGGAAAAAAATATTAAATGAGTTTTGTGGCCATTGCGTCCCAGCTTTCCCTGCCTTGTATTGTATTGTATTGTATGTTAACAGGGGGCCTAGAAACGACGGAGAGGCTCCGTCCCCGCCGCAGCCACAGTGCTCCACAACCCCACGACGCCCACCACAGTCCACTTCACCCCTCCGCCGCCACACACCGAACGACTCTTTCAGGGTTATTGTGCGGTTCGGTCCCCTGTGGAACCCACCCCACCCCCTCCCTCATGGGAACATTACACACCAGACGAGTGTAGCCCCTGTATCTTCGTGGTAGAGTAAAGGCGGTATATGCGTACGTGAAGAACTTGTTTGCACAGCAATCGTCGACATAGTGTAGCTGAGGCGGGATAAGGGGAACCAGCCCGCATTCGCCGAGGCAGATGGATAATCGCCTAAAAATCATTCACATACTGGTCGGCTCACCGGACCTCGACACGAGTCCGCCGGGTGGATTCGTGCCAGGGACCAGGCGCTCCTTCCCAATCCGGAAAACCGTGCGTTAGACCGCACGGCTAACCGGGCGGGCTTTCTCTGCCTTACTTGAACTGTAATATTTGTATGCAGCAGAGACAAAAAAGCAACCAAATTTATTTCATTGGAAATCATAGGGAAAGTATCCCGTGGATGAAAGAAGTAAAACACGGATTAGACAGCTGTGCGGCCATAAAGAAGATATACAAAGCAAAGAGACTCAGAGCAAAATAGCCGGTGTTACGGAACTATCTGACGAAAAATCAGAAATAATATGAAGAGTATTCTCGAAGGAAAGAGAGCAAGGGCGACATAGAGAAACACGAACTACTGGCGAAACAAAAAAGAAGTCAAAAAGTTAAGATAATTGTGGCTGAAGCGATCAAATAAATAAAAATATTGTACATACAGTAATAATAATAATAATAATAACAATAACAAATGAATAGTAATCAATACAGTTTGCGTACTACAGACCAATACACAAGAATGACAACAATGATAACAACAACAATAGTCATAAAGTTGACAGATTATTGGAACTATCCCAGAGAGCTGTTACAACTGGACAGGATCAGGCAATATAATTGCGTTGGCTTCCGCGGCCAGAGTCAGTCGACATACAAGTTTTCTGGGTTTGGTACCGCGTCATAATGTAAAAACTATTGCCGCTGGTGAAAAACCAACGTTTCGGCCATGATTGCAGCGGCCTTCTTCAGACCCAGAAGAAGGCCGCTGCAATCGTGGCCGAAACGTTGGTTTTTCTCCAGCAGCAATAGTTTTTGCATTATGACGCGGTACCAAACCCAGAAAACTTTTATGTCGATAGGATCAGGCAACTATGTAAGTGAGGGGAATCACAGGCGGTATTGATCGTCTCTTTGGTGTATAGTGTTGGAGTGCTGATTAGTGTGAACATCATTATTAAACATGGTTTCAAACTGCAACATGACTGAGCCGTGCGGGACTCGTGTTCGTGCCGTTTATTACTTGCCATCTTGTCTTTGCGGTACCGCCGCCCCGTTTCTTACCCGATTTACTGGAGTCACTAAGGTGCTGGCCTGCCTGCCCGTGAGTGGCAGCAGCAGCGCTATCGATAACAGCACTGTCGTACTATCTTTGGAGCGATCGCTAGTATTTCCGGGTCGCGGTGTGCGGTGAGTTTATTCGGGACATAGCGCCAGTGAGGTCCGGACAGCCAGTACTCGCCGACCGCTTGCGACACACATGCACTGTCCGACGGAAGGAGACTGGGGCGGGAACGACCGTTGGTTGGTCGTCTCATCGGGCGACGTGTATTTGGTCTTTTGACCGTTTCTGGGTCTCGTCAGTTAGTCATCTTGCCGGTCGTGGGTCGGTTCCTTCCTTGTTCACAGATGTCGGGTGGCCAATGGGCAAGTGTTACCTCTGCATGGTTCGGTCCGAGCCAGTGTGCCCGGGTCGCCGTGTCTCGAAGTTCCGAACGGACATGAAGTTGAGTCGGGATGGAGGTGCAGTGAGGTCCGGACAGCCAAGACTCACCCGGCTGTTGCTGACATACATGACTTGAGTGGGGACGACATTTGTTGGTCGTCTGGTCGATCGTCTCATCGGAGGACGTATATTTGGCCGCCGACCGCTTTGGGTTCTCTGTGTGTGTCGACTTGTCATTTGTCCTGCTTGTTCCACAGTGTTGCTTTTACGATTGTTCGAGTTCTTGTGGGAGTGTTTTCGTGGAACTGTGTCTGGCTTGTGTAATTTCGACTGAGCAGTTATTTTAATGCTGACTACGTACTGGAGTAGGCAGTCGGTCCGTTGGGACAGTGCAGCGAGGAAGTCTCCGTGGCGAGGGCATTAGCGTAGTGTTCCGCAGTGTGTTTTTCCTCGCCGTGTTGATGCTGTCCGTACCGCGTGTAGTTTGACGGCCTTTGGTGTTGTTCATGTTTTTGTGTGGTTATTGTGCCTTGGCTGTTTTCAGACGTCAATATTGAAGACGTAGTGCTGCTGGTATCTTCGTCCTCGGCTGATATTTACTGTTGTCGTGCCGTTGGTCGGGGTAGCGGAATTGATTAGGTTGTTGGTCGGTCCTTCAGCCGTCCCTGGGTCGTGTTGCTATCTGATTACTTAATCTTATTCTTTGCTGCCTATCTCACCTAACCTTATGTTAGAGTTACCTCCTCAGGCCGACCCTTGGAGCACTTCTGAACACCATTGTTCTGTTGTTTTAGATTGTGATTTTCTTTTAGTCTCAAGTACTGTTCGAGGCCTTCAGCCGTCTATTAATTTAGATTGTTTCAATGTTAAGATAAGGCCTTCAGTCGTCTCAAATAAAAACTTGAAGATTCTTGCTTAAACTAAACATTTTTTCTTTTTTTAAAAAAAAGGGGGATTTTGCCCATTGGAAAGCCTTATTATTATCCAGGCCTTAAGTCTTGAGTTGTTCAGTATGTGGCCTTCATCCGAACTTTACGTGAAATATTTTAAGATAAGGCCTTCAGACGTCTTAAATTATAATTTGAAAAGTCACTTGTTTGAAACCTTTTAAAATTTTCTTCTCTATCTGAAATTCTTGTTATTCAGGCCTTAAGCCCTCAGTACTTCTATCTCCAGTATGTGGCCTTTAGCCGAGTTTTTATGTAAACTTTTGTAACTAAGGCCTTCAGCCGTGTGTATTCCTTAAGACAATTTTAATAACTTGTGGTCGGGCCTTCAGCAGTACTGTTTTTGAATGCTTTTGAGGGTATGTGTGATTAAGTATTTTAGGAAAATAAAGTCTGTATGTTTTGAGAACAGACAGTAACTGATTTTGGCCCCTTTCCACAACTATAACCTGATCCGCTCTGTCCTGCGAAACCAGATGTCAGTGACTTAGTAAATTCTTACAGCTATAATAACATATTTCTTTAGAGGCAATGAAGTATGTGAAAAGTAACGTTGGTGCTGCATCCAGTCAGCAGTGCAGGGTACGGTGCATTATGATGCTAGGCTACTGAAGGTGATATGCTATGGCCTCAGTCTGTACTAAATTGAAGTGCCAAGTTTTTATTTACATTCATTGGATGGCACTGTTGAGTCCTTGTGGAGTCTATGATTGTGTTCGTGTTGTTACGGATGAGTGCGGAATAAAAGTAAGATATACGGTGAAATCCAATGCCGGCAGACACCTACTCCTCTCGAATGGCAATAATGACGCAACACATATTACCGTCCCCATCCGACAGATGAAACACCGACACATGTATCATAGGACCTCCTCCATGATCTACAGCGTTGACGACTGTATTTTCTCAGTCGATATTTTCGCTGTCTTCTCACGAATAGGAACATTACAAAAGAACCCCTTGTCTCCCTGTCAGTCAAAAATTTGTGACGGCGACTGCTTCCACCATGAGATTTCAAGTTGGCTACATTTACGTCGATCGTTACAGCACGTGGTTGTGTTTGCAGTCTCTGTCACGAAGCCGAGCCGAAGATTATCTGTGATGTTTTGCAGTAGCGAAGGGTCAGGTACGACGAAACACGTCCGAAACCATAAAATTTTGTCATGCATAGCATAGATTCCGTAGGGTTCCGATGATACGTCAGAGAATCTCCTGCCAACTGAGTAGCTGACCTAGTGCTATAAGCAATAATTCTTTCTAATGGTTTCACACCGTCCTCTATCTCTTCTTGACTTGAGATAAGCGTTTCATCCCTTTTGTGTATTATAGCCTTTGACTCTCCGTATTTTTCCCTGCACTATTTGTGGCAGTAAGAATTAAAAATGCCTTATTGCTCCATATTTTTCTGAGGGTTTTCAGCAAACACCTTCCTTGATCCATTTTTTTAACAGTCCTTCATTCTGTCCCTTTAAATTTTAATATTGTTTTATAGCGCACAATTAAAATGCTTACTGCCATATAACGGTGTTCTCCAGGCATACATCTTGAGAGATTTCCTCAAATTCACGTCAATATTTGACCCAGCCTCCGATTTCGATATCGATATGAAGTCCACGCAACTGCTGACCTACGCCACGGTCAGCGTTACAACGTGACTCCCCCCGGAAGGAGGCGTTCACACCATGTATGGTGGTGCCCTCAAGTCCAACACCTGACCTTCGTTTAGGGACTCGCATCGACTATTTCATTTCACTCTATCGTATAGCAGCATTGTGATATCACCTGACCGATGGAGAAATCCTGCTGTGTTTTGTTCTTTGATTTTGCCGGAATACCAGCTGGAAGACTGTTTATTTCTATAGTATGGCTTGGATTTCTGGACTTTCTTCATCAGCTAAACCTGTATTGGACTGAACACAAGCACCCACCGTTTTTTTTTTAACCTAAATCCAGGCTGGGCTCTCTTTTTACACAAATACTATCTCTTCATAGATGACACTGCATTCGATGCTTTCAGATCGACAACAGTTTCAGCGAAACTGTTCAGAGCGTTCCAATCAAAGCTGAGGCCGTCACCATGGCAACTGGCGATGACCCCCTACTTCTTAAAGGACGGAACTGTTTTTCCAACGGTATGCGTTGAACAAGTCCTTTTCAGACCAGCTCCAGACCCACGCACAGATCACTCTCTCCAACGTTAACTACAGGTCGTCAATGGCGTCATTGTCCGCCGGCTGGAAGGTTGCAGAGTTCTTCATTACTCTAGTCCAGCGTCCACGTGGACCATTGCAACATCAACTGCACGCAAGTGTTGGCCAGTGGTCACGCTAGTGGCTGATAATCGACAAAGATTTCGAGTGAATGTTTGTCGCCCGATATGCCTCTCCACTGCAGCGCTGCTCAACCTGTCCAATGCCGCAAGCTCTGTGGAACTGCGTTCACGTGGACTTCGCCAGACCTTTCCTCAGCAAAATGTAACTGATCGTAATTTACGCTCTCCCAAATTTCCCGTATGTGGTGTCTTTACCAAATTTCCCGTATGTGGTGCCTTTACTCTTTAACGCATCTCTTGCAGTCATCTCTGCTCTCCATTGAAGAGGTTCCTCGGACAGTTGATCCATCTTGACTCCCCAAAGGAGAGGTTCCTGCGACACTTGTTTCAGATATCGGCTCACAATTTGCCTCTGTTGAATTCTTTTTGCCAGCCTACTGACATTGATCAAATATTCGCATCCCCATTCCACACAACATCACACGATGAAATAGAATGCTTCATTCGTATTTTTAAGTAACAGTTTAAAAAATTAATGTTTGCGGCTCACGACAGAAAGGACGCAATGATAGGCTTCCTCTCTCTATACCATACTATTCCTATTCATGGGCTATCCCTCGCTGACAAATTCGATGGCTGCCGTCAATGCTCTCTAGTCAATCATTTGTGTCTCACAATACATCCATGATCTCCATTACATCGCTCACACTACTCCGCGAGCTTCCCAAAGTGGGCCGACATCTACAGCCAGCTGACATGTTGAGTCCAGTACCCATTTATCTACCAGCCTCAGCCTAAAGCTCTTTGAGATAGACTGCAATGATGCGAATTTTTTATGCCTAGCAAATCGTCTTACCCCCAAATTACACCCTACTCTACACGTTAAGAGCAGCCTCCCTTTCAATTCCTTCGCCTTGGTTTATCTGCAAAAAATGGTTCAAATGGCTCTGAGCACTATGGGACTTAACATCTGTGGTCATCAGTCCCCTAGAACTTAGAACTACTTAAACCTAACTAACCTAAGGACATCACACACATCGATGCCCAAGGCAGGATTCGAACCTGCGACCGTAGCAGTCGCGCGGTTCCGGACTGAGCGCCTAGAACCGCGAGACCACCGCGGCCGGTGGTTTATCTGCATCTACAAACCTCCCCACTCCAGTTCTGTTTTCACAGGTGTTGGCAAACCCATTGAGGTGAAACCTCTACCGCTGCCAATGATGCCGACGTCACTATGACCTCTAGATGTCGAGATGGGCCCATCGCTGCGCCAGGAGGCGCCTGGGACAGGCATTGATTGATCACTTCGTATCGCCTAACGCCGTCGCGACATCATCTGACTGATGAAGAAGACCTGCCAAGCTCCGGACTTTGGTTTAACGGGATTTCTATTTGGAAGTGTTATTTCCGTACTATGGCTTGACTGTGAATTTGTGGCTTTAGACTCGGCACAGACAGAGTACGATCTAATCATAACGCGTATCAGTTGTGAGTAAATCAGAGCATTCGCCAAGTAGTGCCGAATACTTCAGGTAGAGTTTTCTTTATTTTCCTCAGAAACATTACCTTCCCTTGAACAAATCAGCCTATTACTTTTTCCTCTTACAGCCATCTTTTCTAATCTTGTTTTCTAGCTATGAGAAATCGTTTACCGTTCGTATTCATGAATCTCAATCAATTTTAATTTTTGACCATTTACTCTTCATCACTTCCGCCTAAGCCTTGGGTACACACACCTCATGTTAATGAGCAAGATGACGCACTACTAGCTACAGTGGATTCACATTAAGAAGGAACAGATTTTAAATATTCATCCGGCCGCCCAAATATAGATTTCTAATTACTTCGGAGAACGTTGTGATGGTTCCTATAAAAAAGACGCAGCTGATTTCTATTTGTTTTTTCGTCTTATAGGAGCGTTTGTTCCTTCTCCACCAATTTTGTAGTTAAAAAGATGTCAGACTATAACCTTTCTTTTCTTCCCTGATTCATAATCTTCTGTTGATATGCTTTCCACTCCATTCAAATCATCAATATATCGTCAACGTAAAGGATTAGCAACAATGTCGAATAGCTGCAACTGCGCCGCAGACCTTTGTTAATACGAATTTGTTTTCCTCACTTTGAGTGTCGAATAGATCGTCAGAGACAGAGCACCTGATGTTCCTGCCGTTAATAAGGCGAGTACACCGATCGTTTTTTTATATATTTTTACGAACTTCCAACAGGAGAGACTTATTTACAGATACCTGTGTAGTTATTAGATTATTTCTGTAATTTCTTGCGTGTTCGAGTGCTTACTAGGCACAAGCTTTTATTTTAATTACTGCGTAGCGTACAGTACCGCCTTTGTTATCGACCCTTGTATCGTATAGGCTTTTGTTTGTTTTGGTTAGTGTTGCTCAGTGTCGTTTAGACCGCTAGTGAGAGAGCACTTCGAAATTCTGTTGCTAATAAACTGAGTACACCGTTCGTTTGTTACATATTTTTACGAGCTTCAAACAAGAGTGACTGCAGTAATGGATAGGAACTGTGATTGTTGTGTACAGATGCGATCTGAGCTGGCGACCCTTTGCTCACAGCTCCAGGCTGCATTGGATTCCGTCACACAGCTTGAGGCTGCTGCCAAGGGGCATCGCTGTGGAGGGTTGGACGCGGGGACGCGAGAGACGTCGGGCATGTCCCACGTGCCCCCGATAGGTCCACCGCTGTGGCCGCCGCACGTACTGCCAGCACTGAGGTTGACCTCTCACCCGTGGTCGAGTGGGAGATCATTTCAGAGACTGGCAGGCAGCGAAAAACTTTCCAAAAAGCTGATCGTAGGGCCTCTCCGGTTCGTTTGACGAACAGGTTTCGGGCGTTATCTATGGCTGACGTTGTCTCTGACCCGGATGCAATCGTCCACCCACTTCCAGAGGAAGCTTCTCGGCCCGCAAGGTCTGGGCACTCACAGAGGGTGGGTTTGCTGGTAGTTAGGAGATCCAGCGTTAGGCGCATGATGGGGCCCCTTAGGAAAATGGCTACGAAGACTGGGAAGGAAGCCAATGTACTCTCCGTGTGCATACTGAGGGAAGCCATTCCGGGTGTGGAAAGGGTCATTCTGGACGCCATAAAGAGTACAGGCGCAGCCAACTGCAGGTGGTGGCTGATGTCGGCACCAATGACGTATGTCGCTTTGGATCAGAGGAGATTCTCTCTGACTTGATGCGGCTAGCCAATCTTGCTTGCGAGATTAAGGCGGAGCTCACTATCTGCAGCACCGTCAATAGAACCAACTGTGGTCCTTTGGTGCAGAGCCGAGTGGAGGGTCTTAATCAGACACTCAGGCGGTTCTGTGACTGTGTAGGCTGCAGATTCCTTGACTTGCGCCATCGGGTGGTGGGTTTCCGGGGTCCGCTTAATAGGTCAGAAGTCCACTACACACAGGAAGCGGCTACACGGGTAGCGGGGGCTATGTGGAAGGGACTGGGTAGATTTTAGGTTAGAGGGTCTCAGGGAACCACAGAAAGGGCGTCCGTCTAAAAGGTGACAGGTAAATCACAGTACGTTAGTTGTACAAACGATCGGTATTGTATTAAATTGTCGTAGCTGTGTTGGGAAGGAACTAGAGCTCCAATCCCTAATAGAAAGCACTGAAGCTCAAATCGTTATAGGTACAAAAAACTGGCTAAATCCGGAAATAAGTTCAGACGACTTTTTTTTTTCAAACGATCTAACAGTGTTCAGAAAGGCTAGGTTAAGTAAGTTGCTGTTAGAGTATTTATTGCTGTCAGAAGTAGTTTGCCTTGTAGTGAAACTGAAGTAGATAGTTTCTGAGAAATAGTGTGATTAGAGCTTATACTTGACAATCGGACTAAACTATTAATTGGATCGTTTTACCTATCCCCCGATTCAGAAGATATAGTTGCTGAACAGTTCAAAGAAAACTTGAATCTCATTTCAGATAGGTACCCCACTCATACAGTCATAGTCAGTGGTAACTTCAATCTTCCCTCGATATGCTGGAAAAATTATACGTTTAAAGCCGGTGGCAGATGCTTTCTCGGAAAATTATTTTGAACAATTAGTTCATGAGCCCACTCGAAGCGTAAATGGATGCGAAGGCATACTTGACCTCTTAGCATCAAATAACCCTGGACGAATAGTGAGTATCGTGACGAATACAGGGATTAGCGACCATAAGGCAGTTGCTGCTAGGCTGAATGCCGTAACACGTACAACCATCAAAAAGAAACGCAAAGTATATCTATTTAAAAAAAGCTGATAAAAATGCTCTTAACGCCATTTTAAGAGACAGTCTTCACTCCTTCCGATCTGGTCATGTAAGTGTAGAAAAGTTGCGGAATTATTTCAGAGATAGTATCGACAGCAATTGAGAAACATATCCCATATAAATTAATAAGTGATGGTACTGATCCCCTATGGTACACGAAACGAGTCAGATCGTTGTTGCAAAAGGAGCGAAAAAAGCATGCCAAATTTAAAAGAACGCAAAATCCCCAAGATTGGCAAAGTTTTACAGAAGTTCTAAATATAGCGCGTACTTCAATGCGAGACGCTTTTAATAATTTCCATAACGAAACTCTGTCTCGAAATCTGGCAGGAAACCCAAAGAGTTACATAAAACACACCAGTGGTAAGACGCAATTAATACCTTCACTGCGCGATAACAACGGTCATGTCACTGATGACAGTGCTACTAAAACAGAGTTGTTAAACACGGTTTTCCGAAACTCCTTCACCAATGAAGACAAAGTAAATATTCCTGAATTTCAATCAAGAACAACTGCCAAGATGAGAAACTTAGAAGTAGTATCCTCGGTGTCGCAAAACAGTTTAAATCACTTAATAAAGGCAAGGTTTCCGGTCCAGATTGTATACCAGTCAGGTTCCTCTCAGAGTATACTGATACAATAGCTCCATATTTAGTTAGTAATTATATACAAACGCTCGCTCACAGAATGATCCATACCTAAAGACTGGAAAATTGCTCAAGTCACACCAATACCCGAAAAGGGAAGTAGGAGTAATCCGTTGAATTAAGGCCCACATCATTTACATCGATTTGCAGTAGGGCTTTGGAACATATACTGTATTCGAACATTATGAAGTACCTCGAAGAAAACGATTTATTGACACATAGTCAGCACGAATTCAGAAAACATCGTTATTGCGAAGCACAACTAGCTCTTTACACACATGAAGTAATGAGTGCTATCAACAGGGGATGTCAAATTGATTCCATATTTCTATATTTCCAGAAGGCTTTCGACACCGTTCCTCACAAGCGTCTTTTAAGCAAACTCCGTGCCTATGGATTGAATATCGCCTCAGTTGTGCGACTGGATTCGTGATTTCCTGTCAGAAAAGTCACAGTTCGTAGCAATAGACGGAAAGCCATCAAGTAAAACAGAAGTAATATCCGGAGTTCCCCAAGGAAGTGTTATAGGCCATCTATTGTTCCTGATCTATATTAACGGCATAGGAGACAATCTGAGTAGCCGTCTTACATTGTTTGCAGATGATGTTATCATTTAACGTCTTGTAAATTCATCAGATGATCAAAACGAATTGCAAAATGATTTAGATAAGATACCTGTATGGTGCTAAAAGTGGCAAGTGACCCTGAATAAGGAAAAGTGTGAAGTTATTCACATGAGTACTAAAAGAAATCCACTAAATTTCGATTACGCGATAAGTCACACAAATCTGAAGGCTGTAAATTCAACTAAATGCTTAGGGATTACAATTACAAATAACCTAAATTGGAGCGATCACATAGATAATGCTGTGGGTAGAGCAAACCAAAGACTGCGATTCATAGGAAAAATACCAGAAGGTGCAACAGGTCTATTAAAGAACCTGCTTGCACCACGCTTGTCCGCCCTCTTCTGGAGTATTGCTGTGCGGTGTGGGATGCGCATCAGGTGTGACTGACGGATGAAATCGAAAAAGTACAAAGAAGGGCGGCTCGTTTTGTGTTATCGCTAAATAGGAGAGATAGTGCCACAGACATGATACGTGAATTTGAGTGGCAATCATTAAAACAAAGGCGTTTGTCGTTGCGACGGGATCTTCTTATGAAATTTCAATCACCAGTTCCCTCCTCCGATTGCGAAAACATTCTCTTGGCACCCACCTATATAGGGAGAAATGATCATCACGATAAAATAAGAGAAATCGGGGTTCCCACAGAAAAATTTAAGTGCTCGTTTTTCCCGCGCGTCGTTCGGGAGTGGAACGGTAAAGAGACAGCTTAAAGGTGGTTAATTGAACCCTCTGCCTGGCACTTTACTGTGAACAGCAGAGTCCTTCATTTTATAATTAACTGATATAGATTGCGATTATCATTTTCTGTCTCTGCGTTTGTGCTGATTCGTCTCAGGAAGGAGGAGGATTATGGGCTAACTTACCATCGATAATATTAGAGGTGGCGATCGACAGGGTTGAGGAAGAAATTCGTTCGTGCTCAGTTCAGAGGAGCAACCCCGGCTTTCAACTTAAACGCTTTAGGGACATCACAAAAAAGCTGAATCCCGGCGACTGGTCGGTGATTTGATTCCCACTCCGCATGAATGCGGATATAAAAAAGGAGGGAAGGCTAGATTATTTTGTAATGTCTCGTTATTTAGTTACTTTGTTAGTTATGCGCTACGGTCGCAGGTTCGAATCCTGCCTCGGGCATGGATGTGTGTGATGTCCTTAGGTTAGTTAGGTTTAACTAGTTCTAAAATCTAGGGGACTAATGACCTCAGAAGTTGAGTCCCGTGGTGCTCAGAGCCATTTGAACCATTTTTTTGTTAGTTACGTTAGTTAGTTGGTTAGTTTTATGGTCCAAGATCATTCGATGAATTCTTTTATCGAAATGATACGGAACGAGTCAGTTTGCAAGATACGTAATATGTTTATATGATTAGTGTTAGCCTTAATGAACACACTATTATTTTAGTCGTGCTCATGGCCAACTTCTTCAGCTACACTTAAAAGGGATTTTCTGCTGTTTTCTGACGCGTTGCATGTTTTAATCATCACTGTGATAGATTATTTATGGTGAATTTCATTAACGAATAGATGTAGTGTGACGGCGCATTTAAAACGCCTAGTTCCTTGAAGAGCTACCTACATGACGTCTGTGGGTGAACACAACGTACTGTCCTTGCTGCTCGCTTTTGTGCAATAAATACTTTCTTTCTACGTGATGGGTTACCCCAGACAATTATTCCATAAGCCATTATTGAATGGAAATATGCAAAACATGGCAGAAGGTTATTTGGTTTGTTTCCGGGAATGGCATTTATGACAAGAGCAAAAGTACTTAAACTTAACTATTTGAGAAGCTCAGTAATATGGTTCTTATGAATCAGGGAAGAAAAGGAAGGTTATGGATTGACATCCTTTCGTCAGTATGTACACCCAAAAATTTGGGGCATTCTACTCTGTTTATGGACACTTGCTCGCGCGATACATCAATTGGTGGTATGACTATTTGTTGCACAGAACTGAATATACGAGGGTCGGTCAAAAAGTAATGCCTCCCATTTTTTTTCTACTTAAAGAAATTAAGTTAAGTGAAAAATTTGAATTTGGCGCCATTCCTCAAACCTTCTTCTGCAATCCACTGCAGTAGTAACTTTCTGTGTCAACAGGTGGCAGCACAGCAGAAGTTTGTAAGATGGCCGACATCGATGTTCGTTTGAGACAGCGTTGTGTGATTGAATTCTTGAATGCAGAAGGTGAAACGCCCATACGCATTCATGAAAGACTGAAGAAGGTGTATGGTGTTGTGACAGTGGATGTCAGCACTGTTAGACGATGGGTTCGTCGTTGTAAGGAAGCTGAAGGGCAAACACCGTTGACTGACGAAAAGCGGAGCGGCAGGCCGGTGAGTGCAGTGACTCCACACAACATTCAGCAAGTTGATGACATCATTCGTGGTGACCGTCGGGTGACTGCAGATGAAGTGTGTCGCATTATTTCTCTTAGTAAAGGCAGTGTGATCACGATTATTAAACAATTGGGGTACTCAAAAGTTTGTGCACGGTGGGTTCCAAGAATGTTAACCGATCAGAATAAAGAGGCAAGGAAAACAATAGCCTCCCAACACTTGCAGCGCTTCCGTTTGGAGGAAGATGAGTTTCTGAAAAAAATTGTGACCGGGGACGAAACATGGGTGCATTTTTTTGAACCTGAATCAAAGAGGCAGTCAATGGAGTGGCGTCACACAAGCTCGCCGAGGAAGAAAAAATTCAAAACTGTGCGATCGGCAGGGAAAGTTATGGCAACAGTTTTCTGGGATACAGAGGGTGTGATTCTGGTTGATTTTTTGGAGCAGGGATGCACAATAAATTCTGTTCAATACGTCACAACCCTCAACAAACTTAAAGCACGTCTTCAGCGAGTTCGCCCAACAAAATCAATGGCAGATGTTCTTCTTTTGCATGACAATGCAAGACCACACACCAGTCGTCACACCTCTGACGAGATTCTCAAAATTGGATGGGAAGTTTTGCCTCATCCCCCATACAGCCCTGACCTGGCACCATCAGACTTCCATCTGTTCGGGCCACTAAAAGAAGCTCATCGTGGGATTCATTTTGAAGATGAGGAGGCCGTCAAAACATCCGTGCGTCAATGGCTTAGGAAGCAGAGCTGTGATTTTTACCGTGCTGGGATACATGCCCTTGTTCAAAGATGGACCAAAACTGTAGAGATGGGCGGAGATTACATTGAAAAATGACAAAATGATCCTCAATGTTGTGGTTTTCAACCTATGTAATTGCATTTAAATTTCCTGACAATTAAACGTAGAAAAAAAAATAGGAGGCATTACTTTTTGACTGACCCTTGTAGTTCATTTCTTCAAAATTTAGGGAGTCCATTTCCTGAGGACCACCTTATAATTTCTTGGAAAACATGATTTACCATTTCTTTCTAATGGGATTTATTATAATACTAGTATCGTCTGCAAAAAGTACCAATTCTGCTTGTTGAATGTTAAGTGGAACATCGTTCAGATATGTAAGGCATGGGAGTGAACCCAAAATGGAGCCCTGGGGGGCTCTCTTTCTGATGTTTTTTTCTCCAGTTACTACAGTTTTCTGCCCTTCTGAGGCGGTTTGAATTATTTAGCACGACCTTTAGCGTCCTGTCTATTAAGTATGGTACAACCCAGCTGTGCATGAATCCATCAGTTCAATAAAACTTGAGTTTTTCTAAGAGAACATCATCTTTACAATTACACAGCCTGGAAGGCTAACGTGAAGTACCAAATGATTACATTTTATTATTTAAGGCTTCTAGTATTTGACGAGTGAATGTATAAATAGCTTTACCAGTCGTGTAAACCTTCTGCAATACAAACTGTAAAATGCAAAGTAAACTGTTTGATCTTACATGTGAGACTATTCTTGACTACATTACTTCTTCGAATATTTTGGAAAATGATGTCAGTAAGGAAATAGGACGATAACTGCTTTAACCTTTCTTATCACCCTTCTTACAAACGGTTTTAACAATTGTTTATTTTAACCTGATTGGAAAACTCCCTGCGTCAGTAATGCACTGCATATATCACTAAGAACATCACTTATGACATTGGAACAATCATACTGTCATACTGGTTGAGATCGGGATTCACAGTACCCCCAGCTCTGTTTGTTGAGGTCTCAATGAAGATGGAAGCGTGCCTAATCGCTGAAACTGACCGTTAACGACTTTTCCATTTTCGTTTTCGGTGGAAATCGGCCCAGATTCGACGTAAAGCGCCTCCTTCCGCAACAGCGAGTGCCTCGAAGGCGACGCGGAGAGCGCATAGTCACCTGCTTTGCAAAAGAATATCACTGCTCCACATCACTTTCCTTCTAATGCATGCACAGTTGAGTTTTGTAACGGAAAAGGTTAAGTTTCTGCTTCATTATCCTCATCACAGATAGATTCGACACTCTGAGTTACTGTGCTGAATGGTTTTGGTGTAGTGGGTTTCTCAATGAATAGGATTCGCCCTCGTTCCACTCCACTTTCCCCAGGGTATCGGCTGAAGTTAGTCGTCCTCAGAGACCCTTCCTTGAGTCATGTAGGGGTCCAGTCCTCTCAAAACGTTTCATCGACCTGCAAAAAATCACGGGAACATCACAGAAAATCCACATGAGATGATGCTCAAATTTTATTCCCCACAGGTGGACCTCAAGCTGTGGTATCTCGTATTGATACCATACCTTAGGCGTCAGAGTCGGCAACAGAATTGCAAGTTCCTATCAGACGCCATAGCGGTCGTGCGGTATCTAGTGGACCAAATGGTGCACGCGCGCTGAGCACGCTTCCAGCAGCTCTGTACCACGAGCACGTTTTGCCAAGGCGATATAGGAGAGGCGGCGGCAGCCACTCGGCCGACTCGCGCTCGGAGCCAGTTCGCTATGCAGACGCCACCTAGTCGCAGCTCCAACACCATTGTTCGTACTTAGTTCAGAGATCCTGATCCTTGTTGACAGTGTGATGGTTGGACTCTGTTTCTTGCTGCATTATTCGTTCTGAGTCTTCGTATACTTGAAGAAATACAGGTTAATTAAATCTTCTGTTTACGGTGTTAACTTGTTCGCTAATCATTTCTGCTCCTGTCCAGCTTTTCTATGACAACAGTTGCCGTGGCACTTTTAGCCCATCTCTCCTTACCATTGTGAACGAAGTTGCACATAACATTACTGGCAAGAAGTCATCGTGCCTATGTGTGGCCATGTTCAGTCTCTAAGTTGCTGTCTTATCCTCTTTTTGATTCGTTTTTGCTGCTCTTGCCTATGTTTTGTGTACCCAGTGTTTGCCTTGCTTGTGCTCTTTATGTTCTACCTTCCGGGGCTGCTGCATGTGCACCCTCTTTTTTCCTCACTGTGCTGTTTTTGCTTTCCGCTGTTTGTATTTGTCCAGTGCTTAATTGAAGTGGCTACTCAACATCAGCCGCCTGCAGTGATCTGACTCAGTTTATTTAGTTCAGAGTCAACAAATGGTGCAACTGCTTGAAGTGATGAATCGCTTCGTGATGGCGCAGATGGCTTCACACAAGATGCCGGACCCAATGGCAGCACCACCGGCTGCACTGACTGCGTAATTCGTGAGTTTGATTAGGCGAAGGAAGACTGGGCAGAGTACCTCGCACAATTCAACGCGCACATCACAGAGCGTCACATACAAGGTACTGACAAACATTGTTATTTCTTCGCCACGTCGTCAACTGTGCTCGTTGTTTCCGGAGTCACGTCCTCAACCAGTATAATATGAGGATCTATTGCAGGCGCTTACAAAGTAGTGACTGAATTGCAAGAACTTACTAGAGAGTGTAGATTCAAATGTGACTGCGGCAAATATTAGAGTTACGCCATTATTTGTGATCCATCACGCACAATGTAGCTGCCTTTCGAATTTGGGGGCAGATCCTTAAACTGCCGGACCCTTTCTTGCAACGAGTTCTGCAGATTCTGGACTATCAATATTCCTGTGAAAGCGCAGCAGACAGTTCTGAGGTACGGCCTGTTCGTTCAGTGGCTGGCCGCAAAAAACAGGCCACGCAGCCGGCTCACAAACAATGACCCAGACGGCCACAGCCACAGCGCTCACGAAAACACGTGTCGCGTCTGCCACAGGACTTGAAGCCATTTCCTCGCTGTAATACGGCACACGATCGCCCATCTTACTCCTCGCGTGAAGAGACTTACTCTTTTGTGGCAAATGCGGACATATAAAAACCGTGTTCTTACAAAAACGTAAGGTATACCTTCCACTATTCTTTCACGCACATCTAAGTCACAAACAGTGTGTGTGGTGTTGTTTCAAAACCGCACAGTATCAAAAATGGTTCAAATGGCTCTAAGTACTATGGGGCTTAACTTAGAACTACTTAAACCTAACTAACCTAAGGACATCACACACATCCATGCCTGAGGCAGGATTCGAACCTGTGACCGTAGCAGCAGATCGGTTCCGGACTGAAGCTCTTAGAACCGCTCGGCCACAGCGGCCGGTCGCACATTATCGTTAGTTCAAAACAGTATAATAGCCGATCATGGAAGGCTTTCAACTCATTTGCCGTGCTACGTGAGGACAACAAACTTTTTGTGTCTCTTACTATTGCTTACGTTTGCAGTTTGACACTGGAGCTTCAGTGGGTTTGCTCAACCATAGCCCTCACGAATTACTTGGCAAACGTAAGTTGTGTACATTGCACCGTACACTGACGGCGTATGCTGGCCAAGACAGTCCTGTCTTAGGCACTTTGTAGCCTTCCCGCAACTTTCAAAATTTTACGAAGACAGTGACATTCGCATTGCTTTCCTCCCGAAACTGTGCCAGTACTTTTCGTCTAGATTCTTTTGATTTGATTGGGCTAAGCATTCAAGAAAATGTACTCTCTGTTCCTTCCTTTGATGCACGGAACAGTGTTGCTAAGATATGTACAGAATTTCAGGATTTGTTATCTGAGGGTTTAAGCAAAGCCAATAGCTTTGTTGTCCGTGTCACAACGAATGTCAATGGGAGCTACATTTCATTAAAGCTTGTCCTGCTCCTTATGCTAGGTGGCTCAGGAACTTACTGCTATTCACGTATGTGGGGTCGTAGCGCCTGTTACTTCCAGTCAGTGGGTGCCCCCTCTTGTTATTCTGCATAAACTATACGACAAACTCCGCTTGTGCATCGATTTTAAGAAAATGCGAGTCCTCAAGCAGCCATTGACAGTTGTTTTGCCATCATCGGAAGAATTAATGGACAAATTGCGTGCTGGGCGTTACTTTTTCAAAACCGATTTGTGGGATGCTTACTTGCAAATCGGTCTATATAAACAGAGGCAACATGTCTTTGTCATTAACACTTAGCTGAGTATCTTCAAATTTTTTAGATTTCCATCACATTTCAGTGCTTTCTGGAGCAGCTGAATGCGAAAGTTCCTTTTTTGCTTGAATTATGTAGATGACATTGTCACCTCAGATCGCACTCCTTTGCTTGCTATCTGTGACCTTCCACCCCCATCAGCGTGCGGTAATCGTAGTCTGTATTAGGAAAGCTCACATATTACATTCGATTTATTCCTAATGCCGCTCAAATCGCAGCTCCCTTGCATTTCTTGTCCAGGAAGAATATTCCTTTTGTTTGGTCGCGACAGTGTCAGTCTGATCCCAGAAATTGAAAGATGCTTTGCTCAGTGATCGATGCCTTTTTCATTTTGATCCAGGAAAATTTGTGGTCTGGGTTGTGGATGCTTCCTCCTACGTCATCGGTGCAGTTTTGACGCATAAATTTGGTGCTGTTGACAAGCCGACTGACTTTGCTTCGAAGTTGTTGAACAAAGATCAATGCAATTGTTTGCAAACTGAGAAGGGAGTTCTCACCATTGTCTATGGTGTCACTAAATTTCACCAGTATCTTTTTGGCAGGACATTTTACTTGGAGACTGACCATAAACCTTGGTAATCTACGTTTAGCCCTTTTCAATCAGTCGCTACTCGCACAGCACAGAATCTGCAGCGTGGGCTCTTCTTTTGTCAAAAATACTGAACTGCCAAAGAAACTGGCATAGGCACGCGTATTCAAATACAGAAATATGTAAACAGGCAGAATACGGTGCTGCCTACATAAGACAACAAGTGTCTGGCGCAGTTGTTAGATCGGTTACTGCTGCTACGATGGCAGGTTATCAAGATTTAACTGAGTTTGAACGTGATGTTATAGTCGGCGCACGAGCGATGGGACAAAGTATCTCTGAGGCAGCGACGAAGTGGGGATTTTCCCGTACGACCATTTCACGAGTGTACCGTAAGTATCAGGAATCCGGTAAAACATCAAATCTTCGACATCACTACGGCCGGAAAAAGATCCTGCAAGAACGGGACCAACAACGACTGAAAAGAATCGTTCAGCGTGAAGGAAGTGCAACCCTTCCGCAAATTACTGGGCCATCAGCAAGTTTCAGCGTGTGAACCATTCAACAAAACAGCATCAAAGGGGCTTTCGGAGCCGAAGGCTCACTCGTGTACCCTTGATGACTGCACGATACAAAGCTTTACTCCTCGCCTGGGCCTGTCAACGCCGACATTGGATTGTTGGTGACTGGAAACATATTGCGGGGTGGAACGAGTCTTGTTTCAAATTATATCGAGCGGATGGACGTGTACAGGTATGGAGACAACCTCGTGAATCGGTGTACTCTGCATGTCAGCAAGTGACTGTTCAAGTGATGGTGTAGGGCGTGTGCACTTGTAGTGATAGAGGACCCTTGATACGTCTAGGTACGAGTCTGACAGGTGACACTTACGTAAACACCCTGTCTGATCACCTGCATCCATTCATGGCTCAAAATGGTTTAAATGGCTCTGAGCACTATGCGACTTAACTTCTGAGGTCATCAGTGGCCTAAAACTTAGAACTAATTAAACCTAACTAACCTAAGTATATCACACACATCCATGCCCGAGGCAGGATTCGAACCTGCGACCGTAGCGGTCACTCGATTCCAGATTGTAGCGCCTAGAACCGCACGGCCACTCCGGCCGGCATCCATTCATGTCCATTGTCGATTCCGACGGACACGGGTAACTCCAACAGGGCAGTGCGACACCCCACAAGTCCGGAATTGCTGCAGAGTGGCACCAGGAACACTCTTCTGAGATTACACACTTCCGCTGGCCACCAAATTCTCCAAACATGAACACTTTTGAGCATATATGGGTTGCCTTGCAACATGCTGTTCAGAAGAGATCTCCACTCACTCGTACTCTTACGGATTTATGGACAGCCCTGGTGTCAGTTCTCTCCAGCACTATTTCAGACAGTAGCTGAGTCGATGCAACGTCATGTTGTGTCACTTCTGAGTGCTCGCGGGGCCTTACACGTCATTAGTCTGATGTACCAGTTTCTTTGGCTCTTCAGTGTATAAGATTGTGCATCGGCCCACTTTCAAGCTTGCTAACGAATATGCCCTTTCTCGCCTGCCTGTTAGCCCAGATCCAATATTCGATGAGTCCTCTGCTTCTTGTTGCTACATTTGTGCACAAGATTCAGATGCTTTGCATAGCTTTGCGCTCAAAAGTCGGAAAATTTCGCAGGCCGCAGCAGAATCGTCATTAGCAGATTCTTTTGTACTACAGTTCCCCTGATTGGCCACGTTCAGCCGGACAGATTCGTAGCTCTGTGGTTCGTCAATATTTTGTCTTTTTTAAGTTCGCCAAGCTGTCATTTTGCATCATACCAATGATGACCAATCGCTTGTTGTGGTTCCTCGGGATCTGCAGCCAGAAGTGCTTGGTTTGTTACACCAAGGTCACTGGGGCGTCATTTGCACCAAGCTGTCGGCGTGACGTCTTTGCACTGTGCACGATCTGGAAATAGCTGACTTCTCAGTTCGAAGCCCATGCTGAACATCAGTCAGCCCCACATCAGCAGTTCTTTGAATGGCCCAAACCTCAAGAATCTGGGGAACGTCTGCACTTGGATTTCATGAGTCCTTACTAGAATACGTGTTGGCTCATCGTCACTGTCACTTTCGGTAAATCTCTTTTCGTGGTTGCTAAGCACTCTAGTATGGCTCATTCCACAATCCAGGCCTAGTGGTCAACATTTTTCCTCGAGGGATTGCCTGAAGTGATTGTGATTGACGGTTGACCTCAGTTTATTGCCGCTGAATTTGAACAGTTCTGCAGTGCCTCCGTCTTCAAGCACTTCATGAGTACACCGTTGCATAACCAATCCAGCGGCGAAGCTGAACGGTTTGTACGAACATTTAAGAAACAGATTGACAAACTTCATGCTTCCCACACATGGGATCAAGTTCTGTTGCTCTTCTTGTTTTGCTGCCGCTCCCAGCCACGTGATGGATCATCGGTGGCGGAGTTGCACCCTGCTTCATTTGCTGTACCCATCACGGTGGGCGGTGCCCACTCCATCCAGAAGACGAAGTATCACACTAACGATTCGGTCTTTTATAGACTGTATGTCGGACACAGTTGTTGGGTGTGAAGCAACATCGTACGTTCTCTTGGACATTCTATGTTTCTCCTGCAGGGACCGAAAGGATTGTTGAGACGCAACAAGAATCAAATTTGTCCACGTAAATTGCGTTGTTCTGTCGCAGGTCTCGTGCCTTCAGAATCAGTGCCTGCCGGGATGCGGCAGCGCTCGTTGCATCTGGCTCCTGCAGGCACTATGCTGTTGATTCTGGCCTCAGGGCAGAGGGAATTCTGTCATCTCGACAGCCACAGTCGTCTGGGGATAAGTCCCTCCTCCTGGCGGCTGTCCCACTAGCCGCCTTGTATCCCTCTGCAGTCATCGAGAGGCCTCCGTCTTCGTTTGCTGCTCCATCTCTGGATATGGGTGCATGTCTTCTGCCCAATTTCTCGACTGGTGTTCCCGGGTGGGTTCAGGGCGTATGCCGGGGCAGAGACGGGAGTTCAGCACCGACTTCAGTTTCGGCTCCTTGCCCCCATTGCCGTCACCTGCGTACAGCTGCTCCACACCCCTCCCCCCTCCCCTCTCAATCGTCGTTTGCTCATCTACGCAACACGGCAATGGTGAGGATACCACCACACAGGTGTCAAAGTTGGCAATGGAACTGCAAGTTTCCGTCAGACACGATAGTGGTCAGGCAGGATTCGGGCACTCAATAGTGCACGCTCTAGCGGCTCTGGGCTACGAGCGCCCTCTGCTGCCGCAATATAGGATGGCTGGCGGAAGACACTCATCTGACACGCGCTCAGAGACGCTTCGCTACGGAGCTGTCACCTAGTCGTGGCTCCAAACCATCGTTCATGTTCAGGTCATAGAGCCTCATCCTTGTTGATGTTATGATACTTGGACTGTATTTCTTGTTGCATTATTTCTAATGAGTGCTCGTATGGTTGAAAAATACGCGTTAAGTAAATCTGTTGGCAGTCTTAACTTGTTGCTAGTCATTAAGCTCCTGTCGGGTTTTCCTACAATGACAGTTGCTGCACCAGTCCCTAGCCCACCTTTTCTTACCGTTGTGTATGAAGCAGTACACAATAGAAACATCACCAGCCGCTGTGGCCGAGCGGTTCTAGGCGCTTCAGTCAGGAACCGTGCTGCTGCTACCGTCGCTATATTCGAATTCTGCCTCAGGCATGGATGTGTGTGATGTCCTTAGGTTAGTTTGTTTTAAATAGTTCCAAGTCTAGTGGACTGATGACATCAGATGTAAAGTCCCACAGTGCTTAGAGCCATTTGAACCATTTTTGAACAGAGACATTGTTGAATGACCTATAGAATTTTCAGAGCTACAATATAACAATATCACAAGGATATTCATTTATGGCATATGATTAAACGTTAGTAGACAAACATATTTTCCACACGTATCTGGCGCCTCCCTGATCTGAAGGGTAGAGAGACTACAACATTTTTGGCGATGTAGATGTGCAAGGGAAAGTATCGTCATTTGACGATCATGAGGAATTGCAGAATCATTGCGAGCTGGACGATCGTGAAGAATTGCAGAAACTCTTCGACACAATTTGCAGTTAGCGTAATGTATGCTGTTTCCTTTTAAATGTGAATAAATGAAAGATAATACCTAAACCTAAGGAAAGGGACCACATACTGTCTGATTACATACTAGTGGTGAACGGTTTGAGATTACCACGTCGTTTAAGAATTTAGGGATATATGAAGTGATTTGACGTGGGACAATCACTAAAAATCATTATTAGGGAAGATGAGTGGAAGACAGATTTATTGGAATGGTTCTGAGAAAGTGTGAAGCATTGTAAAAGAAATCGCGTACAAGTAGTTAGTAAAAGTAATTCTAGAATATTATTAGTCCCTAGCAAGTAGGCATGACATCACACGTGAGACTCGCTTCTAGGACTATAAAAGCCGTTAGGAAAATGCAACGTAATTTCCCGCGAAACGTATGTGGGAGTTCTTGGAAGATGATGCAATTCTCACAAAACCTGCTGCATAACTTTAAGGAACTTGCATTCGACAAAGACTGTGCTACCATTATGCTGCCGCCAACATATACTCGAGAAGGGATTATGAACAAAGAAAAAGAAAACGAGAAGAGACAATAGGGCGCTTACAGAGACATACAGGCAAACAACTGAAATTATTGGTACGATGTATTCTTTGCCATGGACTGTACACTGAGGGCCGAAGAAAAACTCATTCCTTGTTATTTCTATCTGTGTTTCAGGTGAAAATTTCCCCGAGAAGGGCACGAAAGATAACGTAATCCGCTGCGGATGTTACAAGAGGACCCCGGCAGCAGAGATTCGAGTGCGGCACGCCATTTCGGAAACGACGTCCCGGGAGAGCCGGAGCGAGATGAAACTCCAGCGCTTCAGTACGCGGGCTTAAGAGGCTCCTTCATCTGCAACCCCAGCGCCGGCTCTCGGCTGAGAGGCGGCGCCGCGCGTGATGGCATGTTAGCCCTGAAGGAGGGACAAGCGCAGGCTGCCACGGGGCAGACAACAATCTCCTTAACGTCACCGCCGCTCTAGCGTAGAGGAGCGCCATGACGAACAGCCGCTACGAGCCGCGCGCACCGTTGCTCTTGTCGGCCACAACATCTGATACAGAACAGAGGTCGTGATTAGCTAGGTGCAGCACTCATGATCTTGCTTTCTGCGACTGAATTCTTAGTAATTGTAAATTTCAATTTCTAGATTTATTCTTCTGTTTATGCTCACGCTTGTCATACGTCGTTGACGTGGTCTTCAGTCCGAATACCAGCTATTCATGTTGGCCTATCAAGTATCTCTTCATCTCCCAATAGCTATTGCAGCCTACATCCACTGGAACCGCTTTACTGTAATCGAGTCTTTTATACTTTTTCCACTGATTCTTTCCTACATTACCTTAATGATTCGGGATGTGTCCTGTCAACCAGTTTCTTCTCTTATAGTCCGACTAAAATAACTTGACAGTTGACGTCTGTCACAACTACAGCGTTGCCACAAAGGCTGCCGGTTACCGCTCGGTTATATGCGACACACGAACACGGCGGGCTACTTCACAAGCGCTGCTAATGTGAAACGCGGAGCAACGTTCGAAGCGGCCGCCGCGAGGTATGACGCTAATGCAAGACGCTGTGTCGTCAGCTGATTTGTGGCCCGGAATTTAAAATCACGTCCTAACCCAACCACGACATTGTGGTGTCCAACGTATCCGAGAAAACGACCAGTCAATAGTTGCAGCAAAACAAAAATCACGATCACTTTGTTAATGGCGATTAAATCTAGCCTGTATGAGCAAAGCCAAGAGAGAAAATTTTCAGCTTCAGCGCTAAGCGCAAATTATAATTTCCCACTATCATTGGTTACCACATGATGAGCAGTCCTGGTTGGAAGTTGTTTACAAATTATAGGCGACACAAGCAGCTTCCAAGTTAAAAGAGAATCAAGGAAGAAAAATAAGAGCAACTAAAAGGTTCAATGTACTGATGAAAATGACGAGGAAAAGTAACAGAAATAAAATATTCATTTAAACCAGTTAATCAAAAAAAAAAAAATCTGTGTCTTCTGATTAGATTTACGTTGAACAAATTTGGTCGCAACTGACGACATCCGAACCTACGACCCTTCCCGCGTCAGGTTTAAGCGCTAACCACTGCGCTACACCGCTACAACGCGATTCCTATATTTATTTCTCTAACGACCCAGTTGCAACCATGGATTGCAGCCATCAAAAATTCGGCTTCACGCAATGTCGTGCGAAGTTTATCTAATGTAAGCCCATCTCCGTGATCATAATAGAATATGTGACACTTAATCGCGTTTTGTCCGGAAGGATCCAGTAGGGTTTGGTTAGTTCCGTGTTATGAAACGTGTGTATTTAGTTAGCATCGTTGTGGGTCTTTTGTTTTTGGTATATTTATCATGTGTAATGAAATACGATAGAAAAGGGCCAGACACATGACTCGGGATCGAAACACATCTAGAAAGAAAGCCGGATAATTAACTAGAAATAAAAACAAACTGCTGCAGATTCCGATACTGGGCCACCAACAATTGCCAGCGTGCGAACTATTCAACGAAACATCGTCGATATGTGCTTTTCAGAAGAGATCGCCACCCCCCTGACACACAGCTGGAGACAGGGTCTGTCGTAAAATATCTAGGCGTAACTATCCAGGGCGACGTTAAGTGGAATGACCATATAAAATAGATAGTGGGAAAAGCAGACACCAGACTCAGATGCTTCGGAAGACTCTTAAGGAAATGTAGCTCATCCACCAAAGAAGTGGCTTATAAGGCGCTTGTTCGCCCGATTGTTGAGAATTGTTCACCTATCTGGAATCCCTATCGGCTAAACAAACTCCACTAGCAGACGTTACAAGAGAGAGAGTTACTGTTGAAATTTCGGGACAGGAGTTTTCAGGAGGAGTCAGACAACATATTACTTCCCCGCCACCGCCCACCCCCCCCCCCCCCCCACATACATCTCGCGTATTGACCATGAGGAGAAAATTCGAGAAATTAGAGCCAATACAGAGGCTTATCGACAATTATTCTTCCCACGCACTATTCGCAAATGGAACCACGCACTATTCGCCAATGGAACAGGGTTGGAGGGATCAGATAGTGGTACCGAAAGTACCCTCCGATACTCACTATTAGGTGACCTGCGGAGTATGATGTAGATGTTATGGACTGCCCTTCAGGCTTCATGGTGTCAGTTCCTTCCAGCACTAATTCAGACTTTAATCGAGTCAATGCCACGTCGTGTTGCGGCACTCCTGCATTCTCGCGGGGGCCCCACACAACATTAGACAGGTGTACCAATTTCCTTGGCTCTTCAGCGTATTTAGCACTAGAAGAACGTCGCATCTGCTCCAGTGCCGGATCTTGAGACACGATCTGGGATAACAACAACAGAGCAACCAACGGCGCCCCCCTGTTTAGACCCATCCGTCAGGACAGCTATATAGTCGCGGTGCTCGTACAAAATAGCGAATTACAGACAGAACCTGGAGTGCACTGTCTCCTGTACTACACTAAATCTTAAATGACGCTGGACCTTTGCAGTACCCAGGGCGGCAGACGGTTAAACTCGGAATTTGGGTTTGTACTTGCTCCACACCTGGTGACTCAAACACATGCTGCACGCATATCCTGAATGGCATTGTTGGAGACGCTTCAGAGGCGGATGAGGAACAGTATAATATGCGGGTGAAGTCGGAACTTACATGCCTGCTGCACCATGAGGAGCCGCCTCCGGATGGTGAGTGGCGGTTTCCCAGCTTCAGCACAGAGACTAGGCATGGGACTGATGCTATAAGCACCCGTGGCCAGTGGAATAGCCTTACGGTGGACAGCGTCAATGACACGAGACAATAGGGCGCCTACAGGGACATACAGGCAAACAACTGAAATTATTGGTACGATGTATTCCTTGCCATGGAATGTACACTGAGAACACCTCGCTGATCCATACGACGTCCAGCCATAGTTAAGCCACGAACGCACGAAAGCCCTGTCCGCTCCCCAAAGACTTGTGGGTAAAGTGAAGACGCCCATGTAAGAATAAATATGCAGGGTCGGGAGTATACAGATTAGAGTGTAATGAGTATGAAATGTCATGTACATGACAAACAGGCAGGATATTTAAGACCAGGTTCAGCGAGTACATACTAAATAAGAAAGGCCAGATTAACCATAATTTCGCGTCTGCTGAACATCTTAAGTCAATAGGACACCAGTATCCCACACTAGAAAACGAGAAAACTACACCCTGCTCAGATGGGAGAAAAGCTGAATCTACTCGAGAAGCTGGAAATTGTTAATCATCTCTATACTGATAAAGACAAGTTGCTGATCGATCAACTGAGAAACCAGGTATACTGTGATACAATGCTACCAGTGTTTGGAATGTTGCTACAGTGATACCGGTTATTTTGTCGACAGCATAATTTTTATCTTGTTCGTTTTGTTGTGAACGAAGTTAAGGGAGCTATGCTTCAAAGGGGGCTCATTCCTGACATTATTTACCCAAGGTGACCTTACCTTGTAATGTTCTTTAATAAAAAGAATGAGAATGATGACGATTATGTTCAATCAGTATCTGATCCGTGGAATGAGTGCTGAACTCGTATTGTCGTGTGGCGTGTTGTAACTGAAGTGGTATGCTTTCTCTGTGTTATTGTCAGCAAAACTTTACACGAATCGATGGGCAATGCAGCTCCCAATACCAATAAAGACATACAGTCCTAAGGCCCTGTTCACGTAACAAGTAAATTAAATTGTCTTACCTCTAAAGCAGCAACGGAGTAATGCGATATATTCTGGTCTCTCAAAGATAAATATAAATGTTAGCTACAGGCTCGGCAGTGTGCAACGCTGCCCATAATACTTAAAATGCACATGAAATTCATTTGGATGATAAACGAGAACATTTAAGAGAATCCAACTTTTTTGAAAAATATATGACTTGGCCTGGGAGGCGGTACTGATTATGGTGAATTACTAACACTAAGTTACATCACTCACAATTGATTCACAAACAACGAGATTTTTACAGCAAGTATTATCTAACTTCATTAATTGAACATATATGCAAATCATCAAATTACACATAGCTCTATTAACAAATCTTGAAAGCATTACAAAAATGAAGTATTTAACTAGCCTTTCGATCAAAACCGTTTACGTACATTCTGGAGTTCTCAACAATTACAAATTATCGGCCAACTCATCTATACTAATGCGCTGGCAAAAAACAGAAATCATAATTATTTAATATCTTTACCGTGGTTTCATGAAGACTTCTGCTTCCATGTGCAGCAATATTGGCATCCCTAAATTAATTTCACTCTTGGTGGCTCCACACAGCACACCCCAAAAACTGCCTTTCCCTCACAGACAGCCAGCTACAACTGTGCGCCCAGCGCTCTCTTACTCCAACAAAGCAGTACACTATCTTTGGCTCTGTGGTCGCGCACAGACAGCAATCCACTTTATCGACCCTATCAGAGACATTCATTGTCTATAGTACACTACTTTCATTTTAATTTATTAATATACTTATCTTATTCTGGAGCCACGTACAAGTGTGCCCCAGTATACTCCTTTCAACCTTTTTATATTCTGTAACTTTTACTTTTTTTAATGAAAAAAATATACCTTTGTCTCTAGTTTTCAATGCTTACGACTGCCCCTCATCATGATGCTATGATCTTTGGGGTTGTTGGTCTTGTATCCAAACGCCGTGCAAGCAGTTTTACTCCATACGACTAGTTTAATAACATATTTTGACTTGTTATTTTTTGTTATCATTTTACTTATTTTTTCTGCTTTTTATATCGTTACCGTAATGCAATTTTGACTTCATGTGGTTTCAGGGGTTTGCGCGCACACACACAGACACACACACACACACACACACACACACACATATATATATATATATATATATATATATATATATATATATATATATATATATATATATATAAAGCTGTGGCAGAGGCCAGTGTAAATGTACTTATTGCAGTAGTGTCCATTGCCTTATGCATTGCATCCTCATGCTGGTATTAGATGCAATGGTTATCGGCAAAATCGTTATTGTTGTTGGCAATAGCCCAGAGAATTTAGATGAATACTTGCAAATTTTCATGGATTAAGTATCTCACCAATATCGATTTGAGAGTTTTGTATTGGCAGGTGATCTTATCCAAAGAAACTAGAAAAAATACTGCTTTCATATTTGGAAAGAGGAATTATCAATTTTGTGTACTGCCATTAGGATTAAAGGTAAGGTCAGGTGAGATCATTACTGCATTGGACACAATCTTAGGCCTAACTTATTAGATAAAGCAACTTCGTACGTTGATGATGTACTGACAGCAACCCCTACATAGGAAGGGGATATATGCTGGTGGAAAGTTAAATCATTGACTTCGCAAGATTGAACTAAAAAATTAGATCAACATTTAAAAAATCATAATGAAATTCTGTTCCTTTGACGAAATATACACTCAAAGACAAAAAGAACGACACACCTTGAAAGAATTATCCAAATGGGACAGAAAGCCGTAGATGTGAATTACAAGTACAGACATATTATTACAATTTCAGAAAAACTGGATGATTTATTCAAGAAAAAGAGCTTGACCAAATCAGGTTAATAGCATGTTGATCCTCCTCTGGCCCATATACAACCTGTTATTCGGCTTGGTGTTGATTGATAGTCATTGGATGTCCTCCTGAGGGATATCGTGCCAAATTCTGTCCAATTGGTGCGTTATAAGGTCAAAATGCTGAGCTGGTTGAAGGCCCTGACCATAATGCTCAAAAAGTTTTCAATTGAGAAGAAATCTGGATATCTTTATGGCTAAGGTGAGGCTTGTCAAGCACGAAGACGAACGGTAGAAACTCTCGCTTTGTGTAGAAGGGCATTATATTGCTGAAATGTAAGACTAGGATGGCTTAACCTGAAGGTTAACGAAACGGTATCTAGAATAGAGTCGATGTACTGCGGCACTGTTAGGTTGTTGTCCGGCTATGTCCTGCTATGAAATAAATGGCGCCCTAGACCATAATTTCTCGTTGTCAGGCCATATGAGAGTGACACTCAGTTTTGTGTCCTACCACCGTCCAGGGCATCTCCAAACTCGTCTTCGCTGGTCACCAGGGCTCATTAACGAGTGGGATTCATCACTGAAGACAGTTCTGCTTCAGTTAGTGAGATTACAGGTCCCAGTGATCAGCAAAGGCGAGTCTAGCGATTCCCCAGACAGCATTGGAATACTGCTCTAACTGTCCCCCACCACATGGCCTGACAGCCAGGAGTAGTTGCCTGGCGTCCCTTTTCTTTCACAGCAAGCCCTCTATGATTGTCATCTACGGCAGCATTACAGCACAAAAATACGTCGACGATAGTCTACGCCCCATTTTTGTTGCCCTTCATGGCAAGCCATCCTCAGCTTGCATTTCAGCAGGATAGAGCCTGCTCGCTCGGAGCGAGAGTTCCTACTACTTGTCTTAGTGCTTGTCAAGCTTCTCCCCAACTAAGAACGTTTGCAGCATTATGGGCAGGACGTTCCAACCAGCTCGAGATTTTGACGATCCAAAGCTTGAATTGGACAGAATTTGACATGATATCCCTTAGGAGTACATCCAACAACTCTATTAATCAATTCCAAGTCAAATAACTGCATGTATATTAGCTAGAGGTGAACCAATACGTTTTTGACTTGCTCAATTTCTGAAGCTCTTTTGCTCGAATGAATCATCCATTTTTTCTGAAATTGTATTGATTTGTTTGTCTCTACACGTAGGTCACATCTACCGATTATCGTACCATTCAGCTGATCCTTTCATGGTGCGTCATTTGTCTTAGAGTATATGATCTGACACGTGGTGTTCTTGTACTCTAGACACCCATCATGGTGTCTTAATTTGGTATACGCATCATGTATGGGAACATTATGGTGCAAAAAATGTACAAGAAAGATAAATCTGTATCGCTATTTTACATGCAGAGGCGTACTTAGCAGCAAATCATTTGTCTTACGTCAAAAAACCAAACCGTCGAAGCATTGTAATCGTACAAAACTCCATCGTATCTTACCAGCGAAACCATTACAAATCATTTCTATTGATATTATCCCGTCTTTGCCTTCAGCTATATGTGGAGCTAAATTGTATGTAGTAGCATTTCTACGATATTTTTTTCAAAATATGTTAAACTTTATGCCAGGAAGTGTACCACAACAGGTTTAATCATTAAAAGAATTGTAAGTGATTAAACGCCAACAACTGGCAAGCCTACTGCCTTATTGTCTAACAACTCTCAGATTTGACTGGCAGAAAGGGGATAGCATTTTTACAGGAACACCAAATCAAAAACTTATATCAAAATTTCACCCAGAGGGTAACACCACGAGAAGAATTGTCCATGAAATTAATGGGCTTATCTGTACATTTGCTGCTATCTGGAAGATAAGTTACAGAAGGGTGTCCCTGGAAGGATAAGTTAAGGCAAACCCTTATCTCACTTAAAGATCAAACACAATTACAGAAAATCCAGTATGACAATATGTACAAAGGTATCACTTAGGTGAAAACATACAGTTTAAAACTCATCCAAAATCTTCACATTTACACTGTAATAGTCGTAAATGGCAACTACTTTATACATATCCAGAAAAAATAATCATTATTCTACAAAAAGTAGTTGCTGGCCCATCCTAGAACACACAAAATAAAAGGACTGTACTCACACCATGTTGTTAAAAATATCTACAGTGATGATCTTATTTGTTGTTTGTTAATGTTTGTAGTGAAATCAAATGAATACTTGATTGTCTCTTAGTAAGTAGCATAATTTGCGATTCATTGAGTACAAGCTCTGTGTACTGAAGCACAAAGTGTACAACAAGCCAAACGTGCCTCTGGTAGCTTAATAGGAATAATATGGTGCAAGCCTATTTGGCCTTTGTTTAAAAGGGCAAGAAACGACATTTATGTATATGGAGATGTTTTGGTATACAAGTACTTTAGTATATCTCGGTTTATAGTACAAGTGGTAAAAAAATATTTCCTTTTTGTGGCTCTTCTGTACCAAATGAAATAAAAAAGGCGTATGTATTAGATGCACTCGTTGCTAATTATCTCTAAATGTGTAACATGCTGGTATGATATGAATATAAGCATTTGAGCGTGTGTTAGCAGAATTCAGAGCCATGTGAATAATGACATTACTACGTATGGTCGGACTTCGAATGACTATATTTGATTTCACAAGCTGTGACATTGTCGCGAAAAAACAGTGACCCGTACATGTAATAATATGGCTGCAGTACACTAGGACTTTGTTTCTATGAAACAGATCTGATGATGGTCATTAAAGACCGAAACCAGTAATCTGTTAACAAAGAGTTTGTGACCATAGATGTAAATTAAAGGAAACTTATATTTGATTTGGCGCTTAGTCAATTGTGTAGTCATTCTGCTCTGCTTTGAACTTATTTCCTGCCTGTTATCAGGC
The DNA here is from genome assembly GCF_021461385.2 of Schistocerca piceifrons. Lineage (NCBI taxonomy): Eukaryota > Metazoa > Arthropoda > Insecta > Orthoptera > Acrididae > Schistocerca > Schistocerca piceifrons. The sequence continues at coordinate 421,810,450 of NC_060139.1, read as the reverse complement.
GTCCCCTTATGGTTTGACTTAATGTAAATAGGTACCGGCAAATTTTATCCTATGAACTGATAGGTAATGTTGTCCTATCTTCTACAAATTATGAAATGCCAAGGAATTTGGAGGTATTGCTAGTTCAGGCCAGATTCTTCAGATTAAATATGTCATTGTATGAAATGCTATGTTCTTATGAATTATGGGACGAGTCCCATTGAAATGTATGCATATCTATCTTGTAAATATTTTAATTCCCGTTGAAAAGAATGTTGAGATCTGTGGTGGTGACACAAAAACACATATTGTAAATAATAGGTCCTGATAGACTATGCCACAGTGAACGCAACTTCGAAAATGTTATTGTGCTAGTTGGGATGCAATGAAACTGTGAGGTGCTGTTGTAAAGATATAATGCTAGTGTTTATGTTGAGAAGGACAACCAAAACTAAATCACCGATGGGAACTAAGTGAAATACGGAGTAGTAATCAGTGAACTGAGGCTCACTTACGGTGCTAAATCAACTATTAAGGGTTTCTTACAGTGGTGTGGAACGGTTTTATGTGCACTTACGCTGAACATGTAGTTGGGACGGTCGTGTAAATGGCAGTGGACCCTGGCCAGCGAGCCCGGTAATACTGTCTCCCGCAAGTGTAATCGTCATTGTGGAGCGTTGTGCGCGCTGTGCGCATTATTGATTTAAAACTGCGCAGTAAAGAGGAATACAAAAAATACCAGACAGACACACTGTCTCAGGGCATCTTGTGCACATTTACTATGGAAGACTGGTATTAACCTGATCAGGTAATTTCAAGCGAAAGTTAGTGATTTAAATCGCAGTGTATCGGACTCTGAACTTTTTCAAAAATGAATCAATATCAAGCTCTCCATCGTTTACGCGTTTAAACATTTATATACTCGACTCTGCAATCTATGTCTTTAACGGAGTCCGATTACTTTCATTATTATCATCAAGCAAAACATTTCATTGGATAAAAACTCAACAACAACATAGTTTTTGTGTTACTAAGCTCCCCTATTACCAAAGACGACTTAATGGCATTGAACTACACATCGGCAAGGTGATAAAAGTGTTCCGTGCAGTAAAACCAGGCAGGCTGTAGAGGAATAATGTTCTCCAGTCGCAGCAAGACTTGCTCATGATCTTCATTGGATTCCTGAGACCATATAATGCTCAGTCTTTTAGCTGTTTTGGTGTATTCAGAAAGAATCGAATGTTTTCTAGGCGTTTTTATTCGTAAGAAATGAAATCAAAATGTGATGAGGAAGCATTCAAATCAGAAAGTAAACTTAATGTTTCTCCTAGCAAGGAATATAAACAGAACCTATTGAAAGAAACAATCCAATCATGTTAAGTTTTGAAGCACGAAGCAAAATCACTATATGCTTATATCATTGCCAAGCATATTCAATGCTAGTCTGTATTCGTAAAGAGGAGATTGAGGTGGAATTCTGTCACTGACGTAAACTCCCGAAAATGCTTTTCTCACTCAGGTAAAACAACTTTTCTAGGAAAGTAAAATATAAACGAAACGTGTCTAAAGAAGCAAAGTAACGTCGTTAATTTTTTAATATTTTTTTAATTTTTTTTATATGTAACATCAGTCTTCTGATTAATTTGACGCAGCCCGCCACGAATTTCTCTCCTGTGCAAATTCATCTCAGAGTAGCACTTGCAACTTACGTCTTCAATTATTTGCTCGATGTATTCCAATCTTTGTCTTCTTCTACAGTTTTTGCCCTCTACATTTCCCTCTGGTACCGTGGAAGTCATTCTCTTATGACTTAACAGATCTCCTAACGTCCTGTCCCTTCTCCGTATCAGTGTTTTCCGCATATTCCTTTCCTCTCCGATTATGCGCAGAACCTCCTCAATCCTTGTCTTATCAGTCAACCTAATTTTCTACATTCGTCTGTAGCATCAGATATCAAATGCTTTGATTCACTTCTGTTCCGGTTTTCCCAGTCAGTGTTTCACTACAATACAATGCTGTACTCCAGACGTACATTCTCAGAAATATCTCCCTCAAATTAAGGCCTGTGTTTGTTAATAGTAGACTTCTCTTGACTAGGAATGCCCTTTCTGCCTTTGCTAGTCTGTTTTTGATGCCTTCCTTGCTCCTTCCGTCATTAGTTATTTTACTGCCTAAGTATCAGAATTCCTTAACTTCATCTACTTTGTGACCATCAATCCTGATGTTAAGTTTCTCGCTGTTCTCATTTCTTCTACTTCTCATTACTTTCGTCTTTCTTCGATTTACTCTCAGTCCATATTCTGTACTCATTAATTTTCATTCCATTCAGCACATCATGTAATTCTTCTTCATTTTCACTCAGGATAGCAATGCCACCAGCGCATCGTATCCTTTCACCTTGAATTTTAATTCCACTCCTGAACGATTCCTTTGTTTCCATCACTGCTTCTTCTATGTACAGACTGAAAAGTAGGGCCGAAAGACTACTTCCCTGTACCACAACCTTTTTAATCCCATGAATTCGTTCTTATTCCTCCACTATTATTCCTCTTGGCTTTTGTACACATTGTATATTATCCATCTCTCCCTAGAGCTTACCTCTATTTTTCTCATAATTTCGAACATCCTGCACCATTTTACATTGTTGAACGCTTTTTCCAGGTCGGCAAATTCTATGAACATGTCTTTATTTTTCTTTGGTGTTGCTTCCATTATCAGCCGCAACGCCAGAATTGCCCCTCTCGTGCCTTCACCTTCTCTGTAGCCAAATTGATCGTCGTCTAGCACTTCCTCAATTTTCTTTTCCATTCTGCTATATATTTTTGCTGTCAGAAACTTGAATGCATGAGCTGTTAAGCTGATTGTGACATAATTCTCGCACTTGTTAGCTCTTTCAGTCTTCAGAATTGTGTGAATGATATTTTTTCGAAATTCAGAGGGTATGCCGCCAGTCTCCTACATTCTCCACACCAACGTTAATAGTCGTTTTGTTGTCACTTCCCCCAATGATCTTAGCATTTCTGATGGAATTTTATCCATTCCTTCTGCCTTATTTGGTCTTAAGTCCTTCAAAGCTCTTTTACATTCTGATTCTAAAACTGGATCCCCTATCTCTTCTAAGTCGACTTCTGTTTCTTTTTGTATCACATCAGACAAATCTTCCCCCTCACAGAGGCTATCAACGCATTCTTTCCACCTGTCCACTTTCTCCTCTACATTTAACAGTGGAATTCCAGTTGCACTTTTAATGTTACCGCCCTTGCTTTTAATGTCACCGAAGGTTTTTTGACTTTCCTGTATGCTGAGTCTGTCCTTCCGATGATAATTTCTTTTTCGATTTCACATTTTTCATGCAGCCATTTCGTCTTAGCTCTCCTGCACTTCCTATTTATTTCATTCCTCAGCGACTTGTATTACTGTATTTCTGAGTTTTCCGGAATATTTTTGTATTTCCTCCTTTCATCGCTTAACTGAAGTATTTCTTCCGTTGCCCATGCTTTCTTTGCAGTTACCTTCTTTCTATCTATGTGTTCCATCTCAACTTCTGTGATGGCCCTTTTTAGAGATGTCCATTCCTCATCATCTGTACTACATACTGAGCTATTCCTTATTGCTGTGTCTATTGCCTGAGAGAACTTCAATGTATCTCGTCATTCCTTACTTTCGTTTGCCACTTCTTTGCTTATTGGTTCTTCCTGACTAATCCCTTGAACTTCAGCCCACTCTTCATCACTACTACATTGTGATCCGAGTGTATATCTGCTCCTGGATACGTTTGACAATGCAGTATCTGATTTCGGAATCTCTGTCTGACCTTGATGTAATTTAACTGAAATACTCCCGTATCTGTCGGTCTTTTCCAAGTATACCTCCGCCTCTTGTGATTCATGAACAGAGTATTCGCTATTACTAGCTGAAATTCATTATAGAACTGAATTAGTCTTTCTCCTCTCTCATTCCTTGTCCCTAGCCCATATTCTCCTGTAACCCTTTCTCTGCTCCTTCCCCTACAACTACATTCCAATCCCCCGTGACTGTTAGATTTTCACCTCCCTTTACGTACTGCGTTACCCTTATAATATCATCATATATTTCCTCTATCTCTTCATCTTCAGTTTGCAACGTCGGTTTTGGTTTGCTGTCGATTCTGATAAGAACAACCCAATCACTGAATTGCTCACAGTAACACACTCTCTGCCCTACCTTCCTATTCATAACAAATCCTACTCCCGTTATACCATTTTCTGCTGCTGTTGATGTTACCCTATACTCATCTGACCATAAATCCTTGTCTTCTTTCCATTTCACTTCACTGACCCATACTATATATCTAGATTGAGCCTTTGAATTTCCTTTTCAGATTTTCTGGTTTCCTTACCACGTTCAAGCTTCTGACATTCCACGCCCCGACTTGTTGATTATTAAATCTTTTTCTCATGGCCACCTCCCCCTTGGCTGTCCGCTCCCGGAGATCGGAATGGAGGACTATTCTGGAATCTTTTGCCAATGGAGAGATCATGATGACAGTTTTCTTTTTCAATTACAGGCCACATATCCTCTGGCACGTTACGTGTCTTTAATGCAGTGGTCCCATTGCCTTCTGCATCCCCATGCCGTTTATCATTGCTGGTTCTCCCTCCTTTAGGGGCAGTTTCCCACCCCTAGGACAAGAGGGTGCCCTGAACCTCTGTCAGCTCCTCTGCCCCTTTGATAAGGCCGTTCATAGGATGAGGGTGCTGGAAGTCTTCGGCTGCCAATGCTGATTATTAATTATTTAAGCAGTGGCGGGATTCGAACCCGGGACCGAAGAGGTTTTGATTACTAACCTAAGACGCTACCCCTATACCACGGAGTTTTTAATACACAAAGTGAAATAAATAAATCCATATATCGTAGCTATCAGATTCGCTGTTAGTTTGCTTTCGTAAATATAAGATTGCGGCACTTAATTCTGTCACTGTCCGCAGCTCGTGGTCGTGTGGTAGCGTTCTCGCTTCCCGCGCCCGGGTTCCTGGGTTCGATTCCTGGCGGGGGTCAGGGATTTTCTCTGCCTCGTGAAGATGGGTGTCGTGTGCTGTCCCTAGGTTAGTTAGGTTTAAGTAGTTCTAAGTTCTAGGGGACTGATGAGCATAGATGTTAAGTCCCATAGTGCTCAGAGCCATTTGAACCATTTTTGAACCAATTCTGTCACTGACGTCAGCTTCTGAAAATACGTCTTTCACTGAATTAAAAAGAAAAAAACTGACAGCGCCATCTATTGGTTCTTTAGTGTGCAGCGAAACTAACAGAGCCATTTGTTGATTCTTTGGTGTACTACAGCGTGATGATTGACCATCCGAACTACTAAGATGAGCAGACGACTCTCCGATACATTTTTAAATCACGTCATCTTTTTATTCTGTTCTTTCGTAATCCGATTTTGGTGAAATAAAGCCTATACCTTGCCTCAAGCTACAAGTTATCTGTGACAACCGCATGAAAATTCGTGAAGCAATTTAGATGATTAGCGTATTCAGACAGACACAGATCAAAGTTTTACAGTTTTCCTCGTATAATTAATATAGCTAGAGAGATACATAGATGTGAATCTTGATTTTTGTTAACGATATAGAGTCAGCCATGAAAAATTCATAACCAAGCATATAAGCTTATTGCAGCTGGAGTAAATGTAGGAATGCTTGTCATGCCCTGGCAAGATCATATGAAAACGTAAACAATGGGGCATGTAAGCAAACAAACGAAGAGGAACCTTATAAAACATTTTAATAATGCGAACGACAGGCAAAGGATCGTATAAATTCTATTTGACAGTATAGTGAAGGATACGTTTCAGTTGAAGCTACTGTTTGTTATTTTCCGTTGCCGGCACGGATGCTCATTGTGTTCGGCCGGGTATCAGCTTCCATCCGTAATAATAAAAAAAAGAGTGCATTTGACATAGGTGGGCTTTTTAAGTGTCCATGCAACATTCGCACAGAACCACTAACGACAAAGACCGAAGGTAAGAATACAACAAAATGAAAGAGAGAAATGTTGTTAGCATCGCTGGCTTTAGATAGCCGAATCTGGATTCGATTCCCTGCCAGGACTGGGATTTTTTTTTTTTTTTTTCACTCGGGATCTCAGGGTCATGGGGGAGGGAGCTGATGTGATGATTTTCAGTAGGGAACAGGTTTTTGGAATGGAAATGAAAGGAAAGCAGCTTTAGTGTAAGCAGCGATAAGAAGAATCTATTGGAATTAGTAAAATCGGTAGATACTGGGACAAATTTTATAATGTGGAAATGAGAGTTACTTGAATTTTTTTGCGGACCAGACGTAATAGCATGGTGTGCCGGATTCATTGATGAATGTGGCCTTAAACATTAGAACCGGTGATGAGGAGGGGGAATATGGGTTTTCGGCGTCACTTTTACGAATAGCTGAGTCTATTCGCTACAGAGGACGAGGAGAGAAATATGGTGAGTTTCTACTTTTATTTTAAGACAGCATTTAAAACGGCAGATAAAAAAAATACTAAGATATACAACATACAATGATGTGAACGGTGATTTTCCAGCGAAATATTATTGCAGAATGATAACGAATGATGACATCTCAGTGGCTTCTGCTAAATGAATACTTGCACAAGAATGATATTTTCGTGACTACGAGGGTCTGGTAGTTTACTACAAACTTTGAGTGGAAAATGTCACTCTAAGTATGACACAAAAAAAATGAGACTGATACTGCAAATTTCTGTACCTATTAAGTAATGCTGACCGTCTTCAAATTAGGAACGATTTAAGCCCTGCTACATTTGCATTTGTTCCTTCCATTCCCCAAAACATTTCTATATCTCATCTTCCATGAGGCTGCCTAGGACTTTTTCTGTTTCTGTCCTCCAGCGGAGTGCAGCGTCTGTAGCAAACTAATGGTCCGCTGCTACTGGTTGGTAAGTTGTGATGAAACTTGTCGCAGCGTAATGACTCAGTCCTGTGCTGCGTACTATTACGACACAACAAATGGCTCCTGAGCTAAACGAGATGTCTGTTCAACCCCAAACCTCAACGTATTTTTTTCTGTCTTTTTTTATTTAATGTAAGTTGGCAGAGATGCGATGACGTTAAGAAAGAAATGAAGTGACGCAAAGTGGAGATACGATGGAAGCGTTCTACTCCAAGTTTCATGATAAAGGAAATCCTGTGGGCATTCTCAGAATCGGTGGCACGGGTGGAAACTTCATTGGCTGATAAAACATGTGTGTGACAGATGGAAGACAGCTGTGGAAGGTAAGGCTTGTAGTATGTCGTTGAAGGATATCCAGGGAGTAGTATAATTTAAGAGAAGCAACCTTTGCCAGATGAAGTGTCATTAGGGCGTTTTAAGTACGAAGAGTGGAGCCGTTCAGCATTTCAGTAGTTTTGGTCTCTTGTGGCGTCTGTTATAAAAAGTTAGTAAGCACGGTAGTAAATCTCAAGTAATATTTTAAAGTATATGAAAACTTGATAGATTGGAATCTCAATGTACAGTGTCACCCAAATTCCTTTACTTTCTTTACCAACATATGAACAAAAAAAAAAAAAAAAAAAAGCTTTCCACTACGGAACATCTACTGAAGGGTTAACGGCTGGTAGATAGAAACCTGGGGCAACACAATAAATTAATAGTTAATGTAGCCACACTTTGAGCCGGTGACAGTACAAAATACGAGGATAGATTGACAAATACAATTTAATTTTCATTGAGTTTGATACATCTGACTTCAGGATATTCCATTTACTTTTGGTTTATGTTGGTATGTTGTTTCATTCATTGTCGCAGATAAGCAATTTCCTGCCTTCTCTGGGTATATTTATTTACATCGAAAGTTTTCCGATCCGCGAAAATGTGTTCATTACTAATGACCTTTTAAGGTTCGTATTATCCTTAAATCTGTTCATTATTATCAGTCTTTCGAATGAAATAAATCCTTAGACTGTATGTTTATTATTTTTATCGTCATTATTTTCAGAATTATTTTCAATCTATGATTATTATTTCATTAACTTTTGGATGTGGATGACATATAATTTAACTGCCTCTTTGGCCTATATAAAACCAGTACAACAAATATTATAAATCATTCACTCAAATAGTAATGTGAATTCAAACAAGTCTCGAGAGTAGTGTGTGTTGAAAGCTCTTTCAGAGCTGAGGTCGTTCACTTTTGCCATAGCGCCGAACATTTTTCTTCTTTTCTGCTTCATTCTGTTAGCTATGTTCATCCTTTTCTGTACATTCTTTCGCAATAAAACTGTAGCAACATTTTTTTCCGAGGGCAAATAAGTTTTCAGTTTTCTTTGATATATTTTCTCATTCGTCCAAGCACTTTCTCGCTGCAGATTTTTCAGTGCTCTCTCGGTGGAACCACGTTATCGATGTACATGGTGTCCTTGGTCTCACGATCTGACTCCGCTGGACTTTAGTGCCTGGGGATTTATCAAGGACATCGTTTACAGAACAAGGGGTCGAGATCCGATACATTTGAGACAACGGATCTACGCCGCAGTAGAGGCCACAGCAGTGGTCATGTTTATGAATATGTGGCGAGAAGCGGCGTACCATTTCGATATCTGTCGAGCTACAAACGGTGCCCAACAGTACCAACATGCATAATAATATTTGAGCTGCTGTGTACAATCTTGGACAAATAAAGTTATAAACCGTAATAGGTACTGAAATAGAAGCAAATGTTTTTACATCTTGAAACATCCCCTATGAAAAATTATACATGACTGTGCTTAAACTGATGCACAATATTTTTTAGCGCAACGCAATCTGACTTTCAATAATCCCTACAAAAGAATGGCCCTGACTAACATTAACCTATGCGTTTCACAAATCACTTACCTCACAAAAAATCTTCGTTACTCGAACTACTGCAACACAGCAAGCGCCACTACTGCCAGCTAAATAAAAGATTCAAACTACTGAAGGCACTAACTACTGATAGGCATAGTTAGCAAATTAAAGATTTTGATAGAGAACAAACTATGTATTTACCTTAATAGTGTTCAAAAGTCATTATATATATATATATATATATATATATATATATATATATATATATATATAGCAGTTCATGGCGTCCAGTCTTACAAATGTACTGTCTCTGATGGACACACGTCCAGATCATCCGCTCTCAAAAATCCGCCATCTCACTTCCCCACATCCACCACTGCTGGCGGCTCACCTCCAACTGCGCAACGATACGCGCTGTTAACAGCCAACAGCCCAACACTACAATGGCAGACAACAATGCAAACTAGCCACAGACTGCACACAGCACAGCCAGTGGTTTTCATACAGAGCACTACGTGGCGATACCAATAAGAAAACCTAAACAGCCTACTTACATAGCCCCCATGCTCCCCACAAAGAATTTTACAAATTGTTTTGGGCACTGGCCAATACATGTTTGTTAAAATTTTTTCACAATTACAATAGCAAAGAAATCAAATACACACTCTTATTGATACAGTGTTGGTCAAAAGCTAAAATTTTCTCACAGTCCACAACAGACAGTCCTGATCGTTCATCACAGTAAAATAGCAGTGTTTTTCTCAAAGTCTGAGCAGTAAAAGAAAATGCACACGGAAGCAGTGGATTTCCATGCAGTATTGAAGAAGTAGTGTTGTCCTTCCAACGGAAAGACAGTGTTGACTCTCGACATGTAGACAGGTAATGGGCCACAACAGAACAAACCCACCACAGAGTCAGTCGAAGTTTTGAAGAATATTGGTAGGTAGGTCATCACAGAGTAGACCCACTGTAGTCATGGTAGAGATTACGGTATTGGTGGGCCACCAGAGGTGCAGACCCAGTGCAGTCCTTGTAGAAATAATGGTATTGGTGGGCCATCAAAGATGCAGACCCACAGTAGTCCTTGTAGACACGGCCAGCAGCCATCTGTTGCGACTGTGCAGGTGCACAATATTTTTTAGCGCCCGCATTCTGACTTTCAATAATCCCTAAAAAAGAATGGCACTGACTAACATTAACCTATACTACTACTACTACTACTACTACTACTACTACGTGATCAGGCCCAGTGGACCGCACGCATCTACAAGTTTCCTCCTCCACTGTATTCTGTCCATGGCTGCTATCCGCCATTCGTCCACATCTGTTGACATTTGGTATAAATCTTCATGGAGTCCATCCCTCCAACGCTTCTTGGGTCTCCCTGGCGGTCTCTTTCCTGTAGGTGTGAAATCCAGGAGCTTCCGAGGCCATCTGTGATCCTCCATCCAGGCCACATGGCCGGCCCACTGCATTCGTTTAGCTTTGACAGATCCTGCTATGTTGGGCTGCTGGTATAGTTCCTCAAGCTCTTGGTTGTATCTGATCCTCCATTCCCCTGAATCTGCATCCAGATCCGGACCGAGGATCTTCCGAAGCACTTTTCTCTCAAAAACAAGGAGCTTATGGAAGTCATGTTTCCTGATACTCCATGTCTCACAGCCATATAGAACAACAGGCTGGATCAGGGTTTTGTACAGTCGAATCTTGAACTGTCTGGAGAGAGATTTGGACCGCAGCAATTCCACTAGGCTGTGGTAAGATCGGTTTCCTGCTTGTATTCTGGCACTGATCTCTGCTTCACATGACGAGTTCTCAGTGAAAAGTGCCCCTAGGTATTTGAATTCTTGCACTGTCTTGTAGGAGTGGTCCCCAACCTGCAGTGATTGTAGATGATCAGCAGTCTGACAATGACCACGCGTCATAACTAGTTACTCTGTCTTAGCTTCGTTTATGTTTAGCCCAAATTTGCTGGCAGCCTCCTTTAGTGCTTTGGTCATTTGCTCCAACTCTTCTTCCGACCTAGAGAGTAAACAGATGTCGTCTGTATAGGCTAAGTATGCCAGTCTCTTTCCTTCGATTTCAATCCCTTCGTTCTCTTGGAAGGTCTCGCGTGCGATCTTCTCGAGGGCAAAGTTGAACAGGATAGGGGACAACCCATCTCCTTGCCTGAGTCCTGTCACAATTTCAAATTCCTCAGATACGCGATTTCCCATCTTCACCTTTGCATGTGTTTCGTTCAGACAGATCATCAGATTGATGAGTTTCTTTGCTATGCCAAACTCCCTTAAACAGTTGAGCAGGCTCTTGCGATGTATGTAATCATAGGCCTTCTTCAAATCAACGAATAAAATATGCAAATCTTTACCACATTCACCCAGTTTCTCAGTGAGCTGCCGGAGACTGAAGATGTGATCTATTGTTGACCGTCCTGGCCGAAAACCTCCCTGGTACTCCCCAATCACCGATTCTGCCACTGGCTGAATTCTACGTATGAGGCAATTGGACAGGATCTTATAGAAGACGTTAAGCAGGGCGATTCCTAAATAGTTGTCACATTTCAGTTTGTCGCCCTTCTTATGTATTGGACTAATCAAAGCTGTTTTCCATTCTCCTGGTAGTTCTTCTTTGGTCCATATTGCCTGTATCACTCGGTGTATTTTTTCTGCAAGTTTCTCTCCTCCAGCCAGGATCATTTCAGCCTGTATTCCATCTTCACCTGGACTCTTATTCTGTTTAAGGTGTCTGATTCTGGTTTTTATCTCGTCCAGGGTAGGTGGGGGTTAGTCTGCATCGGCTGTAATTGGGCACTGGAAATCAAACTGCAGTTCGGGTTCATCACAATTTAGCAGCTGTCGAAAGTAGTCTTTCCATCTCTCAGCTATGTCCCCATAGTTCGTCAGGATCTTATCACGGGAATCTTTGACAAATTTCTGCTTGGCCTGGTGACCTTTGCAGAGGTACTTCACCCTCAGAAACATTTCCCTCGTCTTTTGTCCTCTGAAGTCTGTTTCCGCTTCAGTGATGATATTCCTTATGTATTTCCTCTTTGCTCTTCTCAGAATTGCTTGTGTAGTCTTTCGGACCTCCTCAAATTGTGCTTTGGACGGTGCCAGATTTGTCCCCTTCAGCCATTTGGTCCTGGCATTCAGTCTCCTTTCCAGGGCATCTGCACATTCCTTTCCAAACCAGATCTTCTTGCCCACTGGGTTTCCCATGAGTGTTTCCTTTGCTGTATCCCTAACTGAGCTCTGGATGTTTCCCCACATTTGTTCGAGGTCCTGATTCGCACCCACTTCACTGAGTGCTTCAAAGCAGTTACTAAGTTGCAACTGGTATATGGTCTTCGTTGCCTCATCTTTCAGTTTCTCCACATGGTACCTTTCCACTCTTTTTAACTTAGGTCCCGTTCTTCCTTTACACTGTATGTTTAAACGGCCTCTGACCAGGAAATGATCACTCCCACCTTCGGCACCCCGCGCTGTCTTAACGTCTAACACCCATCTCTTGGCTCTGAGATCAATGTCAAAATAGTCTATTTGATTTACAGTTCTCCCATCTGGTGATACCCAGGTTCCTTTATATATGTTCTTCCGCTGGAAGTTTGTGCTGGAGATGAACAACCCTAATGATGTAGCGAAGCTGATGAACCTAACTCCATTGTCATTGCTTAGGTTGTGTAGACTGTGCCTACCTGTTGTGTCTTGGAATATTTGTTCTTCCCCAAACTTGGCATTCATATCACCAAGGAGGATCCTCAGGTGTCCATTTGGTATAGCATCCATCACTATCTCTAGCTGTGCATAGAACTCGTCTTTCACTTCACATTCGCTCTCCTCCGTGGGAGCATGACAGTTCACAAAAGTCGCCTTAATATGCTTTACTTCCAGTGTTTGAACAGATATTCTTGGGTTGACTGAAACGAATCCTGAAACATTAGTGGCCAACGTCTTACTGACGCAGAAACCAATGCCTAACAGATGACCTCGTTCACATGCTCCATACAGAATTGTACAGTTTTCAACATCAATACTCCCAGAATCGTCCCACCGGATTTCTTGCAGTGCAACTAGGTCTAGTTCGTACCTCTGAATTTCCTTGACCACACTGATTGCAGCCCCTGTCTTGTACAGACTCCTTACATTCGACGTTCCAAATCGTATACCGTTTCTTTGCCATTGACGTCGTCTATTGTTGTCAGTAATGTTCCGAGGCTTACTTGAAGTCTTGAAAGCATGTTGAATTTTTTATGGAGGGACGGTGCTGGCCTCCCGTCCAACCTGCGGTGTTACCCTCACAGCTCACAGGACTGCTCGCTTTTCTTAAGGGGTGGGCTCCCCTCAGGAGTTGGGATATAAGTAGGAATAAGAAAATTGGAAAGACGCCCTCGGGCCTCGAAACCTAATACCGTTGGGGTCGAAAAAGCAAGAGTTGGCCAAGGGAGGCCGACAGGGAAGGAGAAAGAAGAAGTCTGACACAAGTAAGTGGAAGCAATGTCAGACTCAGCTCGGGTCCCCGCAGTCGCCACCCGCGTACTTCTAGCTGAAGCCCCTGGGGGCCCCTGGGGGCCTATACGTTTCACAAATCACTTACCTCACAAAAAATCTTCGTTACTCGAACTACTGCAATACAGCGAGCGCCACTACTGCCAGCTAAATAAAAGATTCAAACTACTGAAGGCACTAACTACTGATAGGCATAGTTAGCAAATGAAAGATTTTGATAGAGAACAAACTATGTACCTTAATAGTGTTCAAAAGTCATAATATATATATAGCAGTTCATGGCGTCCAGTCTTACAAATGTACTGTCTCTGATGGACACACGTCCAGATCATCCGCTCTCAAAAATCCGCCATCTCACTTCCCCACATCCACCACTGCTGGCGGCTCACCTCCAACTGCGCAGCGCTACGAGCTGTTAACAGCCAACAGCCCAACACTACAATGGCAGACAACAATGCAAACTAGCCACAGACTGCACACAGCACAGCCAGTGGTTTTCATACAGGGCACTACGTGGCGTTACCAGTAAGAAAATCTAAACAGCCTACTTGTAATTTGTAGTCCGAACACCCTGTGCAATGTTGACAGAAGTGTTTTGTTTGTGCTTCAAACGTCTGCGTACGAAAACGTAGTCCCTGAAGTCGTCTGAATCTATATTTTGACAAGTGGAATTGTATTCGTGATATTAAATATCCGTTCACATAAGATTCATGCAATGTAAACGATATTACTAATGTAGATGAGATTGTCTTCTACCACGAGACGATGAATTTGATTGGGCATTTCTTGAAAATAAATCCCTATGACTGCACGGCTTTCGTCTGTATCATTTTGTTCACCTTTTTGAAATTTTGAATAAATCCAGTACAGCGGCCACATCCAGTAACAAAGCGTTCCGCTGCTCCTTACAGGTTTTCCTGAGTGGGTAGCGCCGTCTCGCCTCAGCTGGGAACACGCGACGCGTCGGCTGGTCCCCCAGCGCGGCTGACTGACGTTTCATTAGTGCGTCGGAAGCGGCGTACACAACGGCCTCTTTTCCGCGCACGAATATCGATTGGCTTTCGGTGTGCTATACATCGGAAAAAAGGCTTGCCGTAATCCAAAAAAAGAAGACAGCTATCGACACTCCCTATTACATCACGCCTTCTGAAAACGACCTCTGCCGGCGTGCTTTCGCAGCGACGCCTAAAGGTTTTAATAGTTGAATGGACTGTTAGTGACTAGGGAATGAACGCCAGGTATTGAAATTACCTCACCAATGTGACATTACGCTTTCCAGTCGAAAGTAGGTAAAATCTTGATTTACTTTTCAGTCGAACATGCATCTGTCGTGCTGTGCATGGTTGGTAAACTGCTTTATCTGGTACAAGAAGGAGAGTTTAATTTTTGAGGTTCCAAATCTACCGTCTTTTGATCTAGGTTTCACGACTTGTAGTATCCATTAGCTACTTGAGTACAATAATGACATCCACCAATTCAGTATTTATTGAAAGTCTTTAACAACAGAGTTTAATTTATCAGATTCCCAATCGATCTTCATGTGAACCGGGTTTCACGATGTGTTGCAGCCGTTGGCTAGTTGCGTACAATAATGGCAGCCACAATTTGAGTATATACTGGAAGCCTGTGACAACACAGTCACCCACATCTATTAATGCCACACAAAAATACATATCAGTTATAGAGAGGATCTTAAAAATATCCCTAAGGAATGAAGAGATTCAGCACGATTTATCGATGTAGAAAGATATGTTGAGGACCGTCACGAAATGAATTTGTCTGACCAACTGGATAAAAATAACATGACTGCGTAAAGATGGATTTCAATACAGTAATTTTCAGACAATCTGAAATCGAAGAAAAACAATAATAACCGTACTTCCCCTGCTATGACAGAAAATCTCGTGGAGAGACACGTTCGTTCCTTAACCTTCGATTACTAAATCCTCGTAAAATTTACGATTGCAGTAGGGTGTAACATACCACTGGAGATTTAATAATTGTAATTAACTAATGCATGACCTATAAATATGACTTTCTTTGAATAAAGTGGGGAGCAATAAACTAGCAGCAACATAACATCACCCCTCGCCTCCTTTAATGCTCTACAATTTATAGGGGAGTGCATTATTGTTTCCGAACCAGTAACTCGTTACGTAAGTTAATCCGGCACGCTGCAACCAAAAAACAGCCCAGTCGAGGTTTCATGATATCAGCTGTGATACATGTGACAATCTTCATATTTGATAAATCAGCCGGCCGCTGTGACCGAGTGGTTGTAGCCGCATCAGTCCAGAAGCACGCGGCTGCTACGGTCGCAGGTTCGAATCCTGCCTCGGGCATGGATTTGTGTGATGTCCTTAGGTTAGTTAGGTTCACGTAGTTCTAAGTCTAGGGGACAGATGTTAAGTCCCATAGTGCTTAGAGCCATTTGACCTATTTTGATAAATTAATGTAGTGTTCAGGGAACACGTGCTTCCTAGCGACAGCAGCGAATCTTCATTTAATTCTGACTTGTACAAGATACTAATGTAGTGTTGCATTGTAATCACTTCAGTGAACACCAGGAAAACCTATTAGCGGAATTTGAAGAACAGACGGTTTCTAGACAACTTTCGTATAGAATCGAAACTATTGTAAACTTTAGTGTGGTTTTTTCCCTTCTGTGCGGAGTGAGCCTTCCATCATTTTTTAGATGTTTGGAGATAATTTTAAGTTTTATTATACGTTTACCACAAGTATTTACTTTCAGTTTTTAGCTTATTAACATTCTCTATAGTTTTACAGGAGTTTTATCGGAAGTTAAAAATGCAGCTTTCATATAAAATGGCAACGCCCTTCGCTTGTCCATAAGCCAGAAGTCTTCGTGGCAACAGACCTTCGTTCCATATGTTACAACAGCTTTGTGGCCCAAGTATGCCATAGTATTTTATTATTTCGTAGTGTTTACTGTAATTTTGCTGACTGCATCCTTCGCACACACATAATAAAAATGTTGCACTCTCCCACTTCCACCCGTATTTTTTAAAGCTTCATATGCCTGCGATATGTTTTCACTTGTGAGACTCTGTAAAATAACAATGAGTGTCAATGAGTTTTTACTGGTTTAATATAGATAGACATTTCTATATTTTTTATGGCCATGCCATGTATGTTTTCAGTTCAGTACTTAAGCTAAATATTTTAAGACTTGCACGTTTTCCATTTTACAGATAGATTTCCTCTTCGGTATGGTTTTTGAGTCATTCGACAGTATTATCGCATGAAATTCATATGTTCAGTTTTTCAATGTGAACTCTGTTAAATAATAATATACACACAGGTTGTGCCGGTACCTACTATGATGGGGCAGAACTCATTAGGGAGGATTGTTCCTCATAGTGTAGATTCTTCCCCACAGTGATGTGTGGAATATAACAATCTGTAACCATAAAATTTTATATTACGATGTAAGTAAATTATGCGTGTATCTTTTATTATTATTTCTTATTTTCCTCGAAGCTCTCATAACTTTTGTAATTGTTTTTACGACCATGTAGCTTGATAATGACCATGGGGACGAAGTTAGCTAATCGCTAAGATATGAAACAAACCGTTTATTTCACAATAAAACAACAGCTTACCCAGGAAAATGGTATCCTCTAAGATATTTACGACGGCTGTGGGCCAATACGTAAAAGTCACACTATTGAGCTTTTCTACTTCGATGCTAGGTTTATTGCGATCGTTAGTAATGCTGTACTATTGTCGTCTTGGCTGTCGACAATTTCAACAGCTCCATTAAAGGTACAGATTGTATTGAAACAGCCGACCTGATTGGCCGAGCGGTTCTAGGTGCTACAGTCTGGAACCGGGCGACCGCTACGGCCGCAGGTTCGCATTCTGCCTCGGGCATGGATGTGTGTGATGTCCTTAGGTTGTTAGGTTTAAGTAGTTCTAAGTTCTAGGGGACTGATGACCTCAGAAGTTAATTCCCATAGCGCTCAGAACCATTTGAACCATTTTGTATTGAAATAGAGTGTTGTGGCTTGGAACTTGGTTTCTTCCATTTTTTCTTTATTTGTCTAAGTTTTCATCACATTTTCTCATTTAGTCAGAGAAAAAATTATCGTATGGCGCTGGTGGCCGGAAGTCCCCTCCTGTGAAGTTCGGTCGCCGAGTTGCAAGTCCTTACAGTGTCGTACTAAGGTATGTGGTCCTTTGGAGGTGTGAAAAGCTTAGGCCTGTAAGTCAATGCAGTCAAAAGATACAGTCACTTACTTCACATACCAACGGAGTACACGGCGTTGCCCATTATATATTTATTCCAATCTTCTGTTAGCCACTCTCCTCCTTCCCCCTCCCTCTCTCCCACTCTGTCCATTTCCTCCTCCCCCCTTTCTCTACATCTCCTCCTCCCACTATCTCTGCCAAACTGCTCCTCCCCACTCTGTGCATCTGCTCCTTCCTCCTCAGTCCATCTCGCTCCCTCTAAGCCCATTTCCTCCTCTCCTAACTCCTCTTCCCATACTTTTCGTCCATCCCCTCCTCCCCCTCTCTCTATCCCTCTACTCCTGAGCCTTCTCTCTGTCCATTTCTTCCCCCCCCCCCCCTCGCTCTCTGTCCATCTCCTCCTCCTCTGTCTGTATATCTCCTTCCGCCTCCGTCTCCTCCTCCATACTCTCTCTCCATGTAATCACCGCTACCCCAGTAGATGGCTGCTGCTTTTTATCCCAGTATTTCTTTGCAGATAATCTCACACAAGACCAAATGCTCGCCCACGTCGCGGAAGACGGGCAACTTCACTAACGAGGAGAACACGGCAAGTGCCACTATCCGATTTCCCACGAACTTCACTCAGTGGAAGTCAAAATAAGTGGACACACGCTTATGCATAGGTACTTGATCGTTTCTGAAAAACGACGTTCAAAGTTTCCGAGATGTTATCGACGTTCTTCATGTGCCTTTCTTATACCGTGCGATATTCTCAGACGAACTGGTGGCTCAGTGGCAAAGCATTGAGAAATTGTAATTAGTTTGTTACTTGAAAAACACTCCAGATAAAAATGAAAAAAGAAATTGTTAGCGACGTGGCTTATTAATTTTTCGTCCCGTGTTCGAAACCCGACTATTGTTTTCATTTATTTTATTTCATTTTGTTTTTATTCTTTTCATTTATGTGCCCACATCCTTATAATACTACTGCACGAATGTTTTTTTTATAAAATTAGGGGTACAAGGGCGTTATGTTAATTATAACATTACGACTGGATTTCACAATAAGAGTAACACATTTATTATATAATATATACGTGTATGGTATGTTGATGGGTTACAACCTTTTTAAATTCTCATATCCTGATAATCCATTCTCTTATCAATTTTTATATTAATTCTTATATTTCATTGATATATTTATTCTTCAGGAAGATTTGGTGGATTTCCTTGGATGATGTCGATCTTAGAAACATTCGAAACACAGATAGTCGGAACAGCACCAACATCGTACGAACGCAGGTTTGCCACAGTCACATTTCTTCGTATGAATCTCACTCGGAAAATAATCGTCGTTAACACTGGTAAAGATTTCTCGCGTTGGCAATGATTTCGCAGCAATCCATGCATAACGGATTACTTTCCCGAAATCTGGCGCTTGCAGTAGATTTTGAATTTCACCGAAAACAATTTCAAGTATTTCCTCATTTTTTAAATTCATTCATCTGACATACAATTAGTAGGCGAATATGGACAACGTTATATTAACATACACTGGAAAATTTTCTTATAGTAATCGTCTGTATATGGGGGTATACAGATGAAAAGCAAAAGTTAAAGCGCTAATCGAGTTCCGAATACGGGGCGCAGAATTACGAAGTCGGACCGCTAACCAATCATTTTGCCTGAGTAAATCGTCCAGTAAAGGCACATAAAGTACCGGAAAAATACCTCGAAAACTTTCATTGTCGTATTCTCAGAAACGGCCAAGTATCTACGGATAAGCCGAGACACGTGTTCACTTATTTTGAGCCCTCTTCCACCGAGCGAAGTTTCTGGAAAATCGGATGATGTCACTTGCCGTGTTGTCCTCGTAAGTAGAGGACTTCCTGTAGGAGCGAAATGCAGCGGGGACTGCGTGCGCCCCGAGACTGATACGGTAGCTGTGAAGTCCCAACAGGAACTCTGAGAGTGACGGCCAACGGGACTCTGGCGAAGCTACGACAGGCCCCTCAAGCGTGACCCATTTGCTTTCAACAATCAAACGAGCTTTGCATCAAAACCAATACCGAACGTGACAAGGCCTTTGAGCAGATCTGCCAGACATGACTTCCAACATGGTCCTGGTGGAAGACGTGTTTGAAGAAATTTACAAGAATTGGGGCTGTTACTGTCGTACCCCCGGAAAAGGATGCAAGAACTCACGCAATCACACGGTTAATCACAGATAGAAACACACCAGTAATGGGAGTCAGTGAGGGATGAAAGAAAGGGACTCATAGTAAGGTGCTGTAAAAATGACATAAAATGTGGTGGTCAGGATGAGACAACAGAAGAAATGGTGGCGTAATAATATTAGCTAAAAAACTGGAGAACAAGGTACTTAATGCAGAAAATGTAAGCGACAGAATAACTAAACTTAAGGTAATGTCATTTTCATGTAGTCCAGGCTCATGCCCCTCAAATAGGTTGTGAAATACATTACAAACAAGAGTTTATCATTAAACTGGAAGACGTTTTAATATCTGACAAGACTGTAATTATAGTAAACTTGTGGGAGAGGACATGAAACGGTAATAGGAAGCCACGTAGAAGATCACAGAAATCGGTAAGGTGAGGTATTACTAGACAAATGTCAGAGAAATAAATGTGTTACTAGTAATGGATGACATAGGAAGAGAGATACTCACAAGTTTACCGGATAAAGTTGGAATTTTGAACAGAAATCTATCATAAACTATATAATAATAACTAAAGGGCTCAAAAAATGCCTGAGAGAAGTGAAAGTGATACGAAGCATTAATCTCGGCGGAGACTACAGACTATTGATAGGGACACTGAAGAAGTTCAGAAAATTTACATATGGGGGAATAAGACTAGCAAAAAGCAAATGCTCGAAACTGAAAGATATAAAAATCCAAAAATTATACAGCAAGAAGATTAACCCTCAGAGAGAAACAATGTAGAGGAATTATGGAGGAGGTTCAAACAGGCTCAAGACAATGGAATATGCATGTGGAGGGACAGCAACGAAAGTCAGATACAAAGAAACTCCATGGTGGAATAAGAGAGTTGCAGGATCTATCAAGAAGAAGAACAGTGCATGGAGAGAATGCTTCAAAAATAGAACGGAACATAACAGAGAAAAATGGAAACAACAAAGCAAAGCAGCAAGGAAAATGATAACATCGGCTAAGAACATGTCTTGGGAAAAACACACAAAAGAAATAGAAGAGAATTTTAAGGATCACAAGAAGATATAATACTGTATACTAGGTAACAGAAGGAAGCAAAAAGAAAATACTTCAAAAACAATCAACAAAGGAGGAAAACCTGTGTGGGAGGAAGAAGAAGTTTTGAAAGCATGGAAAGAATACTTTCAAAAACTGTATGAAGGACAGGATAGAACAAATACAAGTGATGAGATGGAGAGAGAGAGAGACGAAAGAAAAGTCACCGACAAAATAGAAAGAGAAGATGAAGAGAAGATTTGCAAAAGTAGAATGTAAAGAAAGCGGTATTAGAAATGAAACACGGCAAACCTCCAGGAGTAGATGACACAACAGTGCAAATGATCAAACTGTAGCACCTGTCGGAATTCAGTGGCTGTATGTTATGATAAGGATAGCATGGGCATATGGAAATATTACTCATGATTGGACAAAGGTAGTTATTCAACATATTTTTAAAAAGGGTAACAAGGTCCTCTGTGAGAATTACGGAGGACTAAACTACTGCGCCAACGCATGACTACGAGGGCTCTTCCGAAAGTAAGTTCCGATCGGTTAAGAAATGGAAACCTCTGTGAAAATCAGAACCGTTTTGTTTGCAATAGTCAACTACACATTACAGCTATTTCTCTGCGTAGTCACCGGTCCGATTTAGACATCTGTTTACCAACATTCCAATACCCTCGTCATAAAAGGCAGCTGCCAGTGGTTTCCGACAATTCCCTACACTCGTCTACAGCTCGTTGTTTGTGCCGAAATTTTGTCTTCATAGCCAGCTGTTCACGTAAGTAGAGATGAAACTCAGGACGAGACAATTATGGACTGTGCTGTGGATGATCAAACACTCCCTGTTGAAAACGCTGCAGGAGCATCTTCATTGTCCCTGCAGAGTGCAGCCGAGAATTAACGGAAAGCATGACAGTTATGTTACGTGGGCTGCACGACATCATGCGAAATCTCTCAACAGGTCCTTATACTTGGCGGGAGACACTGTTTTCTAGATATCTTCACGTTCTCGCTGTGCACTCAGAATTGAAAAGAGCGACGTGCTGCTATCGATG
Source organism: Schistocerca piceifrons (assembly GCF_021461385.2). Classification (NCBI taxonomy): domain Eukaryota; kingdom Metazoa; phylum Arthropoda; class Insecta; order Orthoptera; family Acrididae; genus Schistocerca; species Schistocerca piceifrons. The sequence goes on along the minus strand of NC_060139.1, from coordinate 421,788,659 downwards.
AGCATATTAGAGGCACTACCCAATACATCTGTGCACAACTTCACCGCATTTTCACAGTAGTTCCCATTTCGCGACTGATCGGAGCTTACGTTTTGAAAACCCCACGTATTTATGAAAAGATAAATTTACAAAACTAGCCCAAGACAACATTCCATTAGAGCTACCGACAGTCTTGGGAGAGCCAGCCTTGACAAAACTATACCATCTGGTAAGCAAGATATATGAGACAGGCGAAATACCCTCAGATTTCAAGAAGAATATAATAGTTCCAATCCCAAAGAAAGCAGGTGTTGACAGATGTGAAAATTACCGAACTATCAGTTTAATTAGTCACAGCCGCAAAATACTAAAACGAATTCTTTACAAACGAATGGAAAAATTGGTACATGCCGACCTCGGGGAAGATCAGTTTGGATTACGGACATGTTGGAACACATGAGGCAATACTGACCTACGACTTATCTTAGAAGATAGATTAAGGAAAGGCAAACTTACGTTTCTAGTATTTATTGACTTAGAGAAAGCTTTTGACAATGTTGACTGGAATACTATCGTTCATATTCTGAAAGTGGCAGGGGTAAAATACAGGGAGCGAAAAGCTATTTACAATTTGTACAGAAACCAGGTGACAGTTATAAGAGTCGAGGGGCATGAAAGGGAAGCAGTAGTTGGCTAGGGAGTGAGACAGGGTTGTAGCCCATCCCCGATGCTATTCCACTGTATATTGAGCAAGCAGTGAAGACAAACAAAACAAAAATTCGGAGTAGGAATTGATGGAAAAGAAATAAAAACTATGAGGTTCGCCGGTGGCATTGTAATTCTGTCAGAGACAGCAATGGATCTGGAAGAGCAGTTGAACGCAATGGACAGTGTCTTGAAAGGAGGATATAAGATGAACATCAACAAAAGAAAAACGAGGATATTGGAAAGTAGTAGAATTAAATCGGGTGATGCTGAGGGAATTAGATTAGAAAATGAGACACTTAAAGTAGTAAAGGAGTTTTGCTATTTGGGGAGCAAAATAACTGATTATGGTCGAAGTAGAGAGGATATAAAATGTAGACTGACAATGGCGAGGAAAGCGTTTCTTAAGAAGAGAAATTTGTTAACATCAAGTATAGATTTAAATGTCAGGAAGCCGTTTCTGAAAGTATATATATGGAGTGTAGCCATGTATGGAAGTGAAACATGGACGATAAATAGTTTGGACAAGAAGAGAATAGAAGCTTTCGAAATGTGGTGCTACAGAAGAATGCTGAAGATTAGGTGGGTAGATCACGTAACTAATGTGGAGGTACTGGATAGAATTTGGGAGAAGAGGAATTTGTGGCGCAACTTGACTAGAAGAAGGGATCCGCTGGTAGGACACGTTCTGAGGCATCAAGGGATCACCAATTTAGTACTGGATGGCAGGGTGGAGGGTAAAAATTGCATAGGGAGACTAAGAGATAAATACACCAAGCAGATTCAGAATGATGTAGGTTCCAGAAGTTACTTGGAGATGAAGAAGCTTGCACAGGATATAGTAGAATGGAGAACTGTATCCGAATAGTCTCTGGACGGAAGACCATAACAGCAAGTGTACAGGAAATCAGTAATAGTGTACAATCACAATTAAGAGAAGAACAACATGGATTCAGATCTGGAAGATAACTATAAATGCCATATTTACAGTCAGACAGGTAGTAGAAAAGAAATCGAAATTTGGAGAAGACATTGCAGTTGCTACAAGAAAGGCTTATACTACTGTTAGCAGGAAAGTGATGAATAGACAAATTGTCAAATGAATGCAACTGAGAATCATAAACAGTACAAAATATGCCTGAATTGTGTTATAACAGACTTCAAAAAGTCAGAATGGTTTATAAAGAACGAAGGGGCTCGACAAGCAAGTGTGCTCCCACCAGTGCTTTTTAATGCAGTCATGGACAACACCACAAGGAAAATTCGCCACGTGCCTACAGCAGATGATACGAGAATCATAACACATGCATATGATGTGATGATTTGGAAAGAAAATGAGCAGAACTCGGAAGAACAAATAAATACCTGGTGTAGAGCAAATGAACAAACTGGCATGGAAATCAGCTTAACAAAAAGTGAAGTAATGAAAATCAGCAGGAAAAATGAAAAAAATGAAGTATGTGAATTGAAATGAAAAAATATTAATGAAGTAGATGCTTTCAGGCACCTAGGAAAGAAATTAACAAAGAAAAGAAACATCAATCATGACATTGCGGTGCGAATAGAAAATTGTTCGAAATTTTGTTACTGTGTATCAGACATAATTATAAATTGGAAAATACCTGCCAAAGGAATGATCATGATATACATGTCGCATTATCAACCGATTGTGACCTACTGATCAGAATATTGGACTTGGACAAAGAAAGATCTGAGCAGAATACAAGCAACAAAGATGCGCTTTCTATGAGAGATCCTGGGTGAAACGAGAATGGACAGGACAAGATATGAAACAATGCGAAACACCCTGCAGATCATGCCCCTACAATAAACAATGGAGAGAAAGAGGCTTAAATGGTTTGGCCATAGTAATAGAATGGGAGCAGAAAGACTTCCAAGGAGAGTACTAGAATGGATAAAATCTGGATGAAGACCAATTGGAAGACCAGGTAAAAGATGGAGGAACCAGGGAAAGGATGATGTGAACCAAAGAGGACAGAAATGAGAAGAGATGATTAGTGACGAACTGTGGGAGAAAAGAGAAGCTTTGAAGAGGCTCTGTGAAAGACCTGCATAAGCGGAAACGGAAGAAGAAGAGGAAGAAGAAGTATTTCTTTTCGATCAGTAATAATACGTGCACCAGGCTTGGTTGAGATCGAGCCAGGGGTTTAGGAGGAGCTTTTTAAGCGTGGCTTTGACCGTGTACCCACATGTCACATACAGGGTGATTCATCTGATCCTACCTATGGGTTTTATGCAACCTGCAATGTCTTCAAATTCCACATCCATAACTATGTTTATGATGCCATAGTTCCTGAGCTTGTGTCGTACGATGATATATTTTTGCAAATACGTTCGGTGGTATATATGAATACTGTTTAGGAAAGGTGTTGCAAATAGAATTAGCAGTAAAGAAGCAATAAGTTAGAAGGTCATGCCTGATGCGGCAGTTTTACTGCATGGACTTGTTTCTTATCATCAGTTTGCGGGGGGGCGGGGGGGCGGGGGGGGGCGGGGGAGGGGGGCAGGGGGGCCGGGGGGGGGGGCGGTGATATCAGCGGTAAAAAGCATCGTAAACAGTTGGTTGCAAGTCACCAAGTGCTCTAATTCTCAAATAATGGATGAATACAGCGTGGCTATTTGCGCGTCCTAAGCTACGTTTCTTTCTCACCCACACCCCCATCCCGTTGAGAGGTTTTTAACCCCACAGTGTTTCTTTCCAGACAGTAAGTAATATATACACCAAGTTAGGCTGAGATCTATCCAGTAGTTTACGAGGTAAAGTGGAACTTGTATACATACATACTAACAGACACAGATATGTTTATAATGTGTATGGAGTTTGATACTCGCAAATTCACACATCAAAACCTATAGGGTACTTCCCGTTACCTAAAATCACGAAATTTTACAAGAAGCAAGGTTTCATTTTAGAACTAAAGGAAGGAATTAAAAAAATATTAATCTGTAATTATATCTTTCTTTTTTGGTCCACCTGTCTGTTAAGATCCCGTTTTCTCAGGAACGGATGAAGATATCAAGTCGAAATTTGCGTCAGACGTTAAGAACTACTGCCCTTTGGTAGTGAAAATAATTTAAGCTTTTAACTCAATGTAATCAAAAGATGCGACCATGAATGTCACATATTTTGATATTCCCAAACTCACTCATCGAAACCTATAGATGGATTACCTACAAGCATATCGGGACTGGCGTTCTAGCGCTAATGCGCGTGCCTGGAGACAGAAATTTGGCAGAATCGAATCTGGTCGGGCTACGGATTTTTCATTCTTTATTTTAAACCAGCCTTCACCTCTCAACGATATGAGCTGTAGCGAAAACCAACAAGTGGTTCGGATTCCACCTTAAACTGTAGGGTCCCTTTCCCCAGTTGAATAACTTGGGTTGATTAGGAGAAGCAAACCGCCAAAATGGCGTCCAATAGAAGGACGCGCACCAGTCCACTGAACCACACAAAATTATTATTATAAATTTACGTACAAAATTAAGTTTATACAGAATCCTCAGAGTGCAAGTCCTACTCGCACTTGTACGTTTTTTTTCCTGACGTTCAACTATAATTCTGTTAAAATTTCAGGGGTGAGAGGTCGTGGTCTATGCAGAATTCTTTTGACTAACATCCGTCACAGGCGGTTACCAAAAGTTGCTGAATTCTTTTCTTCATTGATCACGGCTTCTCGGTCCCGACACTTTAACGGAAGCAAACAATGTCCGTGAAAGCCTTTATTGTATTCTTTCGCTATAACGTGAATAAGCCACTACCTAAGAAATTTAATCGATAAAAGCGAAAAAATGTACACAATAGTAAATCATTATTATGTGACCAACATCATTACTTACGGCAGCCATCAAGCTTTACATCACATGCTTCTACATATTGATATCGAATGAAGAAGATTTTAAATGATTAACAGGTGGGATGCCCATTCTGTGGCATCTAGTAGTCAGGCCTACTAGATGAGTGGCTTGCCAAGCGAGTGCATTTATTATTCGTACATCAGAAATATTTTCATGATTTATCATACCCACTGCAACTATGCTTGAAATATGAGCCTTAGTGCCTATCAGTTAAGCTATAATTTATTCTCGTCCTTACTTTTTAACGGAACGGAATGAATAACTCATCTGACTAATAGTTGATGCACATTTCGGATGGACTCACTCCACCATGGCAAGGCCACATTTCCTTCCTTTGGTATGTATTTTGCCCAAACCTTAGACATCCCAGCAAGAAAATGGAGGTTATGGTAAAATACTTCAACAAAATGGCTACCCACAACTCAATAATCAAGACCACTATTTGTCTCACATATTCCCTCTTTTATTACAATAAATTCTTTCCCGCTAATGTTGCAAAATTTCTTGCATTACACTTAAACACAATAATTAAACAAGGGATTCTCCACCCAATGCGCATAACATAACATAAGCATTTTATTATTCTATGGTCTCGTAATGTTTCTGTCTATTGCTACTGTGCACTTTCTGTATTGGTAAGGAATCTTTCGCTACTTCATTCTCTCCCACACACTCTTAACCTCATTCATTACCAACATAACGAATTTACTGACTCTCGTGCAACACTAGGAAAAATCATGCTTGTCCCACCGTATTTGAAACTAATTTTCTACTGTCTCGTGCAAATGACACAGATTAAATACACATAATAAACACACTGCAGTATAAAACACATCTCAAAAACAAAATGTTTGGTTTTCTATTCGTTCTGCTTTCCCACATCAAACAATAGTCATCCCAGATTCACACGTCATTTTCCTACCACAAACTCTGGAGGATTTAGGCACATCTCCCTGTGAAATGCAGCCCACATGGAGTTGCCGGGTAGACGGCTGACTCACCTTAATTCACTCCCAGAGTATCTGCATATCAAGGTGGCGTCACACGAATGTATCTCATAATGTAAGTTTTGGTATCTTATTTACCTCACACACGGATCTTCAACTGAATGCTAGAACAAGCACTTCTAATTCTTTTTATTGTCTCATAGTCAGGTTGAGACTCACACTGTACTTACCACGTGGAAGTGCTTGTCTCTAATTCACGTTCTGCACACAGAAATCTTAATTATTTTCAACTTAGATTTACACACACAAGTATTTCATCTTAATACTACCACACGCTAGTATTTCGTCTTATGATTACAACACGTGGTTTATTTGTAACTTCCGAATACTCCTATGTTCCCCATGAATTTTTACCTGCCTATCTTTTTCAGAACAATTTACATCAGCCTCCCACCAAAAGTTTCTGAAAAGAGAAATTATTAGTTCATCTACTCCTAAATATTCCACATGCATACCATTTTCATTTAACTTTGTTTTTCTGGAGCACACATAGAGCACGTCTTCACACGTCAGGAACCAGCGACAGAGTGCTGAAACATGGCCGTTCGTCCGATCTTCCCACGCTTCCACAGAAGTCGACGAGAACCTTGCCACCGTATTGGTCAGCCACATTCCAGGCCCTCTGGGGCTCTGGTATACTTCCTCTCTTTGGTTCGGCCAAGGGTGAACAGAGAACCGTCTCAAAGATGATTATAGAATCTACCTTCACTATCTATAGTCAGCAGACGACCAGCCACTCATTCAATTCACAAACATTACCAAACTGGATTCAGGGATCTATTTGAAGGAAGTGCACATCTGAATAATTATACATGCAAATTGCCCTTCTTTCCTACATTGGTAGCCGGCTTCGGTGTATTAAATAAAATGGTGTTATTCTACAAAAAACGCTGTATGACAAGAACAACAAAATATATTGTTGCACATCTTTTCTATGTTGGGCAATACTGTACCCTTTCACAGGTACTGTATCGGTTATGCAATCTACTGTGACTGGATGCATAGATATGCTTTACTTCATACAACAGCTACATAAATTAAGAGTCCAAACATGTAATACAACACTGTAATGTATAATTTTAGCTAGTATAAACGGCGCTTGGCATTTCCGTTGTGTACCATATGCATATTATGTTGTCCGATCATGTAATGTGCACTGTCACGCGAGAAACCATAAGTAATACTTTACTCAGTCCACAATATTTACTTCCGTTTAAAGATAGTCGTATTAGTGATCTACGCATTGTTGTTAGTTTATTTTGAACGCTGAAAATTCCTCCATTTCAGCACTAGAACAAATTATAGTTCTTAGCGTAGTTCGAGTCATATTTAGCTTAGTTTACTTCGTAACACAATAATGATGTTGTGGTACCAAGTACTAGTGCTTAAGTGGAGGAATTATCAGTGTTCAAATGAAACACGGAATCGAATCCCACTCATCGTCATCGATTATCAAGATTTGCGTGAACGAAGGTTTACCACTAGGACAAGTTAAAAGAATAATTTCTTGTGGTTACTGTACTGTTGTTGAGTACTGATTTGAATACATCACTCACGACGAAAATACAAGGTATCTTCAAAATCACAAGTTCTGTTCTTTATCAAACGACGACCATGAGGGGAAAGCAGAACGACAAAATTGCAGACATGTTCGATGCAGGACACTTGTGAATAAACAGGGTACAGACAGTATCCTTACAACCGAGCATTAGTTCAGTCGTCTTGAAGTACAAGTGCAGGAAAGCGTCCGAAGATTATGTGACTTCTATCGCTGCTGAGAGAAACTGACATTAACCTTGTAAGACTGACGTATACGAACTGCAATTTACCTGAGTAGTGTCTCATACGTATACGCCAATCCATTTATTCCTGGTACACATCAAAAGATCAGGTCGTCAACACACGGTAGTGCATGTTCGTGCCAGGCGGAAGTTCCATTTCGAATGCTGGTTCTCGCAGATATTTTGAAAATTGTAACTGTCGTTGAAGGAGGAGAGAAATTCTGGCATAGCATTCCTAACTTCAGGCCTCCCCATAGTGTTTCATGAGGCGGGGCACCTGATCCTCCCGATTGGTTGACACCTTCAGCTTGGAGGTTCCATTCATTCTACTCGAGAGGAGTTAACCCTTTTTCTGGAACCAGTTTGCCCCCCCCCCCCCCCGCTCCCATTCATCCAACCCTCCCTCCCTCTTCTCTCTCTTTCTCTCTCTCACTCTCTCTCCCTCTTTTGCACTGTCATCAGTACAGGCACAAGACTATACACAAAATAATCACAGTCTCCTAAACGTCAACACTTTTGAAACGTAAGTGGTAATATCCGCATATTTAAGTAAGCATATCTTTTATATGATAAGAGTGTCTAAATCTACCTATTGGCATCTCCGGGTCTACGTGGTATACAGTTTCTTTTAACTTCTAGTGTGAATTGGGCATTTGCTTTTTGGAGTCAGTATCATACACTAAGATCATAAAAATCATGGTACAGCGATATGCACATACACAGGTGGTGGAAGTGTCGTGTACACAAGTTACAAAAGGTAAGAGCACTGGCAAAGCTGTCATTTGCACTCAGACGATTCATGTTAAAAGGTTTCCGGTGTAATTATGGCCGCGCAACGGGAATTAACAGACTCTGGACACGGAATCGTAGCTGGAGCTAGACGCATAGAACATTCCATTTCAGAAATCGTTAGAGAATTCAGTTTTCCGAGATCCACAGTGTCAAAAGTGTGCCGAGAATACCGGATTTCAGGCATTACCTCTCACCACGGACGACATAGTGGCCGACGGCCTTTAGTTAACGACCGAGAGCAGCGGCTTTTGCGTAGAGATGAAGTGCTAGAAAACACTGCGTGAAACAACCGCAAAAATCAATGTTGGACGTACCACGAACATATCCGTTTGAACAGCGCAGCGAAATGCGGCGATAATGGGCTATGGCAGCAGACGACCGACGCGATTGTCATTGCTAACTATACATCACGTGCAGTGGCTCTCCTGGGACGGTGAGCCTATCAGTTTGACCTTAGATGACTGTAAAACCGAGGCTGGTCAGATGATTTCCGATTTCAGTTGGTAAGAGCTTATAGTAGGGTTTGAGTCTGGCTCAGACTCCACGAATACATGGACCCAAGTTGTGAATAAGGCACTGTGCAAGCTGGTGGTGACTCCATAATACTGTGGGGTATCTTCACATGAAATGAACTAGGTCCTAGGTCCTCTAATCCAACTGAACCGATCATTCCCTGGAAATGTTCATGTTTGGCTATTGAAGATCATCTGCAGCCATTCATGAGCATCGTGGTCTCAAAACACGATGGAATTTCTATGGATGATTGCCCAATGTCACCACTCACAGTCGTTCGCAACTGGTTCAAAGAACATTCTGGACAATTCTAGCGAATGATTTGGCCACCCTGATCACTCGACATGAAGCTCCTCGAACATTTGTGGGACATAATCGCGAGTCACTCGTTGCACAAAATCCTGCATCGGTAACACTTTTGCAATTATGGACGGCTGTAGAGGCAGCATTTGCGCAGGGGACTTCTAACGACTTGCGTCTATGCTGTGTCGATATGCTGCACTTACGCCGGAAGAAGGAGGACCGATACGATGATAGGAGGTATTACATGACTTTTATCACCCCATGGATATTGCGCCAACGAATAAGTGCAAACACATCAAGGCGCAAAAAACACCAATTTTCCAGAAAAGACGCCACAGTGGTTCGAGAGTTGTAGACCCCGAAGAATGCCAAGGCGGCGTCTCAGGATGGTTGCCTCGGCGGTCGGTGTGCTGAACCAGTTCCTCGGGTGTGGTGGAATCGCAATAGCAGTGATATATATTTTATTGAGCAGGATTCAGACAGCCACTGTAGACGGCAGCTATATGGCGGGCGTTGACCCCAGACAGCTTTGTCTGCCACGGCAGAATGTCCGGCCGCGCGCCGGGTTCGACGCAGACGGGGACACTAGGCCGGCACAAGTGCGTCGATAGGCAGGTCCTTGCTGACGTCAGACTTGTTGTGACGGCAGGTTCGCGTGCAGGCTGGCCTCCCCAGAAGGAGTGAATAAAGCGACCCGCTAGCAGCGCACAGTATGTGAGATGCAAGATGCAACAAGGCGTGCACCGTGAACCACGGATGTCTTGGCGGCTTCCAGGAGTCAAACAAATGGTTGAAATGGCTCTGAGCGTATGGGACTTAACATCTGAGGTCATCAGTCCCCTAGAACTTAGAACTACTTAAACCTAACTAACATAAGGGCATCACACACATCCATACCCGAGGCAGGATTCGAACCTGCGACCGTAGCGGTCGCGCGTTTCCAGACTGAAGCGCCTAGAACCGCTCGGCCACTCCGGCCGGCTCCAGGAGTCAGTTGATGGCAGCTCCAAATAGACTCAGCCGTACGGCTACAGGAGGCAGCAGCCAGTTGTAGGTGAGACTGGATGATCCACTGTAACAAGTCATTGTAACTGAAAGTCAAAGACTCAGTTTTACTGCAGAAGGTTCACCTATGCTTTAAAGGGGCACGGCTGAATATCCTCCCGTCCTTGAAACAATTAGAACTTGAGCTCCGTCTCTAATAACGTCTGTGTCGACGGGTCGTTGAACTCTAATCTTCCTTTCTTTAAAGGAATTCTATTACCTTGGAAGTAAAATGATGACGGACGACTCAAGGAGGACATAAAAAGCGGAACAGGCAAAGTGGGCATTCCTGGCCAAATGAAGTGTATTAATAGCAAACATCGGCCTCGGAAGCAGTTTCTGAGAATTTAACTTTGGAACTCAGCATTGTGTGCTAATGAATCAGAAAAGAAAGATATTCATAGTGTTTGAAGTGGTTGAATATTAGGAGGACTGATGTAGTGATGAGTGAGGATGTTCTCCACAGACTCTGTGAGGAGGGCAGAGTGCGGAAAAAATGAATATAAGAACAGATATGCGTTAGGAATAACTAGTTGAGGAAGTTGTAGAGGGTAAAAACTGTAGAGGAAGACTGAGGTTAGAATATATCCAGTAAATAACTCAGGACATTGATTAGAAATGCTAATCTGAGATGCTGAGTTTCGCACACCAGAGGAATTCGTGGAGGGCCACTTCAGTCAAGTCAGAACACTGACAACAAAACAAATTATAATAATGCGGGCATCATAAGTTAAAAGAGCAGTCAGCTATGTGCTGCATTACAAAAAATCATACACATCTATTTATGTTTTATAGGAAGGGATCAGCAGCCTTGGTTGTTAGATGAAAATATCCATTCAGTTGTCTGTTCATAAGCTGCACAGTGTACCTGCAATGCGTACAAGCTCTCTTTCGGTGGAATCCTCCGCGGTGTTGATGCTAGTCTGCACAGAGGCAAGATTGTAAAAGTTCCTCTCTGAGCCCCTATACACCGTATGTACCGGCCGGCGAGGTATGACTCAATTTCCGTGGTTGTTGATCACGAGAGACAATAGCTATTCTCTCTACGCGTCCATATTCTGCTCAATAGCTTTGTCGATTCATCTTATGCTTGCCATTTTGAATTCAGTTACTTCGATAGCACAAATGTTAAAATGTTTCATGAAAGAACCAGGATTTAAATATCAGATTAGCCTTACCTTGGTTTTCGTAAATCGCTTAGACAAATCCCTGGCCGGTTCTTTTGAGAACACGGTCGATATATTTCCTCATACTTACACAATTTGTGCTTGCGCTGCGTCTGTAACGATTTTACCGTGAACGTGACGCTCAAACCCAGTCCTCCTGCTTTCCTTGCATCGTATAGTCAGAACACTGGTATGATGCGGCCTACCACGAATTGCTCTCCTGCGCCAACCTCTTCATCTCAAAGTGGTACTGGCACACTATGTCCTCCATTGTATGTTGGATGCATTCCAGTCTGTCTTCTCCTTCAGTTTTACGCTGTGCAGCTCCCAATAATACAAAGGACGTTTTTCCCCGATGTCTTAACACATGTGATGCTGTTCCCTCTTCCTGTCAGTGTGTTTTATGTGTGACATTCGTCGCAGATTCTACTGCGAACCTCCTCATTATCAGTCCACCTAATTTTCAGCTTCTTCTGTTGCACTAAGAGTCAAACGCTTCGATTCTCTTCTTCTGGTACCGCGCGCCGCGGAATTTGAATCCTCGCCAGACGTCATGGACGTCGAAGGCCCATAGAGGTCTCTGCACCATCGCGCCGTAAGCTATGGCGGCGCGCGCCTCTTGGCCCACGTTAATGTGAGGGCGCCACAGTGGAATACGTGGTTGCAGCGGTCAATAGCGGCGTCCCCGATCGAGTAATTAGGCGCCTGCCTGTCGCTCAGCCGCCAGTCTAACCTTGCGTACGTCTCACAAGGGAACCTCCCCATCGCACCCCCCTCAGATTTAATTATAAGTTGGCGCAGTGAATAGGCCTTGAAAAACTGAACACAGATCAATCGAGAAAACAGGAAGAAGTTGTGTGGAACTATGAAAAAAATAAGCAAAATATACAAACTGAGTAGTCCATGCGAAAGATAGGTAACACCAAGTACAAATGAGCTTAGGAGCGCCGTGGTCCCGTGGTTAGCGTGAGCAGCTGCGGAATGAGAGGTCCTTCGTTCACGTCTTCCCTCGAGTGAAAAGTTTAATTTCTTTATTTTCGCAAAGTTATGATCTGTCCGTTCGTTCATTGATGTCTCTGTTCACTGTCATAAGTTTAGTGCCTGTGTTTTGCGACGGCACCACAAAACCTTGCGATTAGTAGACGAAAGGACGTGCCTCTCCAATGGCAACCGAAAACATCTGATCGCAAGGTCATAGGTCAACCGATTCCTCCACAGGAAAACACGTCTGATATATTCTATACGACAATGGTGACGGCATGTGCGTCACATGACAGGAATATTTTGTCGACCCACCTAACTTGCACACTTGGCGAATGGGTAAAAAGATTCTTCTACCTTGCCCGATTTAGGTTTTCTTGTGGATGTGATAATCACTCCCAAAAAAGTGATGAAAACATAAGAGTTTGTCACATAAACAACAAAAAAATGAGTGCAACAGTTTCACAGTCGCACAGTTTTCCCTGTGCTCTGTCAAAACATGTTTTTAACGTTTTCAAGTTTGTCCGTGTGTAGACCGCAAATCCTGCATATGTCCAAGCAAATCTGAACATGTCCTGGAATTTCGGAGAGCGAAGTTGATTATGTGTGAGTGCCTGAACTTTGATAATTCTCTGAAAATAAAAAATTAAACTTTTCACTCGAGGGAAGACTTGAACCAAGGACCTCTCGTTACGCAGCTGCTCACGCCAACCACGGGACCACGACGCTCCTGAGCTTACATGTCCTTGATGTTGCCTATCTTTCGCATGGACTACTCAGTTTGTATATTTTGCTTATTTTTTTCATAGTTCCACACAACTTCTTCCTGTTTTCTCGATTGATCTGTGTTCAGTTTTCCAAGGCCTATCCACTGTGCCAACTTATAACTAAAGCTGAGGGGGGTGCGATGGGGAGGTTCCTTTGTCAGGACATATCGCCTCGCATTAGACAGCGTACTGACTTTCGTGTTTTCTTTACGAGTGGACGTGGTTGTCTTGTTTGGTTTTCGTGACTCTGTTGTCCGTTCTTGTTGTGTCGTAAGGTCCTTCGTTGGTCGTGTCCGCCCTCTCCAGTTGTGCTGTTGTTAGCGGGCCGCTCCGCGGGTCCCACCGCGTTACCGTCACTACAACCCCGCGACTGTTCCGGTTGCCGTTACAACACTTCTGCTCCGGTTTTACCACTGTCCATGTCTCACTACCACACAATGCTGTGTTACAAATGTACATTCTTGTTCAGTCCCAAAAATTTCGTCCTCAAATTAAAACCTATGTTTGATACCGGTAGAATTCTTTTGGCCAGCAATGCCCTCTTTGCCTGTGCTCATCTGCATTTTGTGCCCTCCTTGCTTCATTTGTCATGGATTATTTTTGTGGATCATAATTTACTCCCCCCCCTTCCCCCTCCTGCGGAGACGTAATGCGCAAATATTTCAGAAGAAAGAAAGCTAAGCAGCAGGGGATGGTTCAGGAGATTGGCGCCTGTAGTAATTAATTGGAAAAAAAATTGCAGCAGCAGTTGCAATTTTATTTTCTACCACTAGTACCTGTTTCAAACATCAAACCATTTTCAAGTGGTTTTCTGAAAACTAGTTGAAGGAATGAAAGGAAGTCGTAGACGAGAATGGTGTAAGACAGGGTTTGTAGCCTGTTCCTGATATTCAATCGATACAGCAAGCAGTCAGTAAAGGAGACCAAGGAGAAACTTGGAAAGGGAATGAATGTTCAGGGGCAGGAAATAATAACTTGCGGTTTGGCGATGGCATTGTAAATCTGTCAGGGACGGCAATGGACTTGGAAGAGCAGGTGAGCAGAGTGAATAGTCTTGAAAATAGAGCATAAGACGAATATTAACAAACATAAAACAAAGTTAATGGAGTGTAGTAGAGTTAAATCGGGCGATGCAGAGGCAACTGGATTAGGAAATGAGACAGTGTAATAGATGGAAAGAGGAATTTCTTAACATTTGTTATCAATTTAAGTGTTTAGAAGTCTTTGCTGACGGTGTTTGACTGAAATACAGTCATGTATAGAAGTGAAATGCGGAGCATAAGCAAGCCAGGCAAGAAGAGAAGCTATTCAGATGTGGTGCTGTAGAAATTTCTGTAGATGAGGTCAGTAGATCGAATAACAAATGAGGTCCCAGTCGAGCAGGGAAAAATTTATGTCATAAATTGACCAAAAGAAGGGATCCGTTGACAGCACACATGCTGAGGAATCGAGGAACTGTGAGTTTGGTAATGGAATGGACTGCGGGAGGTTAAAATCGAACAGGGGGATCAAGGCTTGTGAAACCTCAAGATACAAGTTGGGACGGGAAAAGAATCACATTGAAGGTAGAGTCCACAATTCTTGCATTATTTGTTCTTTGAATGATCACATTTGTTTACAGAGTACATGATACCAAAAAGTAAAATATAACAATCACCAAATATCTCTGAACATTAGAGGTCGTTAAATAAAAGTAAGTCTTTTTAAATTTTAACCACAAACTGACACGACTAAACTTTCAATTCCTGCTACCCAAAGGAATCAGTGCCGGAAACAATTTTTTTTAAAATCCTAATAAAACTTCTCTTAATCAATAAGTAATTGAAATATGACTCTTGCACCATCTTCTTACACAGTCGCAGTCATCATGTGGTAATTTAGAATAAACATGACAGATCTCACAAACTTCCTTACATCCATTGAACGGATAATTGACAAATTAAGCACAAGGAAAGAATAGTGAGTTAGAATTAAAACTAGAAATCTAAGGAGATGGCAATCAAAACGGAAATTACATTAAAATTTTCATCAGCACACCAAGTGTATATGCAACTAATTGAACAGGCAAAGGAAGTACTTCAAAATTTAATTACAACTTCGCTCACAAATAGGCCTCTACGCAGAACATTTAGAAGTTAAAGCAAATACAACAGAGCCTTAAGAAGGAAAACTTGAACAGTTCCACTATAGCAATAGCGGGCACGCCTCAAACACAGCCGGGAGGCACGTAACACCTAAACCGATGGGCACAACAGCAGCATGCCTTGGCGGCCGACAGCCGCCCAAGTGTCAGGCTCTCGCTTCACAAGGCCAAGAGGCGCTGCTAACGAATACCACGTAAGTGAGGTATAGGCTACAGAAATACAGTTTAAATGAACAATAATCTCTACCTTCTTAAGAAACCACGGTTATAAGCCCAAAAAATCGATTATAAAATAAGGAAGCAAATATTACTTCCAAAAAAAAGTGCATAAAGGGAATAGATCTTGTATCACTGGTAACGGAGTATAAAAATATAGTATTTAACGTAACAAGTTATGTAAACTTTACACTAAAACTGCACGGCCAGGTGCTCACTTAAATCAAACAGATGGAACAAATAAGTGATTAAGCTTACCTCTCCAAGGAAATACTTAGTGACTAGGCATTACAAACGTGTTTCCTTAAATCGGTCCTCAGGCTTGACAGCCATCTAGAACCTAGTTTCAAAACACACATATTAATACAGGGAAGACCCCTTGAAATAAGTAAAAGGTAAAATTACAAACCTCACAAAACGTAAAGAAAGTATAAAACTTAGTGAACAGGAATTATGCCGGTTCACGACTAATGTAATAAAACTGAGTAAAGAACTTTATTGAACACTAGAACTGAGACACCAAATTGCCAAGCACATGGGGCGAAAGTTAAGTTTCACTAGTAAACCAGTGAATTTGAAAGTGGTGCACATGTTATGGCGTTGGTAATCCACAGCAAGTAAAGATCTTTGTGGTACACTTTATCGCCAAGGTAGAGACAATCACTAATTTACACCTAAAATTTCCGCCAATGAAATAAATGCGAAGGTACAATAAATTAAAATGTTCTAGTGGTCCACAAGGCACCGACAGCACAGGCACATAGAGCAGAGAGTGAACAATAGTGACCGCAAAAGTTCCAGTAATGGTCCTTACATACGCGGAAACGATGAGGGCAAAACTGCAAGCGTCCAGGTCCGCATAGCATGGATAAACAGGGAAGTGCAAATCCACTGAAGGCTGCAGGAGGTCACTGTTGATACAGTAATGTCATTGCCACCACCCCAGTGACACGTCGGGCGAGAAGGAACCGTTGCACGCGAAAATCAACTCGTGATACCCTCGCGCTGCGCCCCTCCTGCCCGTTCTCACCTCACAACCCACTGCCGGGGTATTTCAAACACTCTTAGCCATTGATCATCTACGAATACTGCAAGTTAAATTCGCGCCTCCAACGAGGCGGCACTGAGAGAAGGCACCAGGAAGACGGAAATAAAATGAACTGCAGCTGCCACGGCTCAGCTTGACTACAGTAAACGGGTTCAAATGCATGTACATTGCAGTAGTTCTGCAGGATTGAAGAGACTTGCGCAGGACAGTCTTGCATGGAGAGTTATATCGAACCAATCTTCAGACTGAAGACTACACAAGCAACATCTGAATAAAGATAAATAACAAATTTAAGCCGGCCGGAATGGCAGAGCGGTTCTAGGCGCTACAGTCTGGAACCACGGGACCGCTACGGTCGCAGGTTACAATCCTGCCTCGAGCATGGACGTGTGTGATGTTCTTAGGTTAGTTAGGTTAAAGTAGTTCTAAGTTCCAGGGGACTGATGACATCAGAAGTTAAGTCCCATAGTGCTCAGAGCCCTTTGAACCATTTTTGAACAAATTTAAAAAGCAAAGTCCTAGTGGAAAAAGTTATCGCTCACTGATAGATCTGTACCTACAGATTGGAAATTTGCGCAGGTCGCACCAGTGTTTAAGAAGGGTACTAGAAGTAATCCATCAAATTACAGACCTATATCATTGACGTCGATTTGCAGTAGGGTTTTGGAGCATATACTGTCTTCAAACATTATGAATCACCTCGAAGGGAACGATCTATTGATACGTAATCAGCATGGTTTCAGAAAACATCGTTCTTGTGCAACGCACGAAGTAATGGGCGCTATCGACAGGGGATCTCAAGTTGATTCCGTATTTCTAGATTTCCGAAAAGCTTTTGACACCGCTCCTCACAAGCGTCTTCTAATCAAGCTGCGGGCCTATGGGGTATCGTCTCAGTTGTGCGACTGGATTCGTGATTTCCTGTCAGGAAGGTCGCAGTTCCTGGTAATAGACGGCAAATCATCGAGTAAAACTGAAGTGATATCAGGTGTTCCACAGGGAAGCGTCCTGGGACCCCTGCTGTTCCTGATCTATATAAATGACCCGGGTGACAATCTGAGCAGTTCTCTTAGGTTGTTCGCAGATGATGCTGTAATTTACCGTCTAGTAAGGTCATCCGAAGACCAGTATCAGTTGCAAAGCGATTCAGAAAAGATTGCTGTATGGTGTGGCAGGTGGTAGTTGACGCTCAATAACGAAAAGTGTGAGGTGATCCACATGAGTTCCAAAAGAAATCCGTTGGAATTCGATTACTCGATAAATAGTACAATTCTCAAGGCTGTCAATTCAACTAAGTACCTGGGTGTAAAAATTACAAACAACTTCAGTTGGAAAGACCACATAGATAATATTGTGGGGAAGGCGAGCCAAAGGTTGCGTTTCATTGGCAGGACACTTAGAAGATGCAACAAGTCCACTAAAGAGACAGCTTACACTACACTCGTTCGTCTTCTGTTAGAATATTGCTGCGCGGTGTGGGATCCTTACCAGGTGGGATTGACGGAGGACATCGAAAGGGTGCAAAAAAGGGCAGCTCGTTTTGTATTATCACGTAATAGGGGAGAGAGTGTGGCAGATATGATACGCGAGTTGGGATGGAAGTCATTAGAGCAAAGACGTTTTTCGTCGCGGCGAGATCTATTTACGAAATTTCAGTCACCAGCTTTCTCTTCCGAATGCGAAAATATTTTATTGAACCTAACCTACATAGGTAGGAATGATCATCAAAATAAAATAAGAGAAATCAGAGCTCGAACAGAAAGGTTTAGGTATTCGTTTTTCCCGCGCGCTGTTCGGGAGTGGAATGATTGTGGTTCGATGAACCCTATGCCAAGCACTTAAATGTGAATTGCAGAGTAATCATGTAGATGTAGATGTAGTAGCAACAAACAATATCAAAACAAGACTGTAGAATACATTAAATAATACGAGTATTATAAACCCCTCTTCCCTCTCCAAAAAATCTTTAAAAGAGAAACAAAGTAAAGATGATTCAGAAATAAAGAAGTTCCTGTTGTTTATTACGGACAAACTCTGAAAGGTAGATACACATTGCGCATGCCGTTGGATGGAGAACGGTTCAAAGTTTTATGTTCGCACAGACACTATACCATACATTCTATACGAGCACCGTGCATTGCTCAAAAAATTTTGAACCGGTAGTCCATTTTATTCCACACACGTATCGATAGGTCCCTGTTTACTGAACCGACAGCTTCAACAATTCGATTTCTCAGCTCTTCAAGATAACCTGCGACAGGTGGGACAAAGACTCTGTCATTTATCTCCCACAGACAAAAATATCATGGAGTGAGATCTGGTGACGTGGGAGGCCAAGAGCAACGCACAAGGTCCTTTTGTTCGCCTCTTCCAGTCCAACGTTACGGGATCGTGTTGTTAAGACAACACCGCACCTCAAAGTGAAAGTGAGGCTGGGCGTTATCATACACAAAAACGAAATCATTGAAATCTTCGTGAAATTTGATGAAACAACTAGTTTTGCCGCAAGCCCAGGTATGACATGCCTGTCACAGTTTCCTCCGCAAAAAAGATAGGTCCATAAACTCTGTGAATAGAAACAGCACAAAACGCATTAAGTTTCGGTCAATTCTCTTTCATGTTCGATGACCGGATTTCGTGACCCCCAAATTCTTACATTAAGAATAAACGTCAATTTTTTCGAAATGATGAGTCGTTCGTAGAAATTATCCTTTGACATATCGTGGTGAATTGAAAATCAAAATTCGTACCTTCTGTTACGGTCACAGGAACACAATTGCTGCAGTAATTGCAATTTTGTAAGGTTTCATATGCAGACGTCCTTTCAGAACATGCCATTTCTTCGTTTAAGGAAGTTGAAATTCCTGGCCTGGCCGTCTTGTGAACTTTCGAGGGCTCCCTGTGAACGCATCTCGGTACGATCTACTGCGGTGTCCTCGTCCTTCTAGGCGTTCTCCGGCCGCGAGTATCAGACTTAAAAGCCCCATGTTCCCTAAGACGACGATCAGTGTCTTCAGTGTTTTCCTGTTGGGGCACCTTCGTCCTGGAAATCTCTTCTCGTGCAGATGTTGAGCGCGAGGGCCATTTCCGTCAGCTATCCCATACATCAAATGGGCGTCTGCCATCTCCGCATTTGTGTGCACTGCCAATGCACCAGCTAAGTCAGTGGTCAAATCTACGTGTCACAAGCTGCGACATGGTCGTGAATTGAACAGTGACCCGAATATAGAATAAATTTCCTTCACTAAACATCTATGGTCACTTTTTTTTTTTTTTTTTTTTTTTTGGCGTCAGACTGCCGGTTTCGGTCATTATAGATGCCAAAAAAAATATGTGACCATACACGTATAGTAAAGGAAATTTAACTCTACAAAGTAACCAGTCCGCTTGGAATGGCTACTGATCGCTGTAACAGGTGATGTTACCTGTAAACAAGCTACGACGTACGTTGCAAGGCAACAGGGTCATGTAAAAGGTAACATAGGCTGCGCGCAACTTAACCAGACATCACGAAGAGTGCATGTTCTCCACGATTCCAACGTTCTGTTCTTGTGTCTTTCCCATGATTAATGAGTTGAGAAAATGAGACATAACATGGTATAAAAGCGTTTCCAGTCGCATATTTATACAATGTAATTTCTTTGTGTACGTGTGAGGAACTCGTCCCGCAATTTGTATCGTACACTTTTGTTACACTCTGTATGTATATTTTCGATTCTGCGAAAAATCGTAAGATTATTGTCATTGTTCTAATATTGTGTTCTGTGGTACTTAATTTGTAGCTTTTTATATCGGCCAAAAGAGCGGAAACTTCAAAACCAGACACAAGGAATATGCAAAAATTGTTCAAATGGCTCTAACAAGGGAACCTACCCATCGCACCCCCATCAGATTTAGTTATAAGGTGGCACAGTGGATAGGCCTTGAAAAACTGAACACAGATCAATCGAGAAAACACGAAGAAGTTGTGTGGAACTATGAAAAAAATAAGCAAAATATACAAACTGAGTAGTCCATTAGCAACATAAGCAACATCAAGGAGAATGTGAGCTAAGGAGCGCCGTGGTCCCGTGGTTAGCGTGAGCAGCTGCGGAGCGAGAAGACCTTGGTTCAAGTCTTCCCTCTAGTGAAAAGTTTATTTTCGCAAAGTTATGATCTGTCCGTTCGTTCATTAACGTCTCTCTTCACTGTAATAAGTTTAGTATCTGTGTTTTGCGACCGCACCGCACAACCGCGCGAATGTTATTGAAATTGCGAGCTATATTTGCTGGATTCATATTGCCCACGGAATACATCTCACGTATTTAATGCACTGTCGTCCAGAGTAGCGAACAGTCAACTGCCAGCCAGGGAGCCTCGTTAGCATGAATACTCTCTTCCGTGCGCTGTAGTCGACTGGCGTCGTGTGTTTCGATGTTTGTTTAGGTGTAGCGTCTCCATAGTACGGCGCAGTTACCTCGCATCGGGCGGACGGACCGACAGATAATAACTGTCTGAAAATAAAGGATTAAAATTTTCACTCGAGGGAAGACTTGAACTAAGGAGCTCTCGTTCGGTAACTGCTCACGCTAGCCACGAGACCACGGCACTGCATAGCTCAAGTTATCCTTGATGTTGCCTATCTTACGCATGGACTACTCAGTTTGTATATTTTGCTCATTTTTTTCATAGTTCCACACAACTCCTTCCTGTTTTCTCGATTGACCTGTGTTCATTTCTTCAAGGCCTATCCACTGTGCCAACTTATAACTAAATCTGAGGGGGGTGCGATGGGGAGGTTCCCTTGTAAGCACTATGGGACTTAACATCTGAGGTCATCAGTCCCCTAGACGTAGAACTACTTAAACCTAACTAACCTAAGGATATCACACACATCCATGCTAGAGGCAGGATTCTAACCTGCGACCGTAGCAGCAGCGTGGTTCCGGTCTGAAGCGCCTAGAACCACTCGGCCACACCGGACAGCTAGGAATATGCACAAACAGGAAGAAAAAAAAAAGCGCGGATGATAAATCCTCCTCCACTACCCACGCCGTCACAGAAGGTGGCTGAAACTGTTCGTGGTGTTAGAAAAAAAAATTGCAACTGGAACTGTAATTTCTTTGCGCTTAATTAAAACTCTGAATCCCTGGTTTCCTGGGGTTTCATTGTAATTGCGGCTGGCACTGGCCTTGAAAGTCAAACTTCTGTTTTAGTGATACCAGCGAAGTACTCTTATAGCTACTTTAGGCTCTTTGCGAGTCCATTTACTCAGTTCTTCAAGTTTCTAGTCTATTATGAAATAGGAGGATCGTCTGAGTACCGAAGCTCGTAACATGACAGCTCAGAAGCAATGCGTACGCTATAAGGAAGGGAAGAATGTGTTCCTACGTTATTTTGTTCATCTCACGACGGCCATCGGACTACAAATCCCTCGCCGAATTTGCTGTAACGATGAAACTGTTGATAGCAGAGCACGTCGCCCGTACGGGACTTGGATCTGTGAAAACATGCAGCACGTTAGCTCAGGAAGAGTCACGTTTTTCGATTTGGTTGTAAAGCAAAGAGGCTTCTCATGCATTTCAAGAAGCTGTTTTTATCATATGACGGCGAGCTGTAAAAAAGAAGCCACTCCATGAACGAGCAGGCAACAGTAAAGCTACTTTTCGCGGAACAACAGCGTAAAGTTCTTACTTGCAGACACGAGAGAGTGCTTGTACGTTTCCGGATGAATACCTGAGTCCCTCGACGAGATGTACTTATTGTGTTTCGTCTCTGCCGGTATTACGAATAAGTAACAGCGGTCTTCTTTTATTCATAACGGAAAAGGAGGACAGGGACGTAAAAGGAAAAAGCAAAAGTTCACCAAGTAAAATGATTAAATTACGTTTCATTGTTGCTTGAATTTTTAGTGAACAGTTAGTAGTGTAATTATGCATTCGATTCATACAGAACGTTTTCACTGTAAATAGAAATTTAAACTGACATGCATTCGATACAGCATCCACGAAACAATTCAATTGCCAGTTTATGAATAACACAAGCAGCGTCAACCAAACAAGCAAATTCGTAACCCACAGAAAATACTCCCAGTTTTTGCAATGGTGCTGTTCTACAATTACCATAATCTCAAAGTGCAGTAATTTCGGTGTCTACTGTTACATACAATCAAGTGCAAGTGCACGTGTATCATATTCCGATCATTCTGAACACTTGAAAATTACGCAACAATATCTATGTGCTGTTACGCACTACCCTGAGGTGGGCGTCAGTCAGTGACAGATGAACAATTGTTAACGATTGTGCATTCATAGTTGCAAACTCTTATGCACAGAATGTTATGGTTTTTTTTTTCAAATTCTTGTACATTCAAACGTTGAGTTTTATTTTTTCTTAGCTGCTTCATTCACCTATGATGATTTCCTACCCATATCGCGAAATTTCTATGAACAAATATCTGAAAAATGATGTTAAAAAGACCGCAGTGATATTTTAGGCAGAACTGTTTACGTTCAAGACATAGTAAAAAATGCTTGTCATTTTTCATGAAAAAATGCAGTTGAAAAATAATTATCCTGATTAATCGATGTATAAATGTCTCCTCATTAGTTGGAGTTGACATTTCTTATATTCACAAAATATATAGACGTCCGTTTCTACAGGTTTGAAAACCGTGGATACATTTTCATCTAGATACTTCTATAAGTGAAAACATCACACGGGCTGAACACAACTGTGGCACATGTATAACAACGAATAAGTATTACTTGTTACACAACTCTCCAATTTTGACACAAATTTACTTCAGTAAAATAAGCATGGAATGTTCCACGAATTATGTTGAAGTCTGTTCCAGTAGGGTGGGGGATTATTCTTAATGTTGTTTTTCATTAAAAACATTTTTGCACTTCATTCTCACCATTTACCCATTACATCCAAACTCCGATCTGTATGACGCTACCCACAGGACCAGCTGTTATTTCATTTCATTGGGATTTCTACGTAGCCATTACGTCGAAAAAATGGTTCAAATGGCTCTGAGCACTATGGGACTTAACATCCGAGGTCATCAGTCCCCTAGAACTTAGAACTACTTAAATCTAACTAACCTAAGGACATCACTCTCATCCATACCCGAGACAGGATTCGAACCTGCGACCGTAGCAGTCGCGCGGTTCCGGACTGAAGCGCCTAGAACCGCTCGGCCACAACGGGCGGCTCCATTATGTCGAGAGCATCCTTTGTTAATAGAAGCACCAGTGGATTACACCGATGATATTCCTAACTTACCTTCATAAATTATCGATGTCGCTTTATAAAGATGCAAATATAAGTGTATATTTATTATCTGCGCTGAACTTGTTATACAGTTAATAGTTCTAGAGCCCATATATTGATGTTTCGCCCAGGGGATCTCTATTTTGTCTCGAGCCTCTGTCGCTCGGCCTCTGCTACTTTAAGAGTAAGTGCATAAGGTATACAGTCCAGTCACATTAACGTCAAAACAGCCTATGTTCGACATTAAAGTGCAATATCCAATCACTATCGGTCGGTGGCAGCAATCACAGTGGAGCAGATATAAAGCGTGTCGGTGATTGGGTGGGCTGGGGGGGTGGGGGGGGGGGGGGGGCACGCCGAAAACAGTGCAGACGTTGTCGTAATGCATACGGATCAATATATCTAATGTCCTAAATGGCACGATCATTGGCTTTCGGGCCAAGGGTGCAAGGGTGGAAGCGTTTCCGAAATGGTTAAGTCTGTAAACTGTTCGCGTGCCGCCTTACTTAAAGTGTTCCGAACCTTGCAAAATGGAGTTATCCAAAACTGGAGTCGAGCCAACTGTTGTGTACCACAGAAGTGAACGACGGCTGCGGAGTTGTGTATGGGATAATGCCCAGATGCACAAAGGGGATATCAGCAGTATCTGCTTAACGACTGTTCAGCGAACGTTGCTGCCAGTGACGCTCTGCAGCAGGCGCCTGGTTCATGTACCCATGCTGACTACTGTTCACTGTCGACGAGGCTGGAATCTGGACGCCAGTATCGCAACTGCACGTCCATTGAGTTGCGACAGATGGCCTTTTCAGATGGATCACGTTTAATGCTCCGTCGAACACATGGCCGTTGGAGTGTAAGATCCTGCAACGATTATCGGAAGCGTCCATGCGAGAGGACGGTACGTTATGGTCTGGGAAATGCTTTCGTGCTATTCCCTGGGTGAAGTCGTCGTTCTGGAAGGCACAAGGGTCAATATAAGTATGCACCTATCCTTGCGGATCACCTCTATCCCCACACACTGTCTGCTTCTTCCTCATCACAATGGTATATACCAGTAGGACAATGCAATGTGTCACACGGCTCGCAGTCTACGTACGTGGTTCGAAGGGCACCAGGATGAGTCTGCCGTACTCCTTTGTTTTGATCATCTGATGACTACGTGACAGTATATGACAGCATAATTTTTTTTAATTACACTTCAAGTTCCGTAGGACCAACTTGAGGAGCAAATCTCCAAGGTCATGGAACCTGACAATACATGAAATTATAACATAAAAGCAATAACACATAAAAATAAAATGTTTATGAACCCAAAAAACTGAATCCACAAGTTTAAGTAAACGCAATCAACAATATAACCTAAGAATCAGCTTAATTTTTCAAGGAACTCCTCAACAGAACAGGAGTGACCCATGAGGAAACTCTTCTGTTTCGATTTGAAAGCGCATGGATTACTGCTAAGAGTTTTGTATTCTTGTGGTAGCTTATTCGAAATGCAGGGATTGTATATGATTGCTAAGTAAGGGGCTACTGTATCAGCATACTCTGAAAGCAATGACGGGTAAACGATCGGACGGGAAGCCCTTTCTTTCGTAAGTGTTTTAAGCTGCTTCGCTATACCGAGGATATCTACTTATAAGTTACGCATGTTGGCAGTTATTCCTGATTCGAATTCTGGAGTACGCGCTTCGTCTTCTTTTGTGAAGCAATTTCGGGAAACAACGTTTAGTAACTGTGCCTTAGGGGCGCTGTCATCAATAACATCACCATTGCTATCACTCAGTGGAGGTATTGATAGCGTCTTGCCACTGGTGTGACCAGACACTCTTTGGGTTTTTCTGCCAGGTTTAGAGACAGAGTTTCGTTGTGGAAAAAGTTCGTACTAAATTTCGAGCTTCTGTAAAACTTCGCCAATCTTGCGGATTTTACATTCTTTTAAATTTAGCATGCTTTTTTCTTTACTTCTGCAATAGTGTTCCGACCTGCTTTGTGTACCATGGGAGATCAAGTACCATTTCTTATTAATTTATTTGGTATATATCTCTCAATGGCATCGATAGCATTTCTTTTAATTTAAACCACATCTGGTCTACGCTTATGTAGTTAGGTTGGGAGGAGTGCACACTCTCTCTTAGGAAGGTGTCAAGCAAATTTTTATCTTTTTCTTTTAAAGATATATTTTGCATTTATTTTTGGTGGATTTGGATGTTACAGCTTTCTGTCTAGGAGCAACACAACACAATCTTGCGGTCACCAATCCCTGTATCTGTCATGGTCAGGAATATTTGCAACTAAGAGGTCAAGCATATGTTCTTAACGATTTACATTTCGAGTGGGCTCCTGAACCAGTTGTACTCTCTTCTATCCCCAACTAGCACACTTACATCACATCACACACACGCGCATGACACACACTCAAATTCACACACACACACACGCGCGCGCGCGCAATCACACAACAACAAAAATTTTGATTTCAACTGCGGCGATGGACAACATTCCGCCGGAAATAAATAAAAAGTACTTCCAGTTCCCGGTTCCGAATAGATTTTTGAGGATTTCTCTTGGTTATGAGGGTACGTGCGGGAACTGATGATCCCTCCCATATTTTTCCTAATTGGGACCCCATTCTGACCCATTATCAGCGTACATTTTATTAACATGGATTGAAGGTTTATTTATGATGGACTGGATCCGAAACAGCTCGCCTTACCCCTTGGAGTAGACAACGAAAATAACAATTAAAATATTGATGATCGGCATAGTACATCGCAACACTTGCATATATTTACAAATTTCCATAGTTGACCGATTCCACGTCAAGCTGTGAAAATCACATGCATGTTTAAGTGTTGCCGAGGGATAAAAAAGTAGTATTACTGAGGGTAAGTTCAGTTTCGTCAACAGGTAAACAAATTTGTTTCATTTTGTCCTTTGGTCATTGCCTTCAAACGTAACTCTTGCGACATGTTTTTGTACACCGATTAGTGTTGTACCTGGATGACACTCTCCATAGAACCCATGATGCTTCCTGGTCGATGTTTCAACCCAGTGACCGATCTTAGAATCACATGAGGGAACGCGCAGTGTAGTCCGCCCTAAGCATTTTCCGGTATTTTCTACCGTTTTCTATTCTTTTGCTTTTTTATTGTGAGACATGAGTTTGTGTTATGTGCAGCGTTTGTAAATGTTAAGAGTTGTACATATCTAAGTGCTGTATATTAGAGTTACTTTGAGGATAATATTATTCTTCAGTTACTGAGTTTTATAATGAGTAAGATTCTGTATAAAGGCTATTACATGCCATATTGGCGGATTGCTGCAGCAACCTTATTGTAAGTTTACTGTAAAGACAGTCGTAGGTTGCAGATGTGTGACTTATTTACTACGCATTTCACCCGCGTAACGGTCGAAACGTTTAATAAAGAATTTACAAGACCGACACCTACGACTATCCTTGCAATCAAAATTATCTTTAATTTTAAAACTAGCTAACGTTGATGTTTGAGCTACACTTCATCAGTCCTGTACCACATCTAACTTTTTACCGTGGAACAAGTGACATTTGCTAATGAACTGAGTTTCTTTAACGTCATAACAAATTTTCCCTGTCTCGAAACTGGAAATTTGTGTTACGTACCAATAGCTTCTATTTCAGAACGTTATAACTTGCAACTGGTTTGTAATAATATACTTCTCCCTAATTTGATTCACGTACTTATTATTGGTGTGTAATAGAATAACAAATAGACAATTAAATATTTTCTCGATACCAACACTTTTAAATTTGAATAGAATATTTGTACCACAGTACATGACCATGTTGCATTTTGGAACAGTTTTTCACATTTGGAGAAACTAGAAAATTTTTGTAATTTCAGGAATAGACTGCAGCACACATAAAGCGAAGGCTATCACGTCACAATCGAATAAGAAAATATATTAAAATTCGGTTACAGGTGTGATTAGAGGTGAAAATCTCAACGGTGTTCCGAAGTACAACACTCTCCCCTACTAAGGTTTACTCTAATGTCTGAATCAGAGTGTTCGTACTTATTTAGATGTAACTTTGCACAACGTCGATAACCCAATACGAGTCTTCTGATCAGTATTTTCTCATCAAAAAGACACTAAAGACACTGCCACAGAAATTATTAACACACCTACACTTACAAGTCGCAAGTCTCTGTGCTCTGCGTCATGAGGGATACATAGCGCATCCGACTGACTCCTCACTCCTCCCTTCTCTCCCTCCCCTCCCCCCCCCCCCCCCCCCCCCCCCCGACGGACAAATCTCCTTTTAAGATGTAGTTCAGTGTGCGGGAAGAATGAGGCTCGGTTCACCTAACAACGAATGACGAATGTCTCAGGTGAGTTGCATTTGGTCCGTTTATGTTAGGTCAGGTTGAGTTAGTTTGTTTTAGGTAGAGTAGGATTGTGCTTGCCACGAATAAGTACAGGCCTGGATTTGGACAATTCTTGTAAATATCGCGCAGCTATGGCTGGAGGCAGTAGTTGAGGCACGGACTGGCACATCGGATGGCACGCTCAGGCGATGTTGATATTTTGCAAACGATTCTGCGAGGCAGTCTTACGACACCGCTAGCAGGCTAGAAGGCACGGCCCGCCGGGCAATGTATACAAATGTGAAGTAATCAGGACAGCACAGGACACTGAAGTGCTGTGAAGAACCCATACTTTGTAGTTGCAACAGCGACCACTGAACAGTGTGTAGGGGCCGAAGCGGGCTGAGGAAAGCTGATGATGTAATCATCAAAGAACATTCCACTTATCCCCTCCAGAGGAAAGTCAGAAGCGTAGAGTAAAGTATAAATAAGCTAGCCCAGAGGCTCAAAGGAGAGCAGTCGTGTCGCCTTTTGTACGCATCTAGAACAGGAGAGAATGACGACGGTTTAAGTTGCAGGCCAACCACGACGACCTTTCGGTGACGAATATCGGCGCCAACTGGCCCGTAGAAGCTACCTCCAATCTCCGCTGCACGTACGAGTCACTGTTGTGGCGGGACGAGTCGTACCTCGGAGCTGCACCTGCGCAAGGTGCGTGAGGGCTTCTAACCTGCGCTCTCTGGGTGACATCGTCCCGCGGACTGCAGGCTGTCATGGCATCCGCAGGGGAGGGGCCAGGGTGCAAACTCACGGCCTCCCGGGTGCAGAGCTGTCTGCCGGCACTGCACGAGCTGTCCTGGGCGGGCGGCCGGAGCTGCTGAGGCTCACTACAACGATGGCGGTCGGCTGCTTCCCTTCGGCGCTCTACAAGGGGTCTAAGAGTTGCTTTTGAGGGAACAGTTAGCCTTGGGCACAGTTAAAGCAAGCGGTGGCCACTTGGCGAACGAGCGCCGACGCTGCAGATTCCAGCATTCGCCACTGGCGCTGTGCCCACACGCTGGGTGGCGCCATCACCGAGTTCAGCAGAGGGTCCTCTCTGTATCTTCGATATAATAAAGTGAATGATACCCTTGTCTGTGTTTCTCTGCATGCTTCGGCGTGAGTTATCCCTCTCATCCAAACCATACCTCTCGGTCGTTCTGACATACTACAACCTCTGAGCTCGGGAGTTGTAGGAATTGTTTACCCTCAACAATTACTACAAGGTGTATGTTGCAACAAGTGACAAGTCTCTTCACGTGGCCTCTGACACCGCAGCATCGCACAGCACCTTCCCCGCGGCCTCTCCCAGTGGAGTTTGTTAAACCTTTCTGCTTAATAAATACACACAGCGACAAATCGCTCAGCTCTGTTTCGAATCTTACCGAGCAAGGTGGCGAACTGGTTATACATCGAATTCACATTCGAGAGGACTGCAGCTCAAAACCACTTGCATTGATCCAGACCCAGGTTTTCCGTAATTCATTAGAGCAAACGCCGCGATGGTTCTCCTGATAAAGGTTCGTCTGATTACCTTCCATTCGACTGATTTCCTTCCCCATCCGTCAGCCGTCCGAGCTGGCGCTGGATAGCTAATGATGCCGCTGTCAATGGAACGATAAAGCATATCATCATGCTTTGAATATTCCCCACCTGAGAACGACCAACAACAGACAGTAACTGGCCAGTATTCGTATATTTCCCCAGAAATAGAGATTTGTCTCACTCTGTCTTCAATCACTCCACGCAGATTGCAGATACTAAATCATTGGTAATGTGTTCAAACGATATAGGTTCCTCGTGTAGTGTTTAGGATTTCATGAAAATATTCTGCGAAGATCAAACCAAAAATCATACAGTTTCTTTATCGGCTTTTGCTCATTTTCTAATTAAATTCATGTAAGATTAAAGGTACAGTACACTGATGCATGCGCAGTATACAGACAATGCCATGACGGAGAAGTTATGAAGTTAGAATTCAAAGGTAGTGTGCTCCTGGAGGAAATGAATTACTTTCTCCTAACGCACAAATTTCGTTGGAGGGCGTACGTAAACGTTCGCCTATCCTAATTCTCGTTATACTGGTATTGCACATTAGCTGGAACGAAACGAAAATATTTTTTCTTATTCGGAAAGCTTGAAAAACTTTAACGTATTCCAGTGATGTAGTACGCCATAACTCATTTTCAGAGGACATCGCAGTAATTTCAGCTTGACAGTAACGACGACAGTTGCTGGAGTTCCGGGTCAAAGGTGCAGAGGGTAAGGGGAGGAAGGGAGGGGAGGGAGGGGAGGGGGAGGGAGGAACAACTGAGAAAGAAAGTTCGGGATCGGGAACAGAGCTGGAAATCTGGTCATGTCTGATTTTTAGTTAGTAGTGGTGCCTGTGTGTCTGTCTCTGTGTGCGTGCGTGTGTGTGTGTGTGTGTGTGTGTGTGTGTGTGTGTAGAGAGAGAGAGATAGAGAGAAAGAGAATAAAAACAGGGGAGCTAAAAGATAAAAAAGTAAATGCTAGTGGGATTACATCTGAAGCTACCGACATCTACAGCGTACGGGGAAAGAGAAAAATCAGTTATGTATGAAGTGGCTCCTTAGAAACTCCGCTTCAAGAGTCCCACGCTTATTTTCCAGTTCCAGGGCAAAAGCCTGACGCGTCACAATACAGTGACATGTTACTGCGCTCTTTTATCGACAACGGGTGTTTTTGTAACCGTTCCACGAATTGGACGCGGCCCACAAGTTTCGATTAATATTTCTGCGTAATTTCTACGGAACAGTGGTGACCTTTGTAAAGTGCAATGACCGCTGACATTCAAGAATCACTGCGTGCACTTGTTTGTCAGCAGCTGTCAGAAAAGGTCAGCAGCATAACTTTTATGGAAGAGGAATAATATTGCCACGAGCTGTGCTGCGCGTTGTGCGGAGCAGTAATTGGCATCGCTGGCTTGTGTGCTTCAGATCGCCAGTCCACATCTAATCACTGGCAAACATTTGTTATTTAGTATCTAAAATTCTTGTGTTTGCAATGTTTGACAATTATGGAATATTCGATAAATAACAGCACTTCCCATCCATGAGACAGGTATATGCTTCCTGTTCGTGTCTATAATAAGCGTAGTTTTAGTTCTATGTTGTAAGACTTCATTGGCGACCATGCTTTCGAATTTGGAGTTGACTGTGGTTACGACGTAACGTTGTTTTCATCCGCGTGTTCCTATTAGACACCACAGTAACCATCACCTACACCAACAGGAACCGGGATACAAGCAGTACATCATCTACATCTACATCTACATCCATACTCCGCAAGCCACCTGACGGTGTGTGGCGGAGGGAGGAACAACTGAGAAAGAAAGTTCAGAATCGTGAACAGAGCTGGAAATCTGGTCATCAGACATCATTTCGAAGATCAGAATTTTAAAGTGATCAGTTGATTCCAAAACAGCAGTAAGTCAGCTGCTCATCAGACATCCATCAGTATTTTCGGGAGACTCTGGCCAGAGGACAACGAAACAGCTGAAAGGATTCGATCGACTCGCCAAACATAACAGGTGAGATGTCACGATGTGTGTGTGGCAGATGTGTACTTGCACCTGGATGGCAGAGACCAGAAAGGCTTCAAGAAAAACTAAGAGCAGCTGGGATGAATTCCAGGTCAAAGTGAGAAAACATTTGGTGACTATCAGCAGCAAGTGGCATCGGCGCAAGACCAGTTGAAGAACAGGGCCCACCAGAATGCTTTTATCCTATACCATATTGTGATACACAATATGACAGGAGCCGTCAAAATCTCTCTCTTGATTATACGAGTTGCAGAAGATTGGTACCAAACTCTTAGAATCGAGGAAGTCATCAAGTGGTACCAGCGTATAGAGGAAACGTAGCTTATAAAAGTCGGACGTAAGAGGTATAAACGTCATCACAATGTGTCCCTATCGCAGTTGTGAACTACTACCATCGCCTCTCTCGTACACCAGATTGTAAGAGAAGAGATACAGAATTTTATCGGAACCAGAACTTTCGCGTTAAATAAGAGGCTGCAGCCACAACTGTCGACATCATATATCAGAAGCTTTTTTTTTTTTTTTTTTTGCATCGGTCTTGTGACTGATTAGATGCGGCCTGCCACGAATTCCTCTCCTGTGTCAACCTCTTGATCTCAGAGGTAGCACTTGCAGCCTACGTCCTCCATTATTTGTTGGATGTATTCCAATCTCTGCCTTCCTCTACAGTTTTTGCTTTCTACAGCTCCCCCTGGTACCATGGAACTCATTACCTGATGTCTTAACAGATGTCCTGTCATCCAGACCCTTTTCCTTGTTGGTGTTTTTCACGTATTCCTTTCCTCTCTGATGCTGTGCAGAACCTCCTCATTCCTCATCTAATCAGTCCATCTAATTTTCAACATTCTTCTGTAGCATCACATCTCAAATGCTTCGATTCTCTTTTTCAGTTTTTCTCACAGTCTATGTTTCACTATCATACAACTCTGTGCTCCAAAAGTACAATCTCACACATTTCCTCCTCGAATTAATGCCTATGTTTGATACTAGTTGATTTCTCTTGACCAGGAAAACCATTTTTGCCAGCGCTGGTCTGCTTTTTATCTTCTCCTTGTTCCGTCCATTATGGGTTATTCTTCTGCCTATTTATCAGTATTCCTTAACTTCATCTATTTCCTGATCACCAGTCCTGATGTTTTCTCGCTGTTCTCATTTCTCCTACTTCTCATTACTTTCAACTTTCTTCGATTTACCCTCAAGCCATATTCTGTATTCATTAGACTGTTCGTCCCACTGAGCATACCGTGATATTCTTCTTCACTTCCATTGAGGATAGCAATGCCATCAGCGAATCTCACCATTGTTATGCCCTGATCTTTTTACTGTAATCCGACTCCTGCACCTTACTTTTATTTCAGGCATTGCTTCTTCGATGCGTAGATTGAGCAATGGGACGAAGGACTAAATATCTGTCGTAAACCCATTTTAATCCGAGCACTTCGTTCTTGGTCCAGTCTTATTGTTCCCCCTCGGCTCTTGTACATATTGTATATTACCCGTCTTTCACTTTCGCTTACACAAATTTTTCTCAGAATTTCGAATATCTTGAGCCTTTTTGCATTGTCGTACACTTGTTCCAGGTCAACAAACCCTTTGAACGTGTCTTGATTTTTCTTCCGTCCTGCTACCATTGTCAAAAGCAGCATCACAATTGCTTCTCTGGCGTCTCTACCTTTCCTAAAGTCAAACTGATCGTCAATATTTTTTTCCATTCCTATATATATTATTCTTGTCAGCAACTTGGTGCAAGAACTGTTAAGCTGACTGTGCGATAATTCTCGCATTGCCAGCTCTTGTAGTTTTCGTAATTGTGTGGATGTTATTTTCCCGAGTGTCAGATGGTATATCGACAGTATCATACATTCTGCACACTTTTTCATGCTGCCTTTTCGCCTGAGTTTCCTTGCACTTCCTCTTTATTTCATTCGTAAGTGATTTGTTTTCCTGAATTTCCCTGAAAATTTTTGTACCACTTTCGGTCATGGATTAACTGAAGTATTTCTTGTGTTACCCAAGGTTTCCTTGCAATTACCTTCTTTGTACCTACGTTTTTCTTTCAAACTTCTGTGATTGCCCTTTTCTGAAACGTCCATTACTCTTCAACTCAACTGCCTAATTTATTCCTTATCGCAGTATCTGTAGCCTCAGGGGACTTCAAGCATATCTCTTCATTGCTTAGTACTTCCGTATCCCACTTCTTTGCGCAGTGTTTCTTCCAGACTAGTCTTTTAAATTTCAGCCTACTCTGAACCCTTACTAAATTGGGATCTGAGTCTACATCTGCTCCTGGATAAAGCTTTCAACCAGGATCTAATTGAAATCTTCATGTATCTCCCGGCATGTCCAATTATTCCTTCTCCTCTTGTGATTCTTCAACTATTACTGTCTAAAAATTATTGCAGAACTCAATTAGTCTTTCCCTCTCTCATTCGTAGTACCAAGCCGACATCTTCCGCAACCCTTTCGTCTGCTCCTTCCCCTACAATTGCATTCCAGTCCCCCTTAAACTGTCATCTCCTTTTACGTACGTACTGAATTAACCGTTCAGTATTCTTATATGCTTTCTCAATCTCTTTAGCTTCGGCTTGTGTTGTCTGCATGTCACCTGAACTGTTGTTGTCGATGTTAGTTTGCTGCCGATTGTGATTAGAACAACCCTATCACTGAACTGTTCACAGTAACTCACTCTCTGCCCTATCTTCCTATTCATAATGTACCCTACTCCCGTTATACCATTTTTTTCTTGTGTTGATATTACCCTACACTAATCCGACCATAAATCCTTGTGTTCTTTCAGTTTCACTTCACTGACCCCACTACATCTCTTTTCAGATTTTCTAACTTTCCTCTCCGTTGAAACTTCTGACATTCCACGCCCCGTCTCGTAGAAAGTTATCCTTTCGTTGGTTATTCAATCTTTTTCTGATGGTCACCTCCCCATTGGCAGTCCCCTCTCGGAGACCCGAATGGGGGACTAGTCAGTAATCTTTTACCAATGTTGGATAAATCATCATGATACTTTTTCAACTATAGGCCACATGTCCTGTTAACATACGTTATATCCGCTCCTCCATCCACTATGACAAGGTCGTTGGTCGAACGGGAGTGAGTTTTTGTGGCAAAAACCTTCGGCTGCCATTGCTAATGATTTTTAATCAAAGTTTAAGCGGTTTCAGGTTCACAAACCGGATTCGAGTACGTTTTGATTACCACTCAAGGACGCTATCGCTAGACCACAGGTGCATTGCCAAAAGCTGCTATAGAATACTGAAGAAGAGGCGGACCAATCTTTAGCACCAGTCTCCGACACCAGTCGAAAGCGTCATGAAGCATGGACTCTTCCAGCTCGTACTTATGTCGCAACCATCAAACGACAATACAGCTTCTGACCAACGCATGTGTACCTACTCCTCCGCCAAGTATAACGCCCTGAAAAAGAACAGATATTTGGAGGACAGAGATTCCACTGTGGACGCCCTGGGGAGAAAGAAGGAGAGTGTTCGACGACTGTTACGACGGATGGCATCAACAGCCCTATTCTCGCTAATTAGCTGCAAACTATTAGAGTCGACCTGTGAGACGAAGACAGTCGGCTTGTTACAAGTAACAGCACTCATATGTAAGCATAGAAACAAGAATGAAAACTGAAGGTAAAACATAAAGTGCTGAAACTTCATATTAAATGGGAAGTGGGAGTGTACCGTACTGAAGCTCGTGTCGTTGTCGTAAGTCCATTGTCCTACCCTAAATGAGGCCACTCCCCCACACGCCATAACCGTTCCCCATCCCTTAAAGAGGTACCAGCCACTCTCCCAGTCATCCAATTTAGGAAAAAAAGGTGAGGTCGCCACAGACGAAAATGATCCTTGAACAACAGTTGCCAAAAGGTCAGGAAAGCTCATTGACGGCCAACCTGTACAGATGCGAGACAACCCATGGGCTTCCTCTTCTGTAATGTTGATTTCTTATAGTCACCAGCTAAAGAAGACTATGTTCCACATAAGAAAGTGGTTTTACTGAAGATAGAAAATGGGAAATAAGTCCAACCGACAGAAACATGTATTACAAGGATAACTATTAATGACACAAGCAACCATCTGAATTCCTCGTTTATCAGAATTATGCGCTAATGTTACTATGAGATGGGACTTCCTGCAGACATCAAAAGCCGTCGTAGACTGTGGAAGTCAGAGTTCTAGGTTGGCGTTGTTATTTCAACAAGTATGCATAACAAAAATTTCTCTGAACGGTTGTCTGCCATTGAAGACGTTGTCGTCCCGCCTCATCGAGACGAGTTGCATTCTTCAGTATAGATGTTCAGTTGAACTGTGAAGTTACTCAGGTTCACACACCAATTACGATCATAAGCATTAATGGTGGTAAGGAGAACTTGGATCACTAATCGTCAGGAGCTGCTACAAGCCAGGTATGAGCATAGGGACACCACAACCACTCCATGACGGGCAGTTCAGTGCCATCGATGCTACTACTACAGACACTGCTCCTATAGACAACATAATGGAGGAGGCTACTATTCACTTGCGAAAGCATCTGACCTGGCTGAGGAAGAACGCCGGCGAGTGTCACTCGTTCTGCACCAAATTTCGAAGTGAAGATAAAACAGACCAAGCGGGCCGTGGTAAAACAATATAACAATGATGGGGATCATCCAACAATTCGATAGCTTTCATGTAGGATGTCATCAGCTAAATGACGAATAATTCGGGAGGAGATGGAGAAGATGCTGCACGATGACATCACTGAACCTTCAAAGAGTCCTTGGTCCGCTTCTGTGATCCTTGTGAAGGAGAAGGACGGCACGTGTTGTTTCTGTATCGGCTACTGGCAACTGAACAAAATCGTGAATAAAAAGTCTACCAATTGCTGCACATAGATGACACTCTGGACTGCATGAAAAGAGCAAAGTATTCCCCAGCTGTGAACATGCAGACAGACTACTTGTAACTCGAAATTTAAGAGGCTCACAGGGAAGAGACTGTCTTTATAACAAATGGGGGCTTCTATGAAGTTATGGACTTTGGACTACGTAAGTCTCCATCCACATTCGAATGTACGATGAACAACCAACTTAGACACCTTGAATGGATGACCTGTCTTTGCTATCGAAGTGACTGTGTCGTTTCTTCGAATACGTTTGAAAAACATCTAAGCCACCTGAAAACCACGATCGTGTATTTTCATGCCGCAGGCCTCCTCATGAATCCGAAAAGCATCTCTTCATCCCTCAAGAAACGAAAATCTTGAGACACCTGCTTAACAGCGATTGAGTCAGTCTCGTTACAGGGGAACTAAGAGTCACGTTACGCCACGCTTCCGCCTGGTGAAGCACGTGGCTCCTGTGTCGATTCAGCAATATGATGTCATAAGGAGGGTATCGCAAGTCAGTTCGGTGACTAGTTGCTATGGCACAAGACAATGTATTCAGTAAACAAGCAGACGTACTCAGTACACTGACATTGCAGAAGAGACAGAGAGAGAGAGAGCCGCGAAGGTTAAAACGCATCCGCATTCGACCTTTTATTGTTCTGTTCAGACGCTTCAAGATACTTGCCTTCAGGTGAGTGAATGTTGAGTAGTGATATATGCCGTACCGCTGCATCGCGGTCTTGAAATGCCTATTGTAGAACTCCCCACCGTGATCGGTTTGGAGGTTTTCTGGAGATCGATTCGTTCCTGTCTGTAGCAAACGCTCAAAAATATCCGCGACATTTCTACCCGTTTTTGTTTTGACGGGTAATGCCCAGGCAAATTTAGAGTATGTATCAATAACCATTAAAATATATTTGAATCCATTATTCTCATGAATATTCCCTCATATTTACATGATAAGCTTGCCACAAGTCATCCAACCCTTTAATCATAAGATGCCTACGAGGGTATGTTTTGCATGCTGGTTTGTGCAGTTCTCGAACTACTGTCTCCACACTTATTCGATGATACCTCTCTCTCTCTAAGCTCAGAGATAACTGAAACAGCCTCATTCGAATGAGCTGTATAACCTGCAGCAGCTGATACCATGAGCAGCCTTAGTCTATCTATTAGCTCGTTGGGGTCGTCGTATCTACTGCGGGATTCGATTGTTCACTGCTTTATGCTCAATGTCAGTATCATCACCGCTGCTGCTGCTGCTGCTGTTGTTGCAGTTTTCGCCATCAAGTATTGGTTTTATAATGATTTTATATTTCTTGTTGCTCAGGCTTTACGCGATCTTATGTACATCAGTCATGTGCAGTATTTCACGTTACGTTTCCCTATCATTAACTGAATAATTTATAGGTTTTTTGGTAGGTCTTAGGAAAACAAGATTCAATAAGCCAGGTGTTCTCTCAGACCGCCTTCACCAATCTGTATTGTATAATTAGTTACAGTTATAGAATGCGTACCCAACATATACAGTCTTCCTCTGCTAACACCGAATGTTCTATCTGACCAGAGGCGTAGCGGATAATGAATTCGTTAATGGCAACACCATAGTTATTGTGTGTTTTTGTTTTTTTTCTGAGAGCTGTCGGAGTGATTCAGTAGCCTGCTTAAAGGCCGCTGTTAGTGTTTACTGTCGATCCATATGCCCTAACCGCAGCAACCGTAATGTTTCACGAACTGCTTTCCCCGCTTCAATCACATGCTGCTTCAT
This sequence comes from Schistocerca piceifrons, assembly GCF_021461385.2. Lineage (NCBI taxonomy): Eukaryota > Metazoa > Arthropoda > Insecta > Orthoptera > Acrididae > Schistocerca > Schistocerca piceifrons. The sequence continues at coordinate 421,750,476 of NC_060139.1, read as the reverse complement.
TGGCATCTCTGTGTATACCAATCAGACATCTCCACAGGGTTAGGCTTTATATATCCGCTCATCTTCTTCCTCTTACTATGTACCTGCTCCCCCTTCTCAACAACAAGAAACTCTACCTCTATTTTCCCCTCAATAGCTTCGACCTTTTCAGTTAAGTCGTTTAGTTTCTTACCGAGGTCATTAACTAACTCATTGGCTTAGATAAAATCCATTAGCACCCATATGACGACCGAAACTGAAATATTTTCGAATTTGGCCTTGGTTTTCTACAGAAACATCGTCAAATATGAAGACAATGTTTGGCTTTGCTTTTTCAGGTGGAGGGATATCACCGCTTTCACTGAATGTCGTGTATGTAGCACTATCTACACCGTGCAATGTCTCCTGTAATATCTGATACTTGTGTTGAAACAGTGTTTTTTAGAATACACAAACATGTTCAAATCGGACTCCATTTACATGTGTTAGCAGTGTCATGAGGACATTAGTCTTCCCAAAACTCGATGAAACTACAATAATTGCTTGTATATTATCAGAAAGGAGAATTCTGTTTTTCTTCTTCTTCAGGTCTGCTTTATCATCTTCACACCGACAACAAAGTCCTTGTGATGAGGATGTTTCACTCACCCTGCCATGATCCTAACTACACCAGGTACTGACAAGTAGTCGGCATATATAGAAGGGAAAGTAATCGTATGTGTAGCCACTATAGCTCCATCACTTAACTGACTGAGCTTTATTGGCTACACAGAGAAAACACACACACACACACACACACACACACACACACACACATATATATATATATATATATATATATATATATATATATATATATATATATATATTACCCATGAAAAGTTGGATTGCAACTGGTGTTGATGCCTCATGATTCTTCTTCTTCTTCTGCTGCTGCTGACTGACTGAGCAAGACTGAGGTCCCAGAGCTTCTGAGCCAGTCCTATATCCCCTCCAATGAAGTTAACAGATACCGCCATCCTACTGGCTGAAGTCTAACAAGTGACTGGATTAAGGGTTCGTACTAGTTCCCACCATTTTCCTTTCTCCAGACTGCCATATTGGATTATGTCATGAAAGGTACTGTGTGGTGGTACTGTGTACTAAGTCAGTTGGACTCCGGACCTTGTGGTGAACAGACTTGATGGTGGTACTGACTCTAATGGTTTAAATAAAGACTGAATGCAAAATAAAGACTTATGTCCAGCACAGGCTGAGTCCTTTTCCCACCAATTTCTAGGAAGAGTTGGCGATCGGATGACTTAGGTTAGTGGAGGTAGTCCAAGTGACCGATTTTCCTGCCATTTTCTTAGGTTAGTAGAGATAGCCATGGTGTGTTTCATTGTCCTGGTGGAATTTGAATTTCCCGCCATTTTTTGGAGGGAGGGGAGGGGGTTAGGTTAGTGGAGGTAGTCCAGTTGACCTATCTTCATGTCAAAATTCAAACTTCCCGCAAAGAGCAGCCATGTTGGGTAATGGTACTTGTGTCATCAGCTGACATGATGGTCGCCATCTTCGAAGACGTAATGCGCTGTTGCCAAGTCTTCAGGCCGCCATTTTGGATGATGTCATCGCCGCCATCTTGGGTAATAGTACTTTGGGGTGATGTGAACTTTGTCCTACTACTGCCAGATACATTAACTGTAGTCCATAAGTTTTCACACAATTTTTTGTAGATTGCTGGCGAATTGTCTGCATTCTCTTTCTACCTGGAAACGGGGGCCATTGAAAACGACATGATCAATGGAACCTTCATCTCCACGGTGACAGATTGGTGTGTTACTACATTCCACTCGATGCAGATATTTGGGAAGTGGACTATGACATGTTAACAGATCCACTATATCTTGAGTACGGGCAATGTTGTCAATTTTTTCAGACTATTCCTAATATTCAGGAATATGCCACAGCCGCGTTTCAGTGCTTCTAGGGCTCTAGACAGACTGTCATTCATCTAACTTTCCGACACGTGTCATCTATCGGTAATATGAGCTCTGTGATCTCGCACACACGTTGCCAGTTCTCAGCCATTTTCGACGTGTGGTCCTAGCACTGGCTTCTATATGAGGTGCGGATTGAGCTCCTCCTCACCTCCACACATGCCCTTTTGTGATATAAGAGCGCCTCACACGCGCAGTCACAACCTTATGGCCAATAAGCGAAATGTGCTGCGAAATTTCAGTGCCACTACACACTTTCACTACCAAATTAAAAATTCCTTGATGCCTTAACATGTGTCCTATCCAACAAAGCCTTCTTTTAGTCTAGTTGTGCCATAGTTTAATTTTTCCCCTATATGCGTGTCTCCCAACACCACAGCCTCCACTTGCCGATTCCGTTTCCGTTACACGGAAATGGTTTGCCATTTCAACTTTCGTCATTCATACTCAACTGACCACAATGGAAGCGTCTGCACCATTTGACTACTGGGTCATTTAATGGTACGTTGTTGCTGTACATTGACAGTACAGATTACTGTAGCGTTGTTCCCCTTCAAATGCAGAAAATGAGTTACCCCTCATTATTACAGTGGGCTATGCCGTCTTCTTTCTTCTCTTCTAGTGGCGAATTAGAGAACTGTGGCGCACGGATTAAAGGGTGTACTGGGAATGAAGACGTGTTCCTGCAAACAAACCAAGAATTAAGACACAAAGTAATTACATACTTTGGGCTTTGACTTAAATCCGTGGGTAAAGTTGAAAATTTATGTCGGATCAGGATTAGGAGTCTCCTGCTTACTAGGCAGATGCGCTGACCACTGCACCATCTTCTTTTCTTTTCTTTTCTTTTTTAATCAGCGACTAGAATTGAACTCACGTCACCCTTGCATCGTAAGATATGCATGGAACACATTTTTCCCCTCCCTCATCTTCCTGATTAAAAAGGAACCTATACAAAAAAAGACCTATTTGTCACAACCACTTTGACCCTTAAAAAAACTGCACCAATTCAGGCACTGGTCCCTAACTATGCCTACTACAATAGTACGATTCCCGTAAGAGTTCGAGACTGGTGCGCATCTTCACCAACGAGAATGTTGGCCGTCTTCACCTGAATTATATATATATATGATGCCTGTATTTTCGGATGTGTCTGTAATTCTTTTATATCTTAATTCATACTGGCTGCTGGATCAAAATGGTATCCGATCCCTGGCACATGTTTGAAAGAACAGACTCCACATATACATAATTCAGGTGACGACAGCCATTGATTTCTTCAGTGCAAATGCATTGCAGGCTCGAACTCTTACGGGAAACGGCGAAATTCAGCGAATAACGGCGATAATGGGCAAGGGACACTACACTGTAGTTTGTGGATAAGTAGAGAATTTGGGTCTGACGGAAGGCGTGCTGAGGCAGTCCATGCAGTTGCAATGACCACAGTGTCCACAGCACATCTGCCTAGCAAACAGGAGACGTGGGTTCGAGTCCCGATCTGGAAAAAATTTGAGGTTTCCCCATTCATTTAATCAGTGTTAACTTGCAGCCAGTGCATTAATACACACATCAAAAAAAGTTTTGCATCACCTCGGTTCCGAGAGTTCCAGAACTCGTACAGAAGACTGCAATAGAGATCATTTCCGCCCTTTTTATTGCTCACGAAAACCACACATTGCATGTTGTACCACCATACACCCTCAGAGGTGGTGGTCCAGACTGCTGTATGGATGCATCCCTATATTCGTCTTGGAATACTATCCACAAGTTCATCAAGGCACTGTAGGTCCAAATTGTCCCACTCCTCAATGGCGTTTCTTGTAGATCCCTCAGAGTGGTTAGTAGATCACGTCGTCCACAAACGCGAGATTTTCACACTCTTAAACATCCCTAGGTTCACTGTTTCCGATGTAACAGTGAAATGGAAACGTGAAAGGACACCTGCAGCACAAAAGCGTAAAGGTCGATCTCGTCTGTTGACTAACAGTTACCGCTAATAATCGAAGATGGTCGTAATGTGTATTACGCACAGGCCTACATTGATGTTTTAAGCACCTTCTTGCTGCCCACTGTTGAAGAGAAATTCGGGGATGGCGATTGCATCTTTCAACACGATCGAGCACCTGTTCATAAATGCACGGCCTGTGGCGGATTGCTTACACTACAATAACATCTCTAGCTTGCACAGAGTCCTGACCTGAATCCTATAGCACACCTTTGGGATGTTTTGGAACGCCAACTTCGTGCCAGACCTCACCGACCGACATCGATACCTCTCCTCAATGTAGCACTCTGTGAAGAATGGGCTGCCATTCCCCAAGAAGCCTTCCATCACCTGATCGAACGTATGTTTCTTAAGAGTGGAAGCTGTCATCAAGGCTTAGGGTGGGTCAACACCATATTGAATTCCAGCATTACCGATGGAGGGCGTCACAAACTTGTAAGTCATTTTCAGCCAGGAGTCCGGATACTTTTGATCACATAGTGTAACTCCTGATGATGAAGACAGAGGAAGTAATCGAAAGGTTGAGGTTACATACAGGTTTGAAACAGTAAGAAATCCGTAAAGCATTTCTCCTGTCACACTATGGATTTTCGTTTGTTGGTAGTTGACTGAACATTGACTAATATGACACAATAGGACAAACCTTATTATCTGCAGTTTAGCCCATAGACATCGATGATAGCGCGTTTGTAACTAATTCATAATAATTTCCTCAGCTGACAGATTATGAATATGTGGAGAATGGTTGAGTGTTAGTACCGTGTCATTCTTGTAAAATCTTTCAACACAACGTTTCGGCCTTCTTGCTGAGGCCTTCTGCCGGTAACTGGCTCCACACTAAAGCGCAAACACCTGCAGATGTAAATACTTTGCCTAAAATTAATAACTGAACTGTCACTGAATTTAGAAACACACCGTTAGAAACAATGAAGTTAAAATAAACAAATGAAACAAAATATCCAAAATTAATAGATATCTGCGTTGTTAACACCCTGAACTTGAAGTCGCATGTTTCAGATTTTAAACAGCTTAACTCTGCAATTTTTTCGCTACGGATAATAGCAGGTTTTGGAGATGGAAACTGTAAAAAACGTTGAATTTTCTTTTTTCATTGACCATTGTCCTACGACACTATTTTCTGGGGTAACTCGTCACTGAGAAAAAAATGTTTATTCCATTGAAGCTCGTAATAAGGATTATGTGTATGTTTTGTGTCCACTCTAAAACGTTTTGCGAACAGTTCATTAAGCAGTTGGGCATACTGAAAACAGCCTCTCAGTAAATTTACTCCCTTAAAAAACATATTGTCAACATTCACTCTTTGAAAACATCAGTAAAATTCATAAATATAAAAAAAGGAGGAATTATTTGAACTGTCCATTTCCCAGTCTTCGTGTGGCACAGAAATGAGTGAGGTATTATGTGACCATGATATAAGCAAATTAAAAATTAACTTCAATCACAGACTGAAATCAAATGTGCTTGACAATGCCTTCTCACGCCGTAGAAGTATTTATGAATGTGTGTGTGTGTGTGTGTGTGTGTGTGTGTGTGTTTGTGTGTGTGTATGTGTGTGTGTTTGTAAGCAATTAAGAGAGAGAGAGAGAGAGAGAGAGAGAGAGAGAGAGAGAGAGATCGAACCCAGTTGAATGTAAATCACAGTATGCTTGTAAAAATAATGTAAGAAATCTTGTAGCTGGACAGCATTTTGCCATATTTTCGGCTGAGGAGATATAAGGGAGACAGGGATTAGCTGGCATAGATTTTGATTATTCTATTATTTTGTCCAGTACTTGGAGATCTGGTGAATGTAGCGGACAGCCTCACTCTTTGAATACAAAGTCACGATGAACCCATAAATTAAATACGTTTTTGGGTAAGAGCAAAGGTACTTTTCCCAAAAATTAGCATCTGTGCCAATTAATCCCAGTTGCGGGATTTGTTGGCACATACATAGAGAGGATTTGGCATAAGCTAATATGCGTGGAGATACATGGGCACAACATAGCAGTCTTCGAGGACGAACATATTATTTTAGTAAAACTTGGCCTAACTTTCTTTTCAACGAAAAAAATGTTCAAAATCTGAATTTCTCGTGAGGAAATAAGAATACTTGAACAAAGATAAATTCTGCTGAAATGCATGGACTAAAGTATGAACTGGAATGAACGAACAAACAATGATTTCTTCAAGAGAATAGTTTCTGCTAATTATTCTAGCTACATATATTAATTAAAATGGAATTATCTTAACCTTTTAAATAGACAACAAATTTGTAATGCGTCTGCTCGTTTGTTTGAACACATGCGTTCAATTTTCGTTCGTATCATATTGAATCATCGTCGTCTGGTCATGTCTAGTGTTTCCCCTTTTTGACATGAGAAACTCGTTGCCATCGATTTCGACAATCTTTGCAGAATTCAGGCGAGGTGTTACTTCACCAAAATAAAGTCATTTACATGGAATTCAGGGTAATCAGGAGCTCCTTGAGATTGTGGGGGTCTCATTGTCGGTGTTGTTCGATGTAATCTGTTGGCATATTTTTGAGAATATCCAGGATTCGTGGAAACTGTCGAATGAGAATGAATGCCGACGTCTACGCAGAACGCTGAGGCTGAAAGCTCTTCGCTGTGGAGAGGTTATTCTGCCTATGAACTGTGATTAAGGAAGGCCAAACTGCCGCCACTTTCGGCGCCAGAACAGCTAATGTCTGCACGCCGCCATCAGAATCCGCAGAACAAAATTCAAATCGACATTTTCTGGGAAGATTTTTGTTCTTAGACTTTCCATCCTTATCCATGTCAACATTATTGACTGTACATGTCTGTCACTTCCTATTGACCCTTTCAGCAAGATTCTATATTTGATGGAACTGTCTGTTAAATTAGCAGTAAATTTCCTTTTTCGACCACGGTTGTATTGCTGTCGTGGCCTGGGTGTGCGGAGAGGGCGTATTTCTTGTGGCGTGACGTGTATTTATACATTTTTACAGAAAATGTTTATTTTTAATTACCAGTAATGGAGGGGTTAGTCTGCCTAGGTGTGGGGCGAGTTGTCAACGGTATGCCAACTGACACCATATCTAACTATGCCAAATAGCCCCATGGGGATACCAAAAACGAAATGGCTACCACACAGTTCCAAACACCAGAAAAAAAGATTGTGATACATGGACCCAACCGTGGCTAACCACTCTTTCGAAAACCGCCATCAGTAGAGCCTCAATTGGAACTTCAGGTTCACCAGAATAATAAAATTTACAACGAAAAAATTTACTCACTAGTCAGAAAAACGGTGAAACAGAGGTCCTTCCTTCGTGACTCATCCAAGCAGACTGAAGTTACGGTGTGTAATGCAGCTTTACGTACACCTCTCTCTAGCAGGCTGACAAGGCTCAAACTCCACGGCGGCAGGAAATAGGAGCTGTGGACCAGCTAGTCTCTTATGGCAACTACCACCGCTCTCCCCTACTGTAACCGTAAAATTGACTTGTTCCACACCATAGAGACAGTATTCCCCGCATTAGATATTGGTGACTCACTATTGAATGACATTGCCGTGATGATGGAAGCTGGAGTACGGGCCTTGGGTGGTGCCTTGGTTGCATTTATAATTTTTTTACGCTGGTAGGGCTTTCTTAGGACTTATGGCAGTTCTGGAGAAGTACAGGAGTCCACTACCTACTTATTCATAATGCTTTGTCGTTGCTTTCGTGGGACCTTTGTGCATCGTTTGTCCATTGTACCGTCAAATTGTAACTGGGAGTGACGAGGGATTGTATATTTAGAGTAAGGAAAACTGCAAATGTGAAAGGGTAATGAGGCTATAACACGAGCGTTGCAACCAGGGTCGATCGTCAAAAGTCTGCGGGAGTTCTAAAACCTTGCCGCGAGCACTCGCTTCGTCAGGTACTGCTCTGAATGTGAATCCATACACTAAACTTGACAGATAGTTGGAAATCATGCATCATTCCTCAACCCCTCAACCTCTTCATCATTCCTCAATTCATGAAACTTTATCGAAAAATCAACCGAGCACTGCTTTGCAACATTATTTCAAGTAGCTCGTCATCGTATCGAGCCGAAAAACCTGTGAGGTTGAATGGATATTGGTATATTGCGTGGTTCAATGTATAGTTTCATACAACAACGACTGGTTAGTGTTTACGTAAGAGTAGCTTGTGTCTTACAGTACCAGGGCAGCGCTACATTATATGGAACTACAGAGTATATTCTAAAGTCAGGTTTTCCTGGTAGCAGCAATCTGGCGCCGCGGCAGCTGAACAGGGCGCTTTGCTTCGGCAGGGATGCAAAGCTTAAATACATTGCGCATTTGTGTTTTCCCAGAAAATGAAACAACAAGCGCATTAACCCCTCCGTCAAGAAATGCTGTCTGGGAAGGTTGTTCAGAGTGATGTTACTTTAACCGAGGTGCTAATATACCGTACAGTGTTAACGGATCACGTGGCAGGAAAGAAAACGAAATTCCTGAGTTTGGTGATAGCTAAACATATAACGGACAATGAAGAAGAGGTTTATCTGCTCCAGCTGCTCCAGGCTCAAGCGAAGTGCAGGACAAACTGTCAGCATTACCTTCCTGACACTGTGTCAATTACCAGGTTATATGTGGCAGCACTTGAAAACCCACTTGTAGCTTCTTAGCACACTTCGTAACTATTTTACAAGCGAATTTTACATGACTTGCAGAAATTGCTTAAATAGATTGCAGCGTCCGACAGAGTAGTCCAGAACCAATTGACCTGTCACTCCTGACGTAAAGCGTGTATGGAAGCTGTCAGTTAACTTAGAGATCGTGGTAAATTTACTCTCTAGCGTTGTTATTATAGTACACTAGTGCAGTGGACAGGGCTTTACACTAATGTAAAACAAACCGAAGACGCAAAAGGAATTACAACTTCAAACCCTAGAACATTAAAGGAGGATAATTTTACATGTTTACTAAACCATCATAAATTTAACTACTCTATATTTTATTCAAAGGAAGTTGTAACTGACACTTTATGCGTTAGTTAATTACAATTACAAGGTCTGCAATCGTATGTCAATATAAAATAAATACAAGACCTGTTTTACACCCTATAGTGAAATACTAGATCGGCGGGAAACGCGAATTGGTACTACGTGCAGTCGTAGTTTTACGAGGATTTAGTAATCTAGGGTTAGAGGAATATTTACATATCGTAAATGTATCGGACAGAATGCTCGCCAGCCAGTGGTAACTGTAAGAGTCAGATTATAAGTGTTTTGTAGAATCCAGGTTTTCATTTAAAATTACACGTGTGGAATAGTTTTTTATTCTAAATTCTCTCAGTGAAGACACAATTCGACTTCGCATTTTTGTCTGGAAACCACTAAGTTTATATTTTTGCAACTTAGTTTTGTACGATAATGCATAACTTTGTTTCTGTTCCATTGACACGATGAGACTATGTAGGAATGACTTCGCATTTATTTATCACTACTGATATCTAGAAGTATTGATTTATTTGTTAATTTTCGCCGTCCATTGTGACCGAGCGGTTCTAGGCGCTTCAGTCTGGAACCGCGCGACCGCTACGGACGCAGGTTTGAATCCTGCCTCGGGCATGGATGTGTGTGATGTTCTTAGGCTAGTTAGGTTTAAGTATCTCTAAGTTCTAGGGGACTGATGACCTCAGATTTTAAGTGCCATAGTGCTCAGAGCCATTTGAACGACTTTTTTGTAAATTTTCCTTCTGTTAAATCTTGTCTAGCAACAAAACCTTCACTTACAGAGCACAATACGGTAATACGAAACACATTGCTGTAAAAGACACCGTTGTACGTTATCTCATTTCTAACAGTGTTCCTTGTGACGGTATACACTGAAATGATGAAAGTCGTGGGTTAGCGCTATGCACATTTACAGATGGCGGTAGTTTCGCATATATTGGCAGAGCTGTCATTTGTACTCAGATGATGCATACGTAAGAGGTTTCACTTGTGTTTATGGTCGCACAACGGCAATTAACAGACTTTGAACGCGGAATGGTAACTGGAACTAAACGCGTGGGACATTTCGTTGCGAAAATCATTAGGGTATTCAATATTCCGAAATCCACAGCTACAGGGATACAGCTGGCTACACAGATAAGTTACCGTTTCACGTGCTTCTACTCCATTTGCTATATGTTTATTTAACGATTCTTATGTTTTTTCCTTTGAAATTCAAGTTGTGATGTGCTTCAGTTCACAAATTGAATTTTTCAACGACGAATGTGATCTGTTGGCCAATAGACGGTATTGTTTAAGCATGTCGCACATATTTACATATGCTAAGTATGGCGATTTCATGTACAGTATTTCTGTACGGGTTTCGCTGCTGCTTGTACAGATGGCGGTAGTTTCGCATATATTGGCAGAGCTGTCATTTGTACTCAGATGATGCATACGTAAGAGGTTTCACTTGTGTTTATGGTCGCACAACGGCAATTAACAGACTTTGAACGCGGAATGGTAACTGGAACTAAACGCGTGGGACATTTCGTTGCGAAAATCATTAGGGTATTCAATATTCCGAAATCCACAGCTACAGGGATACAGCTGGCTACACAGATAAGTTACCGTTTCACGTGCTTCTACTCCATTTGCTATATGTTTATTTAACGATTCTTATGTTTTTTCCTTTGAAATTCAAGTTGTGATGTGCTTCAGTTCACAAATTGAATTTTTCAACGACGAATGTGATCTGTTGGCCAATAGACGGTATTGTTTAAGCATGTCGCACATATTTACATATGCTAAGTATGGCGATTTCATGTACAGTATTTCTGTACGGGTTTCGCTGCTGCTTGTAGACAGTGCGGTAATAGTTTCCTAACCACAGAGTACCAGATTCAAGAATGTTTGCTAATGTTGTCAATAAACTGCGTAAGACTGTTGCAGCGACCAGCAGCCATACACTCTTGAGTTATAAAAAATGGATGATTTACTCAATAGAAAGAGATTCACGAACTGAGCGCTTTGGTACACCTCTGGCCCTTATGCAAGCAGTTGGCATTGATTGTTGAGTTGTTGGATGTACTTCTGAAATACACTATGTGATCAAAAGTATCCGGACATCCCCAAAAACATAAGTTCTTCACATTAGGTGCAGTGTGCTGCCACCTACTGCCGGGTCCTCCATATCGGCAACCTCAATAGCCACTAGACATCATGAAAGAGCAGAATGGGGTGCTCCGCAGAACTCACGAACTTCAAACGTGATCAGGTGATTGGGTGTCACTTGTGTTATACGCCAGTTCAAATAGTTAAAATAGCTCTGAGCACTATGGGACTTAACATCTGAGGTCATCAGTCCCCTAGAACTTAGAACTACTTAAAACTAACTAACCTAAGGACATCGCACACATCCATGCCCGAAGCAGGATTCGAACCTGCGACCGTAGCGATCGCGCGGTTCCATACTGAAGCGCCTAGAACCGCTCGGCCACACCGGCCTGCTATACGCCTGTATGCAACATTTCCACACTCCTAAACATCCCTAGGTCCACTGTTTACGATGTGAGACTGAGTTGGAAACGTGAAGAGACACATATTGCACAAAAGCGTACAGGTGGACCTCGTCTGTTGACTGAGAGGGACCGCCGACAGTTGAAGAGGGTCGTAATGTGTAATAGGCAGACATCTATCCAGACCATCACACAGGAATTCCAAACTGCATCAGAATCCGCTGCAAGTGCTATGACAGTTAGGAGGGGTGTGAGAAAACCTGGCTTTCATGGTCGAGTGGCTGCTCATAAGCCGCACATCACGCTGGTAAATGGTAAGCGACGCCTTGCTTCGTGTAAGGAGCGTAAACATTGGACGATTGGACAGTAGAAAAACGTTGTGTGGAGTGACGAATCATGGTACACAATGTGGCGATCCGATGGCAGGGTGAGCGTCATCTGCCAGCGTGTGTGGTGCCAACAGTAAAATTCGGAGGCGGTGGTGTTATGGTGTTGTCGTGTTTTTCATGGAGGAGGCTTACACCCCTTGTTGTTTTGCGTGGCACTATCACAGCACAGGCCTACATTGATGTTTTAAGCACCTTCTTGCTTCCAACTGATGAAGATCAATTCGGGGATGGCGATTGCATCTTTCAACACGATCGAGCATCTGATCATAGTGCACGGCCTGTGGCGGAGTGGTTACACGACAGTAACATCCCTGAAATGGACTGGCCTGCAGAGTCCTTACCTGAACACCTTTGGTATGTTTTGAAGCGCCGACTTCGTGCTAGGCCTTACCGACCGACATCGATACCTCTCCTCAGTGCAGCACTCAGTGAAGAATGGGCTGCCATTTCCCAAGAAACTTTCCAGCAGATGTTTGAACGTATGCCTGTGAGAGCTGTCATCATGGCCAATGGTGGGCCAACACCATACTGAATTCCAGCATTACCGATGGAGGGCGCCACGAACTTGTAAGTCATTTTCAGCCAGATGTCCGGATACTTTCGATCACATAGTGTATATCGTGTCTAATTCTATCCAACCGCCGCGTCTGAGGCGTTAGATCGTCAAAATTCCGAGATAACTGGGCGGACAAGTAATCTCATTGACTGGAGTAGAACTGTCCTCATTGATGAGTCCAGCTTCGAATTGAGCCCCGATGACCAGTGAAGACGTGTCTGGAGACGCCCTGGACACCGGTGAGTTACTAAACTGACTGTTGTCCGCCATACTGCCCGACAACCGAGAGTGATGGTCCTCTTTGATTTTCATATTAAGTCCCCTTTGTAAATTTGGAATTTGTGGTAAGGTCTTATGGGACCAAACTGCTGAGTTCATCGGTCCCTGAGCTTACACACTACTTAATCTAACTTACACTAACGTTCGCTAAGGACGGCACACACACACACACACACACACACACACACACTCATTCCCGAGGGAGGACTCGAACCTCCGACGGGGGGCGCCGCGTGGACCGTGAAAAACCGCCTCAGACCGCGTGGCTACCACACACGGTTCAAGTACCGTTTGGTCGTCATACGCGGCACGTTTACAACATAGCGGTACGTCGACGATTTTCTATGACCCTTTTTCTTGTCCTTCATGGCTTACACTTCAGTAAGTTAATGCCCGTCAGCACACGGAGAGAGTTTCCACTGCTTGTCTTCGTGGTTGCCAAACCTTGTGTTGGTCAGCGAGGTCACCGGATCTCCACATCTACCGATTCCTGCGTGGTGCGTCGTTTGGTTTTTTCTTTTTTTTTTACTATATTTCATATCAACGTGCAAATGAATAGAGTGCGTCTGATGTAGAAGATATTATTCAGTCAGTTGGACGTAGTCATCCAACTATCATACGCAGAATTTCTACACATATCTGTGTCGCGCACTCAAGAATGTGGCATACATTACTAATTCCCGTCCTCTACCCTTATCATTCATAACAGTTTCAATACTTTAAATAAGGGGATGAAGACAGACCACTGGAATTTTGTTGAGTAATCCCACAAACCTGTTTATTTATGAGACCACTTTCACTCGTGGAGTTGTCGATAACACTCGTAATCCACATCCGGGATCCGACGAAAATACTCATGCCTTGGTGGAGACATTTTCACGAACACTTCTCCATAAATGTGTGCTGTGGCATGACATAAAATTATTGTGACTCTTGCGTTACAGCATCGTCTTACAGGGTCCCATGTTTTTCCAAAATAACGGGCACCTGCATGTTCTAGTCACATCATGTAAACCTAATATCCCCAGCAAGTGGATCGGCAGTGATGATCACGTTTTTCTGCCACCAAAGTCTGTGGGAATGGTGGGAAGGGGAAGACTACAAAGGAAAAGTAAACACAGGAGACAAACTGATCGTTCTGATTATCATAGTCCTTGTCTCACAAACGCAAAGACGACCTCAGGAAGGCTACACATGATGTTGTCAAGAGAAGCCGGAGGTGTAATTTATGAAATTCAACTATGGAGGTGGTAGCCTGCCTTTCCTTAACACGTTCTGGGAATATTTGTTTCGGTTACATTGTAACAGACTTACCACCACAATGAATAAAAATAGGACACAGCTATGTAGAATGTTTTATTACAGTTATACTGTACTTCATAACATGTTTACTATTCCTCCTATTCCTCCTGAGACACAATGTACTTGCAGCATATTTATCTGAACTCACCACAGTCTAATTTTCAGGGGACCTTGCAAGTAATAAGACACTGGTATCTCAGAAAATTAATTTCTTGCCTCAGTTCCTATCAGAAGTGTGATTGCTTTCTCCTGCAGACGCCTTAAGTAATAATAGAAGGAGCAAGATTCAACATCCGCTACTGCTTCGAATCTCTGTATACGTATTATGTCACTAGCAGACAGCTCTGACAGCATGGAATTGACAACACTAAATCCATTCTCCAGCTTTTATTCATATTTTTTTGCATATCATCAGTTGTCAATAATTTCATCAAACACAGAAAATTCACAGCGTCTAATTCAAATTAATACCTACAAATTCCTATAACCACATTGTTTTAACACATTACATTGAGATGAAACACTAAATACGGAAAAACTCAAAGCGAAGATGTCAATAATTTCATCAAGCACAGAAAATTCACAGCGTCTAATTCAAATTAATACCTACAAATTCCTATAGCCACATTGTTTTAACATATTACATTGGGATGAAACACTAAATACGGAAAAACTCAAAGCGAAGAGAATGACTACTTCAGGAGGTGCCGCCCTCGTACACCGGGCTTATAATTAAGGATGTTGTTGCAAAATTGTTTCATCCTTGTTCTGGGACTGCGCAGTTACTGTTTTATTTTCAGGTCGTTAACTATAGAACAGTGGAGTCTTTCGTAATTTAATACTTAAAGCCCGGTATAAAGGAGCGCAGGCATCTCATATTGCAGTAGAATAATTAGCTTTAGAGAAATATTTCATGCTGCCGGTGGGCAACGCAATCGCGCAAGAGGGATTTAATGCCGTCTAATCTCTAATTATGCGTCTCAACTGCACTCAAACTCGAGGCAGTCTTCCTGGAGGCACGAAATTAATTTCCGTACACTCGAGCTACGTCTCTCAATGTTACAGTTACTATGAAAATGTCTTATGGTGTTGCTTTGCGCCATATAAACCAGTGAATATAGCGTCCTGCTGAACACCATCGAATACATTCGTGCTTGAGAAACATATTCGTAAAGGCTCTGGTAAAAGTGAAGTAACTAGCTTATTTGATATTATATGTATATTGTTTTTCTAGAACTGCAGCTGTCAGAGATACACGAGTTACCAAACCTCAGTAAAGCATGAGGGTCATATCGAAATAAGTAACCAGATTTGAACTCTGACAGAAAATTACCTACTATTCCACTTCTACTAGTTTAAGACTGACAGGAAACACTAGCGTACTTTACTTTTCTATCACTGAACGGTGTTTAGACAAATAATTGAGGTAATACGAGAAAGATTATTTAAAATCGAAGGGGTCGGCGGAAGAAAATGCTAAACTTCAATTTAGTAATAAATGGTCTGATCACGTTATCTGTTGTATATTCGAATGCATCCCTTGCTTGGTTGGTTGATTTGGAGGAGGGGATCATACAGCAAGGCCATCGGTGCCATCGGATTAGTAAAGGTTGGGGAAGGAAGTTGGTAGTGACCTTTCCAAGCAACCATCGCGACATTTGCCTGAAGCAATTTAAGGAAAAAGAGGAAAACCTAAATGAGGATGGCCGGACGCGGGTTTGAACGGTTGACTTCCTAAATGCAAGTCCCATGTGCTAACCACTGCGCCACCTAGCTCGGTCTCCGAAACCAGAGAAGGCAGTGACGCTGGATGTTGTGGTCGACATTGGACATTTTTGACGTCTTCGGCAATGCCATTTACGACTATGGTACGAATGATCTGAAAATGTGTCTCGGCCCGAAACTAGTAATGAATGAATAAAAAGTAAAAATTTGCAACCTAGACTAACTTTTCGTTCTACTTATTGACAGAAGTTGCCGATCCAAGATATTTCAGAATCCTGGAAGTTCGTAATAGACTGAGGGTGTTGGTCTACGAGAGCAGAGATTCTCTCAATGGGGGCACAGTAACTGGCCACAATGGAGTGTCCTGGATGGTTGGGTTTATGGACTTGCATGTAGAAGTTAGGAATGCGGGGAGTAGTACTGGTAAGGAGAGAGGTGGATTCCAGGAAGAGGCTCTGGGACGGGACGAAGAATTTGAGGGGAGGTAGGACATACTGCTGCATTTCTGGAATTGGGTCATCGTGGCGCGGTTGTAGGTGGATTAACTCGACAGTTGGTGGAGTTCTTCTGCAAGTAGTCCTTGCGGTTCAAAACGACAGTGGTGGAGCCTTTGTTAGCAGGTAGTAAGGTCGGGATCAGTTTTTAGGTGGTGGACTGCGGTTCTTACGGTGGATGTAATGTTAGCTTCCGCTTTGAGAGATTTGAGGAATGGTGGTGAGGCAATGTTCGAGGTTAAGAAATTCTGGAAACGGGTTGATTTGGAGGAGTGAGCTGAGTCAGGCAGGGTTCAACATTAGTCTTTGGTTAAATCTGAATGGTAGACTTGGTTCTGAAAAAGTGTTTCCACTGTAGGGACTGAGAAAAGAAGAAAAAGTCTTTAACAAGTCCTACATGGTTGAATTTGGGAGTAAAGCAAAAGTTCAGGCCTTTAGAAAGTAATGATACTTCTGTGGGACTGAGACTTTTCTTTCGGATCTATTAGTTTCTGGATTCTATTTGGTGGTGTGTGGGAGTTTTTGATGGAGGGGTAAATGTAGTAGGTCTGTGAGATAGGCTTTCTAAGCTATGAGAGGACTTAGGGGAGGTTTCAGTGTTGTTGTAGAGGTGGTGGATAACTGTAGTCCAGGGCGGAAATAGGATGTGAACAGGGTGTAGAGATTTTAGAGATGGCGTTGTGCATGTTTCTCTGGTACAAGTAGGGCAAGAGTTTCAGTGTGTGATAGGGGACCCAGGAATTTGGGATTGCATAGCAGGAGAATTTTGAGGATGGAGAGAAGGTATTGCTAGTGGGTTTGGTCCTGACTGCTATGGTTTTGCAGGTCTATGTTGGTGAGGATTAAGGATTGATGTAATCTGAACATATGGATATTGTTGTGGAAAGAAGGGTGGCAGCCAGAGATGAGTAATTTGATTGCAAGGCCGTTTGGGGGGATTCCATGAGCCAAGCAACAATGCAGGGACAGTACATGGGACGCGTAAAAACGCGTAAAAACATCGTTCTTGTCAAACACAACTAGCTCTTTATTCGCGTGAAGTGCTGAGTGCCATTGACAACTGATATCAGATCGATTCTGTATTTTTGGATTTCCAGAAGGCTTTTGACACTGTACCACACAAGCGGCTCGTATTGAAATTTCGTGCTTACGGAATTTCGTCTCAGTCATGTGACTGGATTTGTGACTTCCTGTCAGAGAGGTCACAGTTAGTAGTAATTGACGGAAAGTCATCGGGTAAAACAAAAGTGATTTTCAGCTTTCCCCAAGGTAGTGTTATAGGGCCTTTGCTGTTCCTTATTTATATAAACGATTTGGGAGACAATCTGAGCAGCCGTCTTCGGTTGCTTGCAGATGACGCTGTCCTTTATCGCCTAATAAAGTCATCAGAAGATCAAAACAAAGTCCAAAACGATTTATAAAAGATATCTGAATGGTGCGAAAACTGGCAGATGACCCTGAATAATGTAAAGTGTGAGGTCATCCACATTAGTGCCCAAAGGAATGCGTTAAACTTCTCTTACATGATAAACCAGTAAAGTATAAAGGC
Organism: Schistocerca piceifrons; assembly: GCF_021461385.2. Lineage (NCBI taxonomy): Eukaryota > Metazoa > Arthropoda > Insecta > Orthoptera > Acrididae > Schistocerca > Schistocerca piceifrons. The sequence goes on along the minus strand of NC_060139.1, from coordinate 421,732,730 downwards.
CGTAAATTCAACTAAATACCTAGGAATTACAATTACGACCAACTTAAATTTAAAGGAACACATAGAAAATGTTGTGGGGAAGGCTAACCAAAGATTGCGTTTTATTGACAGGACACAAAGAAAATGTAACAGATCTACTAAGAAGACTGCATACACTACGCTTGTCCGTCGTCTTTTAGAATACTGCTGAGCGGTGTGGGATCCTTACTAGATTGGACTGGTGGAGTACATCGAAAAAGTTCAAAGAAGGGCAGCACGTTTTGATTATCGCGAAATAGCTGAGAGAGTGTCACTAAAATGATACACGATTTGGGCTGGACGTCATTAAAAGAAAGCCGTTTTTCGTTACGACGGAATGATCTCACGAAATTCCAATCAGCAGCTTTCTCCTCCGAACGCGAAAATATTTTGTTGACACCGACCTACATGGGGAGAAACGATCACCACGATAAAATAAGGGAAATCAGAGCTCGTACGGAAATATGTATGTGTTCGTTCTTTCAGCACGCTATACGGGATTGGAATAATAGATAATTATGGAGGTGGTTCGATGAACCCTCTGCCAGGCACTTAAATGTGATTCGCAGAGTATCCATGTAGATGTAGATGTAGATGTAGATGTAAAGGGAGAACTGCAGCCACAATTCACTATTATGATAATGGAAGTGTTCAGGAGAAAGAAAATGTAGATGTAGATGAGATATTCCACATGAAGTATTCACCCTTCCAAAATGGAAGAGGCAGACAGTTGATGCTAATTTGCTTCAGTTGAAGCATATTTGTATATGTGATATATATGTCACTGAAGTGCTTTAACTGCTCATCTGCATCCACTTCCCCATCTACCAACCCATCCTCTCATCCTATCATCACTCACTCACCATCCTTGCTGCTGTGCAGAATGTGTTCTATTGAAGAGATGGTGGTGTCTGACCAGGAGGAAATTAACTACCATGTTGCCTGTAAGCATAAATTTGTAGAATTACGTCCGAAAAAAATTCGCAAAAATACACCCAAACATGTGGGAAAAATCGGAAAAGGTAAGAAACAAATGAACTGTGGGAGAAAAAGATGAAACCTGAGGGAGTAGACTGGTAGTGAAATGTGAAAAATCAACTGAAATTTAGATCAAAGAAAAAATAAATAAAAAGATTGTAATGTGAGTTGCAGGTCTGTGGGTGAATAAGTGTGAAGAACAGTGACGGCAGACGTGACTAGATTAGGTGTAGTTAGTAGTGCGAACTGGAATAGGAGAACGAGTTGGGGGTGGGGATGGGTCGGTAGGATGAGATACAAGATCGTGTGGCTCAGGGAAACAACACACATACTTTTTAGTTTTTTAATAGTACTTGCGATCAACAGTTAAATAAATTTACTAGCAAAATAATAAACTGTCATTAAATAACTATATAAATATGACAATATGTAAGGTATTCATGCTGTATTCATTAGCTACGTAAATGTGAAGAATATGATGTTCTGCGAAACATATGGGTGGTAAAATAGATATAAAAGACGTAATAAATCACTAAATAGATACAGGTATGAGGCTTTCAGGGATGATATCTGCAGTGCATCTGAGATACCGTTTGTTGACATTACATGATGCGATTAATACCTGTTAATTCAGGGGTTCATTGTGAAAATCTTTATTCACTACGAAACATTAACTTCTGTAGTTCTAAAGGTGTTGAAATTATTTTTATGTCACTGGATACACGTCATTTATCTGAGATCGCAAACGTATTCAGATTTGCATTAATATTTCTCTGTGAGCTTTAGTTGAATTTCAAAAAACTGTAACTTAGCAATCTTTAAGATTCTCTGACACTCCACCGTTTCTTGGAGCATCTCTTGCACGAACGCCACGCGAGTAACAATGGTCCAAATTCCCCGCTTCGAGATTTTCACCAAGTCCAGCGACCCTCAGTGACCAACTACTATGCACTAAAGTTGGACCCCCAACGTTTATCTTTGTTCCTACCTCTATTTTCTGTTCTCTGCTGAGCTTCCACAAGTTTGGTTGGCAATGAATCTACCCTGGATAGACTTCTGTAGCTATAACTGCAGACACTCAAACATACGATTCACTCACGATCTTTCATAAACGATGTTAAATGAAGGGACAAAGGAGCAGATGGAATGTGTACCAGTAAATAAATGAAGTACCGTTGTTTATTCTTCATCCACAGACCGTTGGTCCACGGACCAGACAAATGCACACCAAAAAAAGTGGGACAACCAGAGCGGGCACCAAGCAGCAAGAAACCCAATAAACATGAAACGGCGTATATGCTACCGTCTGAAGTTTCGACTTAAGTGTCTGCATTATCTGATAAAATACATTCAGTGTACTCTCTGCTACGAATCAGTACATGTTCTTGGCCAGCGTTTAAAATAAACTTTCTCTAATCCTCTGAGAACGTTAGTACCATCCTCAGCGGATACAGAAACACAAACATTCATCACTAGCAAGAATTTCCATGAGGTCATTCGTTGTTGTCCAATCAGCATTCTTCAGTGCGATTGCGTTATTTTCTGTGAAAGATGCAGCTCCTTCCATTAGTATAGTAGCATCCAGATTGCGCACATCATCAATAGTTTGATTATTCAAACAATAATGAATTCCCGAAAACAACTGAAGAGCACAATTAATTATTTAAACCAACGTCACTAGTTTCCGCTTTCCCGATTAATCGACAGGTCTTCCTTCAGTATACAGAAGATTCTCGCAAGGCAGTAGATAACTATTTTCATTTTGTATCGCAATCGATATGGAATCGTTGTAAGCGAAAGCTGGTAGACCAAATGGTTCGTATTTGTGGTAGTCAAAGCGAGTAATAGTCGGAAAAGAGAGTTTTTAACTTAGATTGCGAATGTAACTATCTTCCTCTTCTTCTTCTTTTTCTTCTTTTTCACTCAGCATGTCAAATGACGGCTCTCATAGACGATGCTGCTATTTATAGCACTGTGTAAGCTAGTGGTGATACTATCTGTCGTTTGTGATGAGTTAACACATTTTGCAGTCCTTCTTTTTCTTCCTCATATCCACTTTTTCCTCTTCAGACACTACATGCTGACCACTATGTTTCGTTAATGTTATCGAGTGATTATTTCTTTACCATCAAATCAACAAAATTTTCTTTTTGATCTCTTATTGAGGTACTTAATTCTGAAACGTACCTTACACGACTGTTATGTAAATGGGCGGATTCGTGATACCAAAATCTTATCTACTGGAGATACTGTAGACCAGAATTGATGTAACAAGCGTGTAGGGGCAGCATTATGAAATGAAACCCAAGGAATGTTACAAAAAACGCATAGGACATTAACTTTCTGAATATTTAGTGGATGTTTAGCTGTGTTTAAGATTTACTTTTCAGTTACATCTCTCTCACAACCTAAAGCTGGGCCTACAGTATCATCCAGCTTAAAATCGACATTCACATTGTTCCACATCATTTGAGCGCTTTATCGTAGCTGATGTTAAATCTGACATTGATTTTTTTTTTCGTTTCTTCAGCTTCATCTTCTGTGTTTTGATATTGTATGACTCTGCCTCCCTCAATGAGGGGGAAGTAATGTCATCGAGTTTATTAGTTCCACGTTATAAAGTAACTAGGTTCAGTCTTCCCAGATTACCTATCTGATCGCAGAAACAGAAGCTCTTGTTTTTCGGCGTAGTATTCGGTATGCAACTGTAAGTAAATAATTTTAGTGAAGCAAATTCGTAAGTGTTATGATACAAATTTTGTATGGGGAATTTGACAGCAGTTACAATTGAGTTTTTACCAGCTAACGTTAGACCCTGCTCGATGATATCCATTGTGATTCTGTAAGTATTTCTTAAAAGACTTGCTAATTTATATAGATTTCAGGGACTTTAAACATGGCTGATCAGAGCCCTGACTTTTGGGCGACTGAAACTTATTGTATTTATAGTTAATTACAAATTTTTTGAAATATCTCAGTATTTCCGCAGGAGGCAAGAAATTGCCGACGCTATTGAAGTAATAAACAACATTATCCTTCTTCTAGTAAGAGACCCAATGTGAACCACATTCACTTACCATCTGGAGGTTAACAATTGCACTCTCTTACCTTGTAGGCATTTTGGGTAGTGTCTCTTATAAATACAGGGTGAGTCAGGAGGAAAGGTACATGCTTTGAGGGGTGATAGTACTCGTAATACTGAATAAAACACTTCATATGGACTTATGCCGTATTCCGAATGGTTTACGATATAGAACACATTTAATATTCATTGTTATTTATTTTCTGTACTATCAAACATTGTCACTGTTTATAACGTACCACAGAAGTGTAGAGCAAGTTGAGACAAACAGTTTGATACGCGACACTTCTTGTCTATCAAGCCGGGAAACTACCTCCAGTCGGCCTAAAAAAACTACGTAAGACACAGAGCATGCGCGTCGCGCGAGTTTTTCAACATTCTCGCGCTCTCTTCGCATAATCTGTTAGTTCTAGAGTAAAAAATGTATATGGCCCTTTTACAGGAAATTTAATGTAGTTTAATTTTGTACTGAGACACGTTTTCGCTGGAGGGTGCGGTTTTCGAGTTATTCAAGAAAAACGTACAAAAGTGATATCAAATGTGTTCTATTTCGGAAAACATTCCAAACGGGGAATACGTCCATATGAAGTATTTTGTTCAGTATCACGAGTACTATCACCCCTCAAAGCATGTACCTTTCCTCCTGACTCACCCTGTATATCTCAAAAACATTTATTTCCAGTTTTTTAGCATAATATTCTAAATTAATATTTGTAATCACTTTTGTTCGCAGACTGCTTAAGAAGAACTTTTTCTTCATCTAACAGGGGCCAGCTCCATTTTTCCTATACGGTCCTAACTACAAGCCATTCCGTTCACAAAGCTTACTACATCTATTGTATGATTATGTCCTTGCATCTCAGGTAACTGTTTACGACTGGTCTTTGCATCGTTAACTGTCTTACCAATGCCTGCTGTACCACAAGCTAAACCCCCAACGATGCAGTAAATAAATAGGTAAAACTTGATCTATAAAATTTCGGGCGTGCAGCCGCATAAATTTGACTTCTAATATTTAGGCTGAATACCGCCCAACCTCTTCAGATTAAGCCGAGGTGAAGATGCACAGGTAAAACTTCACCGTTTATGGGTGGGTATTACACGCTCTCTGCAAGATGATTTTGTTCTTCGAGAAAGTTCTAAAGGGATTTTACTATCTATTTTCGCAGCTCCTATGTGGTTACTACATGACATAATACACTTTCTAGCCATTTTAACTTTAGCTTTCATTATACCAGACACTGCAGAAACTTTTAATCTTTACTGAACCCAAGTACAATGAAAATTCAGCAAAAATTAGCATTTGCCTTCACACTGTGCCATGCTCTTTCAGCCAGAACTGTTCTGCTCTAAGTCTGTCTGATGAACTGTCAGCGTGCATTGCATAACAGGTGTCATGTTCCTTGTAGCCTGCATCTAACGGATTGACACGCGATTTCTATTTAGCCATTCAATCACCTTTGTTCCTGATCCACAGGAGTAGCTAGCTATATGAAATTCTATGCGTAAGTTGTTGATAAACGATTCAGGAGATATACACTTTGCTTCTTCTTCTTCTTCAAGTTAATTGTTCGAATTCCAAATCACGAGATATATACAAGAATCTATGCAACGCTCTTATATGTATTAGTTACTACAAGACAGCAAAATTCTTAGTATGATTCAATACGCGATTCAAAAAGCATGCACTTCAACTTCCCATCAGATGGTTACAACCACACAATCACTAACACGGTTATCTATTTCCAGATATATTTAGATGCACTATGTTAACCACTGCCGCAGTTGTATGGTCACTTTATATAAAGAGCACGACCGGTTTAGTAACGTTAGTCACATCATCAAGTGAAGTCAATTACAACGTGATACTGGCGTACCTTCGACATTAAACTTTCCCCCGATTCCCAGAATTTCACTCCCTTCTGAAAATCATGTCACAGCCCACGATAGACTAAAGCAGAAGGGGGGGGGGGGGGTGGCCGGAACCACGTATTAGTAGATTCGATGGGTCGGGTACAGGGAAGTGCCGCGGCTGACCGCAAACGCAAACTTTTGTACAGGTGCAGTATACCTGGTCCTTCAAACTGTGGAAAAACGAATGTGATCATTGATCTTGTCATTAGTGAAAATGTTCTTACATTTAAGAACCTGCACATAGGATACTGCATATCACATCGGCAATATAACTATTAATTTCTAAGGAAAGTGTTTCAAAACTTGTGTAATTCACATTTTCAATCAATGAAGATTTAATATCACCCGATGAAACTTCGCCATTTTCCGCTCTTATTTTCGGGGATATTGTTTATGATAAGCAAGATCACCCCCCTCCCCCCCATGAACCATGGACCTTGCCGTTGGTGGGGAGGCTTGCGTGCCTCAGCGATACAGATGGCCGTACCGTAGGTGCAACCACAACGGAGGGGTATCTGTTGAGAGGCCAGACAAAAAACATGTAGTTCCCGAAGAGGGGCAGCAGCCTTTTCAATAGTTGCAGGGGCAACAGTCTGGATGATTGACTGATCTGGCCTTGTAACATTAACCAAAATGGCCTTGCTGTGCTGGTACTGCGAACGGCTGAAAGCAAGGGTAAACTACAGCCGTAATTTTTCCCGAGGACATGCAGCTTTACTGTATGATTAAATGATGATGGCGTCCTCTTGGGCAAAATATTCCGGAGGTAAAATAGTCCCCCATTCGGATCTCCGGGCGGGGACTACTCAAGAGAACGTCATTATCAGGAGAAAGAAAACTGGCATTCTACGGATCGGAGCGTGGAATGTCAGATCCCATAATCGGGCAGGTAGGTTAGAAAATTTAAAAAGGGAAATGGATAGGTTAAAGTTAGACATAGTGGGAATTAGTGAAGTTCGGTGGCAGGAGGAACAAGACTTTTGGTCAGGTGATTACAGGGTTATAAATACAAAATCAAATAGGGGTAATGCAGGAGTAGTTTTAATAATGAATAAAACAATAGGAATACGGGTAAGCTACTACAAACAGCACAGCGAACGCATTGTTGTGGCCAAGATAGACACGAAGCCCATGCCTACTACAGTAGTACAAGTTTATATGCCAACTAGCTCTGCAGATAATGAGGAAATAGATGAAATGCATGACGAGATAAAAGAAATTATTCAGGTAGTGAAGGGAGACGAAAATTTAATAGTCATGGGTGACTGGAATTCGTCAGTAGGAAAAGGGAGAGAAGGAAACATAGTAGGTGAATATGGATTGGGGGGAAGGAATGAGAGAGGAAGCCGCCTTGTAGAATTTTGCTCAGAGCATAACTTAATCATAGCTAACATTTGGTTCAAGAACCATAAAAGAAGATTGTATACCTGGAAGAATCCTGGAGATACTAAAAGGTATCAGATAGATTATATAATGGTAAGACGGAGATTTAGGAACCAGGTTTTAAATTGTAAGACATTTCCTGGGGCAGATGTGGATTATGAGCACAATCTATTGGTTATGAACTGCAGATTGAAACTGTAGAAACTGCAGAAAGGTGGAAATTTTCAGGAGATGGGACCTGGATAAAATGAAAGAACCAGAGGTTGTACAGAGTTTCAGGGAGAGCATAAGGGAACAATTGACAGGAATGGGGGAATGAAATACACTAGAAGAAGAATGGGTAGCTCTGAGGGATGAAGTAGTGAAGGCAGCAGACGATCAAGTAGGTAAAAAGACGAGGCCTAATAGAAATCCTTGGGTAACAGAAGAAATATTGAATTTAATTGATGAAAGGAGAAAATATAAAAATGCAGTAAATGAAGCAGGCAAAAAGGAATACAAACGTCTCAAAAATGAGATCGACAGGAAGTGCAAAATGGCTAAGCAGGGATGGCTAGAGGACAAATGTAAGGATGTAGAGGCTTGTCTCATTAGGGGTAAGATAGATACTGCCTACAGGAAAATTAAAGAGACCTTTGGAGAGAAGAGAACCACTTGTATGAATATCAAGAGCTCAGATGGAAACCCAGTTCTAAGCAAAGAAGGGAAGGCAGAAAGGTGGAAGGAGTATATAGAGGGTTTATACAAGGGCGATGTACTTGAAGACAATATTATGGAAATGGAAGAGGATGTAGATGAAGACGAAATGGGAGATAAGATACTGCGTGAAGAGTATGACAGAGCACTGAAAGACCTGAGTCGAAACAAGGCCCCGGGAGTAGACAACATTCCATTAAAACTACTGATGGCCTCGGGAGAGCCAGTCATGACAAAACTCTACCATCTGGTGAGCACGATGTATGAGACAGGCGAAATACCCTCAGACTTCAAGAAGAATATAATAATTCCGATCCCAAAGAAAGCAGGTGTTGACAGATGTGAAAATTACCGAACTATCAGTTTAATAAGTCACAGCTGCAAAATACTAACGCGAATTCTTTACAGACGAATGGAAAAACTGGTAGAAGCCGACCTCGGGGAAGATCAGTTTGGATTCCGTAGAAATGTTGGAACACGTGAGGCAATACTGACCTTAAGACTTATCTTAGAAGAAAGATTAAGAAAAGGCAAACCTACGTTTCTAGCATTTGTAGACTTAGAGAAAGCTTTTGACAATGTTAACTGGAATACTCTCTTTCAAATTCTGGAGGTGGCAGGGGTAAAATACAGGTAGCGAAAGGCTATTTACAATTTGTACAGAAACCAGATGGCAGTTATAAGACTCGAGGGGCATGAGGGGGAAGCAGTGTTTGGGAAAGGAGTGAGACAGGGTTGTAGCCTTTCCCCGATGTTATTCAATCTGTATATTGAGCAAGCAGTAAAGGAAACAAAAGATAAATTCGGAGTAGGTATTAAATTCATGGAGAAGAAATAAAAACTTTGAGGTTCGCCGATGACATTGTAATTCTGTCAGAGACAGCAAAGGACTTGGAAGAGCAGTTGAACGGAGTGGACAGTGTCTTGAAAGGAGGATATAAGATGAACATCAACAAAAGCAAAACGAGGATAATGGAATGCAGTCAAATTAAGTCGGGTGATGCTGAGGGAATTAGATTAGGAAATGAGACACTTAAAGTAGTAAAGGAGTTTTGCTATTTAGGGAGTAAAATAACCGATGATGGTCGAAGTAGAGAGGATATAAAATGTAGACTGGCAATGGCAAGGAAAGCGTTTCTGAAGAAGAGAAATTTGTTAACATCGAGTATAGATTTAAGTGTCAGGAAGTCGTTTCTGAAAGTATTTGTATGGAGTGTAGCCATGCATGGAAGTGAAACATGGACAATAACTAGTTTGGACAAAAAGAGAATAGAAGCTTTCGAAATGTGGTGCTACAGAAGAATGCTGAAGATAAGGTTGGTAGATCACGTAACTAATGAGGAGGTATTGAATAGGATTGGGGAGAAGAGAAGTTTGTGGCACAACGTGACTAGAAGAAGGGATCGGTTGGTAGGACATGTTTTGAGGCATCGAGGGATCACAAATTTAGCATTGGAGGGCACCGTGGAGGGTAAAAATCGTAGAGGGAGACCAAGAGATGAATACACTAAGCAGATTCAGAAGGATGTAGGTTGCAGTAGGTACTGGTAGATGAAGAAGCTTGCACAGGATGGAGTAACGTGGAGAGCTGCATCAAACCAGTCTCAGGACTGAAGACCACAACAACAACAAGCAAGATCACACGAAGGCACACTTCTCTATGGGTCGCCGTCTGGCATAGACAGCTTTTACCTATGTCAAACATACAGCAAAATTCGAGAACAATTACTTGCATACTTTGTTAAAGTAATTATTTTTTCAGACAAGACGAACTTAATTTGAAGCATATGATTTGAAATTCATTCCTCGAAATGCGTCAGTGAACATGGTATAAGAATGCTGTAGCGGTCGCCCACTACCGGGCTGTAAACCCGTACTGTCTTGTTAGACTGCAGACCGAGAACCTGAGTGGCGTTGTTAGATGCAACAACACCGTATTCAAGATTATTCCATTTATTACTCAGAATACAAGTAGCTACCATGTCTTCCGCAACGGCTGGCGTTTATACAATCCGGAGTGGAGTCCACTGAATCCGACATCTGATTCACGGCTGCTAAGGCATCGCATAACATCGGAGCGGAAGACGACGACACCCTTGTGCGGCGGTTTGCCGCCCGCTGGCGAGGTAGGCACGCCCCCTCAGTAGCCCTCCTTGTACATGGCAGTGACTGCAACGTGCGTGTTTAATCCACACGCCGTTTCGGGGAGTACTCAGTTCCTCGCAGATCATCACCAGTATTGTCCACTCAGTTGGATTGCGATGTCGGATGCCTTGATACTGAGCTGAACGCTCAACCTGGCCCTCCAGTATGGTAGGAAGTCCGACTCGTGCGGCGCTGGAGATTTAGGGCACGTTTTTCCCTGACTTGAGGTCGTGTTGGTAGACCCCTGGACTACCCATCAGTGCTGGGTGCTGAGCTGATTCCAATACTGGATGCTGGATTTCTTAGTAAGCAGCCGTGCTCTAGGGGTGGTTACTTCACCAGTGTATAAATGAACAAAGTACGATGCGATACGCTCAACCAGCTATTCGCAGAGTGCGGTATCATAGTGGTCAATGGGTCAAATGGCTCTGAGCACTATGGGACTCAACATCTTAGGTCATAAGTCCCCTAGAACTTAGAACTACTTAAACCTAACTAACCTAAGGACATCACACACACCCATGCCCGAGGCAGGATTCGAACCTGCGACCGTAGCAGTCCCGCGGTTCCGGACTGCAGCGCCAGAACCGCTAGACCACCGCGGCCGGCAGTGGTCAATGTGCGGGTTAGAGCAGATGCTTTATATGTCACCATGATGATGATGATGATGTGGACTCGCTGCCGCGACAACTTCAGAGAACTTTGATTGCAGAACTGGCGCCCACCTCTCACGAACCACCAACAGCAGTGGCACCTATTTCCCCGACACAATCTCACGTTGAAGAGTTTTTTGTGGACTTGTGTTATGTTAACACCAATATGCTGGGTGAGTGCCTCCAAATTGCCCCTGAAGTTTACTGCCCGATGGTGCAACGCCATTCCCGAAATCCGATTGAAAGCTTTCCTCCTTCAGTTATTTAGCCAGCGGTCTGGCATTCTGTGCACGGCGCTCTTCTCTATTCGTACACCAGAATGGCCTGGTATTTGCTGGTCAATAACAAATACATGAATCGCCAGAGATTGCTTTCCATACGTATTGCAAACTCACCGCGTTTCTCCAGTGCCATCTACCTGACACGATTGAACACCGTCCGGAATGTGAATCTGCCGTGCAGGTGTGGAGGCTGACGAGACTGCTGTTGGCTGTCATACAGCACACGACCACAACAACAGTGATGCCGACATTTCTCCTGGACATGACGCTTTACCCACGTACTAACAAGCATGCAGTGATAATGGCCAAGGATTTGAGCATACTGCATCTTTACCGGCATGGTGATAAGCACTTTCTCGATTTCTGGATTTCCCTATTGGAACGATTCACTCGTCTCCGACGCCACCCCACCGGTATCTGGATAGTCTTCCTGGACCATCCCCGCAGTTGGATTGTGCTGTGTACGAGAAGTTAACCTTATATGGACGTCAATTTGATGGCGCGGAACAACATACAGAACTATATGGACCCTTTCTACGTGAAGGCGCTCCTGGCTCCAATGGCGAGTTACAAGGATCAGTGGACGTCATGTCGCTAGTAGTGGCTGTTGTATCTACTGTCGGGTCCGCCAGAATGGCGGCCTTTACGTTGCATTTATGCTTTAATTTTGTTTTTGCTGTTTATACACCGTCTTTACCACTAGATGAGCACACTCACACGAAAAAAAGATTATTGTGTAACCTGTCTTCCTGTTAAATAAATAAATCAGAGAGACCGGTTCAGGAATGGGAAGGGGGAAAATGTCTCGAGTTTCGACCCCAGTCGACCACTCTGGTTCCTTAAGGTAAAAATAAAAAAAAAAAATAATTGTTTAAAGCGCTCCTTTGAGGCGGAATATCCTGGTTCGAGTCCAGGTCCTGCGCAAATTTTCATGTTATTAGTAAATCATACTGCTGTTGTAGACTCGTATTCGACTGCAGTCCCGTTAAAAAAATGTGTATAAAAATATGGTTTGTTACTAAATAATTATTTACGTTGTCGAACTTTCTTCTTGGTCGGCAAACCCGATGAATGTGTTTCGCTTCTACTGCGTAGCACAGAGACAGAACTGCCTCTCTGGTGCTTTTCCCTTTCCTAAAACCAGTCTGTTCGTCATTTAATAGTCCACAGCAGTATAGAGACCGCTGAGTACAGTGATGACAGAGATGTCAGCGGTACAACTCACTTTTGCTCCTGAAAGGTGGGCCTAGAAAAGGCATTTTTCCCTATACATTTGACGCTATGTGTCGTCGTTGTAGGATTTTACCGAATATAGCTACCTATCGTTAATTTGTTCCTCCTCAAAATATCCTCTACGACGTTTCCATTTTTTTTTTTTTTTTTTTTGTTATACACGATTTTTTACGTCGCCAGGTATTCAACTGGTTAGATATTCCTCTCTATCATTCCAATATTCTGCTGTTATTTTTATCTCTGTTACGGCCAATGTCCTCTATAATTTGTTTTGCATGTTCCAGTCATTGTCTGCTTCTATTATTTCTCTTCTCTTCTCTTCTGCTCCTTCCACTGCAAAGTTAACTGAGCTGATATACCGTAGCAGATATCCCACTAACGACTTCTTTCTTCTGGCAAGGATCTTCGTTAGACTTTCTTTCGCCGGCTACTCTCTTTTCAGTACCTGCTCATTTCGTACTTCATCTGTCCGTTTAATATTTGACATACCTCAACAGTATCACGTTTCAAATGCTTCCCGTTTTTCTTCACCGGATTTCTGCATAACATCAGCACGTAACTGTATAATCAGCTTCTTGGAAGGAAACATTTTAGTCCATAGGGTGTAGAAAAATTTCCACTACCAGTCACAATAAAAGATTATTTATTCGTCACACGACCGGTTTCGAGCTTGTGCCCATCCTCAGGTGTCCATACGTTCATGTACATTTTTATATTGCTGTAGATCAATAAAGATGAAGCATCATTATTATAATTACATGTGACGAATAAATATGATACAGCCTGAATCTCACTGAATGGAGCAGGATTTTCAGAAACGAGGCCCCTATGACCCGCGAAGGCGTGTTTAAAGACACCCCGAACAGAGGAGGGACACCAACCTCGCTATCGCCCGCCACATGGCCCGACAGCCTGGAGTGATGGTCTGGGGTTTCATTTCTTTTCATAGAAGGATCCCTTTGCTTATCATCCGTGGCACTATAGCACAGCGGTACATCATACATAGATAATAATCTAAGCACCGTTTAGGTGCACTTCATGGTAAGCAATCCCTGGTTTACTTTTCAGAATGATGATGCCCATCCGCAGGCTGCGAGTCCTTGTCTTCCTGCTTGTCAAACCCTGTCTTCGATAGCAAGGTTTCCGGCTCTCTCCTTGTCGAGAGCTTTGGATCTTCATGGGCAGGGCCATCCAATCAGCTCGGGATTTTTACGATCTTAGAACCAGTTGGACAGATTTTGGCACGCTATACCTCAGGAGGACATCCAAAGACTCCGTTAGTCAGTGTTAAGGCCGAATAACCGCTGGCATAAGGGCCAGAGGTGGACAAGAGCGATATTAACTTACTGACTTTGTGTTCTTTTTCTTCAATAAATCATCCAATTTTTCTGAAATTTTAATCATTTGTTTTGTCTGTACATGTGCACCATATCATCAGATTTCCCATTTCTTATAATTGCTTCGTTATGTGTATATTCAGTCATCTAGTTCTTTATATTTATCCTGCATTTATTGCATTTTATAATTAGAATTCTTATTGCGACGTTCATGAGCCATAATTTCTCCAATAGCTGCTTTCTTAGCGTGTTCATACAACTTTGATTTTCTTTTAGCACCTAGCTCCCCACATTTACTGCACTCATCCATTTGTAGTCTGCCAAACTGCACTGAAAACCTTTCGTGGGGTACTATAGATAAAAATTATATTTCACACCGCTATTAGCGTGTTTTGCACTAAAGGGGTTGTACATTATTTTTACACTGAGACGAACCTCCAAATACTTTGTCGTTTTGCCGCAGTAATGACTACCTTTGTTTGGTATGTTCCTGCATCTGATGTAATTTTCCTCCTGCTGTAGTATTCCATTTTTCTTTCCATCCCCTTCAGGAATTCTCCCTGATAGAGCAAATTAAGCAGTCTCTAAACTTGCTTCTAAGCTATACCGCACACACTAAAAAATGCTTTCTTAAACACTTCTGTCTTTGTACTGTCATTTTTAATGACATGGTATTTGTAAGATCTTCCCTTACAATCATACTCACTGACCCTTGTTGCTTTTATTTTATTGGTTGCAAATCCGTTAGGCTTTTTTACAAGTAAATACCTTGTTCAGTTTTGTTATCGAACAAGTTCATTATTGAAACTGTGTGCATGAAATCTTCGTAGTTCAATCTCTCAACATTTTTTAGCTTTTCTTATTCATCTGAAAAGTTTGAAACGTGTATTAATATTGGCTTCAACCTCTTTAGTGCGGCAAAAAGAGGGCGTAACCACTTATGAACTGTACTCAATGTCAGTATACAATCCTTACTTAACAATCAGTTTGCCATTTACCCACATGGTTCTTCTGCAGTCTTTCCAGGGCTGTTGACATGCTGCACTCCCTTCACTTTACTATTTTTGATTACGTTTCTGTGATGGTCACTTTCATTACGCTTACGTTTACCCCGAATCGCACACTCCTTTGTCAAGCTTATCTGCAAGTTCTCCAGAAATCACTATTACTGAAATGAACGGAATACCTGCGGTAGTCTGCTCGGCATTTAAAAAGCAACGTATATGGGCCAAAGAAATTTTTGGGGCTGTTAACACTTACACGGCTATCTTAACTTGTCCTCTTTCTACAGTGACCGATTCAATTGGTTTTCTTCTTCTATCACAGTCCAGGTCTGCAACGTAATTTAGTAATGGAATTGGCGAACCTCTTCAGTGTCTTAGTGAGGCGTACTTTGGTCCCAGACTAGCGTTGTGTTAATGGAGGCAACCCACGGTTGACGATAACATTTTATTTACAGA
Organism: Schistocerca piceifrons; assembly: GCF_021461385.2. Taxonomy (NCBI): domain Eukaryota; kingdom Metazoa; phylum Arthropoda; class Insecta; order Orthoptera; family Acrididae; genus Schistocerca; species Schistocerca piceifrons. The sequence goes on along the minus strand of NC_060139.1, from coordinate 421,717,550 downwards.
TGAAGCATGGTCCACCAGTTATGGTATGTTTAATTATCGCAATTCTCACGTTCTTCACACCAACGCACATGCTGCACGTGAATCTCTACATCAGCGAAGGTTCTCATTGAACATATGGGTAGGGGTACTAGGTGATCGTCTCAATAGACTCAATAGAAGGAATGACTTTCGGTTTTAACGGAATCATTTTGGTGGATTGCTTAAGGATGTTCCCTTAGAGCAACGCTCTGCAAGACTGAGCACAGACACATTTTGCTACTACGATGTAGAATTTGAGCAGCTACGACACAGCTTGTCAAGAATTTCGAAATGATACAGGCGTGTTTGGAAGTGTTAGGCATTCAGGTACAGGGAAGACACTTTGAACACCTCCTTTAACTATAAGTACAGTGATCTAACAGTTGTCGTGTTCATCCAGAACTTCTGCACTTCAACCCTCTGGTAACTTTTCTTAATGTTGTACGGCACTGGCACACTTTCGTAAGCGGGATGACGTCCCCACAGAATCACGTCAGTGTTGCCTGGTGACCACAAAGCCGCAATTATATCGCAAGCGGTTCGTTTGCGAATGTATTTTTACTTAGACTTTTTTTGCTTCTAGTATCGTTTACTTTCAGTTGTATGCGTTGACGCCATTACTTATGATAAAACCTGTAGACTACAGCAATCCACTTGACAACTTTGTAAATCGTTGCAACGTAGGCTCATAGATGAACCTAAGCGAAACACGTACTTCTGTTAGAGGGCCATCTTTTTGCGCCTAGTTCATTAAAGTGATGGAGAGGGAGGAAAATTACAAAGGTAATGACAAAAAATAAACATCGCACGTTATTCGTGTTCTGCCAATGCGAAAGACACGAAGTGCTGCGCTGCTAACTGCCTGGGCTAAGCGCCTTGTTTTATGCCGGTGGAAATTTCGAATATCGCTGGTTCAGAGAGTCACCTGCAGTGACAGGCTCTTCCGATCTGGCGCATGTATATTTCAGGACCGGTCCGTCTGCAGCCAGGTGACGCTGCAGACCACTCGCACGTGGCGCCGCAGCTCTCATATCGGGGTTGGCAGCGCCGCTGTGAATACATTCCGCTGTCACTCCAGCCACTGTGGCATTCAGCTACGGGCGACAGACCTATTTCCTTCCGTCTCCATCGACGTGTATGAGGATGCAGCCGAGGAACAGTCGCAGACCCACGTGAAAATATTTTTAACGTTTCCAGAAAATCCCTTTAAAGGGAACTCTATTACATATCTACCCTACAGCCGCGTAACACCCAAATTTCGCAGTTTATTTACTCATTTGGCTAATTGACGAAACCTGAGCGACTTGGGTAGTAGTTGTCTTCATGTTACTTGTTTATGGTGGCTGCAGTGAGTGAGTATGTAGCTTAGTGTCATGTTTGCATTATTGACGATGATGATGGTGAGAACAGTATAGTTGTTAATCCTGAAGCCGCCACCTAAAGTAGTGCTTTAGAATAATAAAGTCAACAAGACAGAATCTCCACTCGTGTAATGGCGAATGTAGACATGGACACCAACTCCTCAGAAGACTGTGTATGTGTGCGTGTGTGTGTGTGTGTGTGTGTGTGTGTGTATGTGTGTGTGTGTGTGTGTGGTTTGGGGATCTTATGGCGCCCAACGGAGAGGTTATCAGCGCCCTAACAATGATTAAAATAAACGAATATGGATAAGAACGAAAACTGTCGTACACGCATGCACACGAAATGACCACACAATTACTCTATCGCACAGACACCCCCACATGCACTATAACCAATGAGAAGGCAAGATAGCTAATTAAGAAATTAAAACATAGGGAAATCAAAACACAGAAGAGCTAAAAGAACAGCACGGGGAAATGTGACTGGCAGACCACTCACAAAAAACTTGGGTGAGCCAGCCATCCTGTTGACACATTAAAAACATCTCCCCAAAATCTTGTTAAAACGTGCTACAATTCACAAGACTTTAAAACGTGAACCACATTCCAAAAAATGGTCAAATGGCTCTCAGCACTATGGGACTTAACTGCTGACGTCATCAGTCCCCTAGAACTTGGAACTACTTAAACCTAACTAACCTAAGGACATCACACACATCCATGCCCGAGGCAGGATTCGAACCTGCGACCGTAGCGGTCACGCGGTTCCAGACTGAAGCGCCTAGAACCGCACGGCCGATCCACATTCATCTGATCATTGCATAAAAAAGACTCCAGATCCGCCGGCAAATCCGCTGCAGTCCGCTGGTCAGCAAATAAAAGGCAGTCCAGTAAAATGTGGTGCACCGTGATCTGAACGCCACAAGCACCACACATCGGAGCGTCGTCTCGCCGGAGTAAAAAATCCATGCGTCATAGGGCCGTGGCCGATGCGAAGACGAGTAAGGAGGACCTCGTCCCGTCGATGTGGCTGGGAGGAAGTACGCCACGGCCGAGATGTTGGCTTGACGACACGGAGCTTGTTGTCGGTCACTTCTAGCCACTCATGTTCCCAGCAACACAGGAATTTACACCGCAACAGCGAGGTGAGGGCATACAGGGGAATTGCACACTGAAAGACCTGACGGTCACGACACGCTTCCTTGGCTGCTCGATCAGCTCTTTCATTCCCCATTATTCCCAATTGCCCTGGTACCCAGCACAAAGACACCTCCTTCCCCAGTCACTGTAGTTGGAGCAGGGCGTCCTGGATAGTCAGGATTACTTTATCTTCTGGGTACAAACGCTGGAGGGAGTAAAGGACGCTGAAAGAATCTGAACAGACGAGAAATCTAACACTGGGAGAATGTCTCATCTGCTCCAGTGCCCGAAAGGTTGCATACAATTCTGCGTCAAAGATGGTAAATATAGAACCAGCAAATCTAACAAAAGAAAGCATACTTAAAGAAAACAAATTATGAGAAAAATCAAACTTAGAAATAAGATAACCCAAATAAGCACCTAAAACAACAACTGTAATAGTTAAAAACTTTAAATAATTCAGAAGGTAGTCTGACCTTGAGAAAGACGAAAGAGCAACCAACGGAGTCACCCATCCGTAGAAACAGCTATATGGTCGTGGTGCTCAGATACGGTTCTATCGTGTTCGTTGGAAGTGAACCTGCGCTATCTGATTCGTAACAGTGTCATCCTAGACGTTTACAATGTATGTGTTTAAACAGGGTGTAACGGGTATAAGAGCAGATATTTCTCTTGGTGACTAAGGACGGTCTGTTAAACAACATTAGGTCAGCATTTAGGTTCAAATGGCTCTGAGCACTTTGGGACTTAACTGCTGAGGTCATCAGTCCCCTAGAACTTACAACTACTTAACCTAACTAACCTAAGGACATCACACACACTCATGCCCGAGGCAGGATTCGAACTTGCGACCGTAGCGGTCGCGCGGTTCCGGACTGTAGCGCCTAGAACTGCTCGGCCACCCCGGCCGGCCAAGTATTTAGGCCTACATCATTTGCAGACTAATAAATATAGTTATTAAAACTCGTATACTTTTAGGTTGGTTAGTAACTCCAAGAAAAGTCGACAAGAATGAGCCATTAATGCTTATTTTCCCCTAGGCCTAAGATCAGGTGTTGTAGTGTCGACGCGTGGAAGCAAAACGGTTAGTATGTACTACCAAACATCGTTCACTTCGCAGGCCAGGTATGGCCACGCTAAAAACAAGTTTGTGTTGTGTTTGTGATATGTTTGTGGGAAGAATATTTGACACAGAGAAAAAATAACCAGCGTTATGTTGTGTGTACATACTAAAGTACCATATAAAAAAAATCTGCACTTATACCTGTTACATCCTGCATAGTTCATCTTTATAGAAAATGTCCTTCAGACATGCATGCAAGTCTGAAGGAACCGTTACTGTCACTGACGATTACAGCCGTAGTAAACATTACGAAACAGATTGTGCAACTAATAACCGACGTCAGCTGTTTGCGATACGTGAAAAGCTGTGCAGCATCGGGACTCGAACTCCCGGTTTTCCCACTCACCGCGAGTGGTCTCGTTAACCACTTCGAGTCTCCGAGCTGTTGACTACGGTCAGATAGTCGAAGCGGTCAGCCGGCATTTAGCCGTGACACGGCTCGGTCGCACGGCGCTGTGGGCAGCGGCCAGCATGTGTGTTTCTTTACTCGCTGCGCGAAGTACTGCGTTCGTTGTTGTGAATTCGAGGTCTCAGTAGATATGGCGTTCTCTTACCGCCAGGCGACGGTGAAAGTCAAGTTCAACGATTCCTAAGCGCGTCAAAAGCCTTCTGAAACCGAAAGGTTTTTGAGAGACAACACACATGTCGGTCCCCACGAGCTGAAAGGCATCCATCTGCCATCTGTCTCAAGATGAAGAACGAAAAGGCACCAACGGCTACGGCTTCGCCATGCTGACATGCTGACGGTAACGTCAGCATGGTAACAGTGGACCACACGGGTATCGGGGCGCGTACAGTGCACATATTCGAACTGGCGTTTACAGTCCCGACCGCGCACGTCACTGACGCGCTACGGTCATATGGCACGGTCCTAAGCTACATGGATGAGAAGTGGAACATCTTTGAAACCTATCACGTTGTCAATGGCTCCGACAGGTATGCGTCAGACTCCGCAAACACGTGCCGTCTTACGCGTTCTTCGGCGGTTGCCGTGCCATCATTATCTAAGACGCACAACCGTGGTCGTGTGCCGGCTGTGGACAGGAAGGCAACGTCCGATCAAACTGCCTCCAGCGCCGCCTTGTCCAGGTGCACGTGCGGGATCAGTACAGACAGCGGTGCCGACCGCGTTACCGCTTACGTACGTGGAAGCAGTGCGGCCAGTGTGCACAGACGCCGCGCTCGTAATGCAGCCGCACGCGACCGGAAGCTCAGCTGCCGACGACGCCGTGACGGAAGACGATCAATGGGGCGGAGACAAGGAGCAAGCAGCCGAAACCGTCTCTGCCTCGCCGTTGCCAACAGACTAACACTACTGCCTCAAGGCAGGCGTCTGACGCCACAGACAGGACAGTGGCCTTGTCCACCCTAGACGTTCCCATGACTCACGCCCCTTAAGACAAAGACCAGGTGAGGGAACCCACTGACAGTGCTGATGCACCGTCACCGACCCCTTCCGCGCTTGATGACTGGGCTGCTGAAATTGAGGTAGAAGATGCCCGTACTGGTCCCCAACATGGTCCGCAGACAGGACGGACGCTCCACTTGGGGAATGCCTAACACACTCAGAAGGGCCGCGTTAAACATGCCTACCAGAAGGGTCGGTAGCCAAGTGGCCCCATTTGCACTTACATACTCCGTATTAATATGCCCCAATCCTACTGTGTGGGTATGATCAATGTCAACAGCACACATTGTGTCATCAATACACGCATGCTCCAACACATGCTCCAGGCAGCAGATCTGGATATCACCCTCCTTCATGAAGTCCACCCAGAGCTGCAATTGAACATTTACCAGTACACAACTTACAGCGTCCCATCTAGCGACAGTGCCGGAGGAACCACCATCCTCTTGCACAATGGCATCGAGGCATCGGACGTCACGCATCTGCCACCTGCACCAGGCCTTGCCACTACAGTGGGAGCAGTCTTTATTGTCAATTTATACGCATCGTGGTGAAAGGCCGGCCGAGGGTGGCCGGGCCGTTCTAGGCGCTACAGTCTGGAACCGCGCGACCCCTACGGTCGCAGGTTCGAATCCTGCCTCGGGCATGGATGTGTGTGATGTCCTTAGGTTAGTTAGGTTTAAGTAGTTCTAAGTTCTAGGGGACTGATGACCTCAGAAGTTAAGTCCCATAGTGCTCAGAGCCATTTGAACCATTTTTGAACCATGGTGAAAAGATCACCTTTTATTCAGATGAAGTTGCTCTACTCCTGAGTGAGAACACGGGACACAACGTCACAGGCGGCGATTTTAATTGCGTCCTGGATCTAGCAGTTCAAACGCCACACTACTGTACCTACCCAGTACTAAGAGCACTCGTGCGGGATTTGGCGATTCAAGACGCGAGGCTTCTCCTCCATGGGGACCGCTGTCGCTATACATACTTAACCGATCACTGTGCCAGCCTCCTAGACTGGATCTACATCTCCCGAGGACTCCGAGCAGCGATAAGGGACGCGGAACTGTGGCTGACAGGTTTCACCGACTATTTGGCATTCATTTGTTTGATCACACTCCCCCATCAACGCACTTACCGAAGTTGTTGTCCATGGACGCTGAACGTTTCCTACCTGTATGAGGCCGCATGTCAGCGGGAGATTGCTCATACGAGGGACTGCTGCCTCTGGAGTCTGCACATCCTTCCTTCCACGTTGGTGCCTTTACTACGGACGCTCATGGGATATACTGGCGTCGGGCGATGTCGGAAGTGTTTTACACAGCGCTAAGGGAACTAATGACACAGCCACAATCACGAGGCCGGCGGACAGCGGTTAATCGTCTCAGAGCTCGCCTCCTCCATCTCATTACGGAACAGCTTAACGGAGTCAGAATCTGGGCGATGGCACAGGATACCATCCCCACCGAATTGGCATCAGTGCATCATGTCATCAGAGAGGGACGCCACCACAAGCGCCAACTTATAACATCAGCCGAGACAGCAGTGGGCAGATGCATCGACACGCAGTGTGCCATCACTGTAGCATTCGTCCAGTTACAGAATTTTTTATGCCGAGGATCAGCTGACTGTCAGCGAGTATGAATGCATCCTGCACGATTTGCCTGTCTCCATAGTAGTGGCACAGGACGATTCTCTGCTGGCTCCAATAACTGCTGAAGATTTAACAGTGGCCTTGGCGCATGGCACCCCAAATAAATCACTGGGACCAGGCGACTTTCTAAACGAATTCTACAACGCCTTCTATCCCCTGTTGGGAGTCAGTGGATTCAGAAACCCTCCACGATGGGTTTTACCGTCCCCATGCATTTCCTAGAAGTCATCATGATAGTGGTTCCGAAGCGAGTGGTTCTGACCATTGCCACGACTATCATCCTCTTACGCACCCGTCTTCAGATCACAATCGGACACATGATCCATACCAACCAGACATGTTTAGGCGGCGACAACAGTATCAACTGGGCACTTGGCGTGTACCTCCACGTCTCGGGGCTGGTGGTGGCCTGCTGCCTCCGAGGCACCCTTGTCGCTGTCGAGTTAGATCACTTCTTTGGTCGTGCTGACCACGGTATCCTTCACAGAGTGCTTGAACACATGCGCCTCTCGCAGGCGTCAGCAACGGTGATCCTACGTTCAAACCATGGGGCGCGCTCCCAGATTATGGTCAATGGCCATAGATGAACACGTCACTCTTGGGCAGTCAGTGCGACAGGGATGTCCTTTATTAGGAGTCTTATTCACGGCGACCCTCAAACCCGCACTGCTCAGCCTTTGCTAAGGATTGGAAGGCATCCTCATACAAGTCGTGAACTTCTGATATGGTGACTTCGTTGATGATCTAGTACACTTGGCGCGGTCGGGCGACGAAATCCAAGAGACACTTCAGTGGTTGCATCACTACAGCATGGTATCAGGCAGCGTCGTCAACATGTGCAAGAGGACGTAAATGGCCTTATCCACCTGACAGCGATCCCCTTTCAGAAAGTTCCCACACTGACCCTATGGGAGCGCAGTTCTCCAGTACAGTTCACCGAACTGTGACAGCCACATATCGCCAGCTACTACAACGGGGATATGATTCGCTGAACGCATTACACTTAATTATTTTGCACACATTCTTCCCCTCACTTTCACTATGGCCCATAGTTTCCAGGTGGCGTATGGAAATTTTATGAGCACAGGTTACATACTCAAAGTCTGCTACACTACTTTAACGAGGCCTCCGCTGGTGGGAGGCCTGGGGTTGACTCATGTCCACAACAGTGAGCGGGCATTATACCTACATATGATGTGACTCGCTAGGACCGCAGCCAGCACCAGGATGACGGGGACACTGTTTAGATCGTCAATCCTTGAGATCCTTGACAGGCGGTCGCCGTGGGCCACATAACTCCGTCTCTCACGCTTAGCTAGATTTCCTGGTCGAACTGAACTACATGACCGAAGATCTATCGGCGACGAGGGCGACGAGCACAAACGACTATTGCCGCATTTATCAAGCACGACAACCCCGCACAATGTCGAACGGCACCACCCGACAATCTGCTGGACCAGGGTGGGCCATTAACACCTCATACCTGCCTACAGTCACTGGTTCCTTGTCGTACGTGGTGTTGAACGGCAATTTTGCCACACCCCGGCGCCTCCATTCCATTCATCTTACGGACAACCCTTTGTGCCCGCACTGTGCAGTCGTCGACTCAGACGAGCACTGCTTGACATGTACTGCGACGGGCAGCTGCTGGAATCTTATACAGTGTATGGTGGCGCTCCTGTTGCGACGACAGCCACAGTCTATCACGAAAGACGAACTGCTACGGGCAGATACTCTTAATTTTCCACTCGTGAGAACAAATGCCGTCAGCTGGCTGAATGGCATGGTACTGCACTTTTTTTTTTTTTTTTTTTTTTTTTGTTGGTCATCAATCTACTGACTGGTTTAATGCGGCCCGCCACGAATTCCTTTCCTGTGCTAACCTCTTCATCTCAGACTAGCACTTGCAACCTACGTCCTCAATTATTTGCTTGACGTATTCCAATCTCTGTCTTCCTCTACAGTTTTTGCCCTCTACAGCTCCCTCTAGTACCATGCAAGTCATTCCCTCATGTCTTAGCAGATGTCCTATCATCCTGTCCCTTCTCCTTATCAGTGTTTTCCACATATTCCTTTCCTCTCCGATTGTGCGTAGAACCTCCTCATTCCTTACTTTATCAGTCCAACTAATTTTCAACATTCGTCTATAGTACCACATCTCAAATGCTTCGATTCTCTTCTGTTCCGGTTTTCCCACAGTCCATGTTTCACTACCATACAATGCTGTACTCCAGACGTACATCCTCAGAAATTTCATCCTCAAATTAAGGCCGGTATTTGATATTAGTAGACTTCTCTTGGCCAGAAATGCCTATTTTTCCATAGCGAGTCTGCTTTTGATGTCCTCCTTGCTCCGTCCGTCATTGGTTATTTTACTGCCTAGGTAGCAGAATTCCTTAACTTCATTGACTTCGTGACCATCAGTCCTGATGTTAAGTTTCTCGCTGTTCTTATTTCTACTACTTCTCATTACCATCGTCTTTCTCCGATTTACTCTCAAACCGTACTGTGTACTAATGGTTCAAATGGCTCTGAGCACTATGGGACTTAACTTCTGAGGTCATCAGTCCCCTAGAACTTAGAACTACTTAAACCTAACTAACCTAAGGGCATCACACACATCCATGCCAGAGGCAGGATTCGAACCTGCGAAAGCAGTGGTCGCGCGGTTCCAGACTGTAGCGCCTAGAACCACTCGGCCACACCGGCCGGCATACTGTGTACTCATTAGACTGTTCATTCCGTTCAGCAGATCATTTAATTCTTCTTCACTTTCACTCAGGATAGCAATGTCATCAGTGTATCGTATCATTGATTCATTGATATCCTTTCACCTTGTATTTTTATTCCACTCCTGAACCTTTCTTTTATTTCCATCACTGCTTCCTCGATGTACAGATTGAAGAGTAAGGGCGAAAGGCTACAGCCTTGTCTTACACCCTTCTTAATACGAGCACTTCGTTCTTGATCGTCCACTCTTATTACTCCCTCTTGGTTGTTGTACATATTGTATATGACCCGTCTATCCCTATAGCTTACCCCTACTTTTTTCAGAATCTCGAACAGCCTGCACCATTTTATATTGTCGAACGCTTTTTCCAGGTCGACAAATCCTATGAAAGTGTCTTGATTTTTCTTTAGCCTTGCTTCTGTATATTATTCCTGTAAGCAGCTTCGATGCATGAGCTGTTAAGCTGATTGTGCACTTGTCAGCTCTTGCCGTCTTCGGAATTGTGTGGATGATGCTTTTCCGAAAGTCAGATGGTATGTCGCCAGACTCATACACACCAACGTGAATAGTCGTTTTGTTGCCACTTCCCCCAATGATTTTAGAAATTCTGATGGAATGTTATCTATCCCTTCTGCCTTATTTGACCGTAAGTCCTCCAAAGCTCTTTTAAATTCCGATTCTAATACTGGATCCCCTATCTCTTCTAAATCGACTCCTGTTTCTTCTTCTATCACATCAGACAAATCTTCACCCTCATAGAGGCTTTCAATGTATTCTTTCCACCTATCTGCTCTCTTCTCTGCATTTAACAGTGGAATTCCCGTTGCACTCTTAATGTTACCACTGTTGCTTTTAATGTCACGAAAGGTTGTTTTGACTTTCCTGTATGCTGAGTCTGTCCTTCCGACAATAATATCTTTTTCGATGTCTTCACATTTTTCCTGCAGCCATTTCGTCTTAGCTTCCCTGCACTTCCTATTTATTTCACTCCTCAGCGACTTGTATTTCTGTATTCCTGATTTTCCCGGAACATGTTTGTACTTCCTCCTTTCATCAATCAACTGAAGTATTTCTTCTGTTACCCATGGTTTCTTCGCAGCTACCTTCTTTGTACCTATGTTATCCTTCCCAACTTCTGTGATGGCCCTTTTTAGAGATGTCTATTCCTTCAACTGTACTGCCTACTGCGTTATTCCTTATTGCTGTATCTATAGCGTTAGAGAACTTCAAACGTATCTCGTCATTCCTTAGTACTTCCGTATCCCACTTCTTTGCGTATTGATTCTTCCTGACTAATGTCTTGAACTTCAGCCTACTCCTCATCACTACTATATTGTGATCTGAGTCTATATCTGCTCCTGGGCACGCCTTACAATCCAGTATCTGATATCGGAATCTCTGTCTGACCATGATGTAATCAAATTGAAATCTTCCCGTATCTCCAGGCCTTTTCCAAGTATACCTCCTCCTCTTGTGATTCTTGAACAGGGTATTCGCTATTACTAGCTGAAACTTGTTACAGAACTCAATTAGTCTTTCTCCTCTTTCAATCCTTGTCCCAAGCCCATATTCTCCTGTAACCTTTTCTTCTACTCCTTCCGCTACAACTGCATTCCAGTCGCCCATGACTATTAGATTTGCGTCCCCCTTTACATACTGCATTACCCTTTCAATATCCTCATACACTTTCTCTATCTGTTCATCTTCAGCTTGCGACGTCTGCATGTATACCTGAACTATCGTTGTCGGTGTTGGTCTGCTGTCGATTCTGATTAGAACAACCCGGTCATTGAACTGTTCACAGTAACACACCCTCTGCCCTACCTTCTTATTCATAACGAATCTACACCTGTTATACCATTTTCTGCTGCTGTTGATATTACCCGATACTCATCTGACCAGAAATCCTTGTCTTCCTTCCACTTCACTTCACTGACCCCTGCTATATCTAGATTGAGCCTTTGCATTTCCCTTTTCAGATTTTCTAGTTTCCCTACCACGTTCAAGCTTCTGACATTCCACGCCCCGACTCGTAGAACGTTATCCTTTCGTTGATTATTCAATCTTTTTCTCATGGTAACCTCCCCCTTGGCAGTCCCCTCCCGGAGATCCGAATGGGGGACTATTCCGGAATCTTTTGCCAATGGAGAGATCATCATGACACTTCTTCAATTACAGGCCACATGTCCTGTGATACACATTAAGTGTCTTTAATGCAGTGGTTTCCATTGCCTTCTGCATCCTCATGTCGTTGATCATTGCTGATTCTTCCGCCTTTAGGGGTAATTTCCCACCCCTAGGACAAGAGAGTGCCCTGAACCTCTATCCGCTCCTCCGCCCTCTTTGAGAAGGCCGTTGGCAGAATGAGGCTGACTTCTTATGCCGGAAGTATTCGGCCGCCAATGGGGATTATTTATCAAAATTCAGGCAGTGGCGGGGATCGAACCCGGGACCGAAGACGTTTTGATTATGAATCAAAGACGTAACCCCTAGACCACGAGTACATAATCTAGTACGCACATCAAAAAAGGTTTGCATCACCCTGGTTCCCAGAACTCCTGAAAACAGACGTTGACTGTAGACATTGTATCACAGACACAGTCCCTTTGACTATTCAGAGGTGTCACTAAACCCGCCCAAAGGTGTAAACAACCATAGTGCCTATTAGACGGAGGGGTGTCCGACAGCCGATCAGTTCCAGTCATTCCACCAGGAAGGAAGTACATGGCTCGTTTGGCTGTAGCTCAACCATGCCTAGACAGGCAATACCGCGGTTCCATCGCGTCCGCATTGTTGCTATGTGCCAGGAAGGGCTCTCACCAAGGGAAGTGTCCAGGTGTCTCGGAGTGAGCCAAATTGATGTTGTTTGGTCATGGAGGAGATCCAGAGAGACACGAACTGTCGATGACATGCCTCGCTCAGGCCGCCCAGGGGCTACAACTGCAGTGGATGGCCAGTACTTTTGCCTCTGACGAACCTTGACAGCATCGCCACCATGTTGAATAGTGCTTTGCGTGCAGTTGCAGGACGTAGTGTTACGACTCAAACTGGGCGCACTAGGCTGCATGGTGTGAAACTGCACTCCTGACGTCCATGGCCAGATCCATCTTTGCAACCATGACACCATGCAGTGCGGTACAGATGGGCCCAACAACATGCCGAATGTAATGCTCAGGATTGGCCAGACGTACGCCGCTGGTGGTCATGGAAGTGCCTTAACGGCTGTACGATACGTGAATTCCATCCTCTGACCGGTAGTGCAACCATATCGGCAGCATATTGGCGAGGCATTTGTCTTCATGGACGACAGTTCGCACCCCCATCGTGCACATCTTGTGAATGACTTCCTTCAGGATAACTACATCGCCTGACTAAAGTGGCCAGAATGTTCTCCAGACATGAACCCTATCGAACATGCCTGGGTTAGATTGAAAAGGTCTGTTTATGGACGGCGTGACCCACCAGACTCTCTGAGGGATGTACGCCGAAAGGCCATTGAGCAGTGGGACAATCTGGACCAACAGTGCCTTGATGAACTTCTGGATAGTATGACACGACGAATACAGGCATGCATCAATGCAAGAGGACGTGTTACTGGATACTAGAAGTAACGGTGTGTACAGCAATCTGGACCACCACCTCTGAAGTTGTCTGGTGGTACAACACGCAATGTTTGGTTTTCATGAGCAATAAAAAGGGCGGAAATGATGTTTATGACGATCTATATTCCTCTGTACAGGTACCGGAACTCTCGGAACCGAGGTCATGCAAAACTTTTTTTGATGTGGGTACATTCTGCAAGCTGTGCCCGAAAGCGCTCTCGACTCGTGATTCCACCTGACGACGAGTCATGAGGCGTTCCCCGCCAGGCATTGTATCAGACACAACTATTATTCGAGGATCCTCTTGCCATTGGGCGTTCCGGATACTAGAAGACACACTCGAAGACGATTCATAGCACATGATTGAGCCTCCGAGGAAACGATTTAGAGGGAGTCTCCTCTCCCTTAACTTGAGCGAAGACGACTCGGAAGCTTCTAGTAGTAGGATACGATAAAAACAAAATAATTCAGTGCACTTTTATATGCAGATTTTTTGTATAACGCAGAATGTGCCTAACGTGGGAACTGAAAGCAAATCTTAGGACATACTTAATAATTCATTTTGTAATGCAGAAGTTCGCAGCTCGTGGTCTCGCGGTAGCGTTCTCGCTTCCCGGGTTCGATTCCCAGCGGGGTCAGGGATTTTCACCTGCCTCGAGATGACTGGGTGTTGTGTCGTCTCCTTCATCATCATTCATTATCATTACGGTCGGAGAAAGGCAGCGACAAACCACCTCAATTAGGACCCTGCCTAGTACGGCACTGCGGGTGTCCCGCATCATTCCCCAACGCTCTGTGAAGAAGCATGGGACTTCATTTCGATAATGCAGAAAAGAGCCTATACAGTAATACTGCATTACATTTCATTAGTTATTCACGTCTCTACAAGAACGTTACTTTTAACACATCCGTTAAGCGGCGCAAAACCAAGAAAAAGGTCCAGCACAGCGCGACGCTGCTGCTGTGGACCTAAAATCGCGCCACTCTGTGCAACGACGAATAAGTTAGGCTCAGTGTCGGTGGTGTACTTCAAAGGAAACGGTTCGTTCGTCAGCACTCTGTTCGTCGGCTTTCTCGTTTTCCTCATTATTGACGCACGTCGGCGCATACAGGAACATAGTTGCGCGTCTACCAACACTCTGCTAAGTGCGCAGTGAAAGAGGTAAGTATCGTTCCGTTTAACAATGGTTTTACCCGGCAAGGTCATTATTTTTTTCCAGTATCAATTGACTGGCAGCACTTTAAGAGATACGTAACATGATGTCGAACAAACGGTATGTGTCGTTAACGCTTGACGAAAAGATTAATGTAACCGAGGCGAGTGAGAAAGACAAACTTTCTGTGCACGAGATTATGTTGCGTTTCAAATGCGGTAAAACACAAATTTATGAGACTTTAAGAAACAAGTGTAAGCTTCTGGACGAATGGCTGAAAGGGAACGGAGAGATGAAAAGGAAGGCGAAGAAGGCCGGAAATGGGGAAATTAACGAAATAGTGTGGAAATGGTTCGGAAGTGAGCGAGCAAAAAACTTATCTTTATCTGGAGCCATGTTGCAGAGTGAAGCACTGAAAGGTGCTAAAGAGCTTGGAATTACGGATTTTAAGACATCCACAGGATGATTGGACAGTTTCAAAGCTAGGCACAACATCGTGTGGAATGAAGTGTGTGGGGAAGCCAAGGATGTGCAGGAAAGTGTAGCAACAGAATGGAAGACACAAGTCCATCTTAATTGTGAATTATGATCCGGAAGGCGTGTTCAGTGCCAATGAAACGGGACTGTTTTATCGCGCGCTGCCTTCAAAATCGCTAGCGATTCGAGGTGAACAGTGCATCGGTGGAAAAATGCCCAAGGAAATAATCACTATACTGCTGTGTGGAAACAGGTGAAATGGAGAAATGGTGATTGGAAAGGCGGTAAAATCGCGTTGTGTCAAAAACACAGACGTCAGTAAGCTTCGAGTCACATAGCGAAGCAATAGAAAGTCGTGGATGGTGAGTGGTCTTACGGAACAATGACTGGGCTCTTTAAATAGCAAAATGGAAAAAGGAAATCGCCAAGTTCTCCTTTTCCTAGACAATGCAGCTTGCCACCCGAAAGTAACGTTATCAAACGTGGAATTGACTTGGGTCCCTCAATGTTCAACCAGCCTCACACAACCCATGGACCAAGGAGCTATTTACACATTCAAGTGTCATTATAGGCCATTACTGATGCAATATCTTATTCTTAGTGTTGAAGAAGCTGAAAGTGCGTTTGCTCTTGCGCAGTCAGTTTCTGTCCTGGATGCAGTAAATTTGATTGGCTTGGCAGTAAAGGAAAGAAAACCCGAAACTGTCACCAAGTGCTTCAACAAAACGGAGTTTGGGGGTCAAGAACAAGACGCCACTGTGTCCATCGAAGCGCAAGAAAAAGCAACAGCAATAACTGAATTAATGTAAATGCGGAACATTTCATGTAGTGCACATGATTACATTCGGAGAGATGACTTTCCGTCAACTCATTCCACTTTCACTTCAGCAACAGATTTAATAGAAATCCACAACACAGAGGATGAAGAAGAAGAAACAAAGGAGGAGAAGAGGAGCAAAATGATGTCCCTACAAAAATTAATACGCCTGAAGCAGCCGTTGCATGCGTAAACGATATTATACAATTTGCAGCGCACAAAAATTCTCCCAGCTTGTTGGAACTATTTTATGATGCAAAAAATTGCCTAGAAAAACAATTTTGAACTGGAAATTAAAACGAGTTTCTCTCCTTGATATGTGGCAAACAAAGTGAATTATAAAGCAAATAAACCGGAATAATATGTACGCTACTTGATCAAAAGTATCCGGACACCTGCCTGAAAATTACTTACAAGTTGGTGGCACCCTCCATCGGTAATGCTGGAATCCAATATGGTGTTGGCCCACCCTTAGCCTTGATGACAGCTTCCACTCTCGCAGGCATACGTTCAATCAGGTGCTGGAAGGTTTCTTGGTGAATGGCAGCCCATTCTTCACGGAGGCTTCTGTTGTGATAGTGCCACGCAAAACAACAAGAGGTGCAAGTCCCCTCCATGAAAAACACGACCACATCATAATATCACTGCCTCCGAATTTTACTGTTGGCACTACACACGCTGGCAGATGACATTCACCGGGCATTCGCCATACCCACACACTGCAATCGGATCGCCACATTGTGTACTGTGATTCGTCACAGCATATAACGTTTTTCCACTGTTCGATTGGCCAATGTTTACGCTCCTTACATCAAGCGAAACGTCGTTTGGTATTTACCGGCGTGATGTGTGGCTTATGAGCAGCTGCTCGACCATGAAATCAAAGTTTTCTTACTTCCCGCCTAACTATTACAGTACATGCAGTGGATCATGATGCAATCTGGAATTCCTGTGTGATGGTCTGGATAGATGTCTGCCTATTACACATTGGGACCCTCTTTAACAGTTGGAGGTCTCAGTCAGTCAACACATGAGGTCGGCTTGTAGGCTTTGGTGCTGTACGTGTCCCTTCACGTTTCCTCTTCACTATCACATCGGAAACAGTGGACCTAGGGATGTTTCGGAGTGTGGAAATCTCGCGTGCAGACGTATGACAGAAGTGACATTCACTTGACCACGTTTGAAGTCCGTGACTTCCGCGGAGCGCCCCATTCTGCTCTCTCATGATGTCTAATGACTAATGAGGTGGCTGGTATGAAGTACCTGGCAGTAGATGGCAGCACAATGCACCTAATATGAAAAACGTATGGTTTTGGTGTTGTCCGGATACTTTTGATCACATAGCGTAAAGGTTAAAGTGAAATCAACTTACTTCGTCAGAATATTAGGAAGGTAAAAAATAAAGCACTGAGTTGTTAATATATTTGCTGATCTTAGTATACAGGAAAAAATTGATGTTATTTGTCCGTCTGAACAACATATAACCATAAGGATAGAAATTCTTTATGTATGTTGTTATAAGTTAGTTCCATATTCATGTGGATCTAATATGGATAAAGTAGGACTTGTCACATTCATAAAAAGGATATAAATGTTGAAACAAGTAAATTTGGTATAGGGCAGGATTTAGTACCATGTGTTTGTGAGTTACTATAGTGAAATTTAAAATTTGTTATTGTTACATTGTACAGGTCTCCATTGGGTAACTGGGTAATTTTGATGAATTAGTGTGCTTTCTATCAGACAGAAGGAAGCGATTATTCTTCGTAATGATGTTAACGTAACGTGGTTGGTGTCGACTGTGACGGATTCTTTGCAGATGAGTGTCAGAGAGGACGAAACACTTGCACTTGAGAATATGAGCTGAAGATTATAGTATTGTGCTGATGTTATTTATGCCCAAGGTGGGACCCACACTAGAGTCTGAAAATGATTTGTACAGCACTGGTACGAAACGGAACATGGTCACTGGGCTGCAGGTGTCCCGTCATCCCACAAATCGCGCGTATGTCCGTTCATTAATAGCCTCTTATAGCCTCAAATGTCCAAGTATTGTTGATTCGTAGGTTGGATGGGCGGTACGGACCGAAAGCGAGGTCATCAGTCCGATCGGATTAGGGAAGGAAGTCGGCCGTGCCCTTTCAAAGGAACCATCCCGGCGTTTGCCTTAAGCGATTCAGGAAAATCAAGGAAAACCTAAATCAGGATGGCCGGACGCGGGTTTGAATCGTCGTTCTCACGAATATGAGTCCGGTGTGCTAACCACTGCGCCACCTCGCTCGGTTCTAAATACGGATGAATGTGTTTTTGTAGATGCAGCTGAACAATTCGCGCCCGATTATATACCCTGAAGTATCTGGTTGTTTGCCGTTTATCATTTGAAATCTTTAGAATCGTACCGTATGTGGATAATGCTGCCCGAATAGCATTGTTACGTATCTGAGATGACCACGGACGATTCACGTAACAAAGTACCTTAACCGCTGATCAGTTTCCATGTTTCTGAGGAATACGTGTCTGAATGGGACGCCAAAACGCAGAGCACATCGTCGAACCTCTGTGGCCGTAATGATTGTTCTTTACTTACAAGTTCGACGATCAATTTTCGTCAATCCGTCACTTCTGCCTCTACGATGGTAGCCGATAGCTGGCTCGGCGCTGTAAACGAAAACCTACCAGTCCGTTCGCCCGCTGGCAAAACGCATCCTGTTACGGCGGTCGCAGAGGCCGGACTAACAACGGTTCGTGTGACTCAGTGGCCGGGTGCAAGTCTTTCAATCCGACGCCACTTCGGCGAATTGCGTGTCTCTAATTTGCCCCAGTTATCCAAGCAGGGAAAAGGGGCCTACATTTCGACGTACAATTCGAACCACGTGTCGCATTTCGCGACTCTCTACATCAATGACTGCTAAGCGCTAGATTAAAGGCAGATGGGACTCGATCCCTCGATCTTTCGGATTCCGGGCACGTGCTTTACTACTGGACCACCAGGCCTGACACTGACCTTAATGAAGCACGAAGTGCACATGGTACGAATTCTGCAGCTGTCCTGACGACTTGATAAAGTATGTAAAGCTACTAGCTTCCTCACAGACAGCAAGCAATGTGGTTCATTGAAACGAAATTTCTGACCTTCAAAAGTCGTATAAAGCCTGGTTTGAATCGGAGAGAACGGAAGCAAACGAGCATTAGCAGAGCATTCACAGGTTCACTGCCAGTCGCTTGTATCTGTGAACAAGCGTTTACATGAGGGGCAACGGAAGAGAAAACGTGATAGTGCACATGAGCTACGGAACGCTGCGTATTCTTTTCGGCGCTAATAATCGACACGCAGAGTACAACACTATAAGTTATTACAGTTATTTTGAATAGTGAGCGCATTATCTTTGACAAAGCAAGCAAAATAGCGTAAGAAATAAATTTAAGGGTTTCAATTTACACGTAAGCGTGAAGTGCGTGGCGGTAGTGCTTTTAACACTGAGTGTTTTCGCTGGCTTCTCATTGCAAATGAGCTTGCACTGTACGTGCTTGAGTATTATCCTGCAAAATGATGGCCAGGTCCTGCAGAAAGTCTCATCTCTTCTGTCTCTATGCTGTTCATTTTTGGAACACAACCTAAGACCAGCTTAGAGACAGAAGTGACGACACTTTCTGCAGGACCTGACCATCATTTTGCAGGACAATGCGCAAGCACGTACAGTGCAAGCTGTTACTGATTTGTTTGACTGATGGAGCTGCTAAGTGCTGTACCACCTACTGCACACCCATGACTTAAGCCCTCGTGAGTTCAACTCGATTTATAAACTAAAGGAAAAGCTTGACGGCATTCGCTTCAGAACTGCTACAAATTTGTCAGGCAATAGACCACGCCGCTCGAACTGTCAACACAACTGGCACTGCTAAGAGTATCCTACGACTCCACATCGCTGGCAACGGGTTATACACAATGCTGGTGACTACATTGAATGCCAGTAAAACTTTGAAACACGTATCTATTTTGTACGAGCTGTAAATAAATAGTTGCCACTATTAAAGTTCCAACCCTCGTATTTATCACCAAAAATCACTAATATAACAGTGTCACATCACACAAGCAAGCCAAGAATAGAGGCAAGGAGAATGATCAGGCCTTCCTATATTTTTAATTTTAATCAGCGTAATAGAACATTCGCATTGGTTTACGTTCAAGGAATTTTTTGTACTTTTCCTTTTTAGTACATAGAAATACAAACTTGTACGTTTTATCTCTACTGCCTGTTGATGTAAGAATCCAATGAATTTATCTTCTCATGCCCTCAGTTGGATCTATGTGCTTCGATAATTTTCTACCAATCATATTTTTTTGCACTCGGCATTTGTACTATGAATCTCTTGTATCACTGAAGCATTTGATAGAATTTGTTGTTACTGTACCGTAGCCCACCCGGTTAGCCGTGCGGTCTAACGCACGGCTCTCCGGATTGGGAAGGAGCGCCTGGTCCCCGGCACGAACCCGCTAAGCGGACTTGTGTCGAGGTCCGGTGAGCCGGCCAGTCTGTGGATGGTTTTTAGGCGGTTTTCCATCTGCCCCGGCGAATGCGGGCTGGTTCCCCTTATTCCGCCTCAGTTACACTATGTCGGCGATTGCTGCGCAAACAAGTTCTCCACGTACGCGTACACCACCATTACTCTATCATGCAAACGTAGGGGTTACAGTCGTCTGGTGTGAGACGTTCCCTTGGACGGGGGGGGGGGGGGGGGGGGGGGCAACGGAGGCCTAACCGCACAATAACCCTAAAAGAGTGGTTCGGTGTGGGGCAGCGGAGGGGTGAAGTGGACTGCGGTAGTCGTCGTGGGGTTGTGGACCACTGCGGCAGGGACGGAGCCTCCTCCGGTTAACACACAATAAAATACAATACAATATTGCACCGTAGTCAGGATTTTCGGTCTCACTAACGTAAGTTACATGCACCTTTACTATTACATCAACAGGGGAAATTATCTAAGGGTATGGGGAGTATTCAGTAGTAATTATGTACGTCATGATCAGGGGTCGGAAGCTGGGGCTGTTAGCTGAGCACTGCGTGAGGCTAAGGCATATCTTGGGTAGATTTTCGCTTATGCCTTTCGACTCGGTCGTTTCTGGAATGTGGCCATTAGCTCCAGTTGATGCATTTACCTTCCTACCATACTGCTAGCGCCGAAACGGAGAGGACGCGATCTTACTTCCACGGGTCGCTAGAGGACCGACAATCAAGGGAACACAAGAGAACACCACCACGCGAAGTGGCCGCGCGGTTTGAGGCGTCGAATGACGGACTGCGCGGCCCCTCCCGCCGGAGTTTCGAGTCCTCCCTCGGGCATAGATGTCTGTGTTGTTCTTAGCATAAGTTAGTTTAAGTAGTGTGTAAGTCTGGTCGCTTCGGAATTCACACACTCACTCACACACACACACACACACACACACACACACACACACACACACAAGGGAACCCTAGCGAAAGGCTCCTTCTGTGTGACGAAAAAATGGTTCAAATGGCTCTATGGGACTTAACATCTGAGGTCATCATCCCCTAGAACTTAGAACTACTTAAACCTTACTAACCTAAGGACATCACACACATCCATGCCGAGGCAGGATTCGAACCTGCGACCGTAACAGTCGCGCGGTTCTAGACTGAAGCGCCTAGAACCGCTCGGCAACAACGGTCGGCACCAGCGAAAGCAAACCGATCACAACTGTATGCAGTTCGCTAGTGTTCGTCAGTTTTTACGACAGAGATAATTCTCGTTCCGTGAGACTCGTTCCCTTGTGTTCGCTATGGCGAAAATTAAGCTTTATTCAATAACCACGTAGATGATTGTTAAACAACTGTGTACACGTGAGATTAAAAGGACTCAGTGACACATGACAGACTGATCTTGTACGTTTTAGACAGAAATTGCGAGAGAACCTCGGTTTCAAGTATACGCCTGCAAATAATTGTCAAGTACGCTGCGCAACATAAAGGATAGCTTTTTCGAAACCCCATAACTGTTTCAAATTGAAATTTATCTCAAAGTTGCCTACAGCCTTCCTCTGTAATGGTGCAAAAGCGTACCACACTGCGACAGCACCCTCGGTCTCGACGACCCTTCAAACCGCCAGGTGTCGATACAATCGGATAAAAGGCCAGAGCTCAGGAGCTGATGTGAGGAGTAAGGTGGGTTCGTGACCTCACAGCGGCACCAAAATTTACATCAATTCTGCCAAACGCCACCGTAAAAGTGTCACCCCCTCTTACCGACATTTAACTCATTCTTTTGACGCCTCTGCGGTGGAGGCCATACGCGCGACGCCCCGCGCTGGAATCATGCGATTTTCTTATGGGTGACCGAGGATGATATTTCAGACCCACCGCCGCTCAGAACTGACACGAATATGCTTCAGGGGATGGCAAGAAATGGCGTCAGTGAATCTACACCTTCCCGAGAGGCATTGATTCCCACACATTTTGCTGCCTAAAACTGCAATTCGCAGTGTGATGACCAACAGGACGCCGTTTTCCACAATATTTGTTTGAAGTGTCGCCGAGCCCAAGGGTGACGTTGAAACGTCCCCTTAGAAAAATTATTGAATTAAGTGCTGATAAACCTCTTACATTATTTGATTTTCAAACAGCTGAGCAAAACTGAACGTACTCAGACATTTCGCTCTTTACCTATTCTGATCAACACTAAACTGACACACAATATTTTTTTAGCACAACGCAATCTGACATTCAATAATCCCTACAAAAGAATGGCCCTGACTAACATTAACCTATACCTTTCACAAATCACTTACCTCACAAAAATCTTCGTTACTCGAACTACATAATATAGCGAGCGCCACTACTGCCAGCTAAATAAAAGATTCAAACTACTGAAGGCACTAACTACCGATAGGCATAGTTAGCAAATGAAAGATTTTGATAGAGAACAGACAATGTATTTACCTTAATAGTGTTCAAAAGTCATAATATATATGGCAGTTCATGACATCCATTCTTACAAATGTACTGTTTCTGATGGACACACGTCCAGATCATCCGCTCTCAAAAATCCGCCATCTCACTTCCCCACATCCACCACTGCTGGCGGCTCACCTCCAACTGCGCAACGCTACGCGCTGTTAACAGCCAACTGCCCAACACTACAATAGCGAATATTACAACAATGCCACCCAGTCACAGACTGTACACAGAACAACCAGTGATTTTCATACATAGCGCTACGTGGCGTTACCAATATAAAAACCTGAACAGCCTACTACTTACAACGTCGAAGGCCGCCACGATTTTGCACCATTTCAAAGGAAATTTGTAGGCACCTTTGAGCCAAATTATACGTCGGAATTGGAAAAAGACTTTTGAGTCATCAGTCTTCTGATGAGTTTGACGCGGCCCGTCAAGAATGTCTTTCCTGTGCCAACCTCTTCATCCCAGAGTATCACTTGCAGCCTACGTCCTCAATAATTTGCTGGGTGTATTCCAATCTCTGTCCGCCTGCACTGTTTTTGCCATCTACATCTCCCTCTAGTATCATAGAATTATTCCCTGATATCTTAACAGATGTCCTGTCAAAAAATGGCTCTGAGCACTATCGGACTTAACATCTGTGGTCATCAGTCCCCTAGAACTTAGAACTACCTAAACCTAACTAACCTAAGGACATCACACACATCCATGCCCGAGGCAGGATTCGAACTTGCGACCGTAGCAGTCACGCGGTTCCGCCTAGAACCGCTAGACCACCGCGGCCGGCAATGTCCTGTCATCCCTTTCCTTGTTCCTGTAAGTGTTTTCCACATATTCCTTTTCTCTCCGATTCTGCGCAGAACCTCCTCATTCCTCATCTTATCAGTCCACCTAATTTTCAAGATTCGTCTGTAGCACCACATCTCAAATGCTTCGATTCTCTTCTGTTCCGATTTTCCCACAGTCCATGTTTCACTACGATACAATGCTCCAGGCGTACATTCTCAGAAATTTCTTCCTCAAATTAAAGCCGATATTTGATATAAGTAAACTTCGTTTGGCCAGGAATGCCCTTTTTGCCATAAATAGTCTGCTTTTGATGTCCTCCTTGCTGCGTCCGTCATTGGCTATTTTACTGCCTAGGTAGCACAATACCTTAACCTCATCTACTTATGTGATTATCAATCCTAATGTTAAGTTGCTCACTCTTCTCATTTCTGCTACTTCTCGTTGCTTTCGTCTCTCTTCGATTTTCTGTCAATTCATATCATGTACTCGTCAGACTGTTCGTTCCGTTCAGCATATCATGCAATTCTTCTTCAGTTTCACGCAGGGTAGCAATGTCATCAGCGAACCATATCATTGGTATCCTTTCACCTTGAATTTAAATTACACTCCAGACTCTTTCTGTTATTTGCATAATTGATTCTTCGATGTACAGATTGAACAGTAGGATCGAAAGAGTAGATCCCTGTGTTACAACTTTTTTAATCCGAGCACTTCGTTCTTGGTCTCCCATTCTTAATATTTCCTCTTGGCTCTTGAACCTGTTGTATATAGTCCGCCTCTCCCTATAATTTACCCCTATTTTCTCAGAATGTCGTTCATATTTCCCCAGTTGACATTGTCGAACGTTTTTTGCAGGTCGACAAATTCTATCCAAATGACTTGGTTTTTCTTTAGTCTTGCTTCCACTATCAACTGCAACGTCAGAACTGCCTTTCTGGTGCCTTTACCTTTCCTAAAGCCAAACTGATCGCCTTCTAACACATTCTCAATTTTCTTTTCCGTTCTTCTATACATTTTTCTTGTCAGTAACTTGGCAGCATGAGCTGTTAAGCTGATTGTACGTTAATTCCGACCGTTGTCGGGTGTTGCAGTCTTCGGAATTGTGTGGACGATATTTTTCCGAAAGTCAGATGGTATACTGCCAGACACATATGTTCTACACACAATTACATTTTGATTCTAATATTGGATCCCCTATCTCTTCTAAATCGACTCCTGTTTCTTCTTCTATCATACCAGACAAATCTTCCCCCTCACAGAGACCTTCAACGTACTCTTTCCACCTATCCGCTCTCTCCTCTGGATTTGACAGTGGAATTCCCTTTCCCTCTTTCCCCCACCTTTGTCTTTGATTTCACATAAGGCTGCTCTGACTTTTCTGTACGCTGTCACTCCTCCCGATAATCATTACTTTTTAGATTTCTTCGTATTTTTCATGCAGCTGTTTCGTCTTGGCTTCCCTGCACTTCCTATTTATTTCATTCCCCATCGAATTTCGCTGAAAATTTGGTACTCGTACTTCCTTGTTTCAACGATGGACTGAAGTATTTCTTCTGTTACTCGTTGTTTCTTCCCAGATATCTTCTTTGTACCCATGTTTTTCTTTCCACCTTCGGGGTTTCGCAAAAGTGCATGGCTACATCGATGCCGAGGTGAGTACACCAGTTCGCAACAGATGACCAAGGTTAAGCACTGTCGGGCATGGACTATACTTGGAAGGGGAACCGTCCTGGTACGCTGCGTGCTCCTGACAATTTTATTTTTGCATTTGCGGCAGAGGGGACAGGAGGGATGGTGGCGTAATGTCCCTGATCACCGGTCTTCGCGCCAATGTCCTTGTTTGAATTCCAAACCTCTCCGCAGTCACTCATGAAGTGAGGGAATGTGACACTGTTGATGGTGATCTGTCCGTTGGATGGTAACGTTGAACTCAGCGATCATCTCGAACACGAACACAAAACTACAGTAGACGGACAGCACTGAATTCGTCTACACAGATTCATTTACATGCACACAGCTCTCGTACTTCGCTACGGAAAGGATCCTGCGAGTGCAGAGTATAGGAAAATCTTTCCAATTAAGTGGCTGAACCTGCCCTTCGAGATCTCCTAGCCATTCATGCCATATGACTTTACTTTTTACTGCTACATCAAAACGGTTGACCCACGAAATCAGAAAGAATATAGTGTGTCTTCCAATTCGTATTTCAAAATTTAAAACGTCGCTCATTAGGGGATTTCTTCCGAGGTACTCGATAGAACTATTCACAGAGGACTGCTGAAACAGACGTATTTTTAATGGTATGAATACTGAAAAGCTACGAACTGAAAAATTTGTTCGCTGACTTAATTTCCTACCCTCGTGCGTCAGCTGAACGGTTGCATAAACAAACAAATGAAGTCTCTCTTGGCGTGTGGACGCAATAAAATCTTGTAGAAGATCTCGCCGTGTGAGAGAACTGATAAAATTTTATTGGACGTGCGGCATGATTTAGCTGCCCTTATCCATGCGTTTTAAGCAACCCGCAAAACTTTCAAATACCACAAGCTAGATTTTCATATTCTCTCGCTCTGTATGTATAAACTATTAGTCATACAGAAAAAATAAACAACACGTTTTTGTAGAAAATTTAATGTAGTTAAATTTTTCAGTGGGATACGCCATCATAAGTGTGATAGTTTTAGAATTAATCAAGGAAAACGTCCAGAAATGACCATCAAACGCGTTTTTATGCAATAACTCGAAAATTAAGGCCTCCAGCGAAAACCTATACCAGTACAAAATATAACTACATTAAATTTCGTACTGTGAGGTAATTGGCGAGTTGTGGCGCCCTGAAAATTTCTAAGTCCCGAGCTGGGGCCTGTCGGCGGGTCGGGGCCCGGCAGCAAACACGTGGTGCTGAACGTTAGTCAGACGAGAAGGGTAGCCCCAGCGCATGGTCCAGCCACGTGGCTGGGAATTTCATGATGTCGCTGTATTGATGAAGGAGACACGCCGGGAGTGCCAAAGATGGCGGGCTTTGTGAAACCTTAATGGCAGACATTTCACAGTTCGTATAGAAATTAATAGTAGCCAGATGAATCATGATACCTCGAAAAGAAACATGTACATTACTACACTCCTGGAAATGGAAAAAAGAACACATTGACACCGGTGTGTCAGACCCACCATACTTGCTCCGGACCCTGCGAGAGGGCTGTACAAGCAATGATCACACGCACGGCACAGCGGACACACCAGAAACCGCGGTGTTGGCCGTCGAATGGCGCTAGCTGCGCAGCATTTGTGCACCGCCGCCGTCAGTGTCAGCCAGTTTGCCGTGGCATACGGAGCTCCATCGCAGTCTTTAACACTGGTAGCATGCCGCGACAGCGTGGACGTGAACCGTATGTGCAGTTGACGGACTTTGAGCGAGGGCGTATAGTGGGCATGCGGGAGGCCGGGTGGACGTACCGCCGAATTGCTCAACACGTGGGGCGTGAGGTCTCCACAGTACATCGATGTTGCCGCCAGTGGTCGGCGGAAGGTGCACGTGCCCGTCGACCTGGGACCGGACCGCAGCGACGCACGGATGCACGCCAAGACCGTAGGATCCTACGCAGTGCCGTAGGGGACCGCACCGCCACTTCCCAACAAATTAGGGACACTGTTGCTCCTGGGGTATCGGCGAGGACCATTCGCAACCGTCTCCATGAAGCTGGGCTACGGTCCCGCACACCGTTAGGCCGTCTTCCGCTCACGCCCCAACATCGTGCAGCCCGCCTCCAGTGGTGTCGCGACAGGCGTGAATGGAGGGACGAATGGAGACGTGTCGTCTTCAGCGATGAGAGTCGCTTCTGCCTTGGTGCCAATGATGGTCGTATGCGTGTTTGGCGCCGTGCAGGTGAGCACCACAATCAGGACTGCATACGACCGAGGCACACAGGGCCAACACCCGGCATCATGGTGTGGGGAGCGATCTCCTACACTGGCCGTACACCACTGGTGATCGTCGAGGGGACACTGAATAGTGCACGGTACATCCAAACCGTCATCGAATCCATCGTTCTACCATTCCTAGACCGGCAAGGGAACTTGCTGTTCCAACAGGACAATGCACGTCCGCATGTATCCCGTGCCACCCAACGTGCTCTAGAAGGTGTAAGTCAACTACCCTGGCCAGCAAGATCTCCGGATCTGTCCCCCATTGTGCATGTTTGGGACCGGATGAAGCGTCGTCTCACGCGGTCTGCACGTCCAGCACGAACGCTGGTCCAACTGAGGCGCCAGGTGGAAATGGCATGACAAGCCGTTCCACAGGACTACATCCAGCATCTCTACGATCGTCTCCATGGGAGAATAGCAGCCTGCACTGCTGCGAAAGGTGGATATACACTGTACTAGTGCCGACATTGTGCATGCTCTGTTGCCTGTGTCTATGTGCCTGTGGTTCTGTCAGTGTGATCATGTGATGTATCTGACCCCAGGAATGTGTCAATAAAGTTTCCCCTTCCTGAGACAATGAATTCACGGTGTTCTTATTTCAATTTCCAGGAGTGTATTATTTGCACGACGATTCTGATGGTGTAACCAGATTTTCAGTATCTTAATCAGTTAAAATTTTAGTATCTGACGGTAAATTATACAAGTAACACCCAGCAACGAATTTCCAAAATCTAAACGGTTCTTCCGATTTCGTCGATCTACATGTCTTTAGAAAGCTATTAGTGTAAACCTAAATTGATGTGAATTACAGGCATGTAACTTAAATACTACATGAGCTATTGGAGGTCAAAGTGGCTGATTACTATCGATCGCGTCAGGCCATAAGTACTCTACAGTTACACGAAAAAACGGTAGCAGCATGCTTATAAATATATTTATTCATCTATGTCCTTGTTTATATCCGATATATACTATTCATGAAGAAATTGGTTAAATATTTACTGTGTTTTAGAAAGCACAGAGACATTAGGCTACTGGCCTACCTTTTGTTGCTATTCCTTTGATATATGTTTATTTAATTTGTTCATGTATTTAATAATGTGTTTTAGAGCTTGTTTATGGTCCAGCCGTAGGAATATTTATTTAATTTCAAGTTATTTAAATGTAAATCCAGTTTCGAATGTGTTTCAATATGTTTGTGAGTGTACGTTGGCTTGGAGACATGGAGGGAGCGCTCTAGCCAATCACAGAGCTCGTTACTAAGAGAGACGCATGGAGGTTGGAGAGGAGCATCGTTTCTGAAGAGGACACGAGGGAGTTCCAGACAGTGTGGCAGTTCGGGACAGTATGGCACAGGACACGGGGAGTGCTGGACATGACTGGGCGATGGACGCACGGTTGGTGGAAAGACTTGGGCAGTGGAGCAGTTTGTACGTGGTCACAGAGGATATAAATATTTTGGAGTGCTGACCTGTGCTCTTGTGTGATATCCATGGCTTCTGCAGTGAAAACGTAGTATGCGTTCAGAAGTGAATATCTCGTGAGCTATGTTGTTGTTCGTAACTAATCACGTGAAGAAGGAATCTATTGTTTCCCTGTTATTCAACTTATATTTTATTTAATTGCTGGACCATCGACACCAATAAGTGTTTTGCAGAAATATACCGCATTCTCAAAAGTACTTCTACTATTGTACTCATCATTTAAAGTGGTTAAGATGGTACCTACAGATTTTATTTAATTGCAATCTTTGACTTATAAATTTATATGTTACATTCATAATTCGCAATTGCCAAGTGATATAAACCTTCGACCATTCGATTCATGTGTGCATTCGTATCGTATACTGTAGACTCAGCAGTATTTGGCCAGTAATTGGGGCAACTACGTATCCCAGCCCCCAGGCAACGAAACCAGTCAAAACTTTTAATATTGCAACTCTGAGTTGGAGGCTGTGTAGTTGAAGGCCACCACACCCCATCATTCTACTTCATTTTATATTTGAAAACCTGCTCACAAAAGGTCCTGCTCATTTTTTTCTGTGGGAAGAGGTTGAAAAATCAGCCAAACAGTTGCAAACAAAGGTTTATTAGACCTTGACCTAGATTTCAGTGTTTGTAAAAACTTCTTCTTCAGAAGTAGTGGGCCTTGTTACGTCATATTATGGTACATTAGGTGTAACAAGGTCCACTACTTCTGAAGAAAAAGTTTTAACAAACATGGAAACCTAGGTCAAGGGCTAATAAATCTTTATTTGCAACTGGTTGGCTGATTTTTCAGCCTCTTCAGATTTACATAGTTGCTATTTCGCAGCCATGATTAATATTTTCTGTAGGACTTACAGTTTACCCGTAGCGAGTGAGAGAATATGAAAATCTCGTGGTAGTTTTTGAAGGTGTTGCAAATTGCATAAGATCTATCGGTAGTGGGGTGCCCGAAATCCAACAGTATTACTACAACATACTCAGCGGAGGTTTCATTAACACGTGAATAATTTGTCTGTAAAGTTACACATTCCTGGCTATAATTATAGTAGACCAAGAATTAAACTGCAGAAAAGTCTTGCGACCAAGAGAGAAAATCGTTAGACGGAGCTTGCAGATAGCATAATGTTTCATACGTGTCTACCCCAGGCATCACTAGGCGTTACATCACAGATATCGCATATTCCAGTAAATTGACGCCCTGTGCCCAGATGCTTACATTGGATAGCTAGGCATGTGTCTGAACATGAATATAGATTTTCCAGTTGTAATGCTACCTCTCTCGTCCGGGGAACAAATATTAAATATCATCAATTATTTTAATAAAATTATGACATGTGTTTAAAAACCTGTGTGGTCTTCCCGGTTTCAATAGTGGACCACAAGTCCCCGTCAGTCTGTTCACTCTATTAAAAGAGCATAAGAGACTTAAATATTTCACAAGAGAAGGTAACTTCACAGAAAGAATACGAAATAATTTAATTACTTTACCTTGAATACTCGTTGTTGCTTGCTCGTTGTCTAGGAGTAACTTCTGGATTTGCTGTAATTGTTAGTAAAATGGGTCCTTGGGTTTGTAATATGCTACGTAAGAACTGATACTGTTTAAAGCTTTCCATATTATATATTTTCGTAATATCATCTTCATAACAATCAGTAGTTCACCAATATAAGCTTTTCCAACATAAGTCATTGTCTAAAAATCGTCCGTTTCTCACGACTTATCAAGACTCATTGTCTCTTAGACTCACCAAAACGCGACTGTCTCTTAGCCTCACTCGGCTAAACTGTTTCTGCATTAACAATCAAAGACCTTACAAAGTACACAGGTTTGCCAACATGAATTGAGCATAGATATTTTATACATCACAAGTTTACACTTATGAAAATACACTGCTGGAAATTGAAATAAGAACACCGTGAATTCATTGTCCCAGGAAGGGGAAACTTTATTGACACATTCCTGGGGTCAGATACATCACATGATCACACTGACAGAACCACAGGCACATAGACACAGGCAACAGAGCATGCACAATGTCGGCACTAGTACAGTGTATATCCACCTTTCGCAGCAATGCAGGCTGCTATTCTCCCATGGAGACGATCGTAGAGATGCTGGATGTAGTCCTGTGGAACGGCTTGCCATGCCATTTCCACCTGGCGCCTCAGTTGGACCAGCGTTCGTGCTGGACGTGCAGACCGCGTGAGACGACGCTTCATCCAGTCCCAAACATGCTCAATGGGGGACAGATCCGGAGATCTTGCTGGCCAGGGTAGTTGACTTACACCTTCTAGAGCACGTTGGGTGGCACGGGATACATGCGGACGTGCATTGTCCTGTTGGAACAGCAAGTTCCCTTGCCGGTCTAGGAATGGTAGAACGATGGGTTTGATGACGGTTTGGATGTACCGTGCACTATTCAGTGTCCCCTCGACGATCACCAGTGGTGTACGCCCAGTGTAGGAGATCGCTCCCCACACCATGATGCCGGGTGTTGGCCCTGTGTGCCTCGGTCGTATGCAGTCCTGATTGTGGCGCTCACCTGCACGGCGCCACACACGCATACGACCATCATTGGCACCAAGGCAGAAGCGACTCTCATCGCTGAAGACGACACGTCTCCATTCGTCCCTCCTTTCACGCCTGTCGCGACACCACTGGAGGCGGGCTGCACGATGTTGGGGCGTGAGCGGAAGACGGCCTAACGGTGTGCGGGACCGTACCCCTGCTTCATGGAGACGGTTGCGAATGGTCCTCGCCGATACCCCAGGAGCAACAGTGTCCCTAATTTGCTGGGAAGTGGCGGTGCGGTCCCCTACGGCACTGCGTAGGATCCTACGGTCTTGGCGTGCATCCGTGCGTCGCTGCGGTCCGGTCCCAGGTCGACGGGCACGTGCACCTTCCGCCGACCACTGGCGACAACATCGATGTACTGTGGAGACCTCACGCCCCACGTGTTGCGCAATTCGGCGGTACGTCCACCCGGCCTCCCGCATGCCCACTATACGCCCTCGCTCAAAGTCCGTCAACTGCACATACGGTTCACGTCCACGCTGTCGCGGCATGCTACCAGTGTTAAAGACTGCGGTGGAGCTCCGTATGCCACGGCAAACTGGCTGACACTGACGGCGGCGGTGCACAAATGCTGCGCAGCTAGCGCCATTCGACGGCCAACACCGCGGTTCCTGGTGTGTCCGCTGTGCCGTGCGTGTGATCATTGCTTGCACAGCCCTCTCGCAGTGTCCGGAGCAAGTATGGTGGGTCTGACACACCGGTGTCAATGTGTTCTTTTTTTCCATTTCCAAGAGTGTAGTACGAAAATTGAATAGTGTTCTCAAATAGATCTGCAGCAATACATAATACGATTGTCCTGCAAATTATTAGATTTTATAATAAAATGATAATATTTCAGTTTAAGTTCACTGTAATTTTATATTAATATAATTGTTCTTTCATATCGATTCACGGCACCACATAGCTCGCCAGCCGATGGTATGGATAGTTTCAGTAGTCTGTTACGTTACACAGTGTATGTTCTTCGTATAAATGATACTCTGCATTGTTCCTTCGTGGCAACCATGCCTAGTGCTTACCCTATTCTCTTGCAAGTGCGTTATTGTTTGAGTGTAATGTAGTACAAATAAAATCAAACCCTCATAGGTGAGAGGTAAATAGAGGGAATTATTAAAAAAGATAAAAGGAAGTGGTGTTTAAAAAGCGGCGGGTGTGGAAATCGACAAGTGTTCCCTTTGTACTGACGCTCCTCACACAACGTCCCCCGCTGAACACCAATTTCTCTGTGCCGAGAGCCGGCGTTGGAACGGCTGCCGTAATGAGGATCCAGCACAGCGCCGGCGTTTTCATTAAACGGCAGCGGCGGCGGCGGCGGCAGGCAGCCAACAAGCCGACACAGCAACATTCATCTCGCCTCGGCCGGGCGCTACGGCTATAGCCGCTACCCTGTCCGCCGTGAGGGACACCGTTCGACGAATCCACGTCGCGGACAGCGCTGCGAAAAGCTACGTGGACCGTTCAATAAGTAACGCAACACATTTCGGTTGAAAAAATGCTGTATTTTCCTTTTGACATAATGGTATATTCCCGGTTCAGCCCCTATAGTTTCATGAAGTTCCGATACATGGCCTTCGAAATGGTGTCTGTAACGGTGGTGCGTTCCAAGCAGAGAGCTGTCACTGAGTTTCTTTTGGCGTAAAACCAGAGCATTCCACAGGCACTTGCAGAATGTCTACGGGGACTTGGCAGTGAACAAAAGCGCGTAGAGCGAGGCGTCCGTCATCATCGCAACGACGTCGCGCAATCCTGTCCGATCTTTCGCGTGCCTGCTGGCCAGCCGCACACAGCTGTGACTCACGCATTGTAGTAACGTGCGCACACTCTCATTCCATGTGATCGACGCTTTACAATCAAACACCTCGCTGCTCAACTGGACGTCTCTTCTGGTTCAAATGGCTCTGAGCACTATGGGACTTAACAGCTGAGGTCATCAGTCCATTAGGACTTAGAACTACTTAAACCTAAATAACCTGAGGACATCACACACATCCATGAACGAGGCAGAATTCGAACCTGCGACCGTAGCGGTCGCGCGGTTCCGGGCTGAAGAGCCTAGAATCGCTCGGCCACTACGGCCGGCTTTCTTCTCGTAGTGGTGACACACTCGTCCACCAGTCGGGTACTCAAAAGTGTATACCATAAAGAGTATGCCATAAAGAGCAACAAAGGGCCACCTGTCGTGATTGCTTACGCGTTACGAGACTGACCGTGACTATTTTTTGTCGGACATCCTCATAGGCGATGAAACATGACTTCATCACTTCGAACCGGAAACAAAACTACAGTCCACGAAGTAGCATCACACCACCTCTCTTCCGAAGAAGAAATTCAAAGCCGTACCTCAGCTGGTAAAGTCATGGCGACGGTCTTCTGCGACACTGAAGGGGTTACTATGTTTGATGTCCTCCCTTACTGTGCAAACGATCAACTGTGAAGTGTATTGTGCCACCGTCAGGAAACGGAAGAAACGACTTCGGCGCGTTCGTCGCCACAAAAATGGTAACGTACTTCTCCTTCTCTGTGACAATGCCAGGCCTCGCACAAGTTTGCGCACCCCAGAGGATCTCAGAAAACTTCATTGGACCGTTCTTCCTCATCCACCGTACAGCCCGTATCTCGCAATTTCCGACTGCCATCTGTTTGGCCCGATGAACGATGCACTCCGCGGGAAGGAGCACTTGGTTGATAGCAAGACGTTGGCTCCAGCGTCGAGAAGTAGAGTGGTACCATGAGAGCATACAAGCCCTCCCAATCAGGTGGCGTAAGGCCGTGGCATTGAGCGTAAATAGAGCTTTGAACTCAAAGGAATTGGGAATAATATGGTGTACTGGAATCCCGAATAAAACGTGTCTGCTTTCAGAAAAAAATGTGTTGTATTGCTTACTGATCACCCCTCGTATAAAAGCTTATGCGACCTATTGCTACACATCAAGTAAACGAAAGTCCTCCTCTCCTTTATACCTAGCCTCAAAGGGAAAGGACAGCGTAGGTAGCCGTATACTAAAAGCGGGTGTCTACAATTGCTAGATGCTCATTAACTTCGTAACGTCCGTCCAGCGCTCACCTCCATGACTACTTTTTTCCGAGACTTATTATTGTGTTTTGTCGATATTTGAGGGACTATCTGCTAGCTTTCCCCCGTGCTTACTCTCGCATTTGAGAAGATATCTTGATTTATCTTACTTGCTCTTCTATTAATCTATCTCGTATATGTGCAGTGCCGTGTTGCTGTCTCAGACGTCCTTCTAGATCTACATCTACATCTACATACATACTCCGCAATTCACCATACGGTGCGTGGCGGAGGGTACCTCGTACCACAACTAGCATCTTCTCTCCCTGTTCCACTCTCAAACAGAACGAGAGAAAAATGACTGCCTATATGCCTCTGTACGAGCCCTAATCTCTCTTATCTTATCTTTGTGGTCTTTCCGCGAAATATTAGTTGGCGGCAGTAAAATTGTACTGCAGTCAGCCTCAAATGCTGGTTCTCTAAATTTCCTCAGTAGCGATTCACGAAAATTTCCTCCCACTCGAGTTCCTGAAGCATTTCCGTAACACTCGCGTGGTGATCAAACCTACCAGTAACAAATTTAGTAGCCCGCCTCTGAATTGCTTCTATGTCCTCCCTCAATCCGATCTGATAGGGATTCCAAACGCTCGAGCAGTACTCAAGAATATGTCGTATTAGTGTTTTATTAGCGGTCTCCTTTACAGATGAACCACATATTCCCAAAATTCTACCAATGAACCGAAGACGACTATCCGCCTTCCCCTCAACTGACATTACGTGCTTGTCCCACTTCATAACGCTCTGCCATGTTACGCCCAAATATTTAATCGATGTGACTGTGTCAAGCGCTAAACTACTAATGGAGTATTCAAACATTACAGGATTCTTTTTCCTATTTATCTGCATTAATTTACATTTATCTATATTTAGAGTTAGCTGTCATTCTTTACACCAATCACAAATCCTGTCCAAGTCAACGGCTACACCTTCCCGTACACCACAGCATCATCAGCAAACAGCCGCACATTGCTATCCACCCTATCGAAAAGATCATTTATGTAGATAGAAAACAGCGGACCTACCACACTTCCCTGGGGCACTCCAGATGATACCCTCACCTCCGATGAACACTCATCATCGAGGACAACGTACTGGTTTCTATTACTTAAGAAGTCTTCGAACCACTCACATATTTGGGAACCAATCCCATATGCTCGTACCTTAGTTAGGACTCTGCAGTGGGGCACCGAGTCAAACGCTTTCCGGAAGTCAAGGAATATGGCGTCCGTCTGATACCCTTCATCCATGGTTCGCAAGATATTATGTGAAAAAAGGGCGAGTTGCGTTTCGCAGGAGCGATGCTTTCTAAAGCCGTGCTGATGCATGGACAGCAACTTCTCTGTCTCAAGGAAATTCATTATATTCGAACTGAGAATGTGTTAGAGAATCCTGCAACAAACCAATGTTAAGGATATTGGTCTGTAATTTTGAGGATCCGTCCCTCTACCCTTCTTATATACAGGCGTCACCTGCGCTCTTTTCCAGTTGCTCGGGACTTTACGTTGGGCAAGAGATTCGCCAATGCAGTAGAGTACTCTCCGTAAAACCGAATTGGATTCCCATCAGGACCTGGCGATTTATTTATTTCCAACCCATTCAGCTGCTTCACAACCCCGGGGATGTCTATCACTATGTCCTCCATACGGGAATCTGTACGAGACTCAAACGGCGGTATGTTTGTACGATCCTCCTGCGTGAAAAATTTCTCAAATGCTAAATTTAATATTTCAGCTTTCGTTTGCTGTCTTCCGTTGCCAGGCCAGACTGATCAGTGAATGACTGGATGGCAGCCTTCGACCCGCTTACCGATTTTACGTAAGACCAGAATTTCCTTGGTTTTTCAGTAAGATCTTTTGCTAAGGTATGACGGTGCTAGTAGTTGAATGCTTCGCGCATCGCTCTTTTTACAGCAGCACGAATCTCTACTAACTTTTGCTTGTCGTCATTCCCCCGATCGTTCTTATACCGCGAGTGCAACTGCCTTTGCTTCCTGAGCATTCTCCGAATTGCGCTGTTAAACCACGGTGGGTCTTTTCCGTCCGTAACCCACTTTTTCGGCACATACTTCTCCAATTTCTTGTTGCTCGCGTTGTGACCAGGTGCGTGAAGAGCCTGGGCGAGCCCTGTGGTGCACCCCGCCGGGGTTCTCGTAGGTTTTCCGACCGTGGACTTCGCGGCGGGCACCGTATGCGCGGTGTTTCCAACCGCAAATACCGGGTGATTCTACTGTTTATTTTAGACAAACTATAACACGTAGAATTATGTCGCGCGTGTCAGTGGATAGAAGAATGTTCAAAGATGTTTATAGTACCCTGGCGACTGCAACATAACAGAAATCATTGTGTGTTGGAATTTGTGTGAATTCAGTCCATTTTTCAAGTGAAACGTGCACTCTGTCGTCGAACCAGCGAGAGGCCGCCGCTGCGCAGGTAGTGTTATGACTGGCATACTTCCTTGGGAGTCGGTTAGATATGCAAAGAAAAGAGCACTGGTCATGACGCCTGCTTTCCGGCGACCATAACAGAAGGTACGAATTCTGCATTTCAGTCCGCCAGGCTATGGCAGAAGGCACGTTTTCCGAACAACTCATCTCTTCGTTCGAATCGACGTTTTATCTATCGGGTAAAGTAAACCACCACAATGCAAGAATTTGGGCGTCACAAAATCCTGTTGTCGTCTTTGTTACTGAGGTAATTGTAATAGGAATGTTATACCTGGACATGCTGCGAAATTTGTTGTTCCCTCGACTTCACGAAAGTTCCAATGATTTCATATTTATGCGTGACGGCGTCCTGCCACACTTTCACCTTGAGGTGCGGTAGTATCTTAAGAACACCACGACCCCGACGCTGTACTGGAAGAGGTGAACATTAAGATCTTGTTCATTGCTTTTAGCCTCCCCAATCAACATAACTCGCACCTTGCGATTTTTTGTCTGCGAGGGTATATGAATGACTGTCTTTGTCCCTGCTACCCTTCAAGAGCTGAGAAATCGAACTGTTAAAGATTTTGATTCTATAAACGGACACCTGTTGATTCGTGAACCTCTTCTTTCACCTCGTCATCGGAGTTGAATCGCTTTCCGGCCAAATGTTCTTTTAACCTAAGGAACAGGTGATAGTCACTGGGCGCCAAGTCAGGACTGTAGGGTAGATGGGTGATCATGTTCCACTGAAACTGTTGCAGGAGAGCAAAGGTTTGCCGAGCGATGTGTGGGCGAGCGTTGTCATGGAGAATGTGTACTCCCTTGCTCAACATTCCTCTTCTCCGGTTCTGAATTGCACGTTTGAGTTTTTTCAGAGTCTCAAAGTGCCTGTCAGCGTTAATTGTGGTCCCAACGATTCAGCTCCGACGACGAGGTGAAAGAAGAGGTTCAATACTTTCTGAACAGCATAGTGGCGAGCTGGTATGACATGGGCATACAAAAACTGCCACAGCGCCTACAAAAATGCATCAACAGAAATGGTCATTATGTCGAAAAATAGCTAACTGTTCGAGCTATAAATTGATCTAAACCACTGTAGAAATAAACAGGTCTATGTACTGATAAAAAATAGGAGACCTTACTTTTGGGATTACCCTCGTATTTAATGTTATCACCACATACCCTCGATGTCCACATGCAGACAGTATTCGTTAATGATATATTGGAAGAGAGAGAAGCTGTAAAAATATTATTGAGTTCTCTACCAGGAGAAGTTAGCAAAGTTTTACTCAGTTGGATGCTATAAAAATAACGATGAGAGAGAGAGATGTGAATTGCAGTTTGCTTTTGAACATAAAAATGACTTTTTTTCATTTTCTTCGGTCTGTGAATAGCTAGTGTAAAAGATACTCTTCTGTGCTGATATTTCATGTGCCTGAAATGCATGTAATAACCACGTGTACGACAATTTATTTACAAGATTACACACACACTAATTTTGAATGTGAGGAACGCTATCAACTATGCCAGTTTGTTCAGCAAACTGAAAGTAATCAGTTTTCTCAGTTCTCGTGTAATTATGACTGCTTTATTATCATTGAGACTTTTATTTTATTTTTTGTTAATAGTTGGTCGCTTATAAGAGACAAGCTGACGTTATGTACAATACTTCCACTGAAAATGTCCGTCACAAAACAACTTTTAACTTAGATGTTCCTGTACACTGACTGTTTTCAGAGATTAAAGTTCTCTCTTTTACTGAAATGGATGTCCCAAAATAACAAGGACATTCTGTGGTCCTCATAAAAATAGTGTAAGCTTCCGACGCATTTAAGATGTGTTGTCGATGTTATGCACAGTAAACATGTACAAGATATGTGCGACAGGTTAATAAGTCATCAAATATACTGTTATAGAGCTCCGACATCGGCAGTTTGCTCACCTACCGTCGACAACAATACCGTACACCGAGCTTCTAGTTTTACTCAGTGGGATGTTACGAAATTACGAGCAGGGAGGGAATGCAAATTGTAATTATAAAAATGACTGTGTTTTTCTTTTTCCATAATGTGAGTAGATAAACTAAAACCACTGTGTTCTACTGATATTTGTGTGTCTGAAACGTATGTAATATCCACATGCATGACAATTTATTTATAATATTTCCACAGACATTCATTTTGAATGCCTGGAGGAGAGGAGTGCATGCAGGCTATGGGAGACTGCTGGAAGCAGCCGACAGCAGTAAGTGGAGGTGGAGGAGGGGGGGATCTGTCGAGTGCAGCCCCCAGAGTTGCCTCTTACTACAGCGAGTTGTAGCCAAGGGCCGTAGCGTGTTGTTGGCCATTCTTCTCCCAGAGAGTTGTCCATTACGAACATCCAATATTTCGATATTGTTCCAGAGTCGGTATTTCCTAGAAACACTTTTGATATCTGCAGACCTGAAACAGTATATCATTGTCAACCCAACGTTGACCAAAGCAGAGCACCTGCAATGATTGCAATGATTAGGTACCATCAGTGGCAGGTTAGAACAGGCGAAGAAAACCAGCATTACCTACAGGGGGAGGAGAGGGACGGAGGATGGGGGATATGAAGGAAGGTAAGACTGGTTCTGATTAGTCTGCATCGACAGATCGAGGTGAGAACACAAACACTGTCCTGGAGAAATTTTTTTTTCGATAGTTGAGTGATGTTATTACAATGTTTCATCTTCCTGTAGAACCATGGCTGGCATCCACTCTTAGTATAACATAGTTGTTGCTATTGTGTTTCTACAAAATAGTTGCTCGCTTATAAGAGGATTACGTCTCTGACCTCCTAGGAGACAGTGGTACCACTAACAAGAAAAACATTTCCATTCATCTCGAAATGTTCCCTCAATATTGATTATCGGGTTGTTGTTTGGTCCTACCAGCATTACATTATTGGCAACGTCTTCTAGTCGCCATAGTGTGTAGAACCTGCTGCCTGTACATATGTTTAACAACTGCAGGATGGCCTTAAGTACTTATTTTGTAGTACATCCAACGCAAGATTCAGTGTTCTCGGTTCAATATTCGTTGTAGCAAGCATAGTTTGTAACACCATTATAGATTTAAGTAGTTTATACAGTGTTATTATGTGTATGTAACTACGAAGTGCTTGTTCTGTACTAGTAAAGATTTTTTAATTGTCAGAGGGAAAGTGCAAGTTTACTATGTGTATATTGTATAGATTTAATAATGTTTTAAAATAATAAAACTTCATAAAATATATATGCTCATGAAAGAGAAATTGTACTTTGACTACTGGTTCATGCTATTATATAAAGGAAAAGGTGCAAGGAACCCCCTCCGCTGTGGAAGGGGCTTGGCGCGTGGGAAAAGATGGATTTGGGGTTCAATCTGGGCAGCAAGAGAGAGGGGGGAAGTGAATTAGGGGAGGGAGAGAGAGGGGGAGGGGAGGGGATGTGGGGGTGACGGGAGAAGTGGGGCTGGTGAAGTCAACAATGTTTAATTTCCGCATCTACCCCCATGGAGAGGAGGTGGGGGTACCAACCAGGTAGACACACTATCTTGAATAAATTTGGCAGCAGTGTAGACTGTCCTCATTTCGGCTTTATTCCCATACTGGCTAGCTGTCTTCACTAATGCAAGCAGCCATCTAAGGGAACTGAGACTGGCCCCAGACACAAGAGGTGCGAGTCCCTGCCACGATGAGCTACGATACCCACCTATAGAGCCCATTGCACATATCGAAAAAAAGAGTGCCGGAAAATATATCATTTGCACAGTGTTTAGTTGTGTTCATAAGAGAATTCGCACTGTTACCACTGGTCCAGTTATACAAAGTGTATAGCGCAAGACTATGTTTGTTATTCGTAGGTCGTCATTATCAAGAAGTTGTTATTTCATTTACATCGCGGGAGTCGGTCTGCGGAATTCGGAAAATCCAAGGATAAGCATGTGGAGAATTGTGAATCGTAACGTTTTGTCTGCGAAAGGCAAGTTTTAATCGCGATCAGGAAGGCAGATTATGTAATGTACTCTGCTAACCTACAATTAGAATTTCACGCCAGAAATAATCGCGATAAATTTGGAAAAAGTGAGCGAAATATAGTATCCCATTTGCGAAGTATAAGAGGCAGTATGTAACTTTTCTCGAGTAGTATAACGGATAGCACACTAACTACGAAAAAAAGTATTTGTGATTCCCTGTCCGATATCCTGTTTTGACTTTTGGTTTACGAAAAATAGGCATATGTTAAGCGAAAGAGCACACTATCAGCAGTCACTGGCCATCCTGGCATTTTCACATTAGACTCATAACTGAAACTATCTGATCGAAGCTACAATCGGAAACAACAGGTGTCAATACAGTCATGTTATTGTACTGTTTCCGGATTTTCATTTTTCACCTTTTTGCATCTCAGTTAATAGCTTAAGTACTTACAATTGTTTCAACATCGTTTGATTAATGCAGGTAAATGTCTCGATTTACTTCACATTTAAGTTTAAAATTCTACCAATATGGGAGGAAAACGCAGACGGACATATATTTAGTCGAATTTTACGATAATATTCTCACAATGAATCCATTATGCTACACGCTTTATCCACTGGCGCATAATTCACGTTGGGATTAATAGTGAGCGATAAATTTAGCTGACGGAGTAAGATAAATTTGCACACCATACGTCATTACCGTCGAGTGGCAGTTTGTCAGGGTCTTTTTGCAGCTGTCATCATGTCTCCACACGGGAAAACCGCTGAAGTCTCGCGGATGCACAGCAGTGAGGCTATAACCACCACCACTTGCCGACAATGGTCGCCACCGTTTATAAATCCACGCAAAGGGTTTCCACACACCCTGTGCTATTTTCAGGGGGCCATCAGACCACTTGATTCATGATCCGATATTTGAGCACTAACCTCGGAATTATTTATTGTTTTCTTTTTATTAATTTTCTGGTAGTGAGTAATCTTTCATAAATTGTTGGTCTATTGTGTCTCTCGCACTTAATGGATTCTAAATTTTGCACTGGAGTATAGCTATAATTTGGTTTCTAAAATTTTGGCGCTAACAGCCGATTCACAAATCAACCTAATGTCATCTTGCTGGATACCTAACTTTACTGTTAAAGGAACAATATTAATGTCAGAATATATGCGTCAGGTGAAAGTAAAACTGACACAGATGCCATGGTAAACGATACTCTCTGGAGCAGTGTATCATATTCTGCGTACAACAAACGTTATTGTTTTGTACTAAATACTGAGATGTAGGTGGAAACCAATTATGATACTGTGATAATGAAAACATCTCCCTCACTTGCTTCTCGCTCGGTGCGGTCTTTAGAGCCGGATTACAAACCTGCATTGGGAATGTGTGGTATTGGAAGGAAATATCGTGGCATTTCTATTAAACCGGTTAGATAATTTATGGAAAAAGAAGATTTGAATGACCAAAAAGAAGATTTGAATGACCACGGATACGAATTCTGTTCTAATCTCTTAGTCACTGCGCCATTTGGCATGGTTCTTATCATAGTCCAGTTAATACTTTCCGGTGTTTATACATCTTCTCCAGGTATATCTCCCCCTCTTTCGATCTTGGAAAAGGCATTCACAACAACGAAACGAAATTTAATGCTGAGCTCCCAATGCTTACGGTACCTTTTCTCCAGTCCAAATTTTGTAGTAAATTTTTCTGTTGCCTTTATAAGTACAAGTTCCAATGACATGAGACCAGCAAATCTGAATCACTCTTAACATAAAGTAACAGTTCCTTTAACTTACTATTTATTCTATTTCCTCGTCATCAGTAACGAGGCACGTAAATTTGTACAATTGTTGTCGGCATTGACTCTAACCCAACTCCATAAAAATAATTCAGTCAGTTTACTGCTACAGTAGCTTACCGTGTTACCCACCTTCCTCTTTACGCGAATCCACTACCTATTATATCATACGCAATCATCTGGTCAGATATATCTGCTCCCTTTCAGCGTAGATCCGGCAACATATATTAACTTTAGCCTGCATTTCCCTCATTAAACTGCCTAGTTCCACAACTACACTGAAATTTCTAAATTTCCGCACTTCATTCCTTGGAACGATAGCCTTATTCCCCCTCCCCCATAATTAGTTTTTATTCAGACTGCAAGCAGTAAGTGAGATCTAATCCGAA
Source organism: Schistocerca piceifrons (assembly GCF_021461385.2). Lineage (NCBI taxonomy): Eukaryota > Metazoa > Arthropoda > Insecta > Orthoptera > Acrididae > Schistocerca > Schistocerca piceifrons. The sequence goes on along the minus strand of NC_060139.1, from coordinate 421,674,647 downwards.
GAATATCGAGTCCAAGTCACTACTTTTAGGAACCAGTGATTATAAGCGCTTTGGCTCGTCTCTTCAAGAAATTAAAACATCTACGTGGAGCTAACCCTTGAGGAGATCACCTGCTCGTTTAAATTACATTATTTTACGTTATGATACAGCAGACCACAAGTTAACAATGATGAAAAACAGAATGAAATTTAAGAGAATCGTCCGGAAGAATCAGTATGGAAGTAAGTGGAATACGGAACTGAGGAATAATTTGACCCGTTTGAAGTTGGCGAAGGATGTGAATACCGCAATCAGGACAGCCAGAGTAGGAAGTTCAGTTGAAGAGCAGTAGGCATCCCTACAAAGGGCAGTCATAGATGTTGGACAAACGGAGGTACAAAAAAGATAACTATAAAGAAAACTTGGGTAAGAGGAGATATACTTCCAGTAATCGACAAAAGAAGGATGTACAAAAATTTTCAGAGAAAGACAGGATTATAGCAACATAAATCTCTTGGAAAGGAGATAAACAAGAAGTGCAGAGCAGCCAAGGCGAAACACCTGCAGGGGAGATGTGAAGAAACCAATTAAGAAATGATCGTCGGGAGGACTGATTCAAAGTATAGAAAAGCGAGTGTGGTAACTTTTAAGAGTGCAGTGGGAAAACCACTGTTAAACGCAGAGGAGAGAGACAATTCCTTTCCTGTGTCAACCTCTTCATCTCAGAGCAGCACTTCCAACCTATGTCGCCAATTATTCGTGGAGTATATTCCAATCTCTGCCTTCCTCTACCATTTACACCCTCTACAGCTCTCTCGAGTACCATGGAAATTATTCCCTGATGTCCTATCACCCTGTCCCTTCTTCTTGTCAGTGTTTCCACATCTTCGTTTCCCCTGCGACTCTGTGCACAACAGCCTCATTCCTTACCTTATCAGTCCACCTAATTTTCAACATTAGTCTGGAGCACCACATCTTTAATACTTCTATTCTCTTCTGTTCGCCTTTCCCACAGTTCATGTTTCACTGCCATACAATGCTGTGCTCCTAACGTACATTCTAAGGAATTTCCTACTCAAATGAAGACCTACGTTTCATACTAGTCTCTTGGCCACGAATGCCCTTTTTTGCCAATGCTAGTCTGCTTTTAATGTCTTCCTTGCTACGTCCGTCATAGGTTTTTTAGCTGTCTAGGTAGCAGAATTCCTTAACTTCATCGTGATCACCGACTATGATGATAAGTTATTTCACTGTTCTGATTTCTGCTACTTCTAATTTCTTTCGTCTTTGTTCGATTTATTCTCAGTCCATATTCTGCAGTCATTGAATTCAACAGATAATGTAATTCTTCTTCCCTTTCACTGGGGATAGCAATGTCATCAGCAAATTACAAGATTAATACCTTTTCACACTGAATTTCGACCCCACTTTTGATTCTTTCTTTTATTCGTGTCATTGCTTCTTCCGCGTATAGATTGGATAGCAGAGTCGAAAGAATACATCTGTGTCTTACACGGTTTTTTATCCGTGCACTTCGCTCTTGGTCTCTTATTGTTCGCTCTCGGTTCTTGCACATATTGTATATTACCCGTCTTTCCCTATAGCTTACCACTATTTTCCTCAGGATTTAGAACATTTAGCACCATTTAATATTATCGAACGATTTTTCCACGTCGAAAACTCGTTTGAACTTGTCTTGATTTTCCTTTAGTCGTGCTTCCTTTATCATCCGTAACGTCAGAACTGCCTCTCCGGTGCCTTTATCTTTCCTAAAGTCAAACTGAACGATATCTAACACAGCCTGAGTTTCCTTTTCCGTTCTTCTTTAGGGCCTATATTGTTCTTGCCAGCTGCATGGATACACGAGCTGTTTAGCTGATTGTGCGATAATTCTCGCACTTGTCAGCTCATGCTGTCTTCCGAATTGTGTGGACGATATTTTTCCGAAAGTCAGGTAGTATATCGGCAGTCTCATACATTCTGCACACCAAAGTGAACAGTCGTTTGGTCCTAATAATAATTGGCATATTTGACGTGAAATAGGAGAGATCACTGTCCTGGTTGTACACCTCATTTACTAGAAAGGTGCGACAAGCAATAATATCTCTTCTATTAAAAGCCTCCAGTCCTGCAACGGCCTTCACTGTATCTCCAGGATACCGCACAATTGCAGCAGTCACTCAATTATTACCATGTTGATTTTCATCTCTCTTCTCCACTGTAAAGTTGAGAACACATCCGCAAAACACGGACTGCCCTTGCTGAACAACTTGCGCTCCCACGTAACTAGCCGCGGTAACTGTTTTGAGCTTAAGTCTTCCAAAGCTCTTTTAAATTCAGATTCTAGTACTGGATCCCATATCTCTTCCCTGGCGATTCCTTCTACCTCATAAAACAAGTCTTCCCATAGAGGACTTCAACGTAGTTTCTCCAGCTATCCGCGTCTTCTTCTGCATTTAACAGTGGAATTCCCATTGCACTCTTAATGTTACCACTCTTGCTTTAAATTTACCGGAATGTTGTTTTGACTTCTCTATATGCTGAGTCAGTTGTTCTGACAGTCATTTCTTTTTCGATTTTTCCTAATTTTTCATGCAGCCATTTCGCCTTAGATTTCTTGCACTTCCTATTTATTTCATTCCTCAGCGACTACAATCTCTGTATTTCTGAATTTCCCTGAACGTTTTTGCACTTTCTTCTTTCATCGATCGCCTGAAGTATTTCTTTTGTTACCCATGGTTTCTTTGCAGTTACCTTCTTGGTACTTATGTTTTTCTTTCCAATTTTTGTGATTGCCTTTTTTAGAGATGTCAATTCCTCTTCAACTGAAATGCCTACTGAGCTGTTCCATACAGCCTCTAAGGCCTCAGAGAACTTCAAGTGTATCTCTTCATTCCTTAGTACTTCAGTATTCCACTTCTTTGCGTATTGATTCGTCCTAACTGGTCCCATAAACTTCAGCCTACTTTTCATTATTACTAAGTTGGGATCTGAATCTATATCTGCTCCTGGGTACACCTTACAATCCAGTATCTGATTTCGGAATCTCTACCTAGGCATTATGTAATCTAACTCAAATCTGCACATTTCTCCCGACGTTTTTCCAAGTATACCTCCTCCTTCTCCTCTTGTGATTACCAGCTGAAATTTACTGCAAACTCAATACTCTTCTCTCATTCTTAGCCGAAACCCCATATCCTCCCGTAACATTTCCTTCTGCTCCAGCCCCTACAACAGCATTCCACTCCCCTTTGACTATTACATTTTCATCTTCCTTTATATGCTAATTACCCGTTCAGTATCCTCACATACTTTCTCTATCTCTTCATCTTCCGTTTGCAACATCGGCATGCGTACCTCCACTGTCGTTGTTGGTGTTGGTTTTCTGTCGATTCTGATGAGAACAACCCTATCACTGAACTGTTCACAGCAACTCACTCTCTGTCCTACCTTTCCACTCATAATGAATCCTACTCCCTTTACTCCATTTTCTGCTCTGCTGCTGTTGATGTTACCCTATGTTCGCCTGACCAGAAATGTTTGTCTTCTTTCCACTTCACGTCCCAGATCTCCACTATATCTAGATTGAGGATTAGCATTTCCCTTTTCAGATTATTTAACTTCCCTTCCACCTTCAAACTTCTGGCATTATGACATCTTCTTCTCATGGTCAACTCCTCCTTGGCAACTCTCTCCCAGATATCCGAATGGGGGAATATTCCGTAAACTTTTGCCAATGCAGAGATCATCACGGCACTTTTCAATCACGGGCCACATGTCCTGTGGATGCATATTATGTTAATGCAGTGGTCTGCACTGCCTTCTTCATCCTCATGCCGTTGATCATTGCTGAATCTTCCGCCGTTAGGGGCAGTTTCCCACCCCAAGGGCAAGAGAATGCCCTGAACCTCTATCTGCTCCTCCACCCTCTTTAACAAGGTCGTTGGCGCAATGAAGGTGACTTCTTATGCCGTAAGTCTTCGGCCGTCATTGCTGATGATTTTTATTAAAAATGTAAGCGGTGGCGGGGTTCGAACCCAGGACCGATGACATTTTGATTGCTATGTAACTCTACGTTCTACGGATCGGAGCGTGGAATGTTAGATCCCTTATTCGAGCAGGTAGGTTAGAAAATTTAAAAAGGGAAATGGATAGCTTAAAGTTATATATAGTTGAAATTAGTGAATTTCGCTGGCAGGAGGAACAAGACTTTTGGTCAGGCGAATACAGGGTTATAAACACAATATCACTTAGGGGTAATGCAGGAGTTGGTTTAATAATAAATAAAACAAATAGGAGTGCGGGTAAGCTACTACAAACAGCATAGTGAACGCATTATTGTAGCCAAGATAGACACGAAGCCCACGCCTACTACAGTAGTACAAGTTTATATGCCAACAAGCTCTGCAGATGACGAACAAATTGAAGAAATGTATGATGAAATAAAAGAAATTATTTAGATAGTGAAGGGAGCCGAAAATTTGATAGTCATGGGTGACTGGAATTCATCAGTAGAAAAAGGGAGAGAAGGAAACGTAGTAGGTGAATATGGATTGGGGCTAAGAAACGAAAGAGGAAGCCGCCTGGTAGAATTTTGCACAGAGCGCACCTTAATCACACCTAACACTTGGTTCAAGAATCATAAAAGAAGGTTGTATACACGGAAGCAGCCTGGAGATACTGACAGGTTTCAGATAGATTATATACTGGTAATACAGAGATTTAGGAACCAGGTCTTAAATTGTAAGACATTTCCAGGGGCAGATGTGGACTCTGACCACAATCTATTGGTTATGAACTGTAGATTGAAACTGAAGAAACTGCAAAAAGGTGGGAATTTACGGAGATGGGACCTGGATAAACTGACTAAACCAGAGGTTGTACAGAGTTTCAGGGAGAGCATAAGGGAACAATTGACAGGAATGGGGGAAAGAAATACAGTAGAAGAAGAATGGGTAACTTTGAGAGATGAAGTAGTGAAGGCAGCAGAGGATCTAGTAGGTAAAAAGACGAGGGCTAGTAGAAATCCTTGGGTAATAGAAGAAATATTGAATTTAATTGATGAAAGGAGAAAATATAAAAATGCAGTAAACGAAGCAGGCAAAAAGGAATACAAACGTCTCAAAAATGAGATCGACAGGAAGTGCAAAATGGCTAAGCAGGGGTGGCTAGAGGACAAATGTAAGGATGTAGAGGCTTATCTCACTAGCGGTAAGATAGATTCTGCCTACAGGAAAATTAAAGAGACCTTTGGAGAGAAGAGAACCACTTGTATGAATATCAAGAGCTCAGATGGAAACCCAGTTCTAAGCAAAGAATTTTTGAATAAATTAGTAATTCTGGAATAACAATAGCACTGACAACTGACAATACCTTACAACAAAAATTAAGACATACCATAAGTAAAGATAATGAAAAATTTACCAGATCAGAAGTGTACAAGATCCAATGTAGAGACTGTGAGAAAATATATACCGGCCAAACAGGTCGAAAATTTTTAGTAAGGAACAAAGAACATACGTCGGATACCTCACGAACAAAGTCTGTATTCGGCCATCATATAGCATTCAATAATCACGCTGAGGGGACAGTAGAGCAGAATTTACAAGTTCTTCATTATGCAAATAAAGGCTTACTTATGAATATCTTAGAAGAAATCGAGATATATGCTCATTTGAAAACCAAATCATCAATGCTGCTCAATGAATAATCATATTTTCGCGAAAAATATTTTTATGACCTTTTTGACGAAATTTTATAATAAAAAGAACCTACTCTTTTGTTTTTAACATATAAGATTAGTGATACGCATGGCAAAAGCAATGTACGAAAAATATGCTATACAACATATAAAATTTTATTTAATTGACATTGATTATTATAAAAACTATTAGATCGATGAGTTCTAAATACTTAATCAGCGGTCTCATCAGTTATTCAGACATACATAATGTTAACGTACTCTTGGCTGCTACCCTACTGCTATAAATAATGTTGCTATGAAAACTACAGTTAAAGTAAGACGATTCTGCAACATCCAACAAAGATGCAATTGTGATGTAGGTGACTCGGAATAATCGATATATACCACAACTCCAAGGACTTTCACATCTTTGATGTAACTGACACTGTAATAGTATTAAGGTTGCCCATAGAGGGCACAGCTATTACACATCGTAGTTTATCGTTTTTATCTAAAATATAAATAAGTTTTACACATACTAACTATCTGTTAATCAGACATTTTAAATGAATCAATTTTATGTTATTAGTGTATTTCGTATTTTTATACTGTGACGAATGCGTCATATTATGAACGCTGATTGGTAGTTGTGAAGTAGTGTGACAGGAAGTAGGCGGAGCCTCTGCATATTTAAGCTCATGCTCAGCACTCATAACCATCAGCTGACTTCGTAGCAGCTGAGGAGAGCTCCGCCTACCATCCTCCAATGAAGCCATGGGTATAATTAATTTTATTTTATCATGTTAAAAGTTTTGTCGTCATTAGACACTTTCATTTTATTTAAAGATTGGTTTCTAGTATTTTCTAAAATTAATTCACGGGTATGAAGATGGTTATGTAAAAATAACCGAAACCGGTCACCTATGTTATTGAGACATAAGTGTTGTGATCAAGACTGAACTTTAGTTAAAATATAAGAGTAGCTGTAAGAGATGGATACAGTCTATCGCCCCTGCGGTTCGAACTACACGGCGAAGAAGCAATGACGAGAATATAAGAGGATTAAGAGTGGGATTAAAATTCTGCGCCAAATGACGCCAGTGATAAGATTCGTTGATGACCTTGCTATACTCAGTCAAAGTGAAGAAGAATTACAGGTAGTACTTAATTGGATGAACAATCGGCGAGTGCAGAATGAGGGTTAAGCGTAGACCGGAAAAAAGCAAAATTAATGAGAAATAAGGAAATGAGAAGATCGGGAAACTTAACATTAACACTGATGATCACGAAGTAGGCTAAGTTAATGATTTTTTTACCTTGGAAGACAAATATCCCCTGACAAACGAAGCAAGGAGGACATAAAAAGCGGACTAGAACAAGCAAAGAGAACATTCCTGCCCCGAGACGTCTACTGGTTTCAAATGTAGGATATGAGGAATGCATTCCTGAGAATGTACCTTTGGAGCACAACATCGTATTATAGCGATTCGTGGAAAGTGGAAAAACCGTAGCAGAAGAGAGTCGAAGAGTTCGAGATGCGATACTACAGAAGAATGTTGAAAATGAGATGGACTGATAAGGAATGAGAAGATTCCCCACAGAATCGACGAGCAAAGGAACATATGGAAATCACCGGCAAGAAGAATGGAGAGGATGATAGGACATGTGTTAATACGTGGTACTAGAGGGAGCTGCAGAAGGTATAAACTTTAGAAGAGGACATGGTGGGCCGCATCAAACCAGTCTAAAAAAAAAAAAAGAAATAAAGCATTGTGTTTAAAGAATTTAATCAGTCTGATCGTTTCCTTCAGATTTTTACACAGTACCGCCCAATGAAGTCATCAGAAGAAGAAGGAAGAAAGATTAGGTTTAATGTCCCGTCGACATCGAGATCATTAGAGTTGCAGGTTAAATTCTGATTGTGTCAATGTTGGGGAGGGACGTCTTCTGCGTCCTTTTCGAGGGACACATCCTGGCATTTTCTGGAGCGATTTAGTGAAGTCACGGAAAACCTAAATCGGCATGGTCCGACATCTCATCAGAAGATAAAAACTAATTGAAAAATGATTAAGCCAAAATATGTGTTCGGTGCTAAAAGTGAGAAGGATGGACATACAAAAAGCTGTTCATAGACTGCTTATGAAGGCTGTGCTGCTACATATTGGCAAGAAGTTCCATCAATACCTGTAGCGGCATGCAACTGATATGAAAGAGACATATGACAATATGAAACTAATTTTACAGAAAATCAAATATGAAAAATGAAAAATGTAAATGGAATATCTGTGGTGGCTTAAAAGTCATCTATTGCTCGATTTGCAACTTGTATTCACCAAATTTCCTGCGTTTCTTTTCCTAATGTGACAGCGAAGATAAGTCTCACTAAGAAAATTGTGGCCTAAGCTTGAATCTCTTATGTCTGGCCAGAAAAATGTGTCACATGTCCCTTTAGTGGATCCTGAAAAAATATATTTACTTTCATTCATATTAAATTAGTAGTAACGAAAAGCTACGGATGAACTTTCTGATAGATTCTTGTATTTGAAATCGAAATTACACAAAGTCAGTGATGCTAAACTGAAACAGGGAATTTTTACACGACCACGTTGATGGTTTATGAGCATTCTGAAGTACTGTTAAATCCACTGGAGAAATCAGCGTAGCAGTTTTCAAATACACTCCTGGAAATTGAAATAAGAACACCGTGAATTCATTGTCCCAGGATGGGGAAACTTTATTGACACATTCCTGGGGTCAGATACATCACATGATCACACTGACAGAACCACAGGCACATAGACACAGGCAACAGAGCATGCACAATGTCGGCACTAGTACAGTGTATATCCACCTTTCGCAGCAATGCAGGCTGCTATTCTCCCATGGAGACGATCGTAGAGATGCTGGATGTAGTCCTGTGGAACGGCTTGCCATGCCATTTCCACCTGGCGCCTCAGTTGGACCAGCGTTCGTGCTGGACGTGCAGACCGCGTGAGACGACGCTTCATCCAGTCCCAAACATGCTCAATGGGGGACAGATCCGGAGATCTTGCTGGCCAGGGTAGTTGACTTACACCTTCTAGAGCACGTTGGGTGGCACGGGATACATGCGGACGTGCATTGTCCTGTTGGAACAGCAAGTTCCCTTGCCGGTCTAGGAATGGTAGAACGATGGGTTCGATGACGGTTTGGATGTACCGTGCACTATTCAGTGTCCCCTCGACGATCACCAGTGGTGTACGGCCAGTGTAGGAGATCGCTCCCCACACCATGATGCCGGGTGTTGGCCCTGTGTGCCTCGGTCGTATGCAGTCCTGATTGTGGCGCTCACCTGCACGGCGCCAAACACGCATACGACCATCATTGGCACCAAGGCAGAAGCGACTCTCATCGCTGAAGACGACACGTCTCCATTCGTCCCTCCTTTCACGCCTGTCGCGACACCACTGGAGGCGGGCTGCACGATGTTGGGCGTGAGCGGAAGACGGCCTAACGGTGTGCGGGACCGTAGCCCAGCTTCATGGAGACGGTTGCGAATGGTCCTCGCCGATACCCCAGGAGCAACGGTGTCCCTAATTTGCTGGGAAGTGGCGGTGCGGTCGCCTACGGCACTGCGTAGGATCCTACGGTCTTGGCGTGCACGTGCGTCGCTGCGGTCCGGTCCCAGGTCGACGGGCACGTGCACCTTCCGCCGACCACTGGCGGCAACATCGATGTACTGTGGAGACCTCACGCCCCACGTGTTGCGCAATTCGGCGGTACGTCCACCCGGCCTCCCGCATGCCCACTATACGCCCTCGCTCAAAGTCCGTCAACTGCACATACGGTTCACGTCCACGCTGTCGCGGCATGCTACCAGTGTTAAAGACTGCGATGGAGCTCCGTATGCCACGGCAAACTGGCTGACACTGACGGCGGCGGTGCACAAATGCTGCGCAGCTAGCGCCATTCGACGGCCAACACCGCGGTTCCTGGTGTGTCCGCTGTGCCGTGCGTGTGATCATTGCTTGTACAGCCCTCTCGCAGTGTCCGGAGCAAGTATGGTGGGTCTGACACACCGGTGTCAATGTGTTCTTTTTTCCATTTCCAGGAGTGTATATATATTGCAATTTCCTTGAAACCATAAAGTAGAAACGATCGCAACATAGTGGCTGATGTTCTGCATTCTTATAAACCGATGGAACGCAGCACTTCTTGGACTTTCATTTAGACTTCTTCCCAGATCATTTTCGGGCTGTCAGCGAAGAGCACGGTGAGCGTTTCCATCATCAAATTTCTATAATGGAAATGAGGCACCAAGGCAAGTGGAGTTCTAATATGTTAGCTAACTACTGCTGGATCAAGATGTTCCAGATGCGAAATATGCCCAAAAATCGCTATTCACCACTTTCTAAATAAGTCAGATTGAACAATATACCATTCAGAATTAGACAGCTAGTTACTGATTTCATTACAAATTATCAAAAATTCAACGTAATGGACAGTGTCATGAAAGGAGGGTATAAGATGAACGTCAACAAAAGCAAAACGAGGATAATGGAATGTAGTCGAATTAAGTCGGGTGATGCTGAGGGAATTAGATTAGGAAATGAGACACTTAAAGTAGTAAAGGAGTTTTGCTGTTTGGGGAGCAAAATAACTGATGATGGTCGGAGTAGAGAGGATATAAATTGTAGACTGGCAATGGCAAGGAAAGCGTTTCTGAAGAAGAGAAATTTGTTAACATCGAGTATAGATATAAGTTTCAGGAAGTCGTTTCTAAAAGTATTTGTATGGAGCGTAGCCATGTATGGAAGTGAAACATGGACGATAACTAGTTTGGACAAGAAGAGAATAGAAGCTTTCGAAACGTGGTGCTACAGAAGAATGCTGAAGATTAGGTGGGTAGAACACATAACTAATGAGGAAGTATTGAATAGGATTGGGGAGAAGAGAAGTTTGTGGCACAACTTGACTAGAAGAAGGTAGGACATGTTCTGAGGCATCAAGGGATCGCCAATTTGGTATTGGAGGGCAGCTTGGAGGGTAAAAATGGTAGAGGGAGACCAAGAGATGAATACACTAAACAGATTCAGAAGGATGTAGGTTGCAGTAGGTATTGGGAGATGAAGAAACTTGCACAGGATAGAGTAGCATGGAGAGCTGAATCAAACCAGTCTCAGAACTGAAGACCAGAGCAACAACTTAAAAAATTCAAATGAATATCATGCTACTCCTGCCTGATGGGGAAAAGGGAAATCATATTTGCATTTAGCATGCCAATACTCCTAGAGTCTGATTTATTCTTGTGAAAGAAAAAAATGTTCAGTTTTTTCGACCAGTGTAATCAACATTTCTTCCTCTGTCCAGCTTCTGTGGTCAGTGTATTTGTCATATACGATGATTTCTCTCTCTCTCTCTCTCTCTCTCTCTCTCTCTCTCTCTCTCTCTCTGTCTTTCGCTCTGCCTCTCTCTCTTTCTACGTCTATTCCTTTTCTGGCAATTCGTTGGTAGCTGACAGTACGAAATCCTACCATTAGGCAGGACGCCATCAGCAGTGACGCGGCTAGTGATCTGGCTTGCATCTTCAGGTGGTGGAGCAGAGCCTACGGCACTGACGCAGCTGAACTCAGTCTATGGCCTGCCATGTCACTGCCAGATGAACGCGAGACGTTCCATTTTTGCAGCAATACATCACCGCTAGTTACAGTTTACGAAAGATTATGATTTGGCTGAACGATTGTATGTCAGGAAAATGAGAGACGATCCTGATTTCCAAACTTATTTTGATGGTCTAGTGCAGAAACATCCAACCACGTATGTACAATTACAGCAGCGCTACATGCAGCAAGACAGTGCTACATGCCAAGACGGTGTTCGACTTGGGCTAAGAAAGAATCTGCATGGCAATTTTTCAATTCCATAACACTGTTCATAAGTTTCTGATGGTTTCCTGGGTTTTCAATAGGTGGTCTGCATGATGCTGCACAGATGACATGGTGTAAACACCATCATCGATCTCAGCGCAGTGGACTGCTAAGCGAAAGGGCCCAAGCTCGATTACCGGCCGGGTCGGAGATTTTCTCGGTCTGGAACTGGATGTTGTGTTGTCCTTACTTTCGTATCATCATAATTGACATTGCTACTGAGATGGATGAAAGGGCACGGCCCGAAACCAAGTTTAAAAAGAAATAAACACCATCGTGAAGGCGTATAAAGTTACGTAAACCACGAACAGCTTCGACTAAGTTTTCAAATTTATTGAAATATTCAATTCTGTATATTTTGGTACTAGCATATCAAAAGAACGTTGTAAGAACTTTCTTACCCCAGATAGCCTGTAATTAAATATACGCCAGCAAAGTAGGCTCACCAGCCAAAACTTTCTTACACCTGTGTCTATAAATAGACGAATCGTTAAGCTCGTATAGATAGCGCAGCGATCAAGTCATGTGCGTAACCGCACACTCACTGCGTTATGTGAGCATAAGGCAGTAGCGATGAGTGAGACGTTTCAAGCGGACATTGTACGTAAACATGGGTAAATGCAAGGACGTTACAGAGTGGTAAAAAGGGGGAAGCTAGTTCGGCCGTGTCCATGGTCATACGGTGTGTGGAGGTGTTAGATTTGTTGGTGCTTCGTGGCGGACTGTTCAACATGTCTGCGTGCAGTAGTGTAATACACGTGGCCAAGAAATACGACGTCGGAATTTCAATCGGAGAAAAGACCCTGACTAAGAGGGACCGCGAGCTTCACGGTTCGTGAATCAAAAGTGCTTCCAAACCGGATAGAAATTGCTGCAGGCAGTGAATTAAGGTTCATCCTAAGCTGTTACCGAGAGAACATTGCGACGGGACCTTCACGCACTGTACATCTGGTGTCGGTCACCTCGTAAGAGAGCATTGCTCATATAGGAACATAAAGACGACAGCAGCAAAGTACATCGGTCTGGAAGAATATGTAACTGGTTTTCTGAACATTTCAGCACCCTATTACATCTAGATTGGCCTCAAAATCATTTGACATGGACTCCGCAGGAAAGTCTGTGGGACCAGCGGGCAAAACGCCGACATCAGTATCCCCGCAATTTGGTGGACTTGTGCGATCAAATCTTCTGCGAGCGGCTTAAAGTGGATGCGACGTACCTTCACAACCTTCTGGACTCATTTCCTAACCGAACCTAGGCGGTTATCAAGTCCAGGGGCGGAATTAGACTGTATTAAATGATGCTTATAATGATTTCTCTCTGTTGACTAACTTTTTGTCCAGTGAGCTGAGTAAGGAAATTTGCGGTCTACATGAGGCAAAGGCGCACGTTCCGAAAGCGGCATCTCGCCTCCAACGCCTTGCCGAAAGTTCTTTTAATACTCTATCATCACTGTTGCTCCCATGCTCTCTAACGTCAAATGACGAAAATAATCCAGTTGCATCTGAAGCAGGAAACAAAACTGTGAAACAAAATCTTGGTAATTATGAAATATTGGTCCAGATTTACCAAGAACTTCGATGTGATTTCCGTGCAAGCAGCGCACATAACTCCACAGATGTCATAGTTGCCGCTAACGACCAGTAGTTCCTTCCAGATTTCTTAAGTTTGTGCTGAGAATTATTTATGCTTCAGATGTTCACCTACTGCCTTTGCATTGCGGCCACAACTGTTCGAATGGTAAAATAAATGAGGGACAATTATTCAACTGTTTAAAAACCTTAGAAGCACCACGCACGTTCAGATTAGGATCCCAGTAAGAATGCACCCAGCAACGTATTTTTGGACTTCCTTTGACACGAAGATATCGAAAGTCATATTTCGAAAGTCTGTCTGCAAAATGAACACGAAAAAAATCAAATGATGTCACTGAATGATTGTACCGAGACCCACGAACAGAGAGACGCACGTTTCGTAAAGAAATAAAAAATCTCGCGTGTTGCAGCAGCTTTCCGCTAGGCGCTGGGAGCACATCCCTGTTAGCATCGTCTGCTGCAGGAGGAACGCCCTTCGCCCATTCCTCAGAGCGCCGCTCCTCAGCTTGGCGAGTGCCCGTGCGACGACCCGGCAGCCAAGTGGCGCGAGACGTGACAGTAATCCGGCCTGCGGCGCTGTTTTCCAGTCGGCGGGGTTGTCTGCCTGTTGGGGCAGGGGGGGAGCTTCTTTCGGTCGGCAGCCCCACTGTCTGCCGCTGCCTCACCCTGACACTCACGTAGACAGCGCCGTCGCGCCGGAGTCGTCTTCCACCAAAGACAGACACGCAGCATTACTTGCGCTTGAGACAACTCGGAGCGATGCACCGTCCCTTGGGCAATATTCCAGTCTGGCTGAAAACCAAAGAAGTAACTACCACTCAAAGACGCCTCAACGCATGTCTTTTTCAAACCTCAAGCTGTTTTCTGGAATACAGCACACATTAACGTTTTCCTTTCCCCTTTCATTCTTTACAAGCAGCGCGGCCTCGAGATGAAGACTCCTTTTTTCCATGGTCTTAAGGGGATCACACCGTGGTTCAGGTCGAAAAAAATCGATTTTCAGTTTTCATCATATTTCGATAGATGAAGGGTTTATTTAAGTACTCTGAAAAGGATTTTGCCGAAAAATTTTTTTTCGAACTTTTAAAGAGCATTTTCCTACCACGTGTGTTTATGTGCCACGCCCACTTTTCTGTCACCCACTGTCAACCCACACACTGTCAACTTCAAGCCATATGGAGATGCCATTATTAGCAAAATAGAATGTGTAGGCCATGTTCAAAAACGTTTGGGAACAAGGCTGAGAAAACTAGCTGTTGATATGAGAGGAAAAAAATTTGAAGATGGAAAATTGTTGACCGTACAGGGTCAGTTAACTAAAACTGAAATAGAAGACTTGCAGATGTACTATGGGCAGGCAATTAGGAGTAATAAAGAAAATCTGGTGCAATGAAAAGATATGTTTGGGCCATATTCTTCCATGTCCTCTACTGATGATAAGCCATGTCATGGATTGTGTCCATCAGGAGAAAATTCGCGGTGCAAATACAATAGGGCTCAGGCAACTGGAGAATCTCATTATCACCAGCATTCTCTTCCTGCTGTTGTTATTACAGCAATTAAATCTAATTTTAGAGACTTGGTTCTTCCTGACCTTGTAAGGAAATGTCTGCATCGGCAGACACAGAACCCAAATGAATGTTTCAGCAGCATAATTTGGGACCGCCTTCCTAAAACTGTATTTGTAGGCATGCATACAATGTAACTGGGAGTTCATGATGCTGTTATTACTTTCAATTGTGGTAATATTGGAAAGTGTTGGATACTGAAAAAGCTGGGAATTGATCCTGGTGAAATTATGATCACTGGACTGCAACATTACGATAAAATGAGGATAGCCGATGCAGACAGGTCTGCACCTAATATGGCCAATAAAACAAGACAAACATCCAGGAAGGTGAAAAAGAAGCTGGAAAACCTGCTACAGGCCAAAGAAGGGCCATCATACGCAGCAGGACAGATTTAATTAACTGTAAGTAACAAATTTCGAAAGTTTTTTCTTTAAAGTCAATTTCACGCAGACTAAAATTTTTGGTACATATGCCCCATTATATCAGAAACTTTCATAGATAAATGAATGAAATTTTCAGAGGCTCTGCATAACATAAAAAGCCCCATTAGGAAGTTCACAAAAAAATATTTCCTACAGAAAAAGCTTAATATTTTTTCTTAATAAATTTAAAAAAGAATTTCTTAAAAACTTCAAAATGGATAAAGTAGACTTTAGTACAGTTGACTCTATTAGCATCATGTAACATACAGTAAAAATATTAAGATTCTGCACCAAATTGTTTTTTTCAGAAATGGTTCAAAACTTGCCTACATTAACATGGGTTAGATAGGCAGGGTGTGGTCTCCTTTTACTCTTAAAACATTTCTGATATTTTGGTAACAGCCTTTTATTCTACTCAAAACCGTGTCCACTACGTATGGAGTCAGGCAACTATACGTGCTCTGCGGTAGGAAAAAATACTGGAAATCAGTTATACATATCGCTGGTAATATAAACTACACTGCACGAAAAAATATGAAAAACCCTCATGGTCAAGTTTATTTTATTGTCAAGTGAGGTGACAGGCAGTTCATCGTTGTAAGAGTATATGATAACATATTCAGACCAAACGCCACACACATGCCAAAGTAACAGTACTGGATTGTAAGGAGTACCCAGGAGCAGTTGTAGACTCAAGGCACAAATTAGTAATGATGAAGAGTCGGCTCAAGTTTAAGAGACTGGTCGGGGCGAATCAATACACAAAGAAGTGAAATGCAGAAGCACCAAGGAATGAACGGATACGCTTGAAGTTCTCTATGGGTATGGATACTGCGCTAAAGCGTAGCTCAGTAGGCAGTTCAGTAGAATTAAACGTAGATTTTTTTTTTTTTTTTTGGTCATCAGTCTACTGACTGGTTTGATGCGGCCCGCCACGAATTCCTTTCCTGTGCTAACCTCTTCATCTCAGAGTAGCACTTGCAACCTACGTCCTCAATTATTTGCTTGACGTATTCCAATCTCTGTCTTCCTCTACAGTTTTTGCCCTCTACAGCTCCCTCTAGTACCATGCAAGTCATTCCCTCATGTCTTAGCAGATGTCCTATCATCCTGTCCCTTCTCCTTATCAGTGTTTTCCACATATTCCTTCCCTCTCCGAGTCTGCGTAGAACCTCCTCATTCCTTACCTTATCAGTCCACCTAATTTTCAACATTCGTCTATAGCACCACATCTCAAATACTTCGATTCTCTTCTGTTCCGGTTGTCACACAGTCCACGTTTCACTACCATACAATGCTGTACTCCAGACGTACATCCTCAGAAATTTCTTCCTCAAATTAAGGCCGGTATTTGATATTAGTAGACTTCTCTTGGCCAGAAGTGCCTTTTTTGCCATAGCGAGTCTGCTTTTGATGTCCTCCTTGCTCCGTCCGTCATTGGTTATTTTACTGCCTAGGTAGCAGAATTCCTTACCTTCATTGACTTCGTGACCATCAATCCTGATGTTAAGTTTCTCGCTGTTCTCATTTCTACTACTTCTCATTACCTTCGTCTTTCTCCGATTTACTCTCAAACCATACGGTGTACTCATTAGACTGTTCATTCCGTTCAGCAGATCATTTAATTCTTCTTCACTTTCACTCAGGATAGCAATGTCATCAGCGAATCGTATCATTGATATCCTTTCACCTTGTATTTTTATTCCACTCCAGAACCTTTCTTTTACTTCCATCATTGCTTCCTCGATGTACAGATTGAAGAGTAGGGGCGAAAGGCCACAGACTTGTCTTACACCCTTCTTAATACGAGCACTTCGTTCTTGGTCGTCCACTCTTATTATTCCCTCTTGGTTGTTGTACATATTGTATATGACCCGTCTCTCCCTATAGCTTACCCCTACTTTTTTCAGAATCTCGAACAGCTTGCGCCGTTTAATATTGTCGATCGCTTTTTCCAGGTCGACAAATCCTATGAAAGTGTCTTGATTTTTCTTTAGCCTTGCTTCCATTATTAGCCGTAAGGTCAGAATTGCCTCTCTCGTCCCTTTACTTTTCCTAAAGCCAAACTGATCGTCACCTAGCGCATTCTCAATTTTCATTTCCATTCTTCTGTATATTATTCTTGTAAGCAGCTTCGATGCATGAGCTGTTAAGCTGATTGTGCGATAATTCTCGCACTTGTCAGCTCTTGCCGTCTTCGGAATTGTGTGGATGATGCTTTTCCGGAAGTCAGATGGTATTTCGGCAGACTCATATATTCTACACACCAACGTGAATAGTCGTTTTGTTGCCACTTCCCCCAATGATTTTAGAAATTCTGGTGGAATGTTATCTGTCCCTTCTGCCTTATTTGACCGTAAGTCCTCCAAAGCGTTATTCCTTATTGCTGTATCTATAGCGTTAGAGAACTTCAAACGTATCTCGTCATTCCTTAGTACTTCCGTATCCCACTTCTTTGCGTATTGATTCTTCCTGACTAATGTCTAGAACTTCAGCCTACTTCTCATCACTACTATATTGTGATCTGAGTCTATATCTGCTCCTGGGTACGCCTTACAATCCAGTATCTGATTTCGGAATCTCTGTCTGACCATGATGTAATCTAATTGAAATCTTCCCGTATCTCCCGGCCTTTTCCATGTATACCTCCTCCTCTTGTGATTCTTGAACAAGGTATTCGCTATTACTAGTTGAAACTTGTTACAGAACTCAATTAGTCTTTCTCAACTTTCATTCCTTGTCCCAAGCCCATATTCTCCTGTAACCTTTTCTTCTACTCCTTCCCCTACAACTGCATTCCAGTCGCCCATGATTATTAGATTTTCGTCCCCCTTTACATACTGCATTACCCTTTCAATATCCTCATACACTTTCTCTATCTGTTCATCTTCAGCTTGCGACGTCGGCATGTATACCTGAACTATCGTTGTCGGTGTTGGTCTGCTGTCGATTCTGATTAGAACAACCCGGTCATTGAACTGTTCACAATAACACACCCTCTGCCCTACCTTCCTATTCATAACGAATCTACACCCGTTATATCATTTTCTGCTGCTCTTGATATTACCCGATACTCATCTGACCAGAAATCCTTGTCTTCCTTCCACTTCACTTCACTGACCCCTACTATATCTAGATTAAACCTTTGCATTTCCCTTTTCAGATTTTCTAGTTTCCCTACCACGTTCAAGCTTCTGACATTCCACGCCCCGACTCGTAGAACGTTATCCTTCCGTTGATTACTCAATCTTTTTCTCATGGTAACCTCCCCCTTGGCAGTCCCCTCCCGGAGATCCGAGTGGGGGACTATTCCGGAATCTTTTGCCAATGGAGAGATCATCATGACACTTCTTCAATTACAGGCCGCATGTCCTGTGGATACACGTTACGTGTCTTTAATGCAGTGGTTTCCATTGCCTTCTGCATCCTCATGTCGTTGATCATTGCTGATTCTTCCACCTTTAGGGGCAATTTCTCACCCCTAGGACAAGAGAGTGCCCTGAACCTCTATCCGCTGCTCCGCCCTCTTTGACAAGGCCGTTGGCAGAATGAGGCTGACTTCTTATGCCGGAAGTCTTCGGCCGCCAATGCTGATTATTTTCAAAATTTAGGCAGTGGCGGGGATCGAACCCGGAACCGAAGACGTTTTGATTATGAATCAAAGACGCTACCCCTAGACCACAGGTAATGTACACAGAAGATAACAGCGAAGAAACCCTGGTTAAGAGAAGAACTATTTCAGCTGAGCGATGAAAGAAGGATGTACAAAAATGTTCAGGGAAATTCAGGAATACAGAGATACTAGTCGCTGAGAAATGAAATAAATAAGAAACGCGGGGAACCTAAGGAGAAATGGCTGCATGAAAAATGTGAAGAAATCGAAAAAGAGATTAGTGTCGGAAGGACTGACTCAGAATAAAGAAAAATTAAAATAATACTCGGTGAAATTAAAACCAAGGGTGGTAACATTAAGAGTGCAACGGGAATTCCACTGTTAAATGCATACGGGAGAGCGGATAGGTGGAAAGAGTACACTGAAGGGCTCTATGAGGGGGAAGACCTGTTTGATGCGACGGAAGGAGAAACAGATGTTGACAGGGAAGAGACAGGAGATCCAGTATTAGAGTCGGAATTTAAAAGAGCTTTGGAAGACTTAAGACCAAATAAGGCACGAGGAATAGACAACATTCCATCAAAATTTCTGAAATCATTGGGGGAAGTGGCAACAAAACGACTATTCACGTTGGATGTAAAATGCATGAGACTGTCCATATACCATCTGACTTTCGGAAAAATATCATCCACACGATTCTGAAGACAGCAAGAGCTGATAAGTGCGAGAATTATCGCAATGAATCGTGTGGCTTGCCACGGTTCCAGTATTTCCCTTGGTTTAGTCCTGTTTGGAGTTTCCGCACTTTCCAAGAGGGCGTTGCGCAGCCTCCACGAGCGCGCTGCTAGCGCGCCCGCTGGGAGGAGGCGGTGTGTGCCGTGCCGAGGGCGGAGGAGGCAGCTGAGGCGAGTGTTTGGCTCTGGACGACCGTTCTGCAGCGGGATGCTCGGTCCCTCGATGCTAAGTCTGGATGCGCCCAAAACCCAGGGGCGTGAGGATACAAGAGGCCGTAAATCGGTGGACAACGTTCGGTTTCCGTTCATGGGCTGGAGAAGCTATGAAGTCCGTCTGCGGCTGCCAATAACCTCCGGAAGGTTGTGTCACTGAAAGTAAGATTTTTCATCTAGCTAGTGCAACGGCCGTCGTCTGGCGAATCTCCTGATGTTGTGGGAGCTGTTAATGACTGTGTGGCAACGTTCCTCTGCTTTAAGTTTGTGATCAGAAATTGCCTTGCGTGTGTGTTACTGTCCCCTGCATTATCGCGCATTTGTACGCCATACTGACTTAAGGCGCGCCTCGTAAGGAAAAAAAAGAAATTTTTTTGGCTGTGGACCTTCTGCAAACCATTGTTTTCTCATGGGTGGAGTAGTCACTGTTCGGACAAGCACGTTGTAAAATGTTAAATAACCTTGTACTGTCTGCCGGAGAGATAGAGCCAATTAATCTTATGGACGTCTGAAATGCGAGATTATGTTAATGTTCGCCAGTATCTGTTGTCTTTTAGTACGTAGGCATATTTAACTTTAGTCGTTATTGTGTATATATTCTCGTGTTACGTAGTCCCCGTGGCATTTAAGTGCTCTATTTAATTATATTTAAGGTAGTGCTAGAGTTTCTATATGGTA